>NC_051862.1:134604404-135223642 GCF_015732765.1 Culex quinquefasciatus | reverse complement strand
AAATTCCTACATTCTAAAATTCCTACATTCCTAAATTCCTAAATTCCTAAATTCCTAAATTCCCAATTTCTTAAATTCTCAAATTCTCAAATTCCCAATTTCCCAAATTCCCAACTTCCCGAATTTCTAAATTCCTAAATTCTCAAATTCCTAAATTCCTAAATTCCTATAATTCTAAAATTCCTAAATTCCCAAATTCACAAATTCTCAAATTCCTAAATTCCTAGATTCCTAAATTCCCAAATTCTTAAATTCCCAAATTCCCAATTTCCCAAATTTACAAATTCCCAAATTCTTAAATTCCCAAATTCGTAAAATCACAAATTCCCAAATTAACAAATTTCTAAATTCCCAAATTCCCGAATTCCCATATTCCTTAATTCCCAAATTCTCAAATTCCCGAATTCCCAAATTCTTAAATTCCCATATTCCTAAATTCCCAAAATCCCAAATTACCAAATTCCCGAATTCCTAAATTCCTAAATTCTCAAATTCCTAAATTCCCAAATTCCCAAATTCACAAATTCTCAAATTCCAAAATTCTTAAATTCCCAAATTCTCAAATTCCCAAATTCTCAAATTCCTAAATTCTCAAATTCCCAATTTCCCAAATTCCCAATTTCCCATCTTCCCGAATTTCTAAATTCCTAAATTCTCAAATTCCTTAATTCCTAAATTCTCAAATTCCTGGATTCCCAAATTCCTAAATTCCTAAATTCCTAAATTCTCAAATTCCCGAATTCTCAAATTCCCGAATTCCCAAATTCCCATATTCCCAAATTCTGAAATTCCCAAATTCCCAAATTCCCGAATTTCTAAATTCCTAAATTCTCAAATTCCTAAATTCCTAAATCCTTAAATTCCTAAATTCCTAAATTCCTAAATTCCTAGATTCCTAAATTCCCAAATTTTTAAATTTCCAAATTCCCAAATTCTCAAATTCCCAATTTCCCAAATTCCAAAATTCCCGAATTTCTAAATTCCTAAATTCTCAAATTCCTAAATTCCTAAATTCCTAAATTCCTAAATTCCTAAATTCCTAAATTCCTAAATTCCTTAATTCCTAAATTCCTGAATTCCTAAATTTCTAAATTCCCGAATTCTCGAATTCCCATATTCCCAAATTCCCAAAATCCCAAATTCCCAAATTCCCAAATTTCTAAATTCCCAAATTCTCAAATTGCTAAACTCCCAAATTCCCAAATTCACAAATTCCCAAATTCCCAAATTCTTAAATTCCCAAATTCTCAAATTCCCAAATTCTCAAATTCTCAAATTCCCAATTTCCCAAATTCCCGAATTTCTAAATTACTAAATTCTCAAATTCCTAAATTCCTAAATTCCTAAATTACTAAATTCCTAAATTCCTAAAATCCTTAATTCCCAAATTTCCGAATTTCTTAATTCCTAAATTCTCAAATTCCTAAATTCCTAAATTCCTAAATTCCTAAATTCCTAAATTCCTAAATTCCTATATTCCTCAATTCCTGAATTCCTAAATTCCTAAATTCCTAAATTCCTAAATTCCTAAATTCCTAAGTACCTAAATTCCTAAATTTGCAAATTTCCAAATTCCCAAATTCTAAAATTCCCAAATTCCCAAATTCACAAATTCCCAAATTCCCAAATTCTTAAATTCCCAAATTCTCAAATTCCCAAATTCTCAAATTCTCAAATTCCCAATTTCCCAAATTCCTGAATTTCAAAATTCCTAAATTCCTAAATTCCTAAATTCCTAAATTCCCTAATTCCTAAATTCCTAAATTCCTAAATTCCTTAATTCCTAAATTCCCAAATTCTCGAATTCCCAAATTCTCGAATTCCCAAATTCTCGAATTCCCAAATTCCGGAATTCCCAAATTCCCGAATTTCTAAATTCCTAAATTCTCAAATTCCTAAATTCCTGAATCTTTAAATTCCTAAATTCCTAAATTCCTAAATTCCTAAATTCCTAAATTCCTAAATTCCTAAATTCCTAAATTCCTAAATTCCTAGATTCCTAAATTCCCAAATTTTTAAATTTCCAAATTCCCAAATTCTAGAATTCCCAATTTCCCAAATTCCAAAATTCCCGAATTTCTAAATTCCTAAATTCTCAAATTCCTAAATTCCTAAATTCCTAAATTCCTAAATTCCTAAATTCCTAAATTCCCATATTCCCGAATTCCCAAATTCTCGAATTCCCAAATTCTCGAATTCCCAAATTCTTAAATTCCCAAATTCTTAAATTCCCATATTCCCAAATTCCCAAAATCCCAAATTCCCAAATTCCCAAATTCCCAAATTCCTAAATTCCCAAATTCTCAAATTGCTAAATTCCCAAATTCACAAATTCCCAAATTCCCAAATTCTTAAATTCCAAAATTCTCAAATTCCCAAATTCTCAAATTCCCAATTTCCCAAATTCCCGAATTTCTAAATTCCTAAATTCTCAAATTCTCAAATTCCTAAATTCCTAAATTCCTAAATTACTAAATTCCTAAATTCCTAAAATCCTTAATTCCCAAATTCCCGAATTTCTTAATTCCTAAATTCTCAAATTCCTAAATTCCTAAATTCCTAAATTCCTTAATTCCTAAATTCCTAAATTCCTAAATTCCTAAATTCCTAAATTCCTAAATTCCTAAGTTCCTAAATTCCTAAATTTCCAAATTCCCAAATTCTCAAATTCCCAAATTTACAAATTCACAAATTCCCATATTCCCAAATTCTTAAATTCTAAAATTCTCAAATTCTCAAATTCCCAAATTCTCAAATTCCCAAATTCTCGAATTCCCAATTTCCCAATTTCCCAAATTCCCGAATTTCTAAATTCCTCAATTCTCAAATTCCTAAATTCCTAAATCCCTAAATTCCTAAATTCCTAAATTCCTAAATTCCTAAATTCCTAAATTCCTTAATTCCTAAATTCCTAGATTCCTAAATTCCCAAATTTTTAAATTTCCAAATTCCCAAATTCTCAAATTCTCAATTTCCCAAATTCCAAAATTCCCGAATTTCTAAATTCCTTAATTCTCAAATTCCTTAATTCCTAAATTCCTAAATTCTTAAATTCCCATATTCTCGAATTTCCAAATTCTCGAATTCCCAAATTCTCGAATTCCCAAATTCCCTAATTCCCAAATTCCCATATTCCCAAATTCCGAAATTCCCAAATTCCCGAATTTCTAAATTCCTAAATTCTCAAATTCCTTAATTCCTAAATTCCTAAATTCCTAAATTCCTAAATTCCTAGATTCCTAAATTCCCAAATTTTTAAATTTCCAAATTCCCAAATTCCCAAATTCTCGAATTCCCAATTTCCCAAATTCCAAAATTCCCGAATTTCTAAATTCCTAAATTCTCAAATTCCTTAATTCCTAAATACCTAAATTCCTAAATTCCTAAATTCCTAAATTCCTAAATTCCTAAATTCCTAAATTCCTAAATTCCCAAATTCCCGAATTCCCAAATTCTCGAATTCCCAAATTCTCGAATTCTCGAATTCCCAAATTCTTAAATTCCCAAATTCTTAAATTCCCATATTCCCAATTTCCCAAAATCCCAAATTCCCAAATTCCCAAATTCCCAAATTCCTAAATTCCCAAATTCTCAAATTGCTAAATTCCCAAATTCCCAAATTCACAAATTCCCAAATTCCCAAATTCTTAAATTCCCAAATTCTCAAATTCCCAAATTCTCAAATTCCCCATTTCCCAAATTCCCGAATTTCTAAATTCCTAAATTCTCAAATTCCTAAATTCCTAAATTCCTTAATTACTAAATTCCTAAATTCCTAAAATCCTTAATTCCCAAATTCCCGAATTTCTTAATTCCTAAATTATCAAATTCCTAAATTCCTAAATTCCTAAATTCCTAAATTCCTAAATTCCTAAATTCCTAAATTCCTAAATTCCTAAATTCCTAAATTCCTAAATTCCTAAATTCCTAAATTCCTAAATTCCTAAATTCCTAAATTCCTAAATTCCTAAGTTCCTAAATTCCTAAATTTGCAAATTTCCAAATTCTCAAATTCTCAAATTCCCAAATTCACAAATTCCCAAATTCCCAAATTCTTAAATTCCCAAATTCTCAAATTCCCAAATTCTCAAATTCTCAAATTCCCAATTTCCCAAATTCCCGAATTTCTAAATTCCTAAATTCCTAAATTCCTAAATTCCTAAATTCCTAAATTCCCAAAATCTCGAATTCCCAAATTCTCGAATTCCCAAATTCCCGAATTTCTAAATTCCTAAATTCTCAAATTCCTAAATTCCTGAATCCTTAAATTCCTAAATTCCTAAATTCCTAAATTCCTAAATTCCTAAATTCCTAAATTCCTAAATTCCTAAATTCCTAAATTCCTAAATTCCTAAATTCCTAAATTCCTAAATTCCTGAATTCCTAAATTCCTAAATTCCTAAATTCCTAAATTCCTAAATTCCTAAATTCCTAAATTCCTAAATTCCTAAATTCCTAAATTCCTAAATTCCTAAATTCCTAAATTCCTAAATTCCTAA
Source organism: Culex quinquefasciatus (assembly GCF_015732765.1). Classification (NCBI taxonomy): domain Eukaryota; kingdom Metazoa; phylum Arthropoda; class Insecta; order Diptera; family Culicidae; genus Culex; species Culex quinquefasciatus. The sequence continues at coordinate 135,219,143 of NC_051862.1, read as the reverse complement.
ATTCCTAAATTCCTAAATTCCTAAATTCCTAAATTCCTAGATTCCTAAATTCCCAAATTTTTAAATTTCCAAATTCCCAAATTCTAGAATTCCCAATTTCCCAAATTCCAAAATTCCCGAATTTCTAAATTCCTAAATTCTCAAATTCCTAAATTCCTAAATTCCTAAATTCCTTAATTCCTAAATTCCTAAATTCCTAAATTCCTAAATTCCTAAATTCCTAAATTCCTAAATTCCTAAATTCCTAAATTCCCAAATTCCCGAATTCCCAAATTCTCGAATTCCCAAATTCTCGAATTCCCAAATTCTTAAATTCCCAAATTCTTAAATTCCCATATTCCCAAATTCCCAAAATCCCAAATTCCCAAATTCTCAAATTCCCAAATTCCTAAATTCCCAAATTCTCAAATTGCTAAATTCCCAAATTCACAAATTCCCAAATTCTTAAATTCCCAAATTCTCAAATTCCCAAATTCCCAAATTCTCAAATTCCCAATTTCCCAAATTCCCGAATTTCTAAATTCCTAAATTCTCAAATTCCTAAATTCCTAAATTCCTAAATTACTAAATTCCTAAATTTCTCAATTCCTAAATTCTCAAATTCCTAAATTCCTAAATTCCTAAATTCCTAAATTCCTAAATTCCTAAATTCCTAAATTCCTAAATTCCTAAATTCCTAAGTTCCTAAATTCCTAAATTGCAAATTTCCAAATTCCCAAATTCTCAAATTCCCAAATTTACAAATTCACAAATTCCCATATTCCCAAATTCTTAAATTCTAAAATTCTCAGATTCTCAAATTCCCAAATTCTCAAATTCCCAAATTCTCGAATTCCCAAATTCCCAAAATCCCAAATTCCCAAATTCCCAAATTCCTAAATTCCTTAATTCCCAAATTCCTAAATTCCTAAATTCCTTAATTCCTAAATCTCTAAATCCTACATTATCAGGTTCTTGAATTCCTAAATTTTCTAATTCCGATAATCCCAAATTTCTAAAATAACATAATACCAAGTTCCTAAAATCACAAATTCCCTAATTTTGATTCGGGATTCCCAGATTCAGAAAATCCCAAATTCCCAAAAACTCCACATTCTTTAATACCCAGATCTGCAGATTCCCATATTTCCTGATTGTCAAAACACTAATTTCTTGAATTCCCATATTCCAAACACACACACACACACACACACACACACAAAGATTAGTTTTTTAATTTATGATGTATTTTTTGCCTCAATAAATAAAAAAAAACGAATCAACTGTTTTACTGAACCAAAAGAAATACCCAACGGTCAATTCAAAAACCAAAACCAACGGTCAATTCAAAAACCGAATAAACCGTTCGGGATGGCTGCGTGCTTTCTGTTTTTCCAGGCGTCACCAACCGTGACGACTCAAAATCAACAACATTGTTCTCGATTTTGATGCAAATGTTACCGGACGACTGGTCGACAACATTCTGAAACGAATTTCAGAACGAATCGAGAACAATGTTGTCGATTTCCCGGACAGGATTTCTATCCGTGAGGTCATGAAACCGAATATCATTGTTAGCATGCCACAACACCAATTTGAAGAACCGCCTTAGAGCTATCATTGATTTCAGCACAAAAAAAAATAGCAGCAATGTTTAGGTAATTGGTTTATGATACTTAAAAACAACGTGTTTATTTCTAACACCTACACTCACAATTGGGCAACGCCATCCGAGGGAATAAAGAACATGATCTGGTAGTATAAAGGTACTGTGAACGGACACAGAGGATAAATCCCGAGATTGACGAGAGCGTTATTCTCATGGGTTCATTTTCAAAACAGTTAATCAACCAACAAAAAAGTGCCGATATCGAGACTAGAACCCAAGACCTTTGACATATCGAACCGCGCCTTTGCCGTATAGGCCACCGAAGTTCGATGACTATGAGATGGTCATTTACCAATACTTGGTGATTCACCCGCGAGAGGTTTATTCTTCCATTTAATTTTGGTAGAGCTATTCTCTCTGCTTTCTACTGTGGGTGTACAAACTTTCACGGTTATGTTTGTTTCACTGTGTGTTTTCAGCTTCTCTCAAAAGTCATATGACATATCCCAGCCAATTTGGCACTGAAATGTTCACTGAAATCAAATTTTTGATGAAAATACCTTATATCGCTGTATAAGGGTCTAAACATGACGCCATTTTGAATAACCCTTAGGCCAAAATTAAGTGCTCATTAAATGCTTTTTAGTGCCCTATGCCTCAAAATTAGTGCCCACAGTGTTTCCGCACAAATTGCCATACTAAGTTTGAAATACAAGTCAGATTACATATGTCGCCTCTCCTGTGCCTAAAATTTAGTGCCCATATAGTTTCCATACAAATCACCATAAAAAGTACAAAATCAGGCTACACATGTAGCCATATTGATTTGTTTATCGGACAAAAAATTAGTCGTATAGTGCAGCCACAAAAATTCGGTCGACAAACATGCTGAATTATTATGTTTATGTTTTAAGCCACAAACCAATCATAGAATGATTAATTTAACCAGCAACAGTTAAACTACGTGCATATCCAATGTCCAGATTCGATTATCCGAAGGCCTTCGAAAAATTTCACTTCGCATAATCGAATAATTTTTAAATCCAAGATGGTGGTCAAGATGGTGGTGATGAAGTATTAATAAAAATGCATTGTTGATTAAATAAGAATTCAACTATTCAAACTTGACAAAAATAGGGTCGCAGAATACGTTTTTTTGTTGTTCATAATTCGATTATTCGAAGTCTCATACAAACTATTGTGACGACTGGAATTGTGAATGTGCCCACTGTGCATTCGTCGCTGGACTCGAACTCGGCCTCAATGCCGAGCCTCGACTGTCGTTGACAGCGCGTCATTGTTTACTGTGTGTTGTCATGTGGTTGGAATAAATGTTATTATCTTGATTGATAGACGTATCCAGTTCGAAATGGCCACTAGGTGGCCAATGGTGTTAGAAATGACAGCTTCCATGTATTTGAATATGGGAGCTCAGGAAAACTATATTTTTAAGCAATAAAATGATTATTTATGATAAAAGTATTGATTGATTAGGTGCACAAAATGTGTCTTGAATATTATTAAAATAAAAACTGTTCGAAAAATTTGCAATTGAGATAAGTACACCATTCGATTCAGCAGGAATTTTGGGCACCAAAAATATATAGTTTTCATATGTTAAGTATTTTATTTTAGAAGAAAATTAACAAAAAGTATGAAAATCGAGACATTTAGTATGGGAGCTGTCAAATCTCTCACCATCAAAAAGCAGCGTTGAGCTTTCGCTGGATTTGTCTATTGAAACAGTTCGCACGCATTTTTATTGCTCTTGACGAGATTTGTCCGTTTGTTTTAGTGAATTGTGCGAAATATTATTACACCCCAAGACCGAGATTCGGCCAACCTCCGGTGGTCTGTGGGGCCGTAAAAGTGGCGACGAGACGGTGACTTTTGGCCGAATTTTCAACCGGCAAAAGTTGAACCCGCGAAGGAGGAGGCAGCACACGGCGAGATGGAAGGTGTTCCGGGAAAAGTCGTCGTTGGCGTCGGCGCGGAGCTGAGGGTGGACGGACAGCAAGAAGCACCGTTGGCAGCCGGTCAGCAGCAACAGTTCCAGATCGAGTCGCTCCTCCAGAGTTCTCCACAGGCGGCGCAGTACATCGAGTGGTTTGTTCAGCAGCGAGGTTATGTAGCGGAGTTGTTCCGACGTGAGCAAGAGGTGGTTCAACGCCAGCTGGCAGAAATGCACCAGCAGCAGCTGGACTTCATGCAGCAGCAAGGACACCTAACGCGGGACATCTTGGCGGCGCTGACCGCGGCGGAACAGAACCGGGAGACTCGCGATGGCGATCGATCGCGCCACGAGGAGAACAACAAAGAAATTGAGGTTAGTTCCGGTGTGAGTGGACATTGTGTGGAGCATCTGGCCACGTCATCGACCGAAACAACGCTCAACACCGGTTGTCAGCTGGTGTACCCATCTACATTCGGGCCAGGAACGGCCGCGGATGCCCTCAAGGCGGATTTCAATAACTCGGTGCCGGCAACGATCGGAACATTGGAGTTCCAGAGCACAAAAGCAGCTGCTCCTGTGCTGGCCGGACTGGAGTGGATTCTTGACCCGGGAGGCGATTACGAGAACCTGTCCCAACCACCCGGAGCGATAGTTTCGCTGGGTACGTCGCAGCAGCTGACGCAGTTGACGCTGGCTGGACCGCAGTGCACTTTTGGTTGCCTTGATGACATCAAGGGCCTGTGCCGGAAGGTGATTTTTCGTGACGCGTTAACGGAGCAAAAAGTTCAGGCGGGGAGGAACACCAACACTCAAGCGCTGAATGCCGATCTGAAGGCGTTCGGAAGCACCCCAAACCAGTTTGTTGTGGGTGGTGCTCCGCCAGCAGAAGTAAAATTCGAGCGCATTCGAACGAAGTTGGAATTCGAGCCGCCACCATCATCACCAACAACGTTGGCTCAAGCGAACGAGCCCGATCGGATCGATTCACGCAGTTGGAAATGTCCACCACTCGAGATGGTGTGCGTGAAACGAAGGTTTGTCAACAAGCGAAACTGGGAACCTGGAACTGAAAGAGATTGTGTCGGCATTGTGATGATTACCGTCCGGACACGATCGCGCGCTAACCGCCTACTTGGATGGGCTGACTTGGATCCCGGACCGGATGCAGCAGTGTTGCCAGTGATGCTCGTAGTCATCTGGCTGGAACCATGGAGCTTGACGAAACTGAAGTCGTGTGCAGCACCTGCGACGTTTTGGGAGGCTTCGCATCAACCGGAAAGTTTGGCGCAACTAACGACGACTGGTGTCATGGAACATCCTCCGACGCAGCTTCCCGTTGGCCCAGTGTTTACTCCATCCACATCAATATCACCCCAGCAGTCCACATCGGCAGGAAGTGGACGTGCCCCGTCGGTACAGGTGCCATGCTGGTCTTCAGGTGAAGATCGACGCAGTGGTCCGACCCGTACCTCCTATAATAAGTGGGGGGATGTTGTGACGACTGGAATTGTGAATGTGCCCACTGTGCATTCGTCGCTGGACTCGAACTCGGCCTCAATGCCGAGCCTCGACTGTCGTTGACAGCGCGTCATTGTTTACTGTGTGTTGTCATGTGGTTGGAATAAATGTTATTATCTTGATTGATTGAAACAGTTCGCACGCATTTTTATTGCTCTTGACGAGATTTGTCCGTTTGTTTTAGTGAATTGTGCGAAATATTATTACACCCCAAGACCGAGATTCGGCCAACCTCCGGTGGTCTGTGGGGTCGTAAAACAAACCTTCGGATAATCGAGGCTTCGGGTAATCAAGTCTGGACTGTAATTCGGTTCCAACCCAGAACAGCCACAATTTTGATCTATTCTTATCTGGATTGGTGTAACAACAAAACACATTTTTTTATTTATAAAATTCCTTACCAAGATGGCACTTGTCGCACGTGAAAGTCTAGTTCAAATTAAGGTAATTTTTTCCGGAAATCAAAGGTACACCCAACCGGCGGTCGCATGATTGTGATACATGGCGGCATGAAAGTATATCAGAATCTGCATGAAAACTGTCCTCATGCATTTTTTACGATTTAGGGGTATGACATTTTTGCCCGTTACTGACAATTATCGACATTACCGACGGCAGATTGATTGTAATGCAGAAAAAAAATGTTAACAGAACGAGGATTGAACCATCAACTTCTAAGTTGCTGATCCGACACGCTACCACCGCGCCATGGACCCTCGATAAATGATGAGGGACAGAGCGCAAACATAATGTTCTCTCTGGAGTGTGGCTCGGGGAAGCGCCATCATTATATGTGTTGGTGAGAACTGCAGATCGCTGACGTGTTTACACGCGGGCAAAAATGATCTATGGGCTTGCTGCAAAAAATGTAATAAAATATAACATTTTCTGCAGCAAATCCACTGTTGCAGATTTTGAGATATATTTTTCCTTTGGGTGTATGAAAAACACAAAAATATTTTTATCTTTTTTTAAAATAAGTTTTTTGAAAAACCACCGAAATTTTGAGCCGATTTGGTCAAAGCAGTGTTGAGATATCGTGGCACCCGTTTTTTGAAACTGCTAACTTCAGATAGCTATATCTCGGCAAGGATACAACCAAATGTCTTCAAATTTGTTTTGATAATAGATGAAAATGTTTATTTTAATACCCTGAAAACAGATTTTAAATAAAATTAAGTGTGTGCTCACACCAACCTCTGACTTTTATGTCGATTTACATGTATGTAACCCCTTAAGGGGAGGAGCGTAAATTCTTGGGAATTTCATGCTTTTGACTCACCCAAAGGGAAAATATATCTCAAAATCTGCAACAGTGGATTTGCTGCAGAAAATGTAATATTTTATTACATTTTTTGCAGCAAGCCCGTAGATCATATTTGCCCGCGTGTAAACACGTCAGCGATTTGCAGTTCTCACCAACACATATAATGCAGGTGCGTCCCCGAGCAACACTCCAGAGAGAACATTATGATCGCACTCTGTCCCTCACAATTCATCAAGTGTCCATGGCGCGGTGGTAGCGTGTCGGATCAGCAACCTAGAAGTTGACGGTTCAATCCTCGTTCTGTTAAGATTTTTTTTTCTGCAATACAATCAATCTGCCGTCGGTAATGTCGATAATTGTCGGTAACGGGCAAAAATGTCATACCCCTATAACGCAAAAAATGCATGAGGACAGATTTCATGCAGATTCTGATAAACTTTCATGCCGCCATGTATCACAATCATGCGACCGCCGGTTGGGTACCACCCGTAAATCAACTTGGTGTTTCGAGAAAAACACTCAGAAAGTTTGACAGTTCGCTTTGCGCAGGGCAAAATGTTGAGCTTAAAATCGTCTTTAACTCAGTTTAATCATAGAATATAATCATGAATGTTGCAGGAGTGATTGAAAATCATCTTTTTAGTGGATTCAATAAATTTTCTGTACTATGAAATATTGAGATTTTCTACATGTATGTAACCCCTTAAGCACAAACCACACATCTTGGTCATACAGTCCAGACTCGATTATCCGAAGCCTGGATTATCTGAAGTTTCGATTATCCGAAGTTCGATTATCCGAAGGTTTGTATGGGACTTCGAATATACAAATCACGAACAAAAAAATCGTTTTTTTTTCATTTTCTTGTGTTTAATATAAAATTTGAGTTCTACGACCACATTTTATGATCGCCTATAAACAAATAAAATGCATTTTTTAAATATTGCATCACCGCCATTTTGGCCGCCATCTTGGATTTAAAAATTCTAAATAATTTTAGCGTTTTTAGGGGTCAAACCTAAGCTCAACAATCAAAAATTAGACAGCGAAAAACATTTTTTTAGAGATACGATTATCCGAAGTAAAATTTTTCGAGTCTGGACTTTATTCAAGTTTCAACCTAAACTAACCATTTATTAGTTGATTGCCTGTTACATTCCCTTTTAAAGACGAAAATTCAATTAAGAAATGTCCATTAGCACAATCGAACACACCTTTTCATGAATCTAATATTGTGGATTTATAGCTGGTAGCTGCATTTTCTGACATCTTCTCACGGTCATTGGAAACGGTCGTGGATAAGCCTAGGGGTTCCTAAATGGTGTGAAAAAGTCCAATTGGGTCCTAAAATTGAGCTTAAATTTGTGGTAGTATTGTTCACAACGATAAAGAATATTTTTTTTAAATTAGCTTCGCGGCCTTTCTTGACAGAAAAGGTCCTACATACTTGACAGCTCGTTCCAAGGGGATCAAACCTAACCATACACACGTGCTTCAGAAATTTCCACATTCGCGCCACCGTGAAAGATTTCACCAATCTTACAAACCGTAACGCTTCGCGCTTCAACACTCTAGCAAACCGTAACGCCTGCGTGCTCTCTCTCCGGGAATCCACAGAGAACTGTCAAACACCGCGTGCGACACTCTCTCACGTGTTTGGATCGATAAAGCAGCCCCCCCCTACTTGTTTTTGTTTACATCCCAGTCGTTCGGATAACACACGCGACAATTCGCCGGGTTTCCTTCAGTGGTTAGTGGTTTTGCGCGGTTTTAGTAGTGATTTACTAAAGTTTAGTGGTCATTTGGTGTGAGAAGAGAAGTGATTTGCTGTGAGGAAGTGCTAGTTCCAGTGATTGGTGTAAATTTACAGAGTATTTCAAGTGAAATTACGCGCTTAGTGAGTTTGTGAGCTCAACAATCGCTACAAAGTGCCAATTTGTAGGTTGTTTTGATTGATCGAGTAACTTTACGACGATGGAGGATAACTTCACCAACATTGAGGCCGATACCGTTGCCGTCGAGGACGGTGGCGTACCTCCGGTGGCACGGGTTCCGTCGACCAGGCGTCGCAATGTCGTCACCCAGCACGGTTCGTACCGCACGGTGGACGAGGAGAACATCGTGGTGCTGGTCAGGTGTCATACGCCCCAACCGACGGAGGAGGATGCCGAGGAACAGGTCGTCTGGTTCGAGGATTTCTTCGAGCCGACCGAGGAAGAGGTAGGTTCGGGGAGCCGCTCAATGGTTGTGGTTTTTGCCTCAAAGCAACATTGTTGGTTGGTTTTAAGATTTTACGAGAATCACTTGAGAATCCCATCTGGCATTTTGACCGCAAAAGGTTCTTCAATCGGTGGATGGTCAATTTGGAAGGGGGAGCACGTGTCCTCATCCCGGTGGGGAGGTCGTGCGTCAATTTGGTTTTCTAATTAAAACCTTAATTATATTTATACGTTTTCGAGAGAGAATTTCCTCTTTTGTGAGGAAAAACAAGCTTGCCTTTATGCCATGTGCGTAACGGGAAAATAGGTTTATTGTTATGGACCTCGAAAGCCGTAAAATCGTTCCTCCGCTCGTCGAAAAGTTTTCCTCGGTTGCATTTCCCAAAGTTGTTTCAAAAGAGCACGAACGGCACATCTGGTTCAGCTGGCCAGCCCAGAGAGGATGACGGAGGTAATTAAGCTGCTTGATGGCCGTAAATCTGTGATGGATCTCCAAGATGGGTTCGATATGTGACAAAACAAGCTCGTACGATTTGGTGTTTATGTGGGGAATTAGAAAGGGTGTCAGCCAGTTTTGCCTTCCTCACTGAGGTAAGGCTATAATCCTGCTCTAAAAATGAACTTTGTATAAAAACGTCGTAGACCCACCTTCATGTATACATATCGACTCAGAATCGAAAACTGAACAAATGTCTGTGTGTATGTGTGTGTGTATGTGTGTGTGTATGTGTGTGTGTATGTATGTATGTGACCAACAAACTAGCTCATGTTTCTCGGCACTGGCTGAACCGATTTGACCCGAACTTGTTGCATTCGACTTGGTTTAGGGTCCCATAGATCGAGTTTTATACAGATTGAAGTTTCGATAAGTAGTTCAAAAGTTTAGTATAAAAATGTGTTTTCACATATATCCGGATCTCACTTAAATGTATGTAAACTATGTCCGGGTCCATCATCCGACCTATCATTGATTAGGTTATCAAAAGACCTTTCCAACGAGTCCAACACATTGATGATCTGGCAACCCTGTCAAGAGATATGGCCACTTAAGTGATATTGATGTACTTTTTGGAAGCCGGATCTCACTTAAATGTATGTAAACTATGTCCGGATCCACCATCCGACCCATCGTTGGTTAGGTTATCAAAAGACCTTTCCAACGAGTCCAACACATTGATGATCTGGCAACCCTGTCAAGAGATATGGCCACTTAAGTGATATTGATGTACTTTTTGGAAGCCGGATCTCACTTAAATATATGTAAACTATGTCCGGATCCTCCATCCGACCCATCGTTGGTTAGGTTATCAAAAGACTTTCTAACGAGACCAAAACATTGATGATCTGGCAACCCTGTCAAGAGATATGGCCACTTAAGTGATATTTATGTACTTTTTTATTCCGTATCTAAAACAATAGATGAAATTTGTGTACAGCCATTGTTGGTAATGCAGGGTGGCCACCTCGGGAAAAAACCGGGAAAACCGGGAAAAAACCGGGATTTTTATCCACCGGGAGAAAACCGGGAAAAACTCGGGAATTCGACTGACAAACCGGGAAAATATTTTAAGTTTAGTTAAAATTTGACAAAAGCCTCTTTAATTTATTCAATATGTTCTTTTCTCAATTAGAATATTATTCATGTTATTATAAATGAACATTGTTGGAATTCGAGCGAGAAGAAGGAAAGCATTTCTCGCTCGCGAACGAGGGAGAGAACTTGTAGTACTTCTCTCTTCTCGCTCGCGCTCGCATTTTCGTTCGCGTTCTCGCTCTCGCCGCGAGCGCTCGCGAGCGCCTCGTGCTAGACGTTCGTCCCAAGCTAGAAATGTATTTATCAGGCTTATGAATACGAACCAGGCGATGGTATAGACACAGAGAACAGATGTACATCTAGGCTCGAACTTGTGTGTAAACACTGCAGCACTCACAAAATGTGTTGCATACAGTCTTGCATCAAAGAAATTGGGGTGTAAAGGATACGCTTGGCGGCGCCACCGTCGCAGCTGAGATTACTTGACTTAACAATGTAGAATGGCTCAATAATTTCCTCAGAAAAATAATATTTTCCTCGTTTATAAACTGAATTCACTTCAGTACAATTTCAATTGACTGCTAATAATGCAAAAATGCATTAACATTATCATAAACATAGCAGAAAACTTGTATAAAAATTATTTTTTTGAACGGTAGCTTAAAATAGTACCTTTCCGACCTTTCCACATGTTAACTCTGATTTCGTTTTGTTTACCTTCACAGCTGATTTTGTTATTTTCTTTCGCGCGTAAAATCGTACCCCTACGATGAAAGACAGTCTGACATTGGTCTGATGTCGTTCGTTCGGAGTGTTTTGTGCAGTGAATGAATGGTCCAACGTTCTGCTACTGTAGGTCATCATGATTTTTGAAGTGGCGCTATCTAGGCGGATGATGCACACCCTAGCTCTTTTCGACGTATCTTGGTTTGAATGTTTACACACGTTTTTCGATGCTTTTTGTTCAGTGATGTACATCTGTTCTCTGTGGTATAGAGGTGTAACTTCAATCGCTGTGTTGTTTTTTGTTCGTTTCTAACACGTTCAACTTCTCGCGAACGGGCAATTCTGGCTCGCGAGAAAGCCCGTTCGCGAGCGGAGGAGAGCACGGGCAATCGGTGAGTTTCTCTCGGCAGCTCGAGACTCGCGGCGAGAACTCGAGAGAGAGAAAATTTTCTCGCGAGAGCGCTATAATATCAACACTGAAATGAAGAATTCGCGAAAACTACAGTCATCCCACATATTCGGAACACCCACAAATTCGGAACACTTTTGTGATCATTTGTCAATTATGTGGCAAATGCAGCTTTTCTGTTGACCCTACTATTTTTAGGACCTTCATTTGGACATTTTCTTGCTATTTCAATAGTAAAAATAGTACTTTTAATACAAAAAACTGCATCTAAAGACTATTTTATCCAGAGCAGCAAAACACTGCCTCCAAATTGCCTGTTCCATAATAGTGGGATGTTATTGTGCCTCAAACAATTGTGGAACACCTGAATTTAACTGATATTTTCACAAAAAAAAAGTTATCAGACCATTCATAAAACATAACTATGCTTTAGTTTCGTTAGTTTCAGTGCGTGAAGTCATTATTTTGTAAAAAATATGTACTCCTGGAGAGAACCAAAGTTTGTTTACATCCGTAAGAAAAAAGTGTTCCGAATTTGTGGATTTCAAGGGTGAAAGTTTTTCTTCAAAAACTTGATGTAAAAGTTAAAATTTGCAGTTGTTCGATACAGCATTCGAAAGATCGCAAGAAAAGCTTTCAAATGAAGGTAAAAGCGAATCATTAAGTTCAATTATCGATTTGCTATGATTTTTTGAGCATGGGCCGATCTGTAAACCGTTCCGAATATGTGGCGTGACTGTATGTTTGAATTTGTGTAATAGACTCATGCTTCTTGGTTATGGATGTTTTTTGTATCCTATTATATTTTTACAAGGCGATTTTTTTTTAATAAAGCAAAATGTTTCCTCTACCAGCGATTCTCAACCTGGGGTACATGTACCCCTGGGGGTACCACGAGCGGTCTCAAGGGGTCCGGACGACAAACCCCGCAATGGCGAACATTTGTCCCAAACAAAATATTTGAGAGAATAAAAAAACAAATTGCTTTGAATCAAAAAAATAACAACCATGCTTAAGGTGCAATGAATTACGGACGAATTGTTTTTGACCAATCAGAATTTTTTTTAAAAATATTTGAATGATAAATCTATAATTTGCATTCGTTTAGAAATTTTATGAATTTGAAGTAAAGTGCATCGTTTTTGAGTTTTTTTTTGTTTTTTTTTTCTACAATTATTTGTTTCAAATTTATATATGCTACAAAAGAATGGATCAAAAATGTTCAAAAAAGAAAGCAGAAAGGAATTTTCTCAACCATTTAATAGAATAATTTTTCATTTGAAAATAGCAACTTCAAAAAAATACTATTTACAAAATTCAAATTTACATAAAAATAACATTTAAAAAAATATGGGGGATGTTTGTAGAAATGAAAAAGACAACGAAAATTTAATTTACAAAAAAAAATCTCTAAATTTAAAGACATTTTCAGTAGATAGTTTTAAAGAAAAACAGGGAACAACATTTTATTTGAAGCTTTATTAAGAAAACTGATTTGAAGAAATGTACATGGACGTTGTGTGGTCTATCCAGTACATGTTTTTAAACAACTCTAGAAACAAGATTTACGACATTTTTAATACTTCAAAATTCATGTTTCTTTCTTCGTGAATTGGAATGTAAAAAAATCTCATGCAAACGAAAAATTTCATGTATGAACGCTAGGGGGTACCAGCAGCTTAAGTAACACGAAAAAGGGTACCTAGCCTAGAAAAGGTTGAGAACCGTTGAATTATAACATATTTCAACATAAAAATAATAATATCATGGAGTTTCTGTTTGTAAATATTATTTTATTTGATAATATTTGAGATTCTCAGCAAGACAAATTATTAAGTACAACTTGCAATGAATTGTTTTTTTGCAAAGTTTTTTTAAATGTCGTTTGAAATTTATGTAAAATTTTCAGGTATTTCAAAAATACAATATATTTAGAATTCAGCTACAAAAACGTCACTTGAAATACAGGCAATCACTTTTAGGTGGTTACTACATCAACACAAAAATTGAGATCATGTTGAAAATAAGGCCGATGCTAATATTTTTCAAAATTTTTGTCCCTCGGCTCTGGCCGGGGTCAAGTGGGGGAACAATCCATAGTCTCAACATTTGAATGCAAAAAGTGTTCAAATACATTTTACACTAGTTTATTTGTTTTGTCTTCAAAAAATGTAAGATTTGGCGGTAATAAAAAAAAACTAAGGGTGTAAAATTTAAAAAAAAATAAAAGATTATTAAATTAACCCAAACATGCTTAAAAATGATTCCAAACGCAAGGGAATGCATTTTATATTGATTTCAGCTGGTTGCACTTAAATTTCAATTGAAATTTTGATGTTTTTTGAAAAATATTTTTTGCCCCCTGATTTTTCGAGGCAATTAACGAATTAACGAGCATTTACATAACTGTTGATAACAATTTATTTTTGCAATTCTTTTCTTTAAAATTAATAAATTGTAGTAATAATTAATCTCATTCTAATAAATAAAACGTTTTTTTTATTTTGAGGTTATACAATCTACATGTATGATGATGAAAAATCCCAATCATTATGGAAATTAGATGTTTGGATTGGAAACAGATAAAAACGGCTTCGTTTACAACTTACTTACTTTTTACTCAAGATTTGAAAGCTTTCTTGAGGAATTCAAACTTTGAACCAAATGTATGCGTTCAAAAAGTATGTTGGTACTAACGTTAGCCTAAAAAAACATTGTAGTTTGGTTTAGAAACATTTCGGAACATTCCTTCTGGGCTCGGGAGAAAACCGGGAAAAAACCGGGAAATTGAAAATCAAAATCTGGTGGCCACCCTGTGGTAATGAGTGAGGAAGGCTCCAACCACATAGGTGGAATAAGTTAGTTTTTTTTATGTTACCAAGAATCATTAAAGGGAAATGATGAGATTGATAATGCAGTTCTCAATCATTAAAGCTTTTGACCATAGAAAACTATTGTTACATTTTTCTTACACCGAAACTCTGACATTAATTTGCCGCACTGCTGAAAAACAGCAATAATCCCAGGATTAAATTGAATAGAAAAACAGCTACAATTTTTGAAGCATCTGTCTAATTAACCTAAATCACAGATATCATCACAAAATCCCGTCAGTCGACGTCAAATGTGTCTGAATTTTTCAAATAACGAAACATGTCATAAAACGGGAGCCAAACATGTTTTTCAACAGGTTTCCATCTTTTTCGATTGTTATTTTTGGGGACCTCAACCCACCCATACAGGAGCGGCACACATGTCGCAATAACAATAACAATTGAACATAAAATAAAATAAAACATTGCCCGGTGATTTTCAACAAAACGCACCACAACTGGTGTGGTGACTGAAAGGAAGTAAGAAACGATAACATGCGGTGGGAAAATTGGGTGATTTTTTTCTTCTTGTTCGACGATTTGTTTGTGGTGTGGTTTGAAAAATTGGGTGGGGGGGCCTTGGAATGTTTTTGGGCGTACGGTGGGCGTAATAGGATAATAATAACAATTGCACGAGGTTTTGTTTAGAAGTCATTTGTCTTGGTACTCGTGGGCAGTAAATATTGGTGAAATATTATCGGTTTCACGCTGGGGGCAAATGTATCGTTGAACGAGATAAACAGTGGCTAATTAATGGTCTTTTTGGGATTTGTTAATGCATTTGTGATTTAAAGTAACCATGTTGAATGTTGAACGTTTTTTTTTTAAATGAGTCATTTAAAAAATATGCCTCTCGTGAATGTGAAAATGAAATCCTTAAAGACAAACTTTATGGTTCGAAATGCAGTTTTTTGAGATTAGAGCTTTGAATTTTCGATTCTCTGATTCTTTGATTCTTTGATTCTTTGATTCTTTGATTCTTTGATTCTTTGATTCTTTGATTCTTTGATTCTTTGATTCTTTGATTCTTTGATTCTTTGATTCTTTGATTCTTTGATTCTTTGATTCTTTGATTCTTTGATTCTTTGATTCTTTGATTCTTTGATTCTTTGATTCTTTGATTCTTTGATTCTTTGATTCTTTGATTCTTTGATTCTTTGATTCTTTGATTCTTTGATTCTTTGATTCTTTGATTCTTTGATTCTTTGATTCTTTGATTCTTTGATTCTTTGATTCTTTGATTCTTTGATTCTTTGATTCTTTGATTCTTTGATTCTTTGATTCTTTGATTCTTTGATTCTTTGATTCTTTGATTCTTTGATTCTTTGATTCTTTGATTCTTTGATTCTTTGATTCTTTGATTCTTTGATTCTTTGATTCTTTGATTCTTTGATTCTTTGATTCTTTGATTCTTTGATTCTTTGATTCTTTGATTCTTTGATTCTTTGATTCTTTGATTCTTTGATTCTTTGATTCTTTGATTCTTTGATTCTTTGATTCTTTGATTCTTTGATTCTTTGATTCTTTGATTCTTTGATTCTTTGATTCTTTGATTCTTTGATTCTTTGATTCTTTGATTCTTTGATTCTTTGATTCTTTGATTCTTTGATTCTTTGATTCTTTGATTCTTTGATTCTTTGATTCTTTGATTCTTTGATTCTTTGATTCTTTGATTCTTTGATTCTTTGATTCTTTGATTCTTTGATTCTTTGATTCTTTGATTCTTTGATTCTTTGATTCTTTGATTCTTTGATTCTTTGATTCTTTGATTCTTTGATTCTTTGATTCTTTGATTCTTTGATTCTTTGATTCTTTGATTCTTTGATTCTTTGATTCTTTGATTCTTTGATTCTTTGATTCTTTGATTCTTTGATTCTTTGATTCATCTTTATCTTCAAATAAACGTTTAAATCAGTAAAGTAACATTTCCCATTGGCAACCTCGTTGAAACCATTCATCATCCATGCTTCGGCTATGCTAACACAACGTACTAAACATAGTCACACATCCCGTTTCGAACAAGTAACCTGCCTTTTTCATGCTCAAGTGATCAATCACCGTTTGTGTAACGCATACAAGCGCAAATGCGTGTGCCACTTTCTGAGGGGTTGTTTTAGCTGAGAATTTTCTTTCTTTTTTTATCGAAGAAATGTTAACGCCTAGTACATTACTGATTACTTCCAGCCAGGGATGAAGTTATTCGCTTAGTTCGTCATAAAAAAAACATTTTTTTGACAGTCATCTTCATGAAATGTACACAGTAAAAAAAAACATGGTAAAATTACATCTAAAAAGGGGTACATCTTTTATGTCATAAAAAAGCTTTAATTTTACCTCTAATAATGTGTAAATTTACATTTGGCAGACGCTAGGAAAAAATATTTGTAATCCTGAAAAAATATCAAACCGGCGATAGTTATATCTAGCTTACTAAGTCCGCGCCCCAACCCGCACGGCCATCTCGCCGCTATGAAAACATTACGATCAAAGCCAACGTACCTCTATGTGCTCCGTACATTGTATATTGGATTTACTGCATATACGGTACATAGAGGTACATTGGCTTTGATCGTCCAGTTTTCACAGCGGCGAGATGGCCGTGCGGGTTGGGGCGCGGACTTAGTAAGCTAGATATAACTATCGCCGGTTTGATATTTTTTCAGGATTACAGATATTTTTTCCTAGCGTCTGCCAGATGTAAATTTACACATTATTAGAGGTAAAATTAAAGCTTTTTTCTGACATAAAAGATGTACCCCTTTTTAGATGTAATTTTACCATGTTTTTTTTTACTGTGTACTACAACAATAATCATTTAAATGCATTTTTATAAGAGTTTGTATGTGAACATTTCCATGAAATTTCACATTGACGGTAGCGTAAATAGTGAACTTTTCCAGCACTGAGCCCAGAGCCTTTTCAAGATTCATAATTACACGATTAATTATGCGAAAAATACTTTCTTCATTGACATCGTAGACTCTACACCCTCAGCGATGACTTGAAGTTCATAGCTGAACAGGTTCAGTGCGTGAGCTTCAAAGAAAGGGGCAAGAACATTTCCGCGAAAATGTTTTACAAATTACGAAAACGGAGGCCTTTCTCCCACCTCAAGTAGCAACATCGAGACGAAAAATGAAGTTGTACAGAATTAATGAGCGCTTAATTATTGCTTTCTGTTCTTGCGCAAGAACCCCGTGCGACGTATGTAACGTAGTTCAACATGTAGGAGTGGGAAATGTTCCTTGACGTCGTTTGTTTTCAGCTCTTGCCACAGATTGTGAAATTTTCTCGTCAGCTGGGTTGGAACAATATTTCAGAAAATAACTGCTCGGAACGTACTCAGACTAATCTGTGCGTTTTTGTGCTAGAGTCGATTTTTTAAATATCTTAATTATCATAACACTAAGTACATGAAACAATTATAAATAGAAAAACGTTTTCGATCCATCCCAGGAAGTCTAACCCGATGAAGCTCATATTTCTTGCTCCGCTAGTAAAATTAGACGCACCTTGGTGGGTTCAAAATTCCAATTATTTCCACGGCCATGTAGCGTTCGAATTTTGACTAATTAGCGAAATGTTAATTTAATGAACACCGCATTTTTTGACGTTCTGCTCCAGTTGCAATGAGCCAAAGAGATTTCCAAGTTTAAGGTGTGCGTTAGGTGAAATTGAACACCACGGTGAAGTTTTCTTTTCCCAGTGTGGTTTAATATTTTGACAACTAATCCAAAGCAGACGCCCCGTTCTCGGAGCGAATCAACTAGAGAAGTTAAACATGGTGAAAAATTAACCCTGCTGACTAATTATGATTTGTTCTGGCTCATCAGCTAGATTTGCACACAACCACACTGAGACGAGTGAACAGTGCAAGAATTGTGAAGTTTTATGCTCATACACCAAGATGCGGTTCAACAGTAAAAGGGGAGATATGGGAGTCTTTTTGATGGAAATTATTTCTATTATTATCTTCGTTTGACTTATATTGATGTCAATCCTTTTAAAGGAAAGTGCATTGGCAATATTACAATATTAACGTTATTGATAAATTGTAAAAAAGATATTTAGATAAAATTTGGGTTGCTTAAGAAGAATGGAACCATTTATACCAGAAATTTACAATTTTGTTTATTGGCAGGAAATTCACTAAAATTAAATTCTGTGAGCCCAAATCTATCATGCCTTTACGAAAAAGAAGCGTTTACTTCAGGGGTGACCAAAGTATGGCCCGCGGGCCAAATATGGCCCGCAAGGTTATTTTTTGTGGCCCGCGGACCAATTTTGAATAATCATGTAAAATAGCCCTTTGGGTCACCTGTAAAGTGATTTTATTTCATTTCATTTTATTAGGTTGCTTTAACAATAACATTGGTGCAGTTGATATCCTGAGCTGAGATGTGGACTACATTTCAACAGCTGATTTGTTCAAAATGGGGAGAGAGTTTATTGGTACTGCAAAAATAACCTTCGAAATAGCTAATAAATGTGGGAAAAGTGATTTTATAATTAATAAAATTAAGGTTTAGTGAACATTTTAAGTTTTAGTTAATATGAAACCAATGATTTATCCAAACTTTGATCCTGAATAAACGAAACAGATATTCTATTGAAAAAAATCAACTTAATGAAACATTTTTTTTTTTTTTTTGATTGTTGTTGAAAACAGAAAATTTCTTCAAAAACTTCATTAAACATTTTTGGAAATAAATTATGAAATGTTCAAATTTTACTAAAGTAAAAACTCATTGATGAGTCATGACTCATGACGATTTTCATAGGCTTGGCCCAAACCTTTTTTTTCACTTATAAACCGTACACCTCGGGATTCGAACACATTATATTTAGGTTTCGTCTTGAGTACGTAACCTCTGATTCAGGCTGCCCATAATTTATTGAAATATTATTGAAATTGGAGGAATAATTGTTGAAAAATCTCTTTACATCAATTTATAACTTTAATAGCAATTTATTCAAAAAATAAATTCCATAATATTTTTACAGATAGAAAATTATGTGAAAATAGCACCCCTGGTTTACTTATATCAACTGCAAAAATGTCGAGTTGTGCTATGTTTGTTATTTTATTTGAAACAAGGAATTTGTTCTCGAAAATTATTTTGTTTTCGTTCCATACTTAAGTTAAAATATAAAAGCAATAATATTTTTTCTGATTTTTTTTAGCTTTTTGAATATACAAATTTGAAGCGAAAATGAAACTGAATACTTTTTTCGTGAAATTCCAAACATTTCTTCACTTTATAATAGGAAGAGCCATTCTAGCTTAAAACCAATAACCAATAATTTTTTTTGTTTACTTTAAAAGTGTGACCAAAAGAGCAATTTATCTTAAATCTTTGGAGTCAGAGTTGGCAAATAATAACTATAAAAAGGCGTCTTTTGAGCTAAAGCAAATTATGGACATGAATTATTTGCGCAGTTAATAAGGGTTTAAATTTGAAAAAGCCGGGTAATTCCCTGGGCTTTGTCATAATGAGTGTCATAGGTTTGATGCTTGTTTGGCAAGGAGTATGATTTGATTCGATGTGGAATTAAAATCGAAGTGTTCAGTATATTGCTGAAGCTTCCATTTTTACACATCGACACCACTTCATGCTGCGATAACCCACTTTGGCGCAGTCTCAGGGCTTAATCGATGGCCGGTAAGCTGTCATCGAGACAAGGAGGTTCTCCGATAGTGGAAATATCACATTTGTACAATGAACCGCTACATATGTGATTTTTCCCTATCTTAATGTGGGTGTCAGGTTAGGATGCGGGTTTTAAAAAAATAGTTTTTGTAGAATTTAGGATTTTAACTATAAATATCAACTATACTTTGACTTTAGTTATTTAGGGACAAAATTAGTAACAGTGAATTCAGTAATTCTATCAGAATCGATGATTTTCATTCAAGTAGCTTAAAAACCATTCTGATTTGTCAAAATTTCCATAGAGTCTCGATCAATCAATAGTGAAATGATATCGGACTAAATTCGTTGATCTGTTGAACTAACGGTTGTCGGATTATGATTGTATCGACCATTGTTGCGAATCGAGGATCTACTGGAATTCTGACGATCAAATGGTCGTCTCTTTTTCAATTCACGACTTGTAGAATATGAACTGTTATTAATTTGTTTTTGTTATTCAATTCAAGTTAGGTAGTTATCCGCAAATGAATATTTGGACTTATATGAATAATTGGACATTTTGGACTTATGAATAACACACAACTGTGCATTTATTCTAGAGTCAGATCCATACAGCGTCAATGTTTATTTGGTCGAAGTGTACTAATTCATTGGCAGATCTGATTCTAGTTGTAATGTACGACAAGACTATTGACGGACGTGACAGGACGAGGGCCCAGTTTAAAGGTTTCGACATCAACGATGTGCGGCTCGATCACCCTCCCAAAAAAAAAAACAAATTTGAAAAAGCCGGGTAATTTTTTTTGAATTGGTTTTTTATCATGTTTTTTAAAATTGGGTCAAATTTGCCACTGATTTTTTGAAAAGAACGCACTATGTTATCAACAATAATAGTTTTATCTTAGGTACATAGGAAAGAAGGTACTTTGAAATGCAGTCAATTAGACAAACTGAAGCTTTCCCAGAACTAAAAAAATAAAAAATAAACATTTTTCTTAGTGTTTATCAAAAATCCTTTATTATTTAAGAGCGAGTTTTTCACCAATGTGTAACAGGTCGTATCGAGGTGCTCCGATTTGGATGAAACTTTCAGCGTTTGTTTGTCTATACATGAGATGAACTCATGCCAAATATGAGCCCTCTACGACAAAGGGAAATGGGGTAAAACGGGCTTTGAAGTTTGAGGTCCAAAAAACCTAAAAAATCTTAAAATAGCTCGCATTTCCGTAAAACTTCATCAATTCCAACTCTCTTAGATGCATTCGAAAGGTCTTTTGAAGCACTTCAAAATGTGCCATAGACATCCAGGATTGGTTCGACTTTTTCTCTTAGCTTTTGCAAATTACTGTCAAAAATTGATTTTTTGAAAACCTTAATATCTTTTTGCAACAGCCTCCAACACCCATACTCCCATAGGTCAAAAGATAGGTAATTACATGGACTATAAGCCTACGGTGTTAACTTTTTGGCCAATCGCAGTTTTTCTCATAGTTTTTCGATTTTTCTAGAAAAAACATTTTACAACGTTAGTTTTTGCCCTGTAGGCCTCCATAGCGTCACTTTTTGGTCTCAATTTTGTCATATTCGGAATCCTCGGACAATTTCACGTAAGTTAGAAGTATTGGAGTTGTAAATTTGATTGGAAAAATTTCCATTTAGAATTAATTAAAATATTTTTCAACAATTTGTTGGATTAGGGGTAAAACAGGTTTTCGCCTACTTGATACAGCATTTGACGTATTGATCACAGGGTAAATAATATCTATTTCTTTTTTCAAAAATGTTTTTTAGAATTATTTTTTAAATCAAAATTACAACTCCAATACTTCTAACTTACGTGAAATTGTCCGAGGATTCCGAATATGACAAAATTGAGACCAAAAAGTGCCGCTATGGAGGCCTACAGGGCAAAAACTAACGTTGTAAAATGTTTGTTCTAGAAAAATCGAAAAACTATGAGAAAAACTGCGATTGGCCAAAAAGTTAACACCGTAGGCTTATAGTCCATGTAATTACCTATCTTTTGACCTATGGGAGTATGGGTGTTGGAGGCTGTTGCAAAAAGATATCAAGGTTTTCAAAAAATCAATTTTTGACAGTAATTTGCAAAAGCTAAGAGAAAAAGTCGAACCAATCCTGGATGTCTATGGCACATTTTGAAGTGCTTCAAAAGACCTTTCAAATGCATCTAAGAGATTTGGAATTGATGAAGTTTTACGGAAATGCGAGCTATTTTAAGATTTTTTTTGGACCTTAAACTTCAAAGGTCGTAGAGGGCTCATATTTGGCATGAGTTCATCTCATGTATAGACAAACAAACGCTGAAAGTTTCATCCAAATCGGAGCACCTTGATACGACCTCTAGAACAATCCGAGCAATATTTACAAATACTGCCTCTTAATTTCTAATGTAATAAAATGAAACTTTTGTTAAGTTTTGTAAGACTAGATTTGGAAAACTAAACTTTTTAAAATTTCCAATCTGTAAAAAAAAATATTTTTTTTCATATCAACCCCAACATTCAAAAAGGGTTTAAAACCGCGAAAAAAACTTGAGGGATCGGAAATTCCCAAAGTGTTTCAAATATACACTATCGACCCCTCCCCGTCTCCCCCTAAAATGCTACGTCATTTGTAAAATGGCCCCAAATGGAATACAAATACTAAAAATGTTGATTTTTGAGTTTAAAGAATTTTGCACAAAATACAAAGATATACTCTCCAGTGACAAAAATTACACCTACAATTTCAATATGTATTCATGGATCAAATTACCAATTTCAATGGTTTAACAATGGTAAATTTTTAATTTACGTTGTAAAATCGTATGAAAAGAGTCAAAATTCGCTGATTCTCACTCCGTTGCAACGTCACAGAGAAAATAATGTGGCAAATGAAAAGTTGGACCCAAAAAAACTTTTAAAATATCTATTTTCGATCCGAATCTGTCATTATATTTATAATTTGAAATGGTTTTGATATTATACGAGACACAGTAAAAAAAAACACGAAAATTGAGTTAAGTTGCAACGCCGGAATGTGTTCAAAACATTTTTTGTTCGTCAAATAAAATTCTTTTGCGTGATCCTGGAATAAATATTCAAATCGACGTAATAGCCATTTATGAACAAATCCGCTTTCGATCAGTTTTTGATCTCTTTACGAAAAAACAAATTTAAAATGCTTTAGATTGTTTATTACTTCTTATTCTAAATGCTCTTAACATTTAAATTTAGTTCTGTTTTAAATAGAAATAAAAATAATGGTCTCAAATCATGGTGGCTCTTGCGTCTCTTTGAAACTTACCGAAGATTTATCCTTTTTTGTTAGTTTTTTTTTCTGACAGTTCTTTCTGCCACTTTGTAATTCATATTTTTTAGCTTCTTTTTGATTTCTGGTTTTTTTTTCGACGTTTTTTTCTTCTGGAAAATAATTGTGGTGATTTATTTATACCAAAGTTAAATGAGAGGCGTCTTCTTCTTTTTTCTGTGATTTTTATTGTTGCATTTTTTGATGATTTAATTTGAAACAAAATGCTGGAATCCAGAATCCCTACTTTCCCCTACATGACTATAAAGTTTGGTTGTTGAACTGAGACAACAATGTTGTAAGACTGTTTCATACACACACACGTCCTAAACAAACACTAGCTCTAACCAAGCCAGCTACAATAGAATAGCTGTAACATTTACTCTACTTAGCGAGCGCGTGTGTGTGTGTGTTGACGTGTGTTCGCTGCGAAAAGTCAGATGATTAATTAGCCCCAGACGAGGAACCGAAAGTAGCGGAAAATTTTGGGCTAATATTTCATTTTCTAGTTACACCAGTTTACTTAAGCCAGATTAGCTGAACGGGTGAGTAGGGAAGCTAATTTAGGAATTATCTTCGAAATCGCGTTAATTTTGGAAAATGCACGCCATCGAAACAGCTTCGAAACTGGATCCCTTTTCTGTCATCCAAGTCAAGTTGATTGACGAAACATTTTTGAGCGCGAAATTTTTGGCACGCAAAATAGTTTCCGCGCGCACAGAGCTCAGAACTATAATTTGACTAGAAAACGACCCTCCGGGCAGGGAGGATGGTGTCAACTTTGCCCGCGGAATGACACTGATTGATACATTTTCGTTTGTTAGCTTGAAATTCCGTGATGGGTGTCGCTCTTGTTACTTCGGTGGCCTGACGTTGAAGCGGGGTTAATTGTCAGTTGTTTTCGTGAAAAGTGTGTAATGGATCGGCTTAATTGGCTTGGATTTTTTGTGCTTCTCCATGGTAGAATGTAGTAAGTTTAGACATTGAAGTTTGATAGTAAGGATTACTATAAATTTCCAATTTTTTGCTATTTTTTAACTTCAACCATCCTTTTCTTTGATGATTTCTTAGTTTAATATAAAAATGTCCAACTACAATGTGACACTAAAATGACAATAATCTCCTACTTAGCACTAACAAAGCTTTTAATACCATTTATCGCAATTTACCCTTAATTGCGGTTCAATCAACTGACGCCAAATAAGTCACAGCTTTTGTGACTTACCGAGCATTCAAACCTCAATTTCTCACTCTCCTCTACTAATACTGTTTGTTTTAGCATTAATGGAAATGACGGTTGTAAAACAATGCACTCATTCAACAGATTAACCACATCACATTTAGCGCGAGCCCGCATTTATTGACACCCTTCGAGAGGGGTCCATCAACAAGAGTCGTAAGGTCACAGCAAAGTGACAGATTTGCCAAATGAAACAAACAAACTGAAACACATCAAGTGAGAAAGAGCGCGAGATGTATCGCGTGCATTTATTCGTCCAATTACCAACAATGGTTGCGCTTTTATTCGGCAATTAATCTTGCATTGTTACACTAAGAGATGGTTTCAAAGCACAAACTGCTAGCACGGCTGCTAGGGTGTAAATGTGTGGTGGTTGAACAAAACCATCGCCATCGGTCGTGATGGTGACCCGCGGCGGCGGCGCGGGCGATTGTCCCACGAGGGGCCTCCAGCGGCTGTCCCCTCCGCGGCTTGGCGTGTTTACTGACGCGTAATTACATAATTACATGCCGCGATTGAGAGGTAGGGGACACTGTGAAAAAGGCATGGAAAAATCTGATAAAATACTTGATTGCGTTGAAAAACAAAATTAAATTTATTTATTGGGAATCTCGAAGAGCATTCTAAAATTGTAAAATATTTAAATAATAGGACTTCCTGTTAGTAATTATTGATTAATGACGTTGTTCATATCTGACAAAGAATAAGTAAATAGGACTATGGAGTTTACAAATTCTACAAAGCCGAAGCGGAATTCAATAAGTTCAGTACAAAATGTATCCCAAGTCATACTGTCATAAACAGTGAGAATTCTACATAGAAATTGAATGTTTGAAGGTTTAATTAAATGATTGAAAGTGGCAAGGCATGGCTCTGTAAACTCGGTCCTAAAAACATTACCGGATATTAAAATTGGTCGTTGAATTGTTTATAATTGATATTTTCATAAAAATTACGTCTGAGCAATTCTCTGAGATTGCGGTCATTCGATTTTTTTTGTATTTTTTGATCCGGCTGAAACTTTTTTAGTTCCTTCCGTATGTTCAAAGAAGCCATTTTGCATCATTAGTTTGTCCATATAATTTTCTATAGAAAGCTGTCCATACAAAAATGATTTATGAAAATTCGAAAATCTGTATCTTTGGAAGGAATTTTTTGATCGATTTGGTGTCTTCGGCAAAGTTGTAGGTATGGATACGAACTACACAGGAAAAAAATGATACACGGTAAAAAAAATTTGGTGATTTTTTATTTAACTTTTTATCACTAAAACTTGATTTACAAAAAAACACTATTTTTATTTTTTTTTATTTTTTGATATGTTTTAGAGGACATAAAATGCCAACTTTTCAGAAATTTTCAGGTTGTGCAAAAAATCATTGACCAAGTTATGAATTTTTTAATCAATACCGATTTTTTCAAAAAATCGAAATTTTGGTCGCAAAAATTTTTAACTTCATTTTTCGATGTAAAATCAAATTTTCAATCAAAAAGTACTTTAGTGAAATTTTGATAAAGTGCACCGTTTTCAAGTTAAAGCCATTTTTAGGTGATATTTTTTCTAAATAGTCGTAGTTTTTCATTTTTTTTAATTAGTGCACATGTTTGCCCACTTTTGAAAAAAATATTTTTGAAAAGCTGAGAAAACTCTCTATATTTTGCTTCTTCAGACTTTGTTGATACGACCTTTAGTTGCTAAGATATTGCAATGCAAAGGTTTAAAAACAGGAAAATTGATGTTTTCTAAGTCTCACCCAAACAGCCCACCATTTTTCAATGTCGATATCTCAGCTACTAATGGTTCAATTTTCAATGCTAAAATATGAAACATTTATGAAATTTTCCGATCTTTTCGAAAACAATATTTTCAAAATTTTCAAATCAAGACTAACATTTCAAAAGGGCAAAACATTCAATATTACGCCCTTTTAAAATGTTAGTCTTGATTTGAAAATTTTGAAAATATTGTTTTCGAAAAGATCGGAAAATTTCACAAATGTTTCATATTTTAACATTGAAAATCGGACCATTAATAGCTGAGATATCGACATTGAAAAATGGTGGGCTGTTTGGGTGGGACTTAGAAAACATCAATTTTCCTGTTTTTAAACCTTTGCATTGCAAAATCTCAGCAACTAAAGGTCGTATCAACAAAGTCTGAAGAAGCAAAATATAGAGAATCTTCTCAGCTTCTCAAACATATTTTTTTCAAAAGTGGGCAAACATGTGCACTAATTTAAAAAAATGAAAAACTTCGACTTTTTTCAAAAAAGTCACCTAAATATGGATTTAACTTGAAAACGGTGCACTTTATCAAAATTTCACTGAAGTACTTTTTGATTGCAAATTTGATTTTACATCGAAAAATGAAGTTGAAAAATTTTTGCGACCTAAATTTCGATTTTTTGAAGAAATTGGTATTGATTAAAAAATTCATAGCTCGGTTAATGATTTTTTGCACAACCTGGAAATTTCTGAAAAGTTGGCATTTTATGTCCTCTAAAACATATCAAAAAATAAAAAAAATTAAAAATAGTGTTTTTTTGTAAATCAAGTTTTAGTGATAAAAAGTTAAATAAAAAAATCACCAATTTTTTTACCGTGTATCATTTATTTCCAGTGTAGTCCGTATCCATACCTACAACTTTGCCGAAGACACCAAATCGATCAAAAAATTCCTTCAAAAGATACAGATTTTTGAATTTTCATACATCATTTTTGTATGGACAGCTGCCAACTTTGTATGGAAAATTATATGGACAAACTAATGATGCAAAATGGCTTCTTTGGGCATACCGAAGGCACCAAAAAAGTTTCAGTCGGATTAAAAAATACATAAAAAATCGAATGACCGAAATCCTAGAGAACTGCTCCTATCTAAACTTTTCAGAAATTTCCAGAATGGGCAAAAAATCTTTGACCGAGTTATGATTTTGGAATCATACTGATTTTTTTTTTCGAAAAATCGAAATATTGGTCGCAAAACATTTTCAACTTCATTTTTCGATGTAAAATCGAATTTACAATAAAAAAGTACTTTAGTGAAATTTTGGTAAAGTGCACCGTTTTCAAGTGATAGCCATCTTGAGGTAACTTTTTTGAAAATAGTAGCAGTTATTCATTTCGTTTTTGAATAAGTGCCCATGTTTGCCCACTCTTGAAAAAAATATATTTGAGAAGCTGAGAAAACTCTCTATATTTTGCATTTTTGAACTTTGTTGATACGACCCTAAGTTGCTGAGATATTGCCATGCAAAGGTTCAAAAACAGGAAAATTGATGTTTTCTAAGTTTCACCCAAACTACTCACAATTTTCTAATGTCGATATCTCAGCAACTAATGGTCGGACTTTCAATGTTAAAATATGAAATATTGGTGAAATATTCTGAACTTTTCGAAAAAATATATCGCATTTTTTTAATCAAGACTAGCATTTCAAAAGGGCCAAACATTCAATATGAAATGTTAGTCTTGCTTTAAAAAAAAATATTATATGGACACAGTATTGATTCGAAGTCCCATACAAACTCTTGCATAATCAAAACGTCGAAATCAAAACTTCGGATCGAGTTTGGACTATATCTCAAAATGATTGTTGAATAAGCTTTGCAACGCAATCGTCAAATGTTCCTATATTTTTCCATAAAGACGACTTTACATGATTCAAGATGCAAAACCAAACATGTGTCAAAAGTCGGATTTTCAATGTCACAGAAGAAAACTTATGTATTGTTTCTTTTACTTTTAAATAATTATTTTAATTTTTAAGTTAAAAGTCATAAGAGTACATAAATAGCTTCCGAGACATGATTGATATTTGTAAAAAAAACTGAATAGTCTAAACATGTACGGATTTTTAAAAAAAGGTCGAAAGACATAAGGAAGAAAGAACAAAAGGTCGAATTCCAAATGAGTAAAAGACATAAGGTCGAAAGCTTGAAAATAAAAAAAATAATCTCAATTCAATCATATTTTAAAATACTTCATTCGTTTTTTGTAACATTATCAGTTCAAAAATAAGCAGTTCTTTAATGAGTTTTCTAAGATAACAGTCTGAATGCAAGCATGTTTTAAAGAATTTTATTCTCATTTATTTTTTGGTTCACAATAAATTTTTGCCATTTTCTTCCATTTATCCAAAGAACAAAGAGTTTTAGATTTTATCACTGAAATCATATTTTAATATGTATTCCTACATAATATTTTACTCATGTTTAAATTTTAATTAAGTGAGTTCTCCCATTATAACTAACATGAGTGTTGTGTTCCGAAAAGTTTCATTATAAAAAAACATATTTTCAAGGTATTTCAAAGTATTGAAATAATTTCTTTCAAAATATGTTTTTATGTCTATTTTTTTTTGCTTTTCTATTGTTACTGTAAATTGTTTTTTTAAGTTACTTTGAGATGAATTTTTCATTCTTTCAAACAGTAACATTTCTCTAAATAATTTTATAAGATTTTGAAAATTCAAGCATGGTCTTTGTTCTTTTAAATTGATTTATACTTGTTTCTGTGCTATTTCTGTAATTTTTGCCATTTACCATAAATAATTTATGTTTGTTTCAGTTATATTTTTGCTGTTATTACCATTTACCAAACATGAGCAGTTCTAGAAAAAGTTTTATGAGAATAAGCCTGATTATGAACTAATTTTAAATATTTTTTTTTACTTTAAAACAATAAATAAATATTTTTGCATTTATTCTAGTTAAGCAGTTCTAACAAAAGTTTGTGAGACACAGGCTGGATTCGAATTTTTTTCTAACTGTTTAAGAGGCAGTATTTGTAGATTCTGCTCGGTTTGTTCTAGAGGTCGTATCGAGGTGCTCCGATTTGGATGAAACTTTCAGCGTTTGTGTGTCTATGCATGAGATGAACTCATGTCAAATATGAGCCCTCTACGACAAAGGGAAGTGGGGTAAAACGGGCATTGAAGTTTGAGGTCGAAAACACATGAAAAATCTTAAAATTGCTCGCATTTTCGTAAAACTTCATCAATTCCATTTCTCTTAGATGCATTCGAATGGTCTTTCGAAGCCCTTCAAAATGTGCTATAGACATCCAGGATTGGTTTAACTTTTTCTCATAGCTTTTGCAAATTACTGTTAAAAATGATTTTTTTTAAAACCTTAATATCTTTTTGCAACAGCCTCCAACACCCATACTCTTATAGGTCAAAAGATAGGTAATTTCATGGACTATAAGCTTACGGTATTAACTTTTTGGCCAATCGCAGTTTTTCTCATAGTTTTACGATTTTTTTAGAACAAGCATTTTACGACGTTAGTTTTTGCCCTGTAGCCCAAGAAGACTGCACTTTTTGGTCTCAATTTTGTCATATTCGGAATCTTCGGTCAATTTCACGTAAGTTAGAAGTATTGGAGTTGTAATTTTGATTTAAAAAATAATTAAATAAAACATTTTTGAAAAAAGAAATAGATCTTATTTACCCTATGATCAATACGTCAAATGCTGTATCAAGTAGGCGAAAACTGGTTTTACCCCTAATCCGACAACATTCTAGATAATATTTTAATTAATTCTAAATGGCATTTTTTCCAATCAAATTCAAATTTCCAACAACTCAATCTAATGTAAAATTTTCTGAGGATTCCGAATATGAAAAAAAATGAGACCAAAAAGTGCCGTCTTCTTGGCCTACAGGGCAAAAACTAACGTCGTAAAATGTTTGTTCTAGAAAAATCGTATAACTATGAGAAAAACTGCGATTGGCCAAAAAGTTAATACCGTAGGCTTATAGTCCATGAAATTCCCTAACTTTTGACCTATGGGAGTATGGGTGTTGGAGGCTGTTGCCAATAGTTATTAAGGTTTTAAAAAAATCCATTTTTAACAGTAATTTGCAAAAACTATGAGAAAAAGTCAAACGAATCCTGGATGTCTATACATTTTGAAGGGCTTCAAAAGACCTTTCGAATGCATCGAAGAGAGTTGGAATTGATGAAGTTTTACGGAAATGCGAGCAATTTTAAGATTTTTCATGTGTTTTGGACCTCAAACTTCAATACCCGCTTTACCCCACTTCCTTTTGTCGTAGAGGGCTCATATTTGGCATGAGTTCATCTCATGTATAGACAAACAAACCCTGAAAGTTTCATCCAAATCGGAGCACCTCGATACGACCTGTTTCACATCGGTGAAAAACTCGATCTTAATTTTCTTTTTTTTATTCCTGTAATATTTGTATATATTTTTCCTTTTTTTAAAATAATATTTTGGTCTTTTTGAATTCACAGTACTGAATTCTGCTAAAATGCTCGATAAAACTAATTTTTTTTTTATGAATTTTAACTTTTTTGTATTGTTAAAAGATTAAAAAAAAATCCTTCATAGGTTTGATATGTTGATTAGTAAATCAACATAGGCATGCGCATGGGCAAAGTTTTATCTAAATCACAAAATACAAAAAATGGTGGATTTCTGAAAAAGTAGATATCTTAAATCCCGTTTACTTTTCCAAAAGGTCCTGTTAACATTGAAATCCAATGACGAAATGGTTGTTATAAATAAAGTAATGTTTCATTTTCTTCAAAGGCCATCTACTTGTTTTCACAGTGTCTTTCATTTCGACCAGGTTAACTGGTGTGTCAGAGAGCACAATATGTGGGGCTCGCCCTTTTCGGTCACCTCCACCCTCATGCCTCCTGTACACTTTCCCTCTCGCCATAAGCACGAGGTTGCCCATGGTCACGGGAAAGTGCATCGATGCAGAAAGATGCAATCCTTAACGAATTGATTGCGGGTGCAGGTTCACTCGCCCGGTGACCACGCGTCGAGGGCAACGCTTTGTTAGATTTAGGTTTGACCTCCCCCTCACCTGGTTTCAGGTGATAATTAAAGCAGATGTAAACGCCCATTAGTGATGGAGTTTGAATTTGAATTTGTTGGTTGGATATCGTTTGAGGTTTTTTTTTGTTGATTTTACGAAATTTCAAGGAAATATCACGTTCTGAGCTTTTATTACTTTTAAAATGCATTCAACTGAACTTTTTCAAACAAGGAAAAAACGCACAAATCGTGACATGGTCCACTTGGTGTCGCCCTTTGCGTGCAGCTGATTGACATTTTACATTTTTACATTTTGGTCCAAAGGTTGCACCCGATCCATCGATCAAAACAGCACCCTTTTTTTTTTTTTTTTTTTTTTTGTTGCCCAATGGGCATTGGGTTAAGTTCACTGCGACCACCTGAGAAGGCTATCTTTTGTGATGTACCCTGGTTACTGTCCATACTACAAATTACTCGTATCCATTGGATCGGAAGACGAGGGGTTATTTTGCAGACATGGTTTATCCCAATTCGGCGCAATACAGTCGATAAACTGTATGACCTTCTTGGGATGGGTGTGGTGCCATACATCGTACGGCGTAAGAAGGTGCGATCCAAAGAACCGCAGCCTTCGAGACACAAGTGCTCCGCAGAAGCAGAGTAAATGTGCCGAGCTTTCCAGCTCAGTTAAACAAAAACGACAGAGGTTGTTAGGCCACCTGCCGATTTTGTGCAGGTGATATCTGGCAGGACAATGTCCTGTTAGAAGCCCTGCGAGTATTCGTAGTTCCCTACGGTTTAAGCCAAGAAGTTTCCTGGCAATTGAAGGACTTGGAGTGATAAAAGCTTTAGCTTGTCTCAATCCTCGCATCTCGCCCCAGATTGAAGCGATTTGCAATTGTCCCCAATTAGTTATTTCTTGCTTCACGGCACTTTTGAGATTCAAGGAACGGCTCGGGACCCACGAAGATGTTTGATGAGCCTTGTCTAGCAAGTTCATCAGCCATTTCGTTGCCTTCAATGCCGCAGTGCCCTGGGACCCAAAACAACATGACTCTGTTATGCCGAGAAGCAAGTTCCCTGAGGGAAGCGACGCACTCCCAAACAAGTTTGGATTCGCATTTAGAGGATTTTAATGCCAATAGTGCAGCTTGGCTATCCGAGAAAATACCGATTTTTGCGTGTCTATAATTTCTCATAATACACGTCCTCGCACAGATGTGTATGGCATACACTTCTGCTTGAAAAACGGTAGGCCACTTTCCCATAGATATGGTTTCCCTGGTTCGAGGACCGAAGACTCCAGCTCCAGTAGAAGTGCCCATTTTTGAACCATCCGTAAAGAAACGAATAGTTCCTTCTGGAAGTGTAGGTCCTCCATTACTCCACATTTGGCGATTTGTTTCAATCACCTCATATGGAATGTCCATGTTGAGCCTCACCTCCATGCAGTCCGAGACTGAAGTTGCAAGGGGGGAAATGTCAAAAGCCTTCACGATCCGCGAGTGACCCGTTCCATCTCCTTCCACCCAGTTGTTACACCGTTGTAGTCGTAGAGCGCCAAGCGCAGCCTCCTGCTTCACATGTAAATGTAAAGGCAGAATGCATAGCATGGCTTCCATGGCCGCGGTGGGGGTTGTTTTCATTGCACTCGTTACAGAGAGACATGCCAGTCGTTGGAGCTTGGTCAGCTTCGACTGACATGTCTTCTGTTCAGTCTTCGGCCACCAAACGGTCGACGCATAGGTTACCCTAGGTCGGGCGATGGTGGTGTAAGACCAGAATGCAAGTTTCGGTTTAAGGCCCCAGGTTTTGCCGAGCATTTTGTTGCACGCCCAGATAGCAGTAGTTGCCTTCTTTACCGCATAGTCCAGATGTGCATTCCAGTTCAGCTTTTTGTCAAGGATTACTCCTAAATATTTGACCTCAGAACTGAAGGTCAGTTGGGTTCCTTTCAAGGTAGGCGGCCTAAGGTCGTGTTTCCTCCTGTTAGTAAACGGGATTATCACGGTTTTGTTGGGGTTTATTGTCAGTCCTTCCTGCTCACACCACGACATGGTGCAGTTTAGAGCTGACTGTAGACGGTCCGATAACGTTCCGTCATACTTCCCCCGGATGATTAAGACTACGTCGTCAGCATATCCAATGACTTCGTAGCCGAGTAGTGTAAGTTTTCTTAGAAGACTATCTACCACCAGCAGCCAAAGCAAAGGAGAGAGTACTCCCCCTTGCGGACAGCCTTTGGCTGCTGTTATTGTGATAGATGTGTCTCCTAGCGATGCTGAAATCTCTCTGCTCGTAAGCATAGCATGAATCCAGCTCGCAGTTGTTCCATCGACGTTCCTCGACCGGAGCGCTTCATTGATGGCTGTGTACGAAGTGTTATCGAAGGCACCCTGAATATCAAGAAAAGCACAAAGTGCAGATTCTTTATATTTCAGTGCGTTCTCGATACGTGACACTAACGCGTGTAGGGCAGTTTCGGTCGATTTGCCCGCTTGGTATGCATATTGGTGTTTATGCAAAGGGAAGTCCTTCAAGAACTCCGCCCGGATGTGGTTATCCGTGATTTTCTCCATAAGCTTGAGCAGCGTCACTGTCAGACTTATGGGTCTGAAGGCTTTTGGCATCGTGGGGTCACTTCTGCCGGCCTTAGGTATGAAGATCACCTTAACTTTGCGCCAGCTTCGAGGGATGTAGCCCAGGGTGAAGCTGGCTCGAAGTAAGTTGATCAACTCAGCCATTATGGTGTCGGCTGCTTTTGGAGAAAGATTGGAAGGATGCCGTCGGGTCCTGCAGCCTTCAGTGGTTCAAATGTGCCGAGGGCCCATCTGGTTGAAGACTGGTTAAACATTCGACGGGCTAGGTGGACTGACTCTCTTGATGGTCGACACCATACGCCATCTGCAGTCCGGGTACTAGCTGCATCCTCCTCTCTTTCAGTTGATTCTGGAAAGTGCGTACTCATGAGTACTTGCAGTGTTTCCTTGTTTGTGACAGTGAGAGTGCCTTGCT
Source organism: Culex quinquefasciatus (assembly GCF_015732765.1). Lineage (NCBI taxonomy): Eukaryota > Metazoa > Arthropoda > Insecta > Diptera > Culicidae > Culex > Culex quinquefasciatus. Next base: position 135,185,045 of record NC_051862.1, on the reverse strand, counting down.
CGTCTCTCACCTGTCCTAGACCGTTGGAATGGTCTTTTGACAACGCCTTTTGGAGTCGGGTTGCTTCAGACATCGAGCTTATGTCCTCACAGAAATTAGCCAGGCTAGTTTTTGGCTCTCCTCAACTCCGCGTTATACTTCGTTAGGGCTGCTTTGTAGGCATCCCATTCGGAAGTGAGCTTAGCTCTGTTGAAAAGCCTTCTAGCCTCCTTGCGGAGACTGCTCAGGCTTTCGCTCCACCACGGTACGTCCCGACAGATTTCCCTCACCTTCTTAGGGCAGCTCGCCTGGTAGGCTGCCGTGATCCTGCGTTGAAGAGTATTCGCTGCAGTATCCAATTCTTCGGGGTTCGTATTCGTGAAGGAGCGTCTTGTTTGGACCGGCAAAGGTGACCTCGAAAGGCGTTCCAGTCCGTGTCATTTGGGTCACGAAACGTTTCCCTTTTCAGTTGACTGGCTTCAATGTCAAAGACAATCTGTCTGTGATCAGATAGACTAGCTTCTTCAGAGACATGCCAGTTTTTATTTTGTCTGCAAAAGCAGCACTACACAGAGTGAGGTCCAAGACCTCCTGTCTTACGACAGTAACAAAAGTAGGTTCATTGCCCTTATTGCATACATTGACGTTGTTAGACGTCAAGTATTCAAGAAGGCGCTCACCTCTATCGTTAACATCCGTGCTTCCCCATATCGTATGGTGGGCGTTCGCGTCACAACCGATGAGGAACGGTTTATTGACAGCCCTACAGTATCGCACAAGTGCGGCCACTTCTGGCGGTGGAACATCGTCCTGGTCACCAGGAAAGTAAGCAGATGCAACAACCATCTCCTGCTTTCCCTTGGTGGTCGGGACGGTCACCATTGCTGCAACGATGTCTCGTTGGACGAATTCCGTGATTGGAGTACACTTGATGTTTCCGCTCAGCAGAATCGCCGTTCTTGGTGTTGCCTGCGTATTGCTGTAGATCAATCTACTGCTTTGACAGGACAGTCCAAGGATTTTGTTGTGGTTCACCCACGGTTCTTGAACGAGAGCAATCCCCAATTGCTCTTTAGTGAACCTCCGACTAAGGATACTGGAAGCACCCTTAGCATGATGGAGGTTAACCTGGATGCAACGGATATTGTTCATTGTTCAGTTGAACCTGCCGTTTTCTCCAAGATGTTTTGATGATCCGGGAACAGGATGGCAGTGTCCTGCAGCTTGGTCGCTGATGTGTGTTGAGGATGCGGGTTCCTCTTGTATAGTACATGAAGTACTGGAAGGCCACATGAGGTCGGTTTTGGATTGTATATCTGTACCTGAGAGTTTTCTGAGATGCTGTGTTGACGAGTGGTAAAATACCGTGCTCATCGTAGCGGGGGTGCTCAAGCGGTGAGGTTGTTGCGTGAATTTTCAGAATGTTCAGCTGTACCGGTGCTATATTCGCAAAAAAGCGAAAATATGCATGTGGTTGCCTAGTTTTCGTCAAAAACTGTTGCGTAACCTTACCATCTCTCGCAGAATTGCTCCGAAGAACAACAGAAGGTTCTCGTTTGGTACTGGATAACTCTCCTACTTCCTTCCACATGTGAACCTTCCTGTGCATGTCTCTCATGCGTTCCGACACCGCAAACTGCACTCTACAGTTTTCCGCCGACTCTTCTCTTCCTTCCTTCCGCGTTGGTTCCAGCTGAGGGAAGCAGCTGGCACTTGGGTTTTGGTTTTGATCAGTTTCCATGTTGATAAACCTTGTTTTCAGGACTCCTACAAACTTCAACTGTGACTCGGGCCTGCAAAGACACAGAGGAGACTACATACTGCGTGGGGCGTCTTGGTACCACGCAGGCTCCGTTAAGACCTGGATACTTCTTGCTCCCCTCCAGACATACATCCCTTGGCACGGGTCGCTTGACACTGTAGATTGGGGATTGGGATTTGGGAAAGGGATTGGGGATGGGGAATGGGACGTGGTTCTCTGTATGGCTTTTTGCGAGATGAGAGCAGAGGACAACAATCATCTCAACGTTTCCACTTTACCCGGGCTAACGACCGGCAGTTCCAGTTCACGATGATTTCCCTTTATATGTTAAAAAAACCACTTATGATTTTGGCACATATTCCGTTTGTCAGCGTTTCCTGTCATTACTGGCGGGAAAAATCTACGTGGAATCAGCTGTGCAGACCTCATGTGTGACAGGAATGCAGATTGAGCGACTCCCACGCGGATAAGCACCCTTGTCCTGGTCGGGGTTTCCAGTTATATGAGTGCGTGTGAAACCCGAGCAAAAAGTTATAAAAAATAGTTAGTGACACCATTGCACGAGGGGCTCGCTTGCATGCTTTGAAACAATTAGAATTAAAAAAAAAGTTTTTTTCTGGTTGTTGCAAATTATTACTTTATCATCGTACATGCTAATAAAATTGCGAGTTATAAGGTCAGGATTCTTGATATGAATTATTTCTTATGATTCGCAATCAAATAACAGAATTTCGATCATTCCTTAAATCATTTTAAAATCAATAAGAATAATTAGATCATATCATAATTAGTAACAAACATTTTTTTTTAAATAAAATTAAGTTTACTGTATTTTGCTTCCTGCTATCCCTCGACTTCGCTAGACATTCCTTTGATCCGTCTACCGAAAACCATCCAACATTGGCTGAAGCATCCAATTAGCATCACAATTAGTGCACGCATTTTTTTCAACCCTGTTGTAGCTGCAGCAGTTGTTGCGGGCAGAACTGCTACTATACAACTGCCAGACACAACACCACGATGCATCGAGTTACACTGCTGTTTGAGCTATATGCACACCAGTTCTCCCTGATCTCGTAACTTGAATGTCACACGACGGTGGTTGGCGTCGCGACATGGGTCGAGAAACGCTCATCTGGTCATCTTGATTCGGCGGACCGTGGACAGATGGGAAGATCCACGCGAAGTTACGAACTTTGAATTCAACATTTTCATAACATCGCAGCTTGGATGGCACGTCGGCGACTTTTAAAAGTTTCACAAAAGGTTTAATTTTTGAAGTTTCGCATGGACCCCCAGCCCAGTCACAGAATCTGAAATATTATTTCTGGTTTAGTCGTCGTTACAGCAGAACCAGCTGTGAGAACCTGGCAGAACAGCAAAAAAAAGTGCTAAGCTCACGTCACGAGAAGTTGTCATAAAGGCAGTCAGTATAGAACTCGGTGGTCTCGACATGGTTCAGCATCAGTTTGGTTTGGGTTTTAATGCAACAGTTTCCCATACAGGCAGGCAGCAGCTGGCCGCTAATGCAAATGTCCAAGGTCGGTCGCATAAATGTTGCCATCAGCAGCCAACTTTGCTGACTGCGAATATGAACGGTCGATGCCGGCTCGCGGAGCTTTTTGATTTTTTGCGTTTTAATTGCGTGCGACCATAACGAGCTTTTAGTTTTGACGGGGAGCCTTCCGCTGAATGGGTTTCCGTTGTGGGGGAGATTGGCTTATTTTCGACGTAATTTTTGTTATTTTTTTTTTGTTGAAAATTCATTTTTGAAATATTGATTTTGAAAATGTTTTCATTAACAATATTGTTTAGTTTTTTTTTCTCAAGTTTTGGAGCAGATGTCCATTTACTTATAGGCCATAGTTAATGCCTGCTCTACAACTTTTTAGAACATTATTACACTCTAAAAAAAAATAACCCTGCATAGTTAAGCATAAGCATAAGCATAAGCATAGGTGCCCACCCGCAGTTGCTACTCCGTTATTGACCAGGACCTCCAGAAGTTACATCCACGAGCCGTGGAAGATGAGTGGGTGCTATCTTTCCTCGCTTCGCAACTTCTCAAAGGCCCCTATCATGCTGATCAATACCGGCGCCGGCCACGACCAGTGGTAGGGTCACGGGGAAGTGGATGGGAATGTTAGTCCGATACTTGAGTGATAGAGACCGCCCAATCGACTGCTTCTCCGACAAAGTATCACATGAGTTTTGAGGGGGTTAGTAGATGGGTATGAGGTCAGGATTCACGAGTGGCAGTGATGTGACCATGAGCATTTTGTTTATCGGTTGATAAATTTAAATCTTAGGCAGCCGGCTGCGGAAAGATAGATAATTGATTATTTAAAATGGTTTATTTTTATCGAACGCGTGCCAGCCGAGCAGTAGTGCTATGGGCTGGACTTATCAGTATAATTTTACTGTTTTTACAATTTAGATAACGCGAGCAAATTTCAAAAATAGTAAATAAATGACGCTTTACTCTTCATAAAATCGATAGTTTGATGAGTTAATACTAAAACTGAAAGTTGGAATAAATTTTTACGATCATTTACGACGAAAATTATCGCGAAAAAACCGGACTGCGCGTCCCCAGAAGCACTGCAATTATGAAGGCATTATTCAATTATTATGACCAATCACCCCATGCACACAAATAACGACACAAAAGAGACGAAAATTATCGCGAAAAAACAGGACTGCGCGTCCCCAGAAGCACTGCAATTATGAAGGCATTATTCAATTATTATGACCAATCACCCCATGCACACAAATAACGACACAAAAGAGACGAAAATTATCGCGAAAAAACAGGACTGCGCGTCCCCAGAAGCACTGCACTTATGAAGGCATTATTCAATTATTATGACCAATCACCCCATGCACACAAATAACGACACAAAAGAGACGAAAATTATCGCGAAAAAACAGGACTGCGCGTCCCCAGAAGCACTGCACTTATGAAGGCATTATTCAATTATTATGACCAATCACCCCATGCACACAAATAACGACACAAAAGAGACGAAAATTATCGCGAAAAAACAGGACTGCGCGTCCCCAGAAGCACTGCACCTATGAAGGCATTATTCAATTATTATGACCAATCACCCCATGCACACAAATAACGACACAAAAGAGACGAAAATTATCGCGAAAAAACAGGACTGCGCGTCCCCAGTAGCACTGCACTTATCTGAAGCAATTCTATTTTTTTGTTGTCACAAACTTTGTTGTGTCTTCCCTTTGACCAAAGAAGCCATTTTTCAGAACATTATTACACTCTAAAAAAAAATAACCCTGCATAGTTAGAAAAAAAACTCGAAATTTTAAATTGAAAAAATGTGTTCCAAATGAAAAACCTTCTAAATACATTGATTTTTCCATGACATGTTACAAAAATGTTTACAGTTGAGTAACGGAAAATGCCTGAGTTATTAAATTTTTTTTGTTGTTTTTTTTTTTTCAATGAAAAATACGAGTTTTTTTTCGAAATTTTGAGTACGCCATCAAATTAGGCGTCCAATTTCACATAAAAGTCCCTTTGACACCAAATTTCCATTTCATTCGGATTCATATTCGTGATAAGTAGGGCTAGTGATTTTTCGCGATTTCACGGAAGCCGCGTATTGCGTGAAATTCGCCTCTAGCCGTGAAATTTGGGAAATAACGTGAAATGCCGCTATATTTGAAATATTCAGTTGATAAATCGCTACTCAGTGTTTCATAGTTTTTCTATTCCAAAAAAATCCAAAAAGATTTTAAAAGAACATTAATCAACACTTCTTTGAAAAAAAAAATGAAAAAACACCTTTTCTCAATTTTTTGTAAAATCTAATATAATTAATCAACGATATTAAACAAAGATGAACAAATTGCAATAAAATATTTTGAATATAAATTATGTGTTTTTATTTAATTGATTACCAAATAATACATATTTGTTAACTATTTTGCAATGCTTTATAATTTTCTTGAATTATCAATAAAAGTAAGAACTGTTTTTAAATGAAGTTGAAATGAAAATTACAAAAATTACAAAAATTACAAAAATTACAAAAATTACAAAAATTACAAAAATTACAAAAATTACAAAAATTACAAAAATTACAAAAATTACAAAAATTACAAAAATTACAAAAATTACAAAAATTACAAAAATTACAAAATTACAAAATTACAAAAATTACAAAATTACAAAATTACAAAATTACAAAAATTACAAAAATTACAAAATTACAAAATTACAAAATTACAAAATTACAAAATTACAAAATTACAAAATTACAAAATTACAAAATTACAAAATTACAAAATTACAAAATTACAAAAATTACAAAATTACAAAATTACAAAATTACAAAAATTACAAAATTACAAAATTACAAAAATTACAAAAATTACAAAATTACAAAAATTACAAAATTACAAATATTACAAAATTACAAAAATTACAAAATTACAAAATTACAAAATTACAAAATTACAAAATTACAAAATTACAAAATTACAAAATTACAAAATTACAAAATTACAAAATTACAAAATTACAAAATTACAAAATTACAAAATTACAAAAATACAAAAATACAAAAGTTACAAAAATTACAAAATTACAAAATTACAAAATTACAAAAATTACAAAATTACAAAATTACAAAATTACAAAAATTACAAAAATTACAAAATTACAAAATTACAAAATTACAAAAATTACAAAATTACAAAAATTACAAAATTACAAAAATTACAAAATTACAAAATTACAAAATTACAAAATTACAAAAATTACAAAATTACAAAATTACAAAAATTACAAAAATTACAAAATTACAAAATTACAAAATTACAAAATTACAAAATTACAAAATTACAAAATTACAAAATTACAAAAATTACAAAATTACAAAATTACAAAAATTACAAAATTACAAAATTACAAAATTACAAAATTACAAAATTACAAAAATTACAAAATTACAAAAATTACAAAATTACAAAAATTACAAAATTACAAAATTACAAAATTACAAAATTACAAAATTACAAAATTACAAAAATTACAAAAATTACAAAAATTACAAAAATTACAAAAATTACAAAAATTACAAAAATTACAAAAATTACAAAAATTACAAAAATTACAAAAATTACAAAAAATACAAAAAATACATAAATTACTAAAATCACAAAAATTACAAAAAATACAAAAATTACAAAAAAAAAATCAAAAAGTGCAAAATACCAAGCAGTGTAGAGTTCTGCGCTTTGTAAAGATTTGCCGGATTTCGGCTCACATGCACGGAGAAAAAAGAGTTCCCAAAATTGTGACAAGCGTTCATTAAAATGGGAACCACGAACAAAGTGGAATTTGAACACTTTATTCTTGCTTCTCATTTTCATGAACGCTTCTTCACGATTTTGGGAACTCTTTTTTCTCCGTGTGAGATTACTTTTACGAACTCATTATCACTACAAATCACATTAATAAGTGAAACGCTGCATCTCGCTTTTCACATGTTCCCTCTATTTATGGTATCCGATGCACTCCCTGGCAATGATGGGCGATCTGCATAAATCAGTGAAATTCACCACGACCGTTGCCACCTGGCGCATCCATATTTTTACAGTTGTCTCATGGCGTTTTCTACCATTCACGACCACGATCGAGAAAATCCCCGGTTCGCAATGGGCGTAACAGCATTATAATTTCATTAACTTGCACTAGTCGACTGTCAAGAGGCACCCAGATGGCACACGGTGGGCTTCTTGTAAGAAATTGAATTTGAAATATTTATTATTTTTATTTCTGTAAAAAATTATAAAAAATAACTTCAAAACAAGTTGCATTTTGAAATTTTTACTTCATAGGCCTTCTTTGATTTTTGCCTTCCTCACCTCACTGAGGCAAGGCTATAAAATCACTCAGAAATTGAACTTTTTAAATAAGCCTCCAAGATATACCTTTACGAATACATATCGGCTCAGAATCAAATTCTGAGCAAATGTCTGTGCGTGTGGATGGACGTAGAATTTTTTTTCTCACTCACTTTTCTCGGAACTGGCTCAACCGATTTTGTCCGGATCTTTGTTTTTGGATTCATCTTCAGGTTCTTTAAGTCTTTTTTAAATTTCATCCGGTTTGGTGCAGTACATTAAAAGTTATGTTCGAAAAACTGTTTTGGTTGATAATAAAAAGGGTCATTATTTACATAATTTGAAAGCTCCGGCGAAAGGCTGTCGGAACTTTCCGCTCAGTGCACGCACACAAACACTGCAGTGCTTTCAAATCGTTCAATAAATTTATCATAGATGGCAGCACTCAGATGTATAGTGTCTTTACTAAGTAAGCGTTAGCCAAAACTTTCGTAGTGTGTGGTTGCAAGGCTTTTAGGAGGAAGGCAGCAACCACCTTCTGGTGGATTAAGTAACGTTTTTTTTGTTAATTTTCGTAATCAGCTTCACCGTAATAATTTCAATTTTAAACCAAACCAAGACCGTTTGCAGTACCACCTTGCCGTACCAGCCGTTTGTATTTGTTGTGCGGCAAATCTGTCCGTTACATCACCGAAACAGTAAAAATCAACATCATTTGCCAGAAACTCTCCATCGTAGAAAGGGGAGCGATCTTGTGTTCGATAATTAAGGGGGCATGTTTGCCAAAAATTTTCACGTGCACCCGACATCCGAGTCGCGTTGGGAATTTGTCAAATTTTCACAGCTGATTAAGGGAAAAGATTGGACGTCTAAGTTGAAAAAGTTGAATATTTCAGTAGCTTAAAATTTTGTCATTTAATTAAATTTGAGTAAGAATTTGATTTGACTGTCTCAAAACACCATTTTCAATAAGACAAATTATTGCTGCAGAAACGTAACCACAAGGACAGACAGTGGTTTGGTTTCGGACCAAAGCAATTGTTGAACCACTGAGAGATCACGACAGAATATTAATTTCGTTCAGCTAAACAGGCGTACGACGTTGAAGGACTGTCCCAGAAATTATTTTCATTATCTTATAATTTCTAAACTCTCAGAAAAAGAACTGTTTAAACTTGGATGTTTTGAGAATTTCACACAAAACACAAATCGTTGATTAAAATGCAATTTGTTGGTTAACGCCAATGCTGCTAAGCAAATTTATGTTTCATTATTTGTAGTCCTCCCACAATGTGTGATAAATAACAGGGTGCCATATTTTGTGGATAAATAATTGGTTTTCATTACCATATTATACCTACAGTAATGTTGCACCTCGGTAACATGGCTCACACCTCGCATACGTGAGAAATTTGACCGCAAATTTGTACATAATTTAACGCAAATTAAATACGGTTCGCCACTAATGAAAACAAACAAATTGATGCGCATGTAATTTTATACCATAGGTTGAGCATGTTGTGTGTTCTTGCAGGAAATCGCATGTAATATTTACACCAGCTCTTAAAAATATGATTAAAAAGGAGGAGCTGCAACATTTTCTGGACAAATACATGTCATATTGTACAATTGATCTAAAAAATACTCAGAAGTTATCAAGATAAGTGTGCAATATAATATCTTAAAAAAACAGCAAAGATTAGTTTCAATTTCTCCCGGATCATAATTAGTGCAAACGTTAAGCATGATAATCACTCAAATCAGTAGAACAAATCTTCAACCGCACGCTCCGAAACCCGTAATCCCTTCCAGATTACCTGCTCCGCAAGCTCTACAATCACATAATCCTGTGCTCAATTCTCCTTGTATGTGTGATGGTGTGTGAAAACCGTGCGATAACATTCACCGCACACACACAACTTTCCACAAGTCGCAAACGGCGGCGCTTGGCGACGAAATCACCTCAGGCAAGCTCATAGTTCATGCAGCATAACGTGCAACATCATCCAGCATAAGAGATAGCGTGCTGCCTTGGTCCGTTTGCTTGGCGTTGGGGTTGTTGTGTCGTGTCACGTTTTGTGGGGTTGTTAAACTGATGATTAATATTACGTTTCTACAAAACTCTTAAAATTTTCGAAAATTTTAGGGTGTGACTTGTTTTATGTGACTTTACCAATGTTAATTTACTCTGGAGTCACTTTGGCTGTGTTTTTCACTAAAAAATTTCAATATTTTATGTAAAAATAAACATGTAGTAACTTTGCGTTTCTTTTTGTTTTGTCGTCTGTGTCTGTCGCGGATGATCATGAACGGCCATGATCAACGACGAGCAACTTTATCAAAACTTATTTTTCGTAAAATCGCGATAACTCGTGATGTTCATAAGCAAACCCCTTATGTTTTAATATCATTTTTTGTAATTGTCTCCTCTACAGAGAACAACTAACAATTGTAGAACATTGTTACACTCTAAAAAATTACCCTGCAAAGTTAGAAAAAACACGAAATTTTTTGAAAATTTTTGTTCTGAATGAAAAAATTACCCTTCTGCGTTAATGCAGATTCGAAAAGTAAATTAAATTTCCCTTAAATGAACTGTTCTTAAAAAAAATTACAGTTGATTAACGGAAAATGGCAGAGTTTTTAAAACTTTTTTAGTACTTTTTCAATGACAAATACGTTTTTTCGGAATTTGGAGTACGCCATCAAGTTGGAAGTCCAATTTTACATAAAAGTCGCTTTGGCACCAAATTTCTATCTCATCACCTCATCAGGCTGCAAATGATCGTAAAACACCTCTTTTTTCGCATGTTCAAAAATGAAAGGGGTCGTGCCGCCCCTCCGTCACGAGATATCAAAAAAACGGACCTCGGATTCATGATCAAGGACGAAAGTTACCCCTTAGGACAAAGTTTCACGCAAATCTAAGAGAGTTCGGAGCAACTTTTCCTGATTTCGTGTGAGTTTTTAGAGAAATACACATACAAGATAAATAAAAAATTAAAATATCAAAAATGAAACAAGAAAAGTTAAGTTGTTCATAGAACAAGAGATGCTCAAAAATTTCAAAAAAATGACCTCCTATACAAGTGAAAAATATTTTTTTTAAAAAAAGCTCGGAAGAGGGTTTAGATACATTTCTATATAATCCAACATATTAAAAACAATTTGTTCTATTACTCACAGGTCATGCCGGTCTATATCTTAAATTTCGTTTTAGGAAATAATAGGAACACGGAAGAAATCCGATTTTATCCCTCAAAGTTGAATTTCCACAATACGTGTTTTTTTTTATTTTTATTTTTTTTTTGTATGTTTAGGGGAACTACAAAATACATCTTTTAAGCCATAGTGCGTGATGGTTCAAAATCTGGTGATTTTTTGATAATAGTGTTTTTTTCTGAAAAAAAAATGTTTACTAAAAATTATTTGAAATATTTTTATTGAAAAGATCACAAAGACAAAATTATTTTTAAATTGAGAAAAAAACTATATTAAAAAAAATATACCTAAGAAATGCCTATTTCTTAAAAACAGTGAATTCTATTCAAAAATGTGTAAAGTAACTTTTGATTGTTTACTCCATTTTGCCAAAAAATATCATATTTAAAACTTTTTATGATCATAATTTCGATGTTTTCAAAAAATATATTTTTTTAAATTTCATAATTTTAGTATCAGATTTATCACCATTCTTAACTCTGGCTCAAAAAATAAATCATATAATCATATCAATCATATAAAAAAATAGAAAAAAACAAAATGCGTATTTCAAGAATTTATGTGATAGAAAGTGGAATTCAAAAACCGATAATCAGAAAAAAAAAACAATACACGGAAAAATCGGTTTTTCAAATTATTTTTTTTCACAAAAAATACAATTTCTCAAAATCCGTATTTTTTTTTCTTTTGGAAAAAACCGCAACTAGCCATAAAGAAGCATAGAAAAATCCAGTGAATTATATTTTTTTGAAAAAATGTGTTTTTTGAAAAACAAAAAGTTGTTTCCAGTTTTTTTTCCAAAAAACACAATTAAAAAAAATCAGAGTTCGGTGGCACTTCTCAATGGCTTTTTGTCTACTAAAACATTAAAACATAAAAAAAAATCAAAAATAAGAAGATGCGGATTTTGGTAAAATGATTTTTTGTGTAAAAATGTAAATTGAAAAATCGCAAAAAAAAGTTCCGTGTACCTATTTTTTATGAATAGTCCTCATCAATACCAAAAACTTTGCCCAAGACCCCAAATCGATCCGAAATTCTTTCAGATTTTGAAATATTTACATATTTCCGTTTTGGTGAAGAATTGGTTTATTTTATTGTTGATGAATAATCATATTTTTTTGTTTATTTTTTCAAATATTTTTCAAAGATTGTTTGAAAGTTTTAAAATAAAGCAAAACGTTTCAAACAGGTTACTTTTGGAATCTTTTTTTCATTTGAGGCTGTTTGACATGTAAAGTAAGACCAATATTTGCCAAGATGTTTTTGGTTGAAAAATTAAGGGTAATAACACATTTGTCATGATAGCACAACCACAGCAATTTGCTCACTCACTCACACACACAGTCCCGGCGTGATAGGATACCACCGCAGCCTGCAGTTATTAATAAAGCAGGCTAGACAACGACTAAGCATATTTTCATTAAATTTTCCTCAACCGGTCCTCCCAGCCAGCCAGCCAGCTACCAACTACTGTTTCAACATAAGAATTTCCACCGCCAACCAACCAAACCATCCAGCGTTAGTGTCTCATGCGATTTTCTCTGCTCTTTTCTTCTTTTTCTTTTTTTTTTCCATAGGTTAGTGTGTTTGCTGATTCAGTTTATTTGCTTTACTGCTGCCGGCACTCTCATAATATTAGTCAGAATAAGCGTTCGGGTGTGTGTGTTTGTGTAAAAAGGGGTGCCAAATTTGACTTCTTCAAGGGTGGCAGGCACAAGTACACATTTACACACACTGCTGACACAAAGCCACGTTTGGAGAAACGCAAAACTACTCGAATGCCAATGTTTAGTACACTTTGGATTATGCAACCACCACCATCGTCACCAGAGCCAATATGATCCAGCCTCCTGTATGTCGTCAAGTCAAGTCAAGGTAAGTCGGAACATGTTTTCAGGACGGGGGAGGATCTGTAACCGTTTTTTTTTTGGTTTCCACTCTTGCCTTGTTGGGTCCTAATTTGGGCATAAATAGGCGGTACTGGGTCCTGAAAGTGCGCTGGTTGCGTTTTATTAAGTTTGGCCAGATGTGTGTACGCACCTTATCTGGGAAATTTTGGTTAAATTAGCAGCAAACCCACACACACACACACACAAACGCAAACGATGACAGTTTTGTTCAGGTATGGTATGAATAAATTTGTGCATGTAATCTTTGTTCCGATCCGTGATGAGGGTTGTTGAGTTATTCCATCAATATTCACTTTTATTGGTTTTAAATAACTGCCTTTTTTTAATCATCAATACGAGTTCAAATAAAGATAAAGTTGGAGATTGTTAAAAGATATTCAGAGCAAAATTGCTTGTTTTGCCAACACAAGATTTTTTCGAAAAACGCATCGGTCAAAATAAACCAAACTTAACTTTTCAGGACCTGAAGTTGGAATCGGAGTGCTAGTCACTGAATTTTCAAGAGCTGGATTCGGAGTCAGTTGATTTTCAATAGTTTTGTATGCGAATTATTTTTTTTTGTTTGAGTTGGAGTCAGAATCGGTCGAGTGGAGGATCACTCTCTTGCTGAAATATTATCTATATATAAATATAAAATTACACAAATGTTGAGCAAAACCGTTTAATTTCGTTTGATTTTTAATTAATTTCGTCTCATAACGGACCAAATAAGAATGTTATACAAGTTTAGAACAAGTGTTATATGATTTATAAATATAAAAAAAAAATACAAATTCCAAAAATTTTTGAATAACACAATCTAATTTAAATTGAATCACAACACCAAAAATCTGGATACATTTCAAGCCAATTGCAAAAAATATAATTTTCAATGAACTAAACAAACTTAAAAATTGTATTTTATTTGAAATTTTAACTAATTTAAATTCAGTGTTTTTCTGGTATTCAAATCAATGATTAATAATAAAATAACATGCTTTAAAAAAATCACAAAACTGATTGATTGGTAATTCGTTCAGTAGTCAGATGAACAAATACAATAATTTTTTTCTCAAAAATTTAACGCGTGCAAAATTTTTTTTTCACATGTAATTATGTAATGACTATGATTATGAAATCATTCAAAGACAATAATATTTTTTTTGAATTCATTAATGTGATCATAGATTATTAATATTTTGCTGCTTTTCTCAATAAAAATTAAATCAGAATTTATAAAAAGTTCTCTTCTCATTTAGGTTTGGCTCTTAAAGAGAAAGGAAAAATATTTCGACTTTGTTTTCCAATAAATCACTTTTTTTATAGATGATAGTACAACATAATTCTAATTGTTGACAAAATTAAATTTTCTGTGAATATGATTTTCTTTGATTTTAAATCCAAAAGTACTGTACTTTAAGATAATTATTTGAAAATGTTAATTCCAAAAATACACTTAGAAAATCATTAGGAAAAGTTGTAAGCAAAATTTCAAGCTTAAAATAAATAAATCCAAATATGTTTGCAAAGTATTTGTAATGTTTAAAAATATTTAATTATTTTTGCAAACAATGTTTTATTGAATGGAATTTATGGGGAATAGTCCAGGTATTTAATTGGTTATGAAAGTATATTTGGTAACAATTTTGTGAACTGGAAAACAATAAATTGCATTTGAAAATCGAATGAATAAGTTTAATGTGGAAATAAAACTTTCAATTTATTCATATTCTGCAATTTTCTGAAATTTTTTATTGTTATTTCACATGCGGCTCACGATTATGGCGCAAATTTCCAAAATGTTCGAAAAATGAAAAAGGTTGAAAAACACTCAAAACCGGTCCAAACTCACAATGTTATTCCCAGGGGTTCTTGTCCAAGGTCATTATTTTAATTGACACCCTAAGGTACACGGAAAAAAATTGTAAACTTTTTTATTAACCTTTTTATCACAAAAAAACAACTTCCCAAGATACATTTTTCTAATTTTAGGAGACAAAAACCCGCAACTTTTGAGTTACAGAGAAGTTCTGGCAAACATTTTGCCGCCGAGTTATGATTTTTTTTTTGGAAAAAACTTCAATTAAAATTAGTTTTACTACAGCTTTTAATAAAAAATCTTAAATACGTTTCGATAAAGTGCACTGTTTAGAAGTTCCTGGAAAAATATATTTTTTTTAAAGTTCAGAAAACTTGTTGAAGATTGGACCTCTGGTTGCTGAAATACAGCGAATAAAAACAAAATAAACAGGAAAATTGCAGTTTTCAAATGTCTCACTCAATAAACCCCTCATTCATTTAAGAAATTTTCTGATGCTTTCGAAAAATATGTTGAAAATTTTGGAATCAAGACTAGCATTTTAAACTGGCGTAATATTGAATGTGTTGCCCTTTGAAATGATAGTCAATACTAACAATTCGAAAGGGCCACTCAAGAATTAACAATTTTCAAAATATTGTATTTCCAAAAGATCATAAAATATTACAAATGTTTCATTTTTTAACATTGAATTGTACCATTAGTTGCTGAGATATTGGCATCAGAAAATGAGGGAATATTTGGATGAAACTCGAAAACTTAAATTTTCTTGTTTATTTTTTTATTCGCTGTATTTTAGCTTCCAGGAGTCCAATCTTCAATGTCTCTTACGCAATTTTATTGGAAATTTTCAGAACTTTTTGAAAAACCTATTTGTAGAAATTTGAATTCCTTTTTCGATCGATTTTATATAAAAACTGAAGTAAAAAAATGTATTTGACTGTAAAGTCAGTTTTTTTTTTCAAAAACACCATTTGAAAAAAAAAGACTGTTTCAAATATTTTCCAAATGTTATGTCGCACTCCCCCCCCCCCCCCCCCCCTCCCCCATCCAACCAATATTTTGTCGAAAAATCGTGCGACAAAAAACTGTGTGTGTGTTTTCAGAAAACTTCAAAATTTCAATGAAATGTGACGTTCAATTTACGGAATCAATTTGAAATGCATTTTCCAGAATTGACATTGACTTTGAGCATAACTGAAATAATTAAAAAAATAATTTGAATTTTGTAAATAAAATGTATGTACAGTGCCGCTAGAATTTTATTGGGCTAAAAATATTTGTTTCGTCTAAACATACATTTTTTAAAATCTAATGATTTGTAAAACAACTGTATGTATTAAGCATTTAACAACACTTTCTTAATTAAAATGTCGGAGCCGTGTTGAGTTATTTTTTTTATTATTTAAAATCATTTTTTGAAAAAAAAAAAATCTAAAAATTGGCTAAAAATGTCTTTTTGTGTATCATTTTTTCTGAATTGTTTGGAGCCTTGATTGGATGAACCAATGACACAAAATGGTTTCTTTGGTCATAGAGAAGGACCCCATAAAGTTTGAACCAAATTAAACAATATTGCTCATCTATGAAATGTTCGTAAATCTCATGATCATCATAAACTGATGGTCTAAGTACAACTTTTAAGTTTTTCTTCTTGTTTCCAATGACGTATATGCTTATGAACAATTTTAACTCTTCACAAGATATCCACTTCTAATCTTCACTTTTTTAAACCAATCCATCAATATCTGCCTAAATCCAGGGCAAGTCACATTCTAGTTTTTCTCTACAAGAGAAAAAAAAACCCCGTGTGCTGTCGCCCGAACAAAATCCATTTGTTGTCCAAACCGTAACGTGCTGTTTGGCCAGCACGAGAGCATGTTTTAAGCAGCATGTCATTCGTCCAACTCAAACTTGGTCCCCTCACACACACACACTCGGTAAAGGGTTTTCCACCGACGATCGTCGCCGATTTTTCCCTCGCGCCGTGTGTATTGCTCTAACGGGCCATGAACGGCAGACGAATTTTCCGTCTGTTGTTTAGTTGTGTGTTGTTGGCAACAAACCGTGCACCTGCTTTCAAGTGTCTTAATTTTCCACCGTGTCAAAATCGAGGGCAAAATAAATGAGTTTTTGTCTGGGGGCCGGCAAAAACACGCACGAAATCTCCCCCGGCTGGCCCAAGTTCATTCGCCGATCATGCTAATCTGGTAGTAGCTCTCAAAAACACTAGTCTTTTCCGTGTTTGTGATGAGAGATTTTCCGTCTTCTTCGTCTGCTTCTCTTTTGAGACATCGTCCCAGTAATGCTCGGTAAAGGTCGTAAATAAACGTAACAAGTAAAAGCTTTTCTCGATTTCGCCCAGTTCTTCACGACAAGGAAGCATTCGAGTGCGAATGCTCACTCTGCGTACTGCCAACTGGTTTCCATCGACAGTGCGACGTGCCGGCAAAAAGATCCTGACGATGACGGTTGGTTTGATAGTACTGCTAGGGTTGGTGGACCTAATTTGAAACTCCAATGCTTCGATTATCTGAAGTTTCGAATGTTCGAAAGGTATTTGAAGAAACAAGAGTCCAATAAGTCTAACCTATCCCTGATTTTCGCACCCAAGTGTGTGGCGTCCAAACGAACCAACATGGAATCCAAATTTAGCTCTTTCTTTCTAAGTCTGCCCGGCTCCCCAGGGAATCCCATTTCTAGTAATGAAATTCAAAAATGTCTTCACTCTTGTACCAGGGCGAGCAAAGACTGCGTTACGTTACTGCCTCGAGTACACCCAAAGTTAAAGAATGAGGGGATAGTCCTCACGAAAAGAAACGTGAGGAAAGTGCTATTTTACGAGAGTATAGTCCTCTCGCGTGTTCATTCGTTCATTGGAAAAGTTCATCCTATGAGTGGCTTATATGGACAAATGACCGCCATTTAGTCACCGAACCAGGCCCGTATCCAGGATTCTTCAATGGGGGGTGTTTCCCCCCATAAGGCGTTAGGGGTGTATGTGTGTTATAGGTAGGGCGTATACAGTCAACAAATGCGTACCAAACAAAAACGTGAAATTTGCTTTATATATTGTAGCAGTAATGTTAAAAAAATATCTAAACATAAAGAAGTTCATGAAAATACTGTTATTCTTGCATATATTATTGATGTGATATATGTGATAGAAAATATTGAAATAACGTTATTGAATCCTTGATAGTTTAGATTGTTTTGTTTTCAATTAATTTTTTTCTCTTCAGTAATTTGTTTTGCCCCTTAGTTTTTCGGGAAAATTTTACAGGAGGGCATTTTTTATCTATAGGGGAGAGTGGGGGGACTTGATCCCCGGGGAGACTTGATCCCAAGCCTGTATCTCGTCAGCATGTGGGTAAAACAATTAGCTTTGTTCTAGAAAGTTGTGCGAAATTGACTAAAACTCATTGTAGAAAACAAACAAAAAAATAAAAAATGTTTAGATTGAGTTACACACATTTTTCTAAGAAGTGCTGCAAAATACTTCCAAGAGATCTTTTTTCTTTGTTTTGATAAGTATAGAAAACACTCAAAAATTATTTAAAAAAAAATGTTTTATACATGAATTGTTTGATAAACATATCAACTCCAAAACCCTTACGCATTTGACGTTAAATTGATCGTCATACTATTTTTACAATCAATTGTTAAAAAAAGGGCGTTCAGGGAGACTTGATCCCAGCATTTTTACAGTCACTGGAATCAGCCTCAAGATTAAATAATTTGGCTGGGTTTTCGTACATAGTTTCCTTTAGTATAGTTGTACATAACTAATTGCAGTTTGAACCATTTTTCAAAAATTTGTAAACAAAAATTACCAGCTTTTGTTAACATGCTCAATTTTGGTCTAAAAAAGAAAATTTTAAGTTTTTAAATATTTTACATGCTAAACTTGTTATATTTTGAACACAAACGTACAGGTTTAATGTGAAATTGCTGTATCTTATAGAAAATTAAAAGTTTGGATGAATAAGAAACATTTTGCTAAAGATTTCTTCAAAATGTTGAAAGGGGGATCAAATTACCCCCTACATTTTGAAAATGCCGGTTTAAAATATTGTTTTAAAACGCATGGCATGATTCGAAGAGTTTATCTGATGAAATACCCTTATCAGCCAAACATAGTTGAATGTTTAAGCTTTCAATTCATGCAAAAAGATCATAGTTTTGTGAGAAATTGACAGAGTTATGTGCGATACAAAAAAGGGGATCAAGTCTCCCCACTCTTCCCTACACAGCTTAAGCCAGATTGGTAACGAACTCGAGCATCTCAAGCCAAATCAATTCAAAATGGAAATCAACTCGTATTATCTATGCGTTTTGGTTTTCGCCGTTTTTTTATTTTTCAAACATAGTTAGTTTGATTTTAGTTTGAAAAAAAATTAAGGCGATGTAGACGTATCTCTTCGATGTTTTTAGCAAAGTTGTTCTTTAAAACTTAAACTATTAGTTCATAAAGTTTTTGGAAAATCAAAATCAACAAAAAGTTTTCGTACCAACGAACACAAACATCAAAGCTGACGGATATTTTTTTTTCTTGTCAAATGTAACATACCAACCAACAACTTTTTTTTTTCAATCCTCGTCATATCACACAATAACATTTTTAAACATCTTCGAATCAATCACATTTCAGAGAACAGTTTGTAGATAAAAAAGATAATATCGTCAAAAAAAATATTGATTTGTCCGTACAAGTTTCCATAGAAGTTTGACAGCTGCCCATACAATTGCTTACGAGGCCATTTCACGAAGCGGAACACCACTCGGAATTGACTTTTTCTGAACATGCCTAAAATTTAGCGGAGCTGTTTATCCTATCGAAACATGCAAAATCCCTTCTTTTTGGCACCTTTTTTTTTAAATTAGTTTTCAAATGGCCATGTCTTGGATACAAAAAAGCAAAAATCGGCTGCTTTTATTTTAAGAAACGCTGGCGTCATCAAATTTTTTATTCAAATCAAGCTTACTTGTTAGAGCAAGTTGATATCTCTTGAGAATTTCAAATTTATAAGTAGCAGAATTTACCTACATCCATCCCTGCATCATTTATTCTAATTGCTCAAAATGCTGCCATTTTTGATTTTAATCAAAATGATGACGCTGAATTGAATCAGCGTCAAGTTTCTTTTAAAAATTGCAGTAGAATATTGCTCTATTATTTTTTTTCCAAAATATTTGGCAATGTTTTTTTAACTGGTGAAAATCGCAAAACTTTGGGGCAGAGCCAAAAAAAAGTAATTTTTTGCATGTTTCGATATGATGAACAGTTTCGCCAAATTTTAGCAGGATCAGAAAAAGTAGATTTCGAATTTGTACTTTTTTGTTTCCAGTTGGGGAGAAATGACCCTATATAAAAAAAAAACATTACTTGATCCACCTTTAGGTGGTTGGTGCCTTCCTCACATTAATAGGGTAATGCTATCCAAAAAAGACACAATAGGGCGGACCTTTAAGTATTCTATTAATTTGACTCATTATTCATACCATCAAATTGGGTAGTAAGATCTTCATATTTCAGGACACTTCGAAAAAGTGCATAAATAACACTTAAGTGCTTATAACTTTTGATAGGGTTGTCAGATTTGAAATGTTTTGGACGCGTTGGAAAGGTCTATTGATTACCTCGTCGCCATCGTGCTAGCTTGTCGTACGTGCATTTTGGGCCAAATTGAGTTAAGAACACCATTTTGTGCAGCTCACAATGCCTCATCTTTTAACCTTCACAGATCCCCAAAATTCGATTTAAATCCTGAGATATTCAACAAAAACCGAAAAAACTCCGTGCATTTTTGTCACTTTACATATGATAGTAGTTTCAATCTTGTCGTGCTATCTTGTCACTCCCTGAAAGTTGATGTAAGTGCGACAATTGGCCAAATGGATTTCAGGTCAGAACGCGTTTGACGCACGTACAAGTTAGACTACCGTAAACATTTGTTATTATAACTCGGGACACCAGCAACCAATTTCAACCAAACTTCGGGACAATGCACATAATGGTCAGCCAAACAAAACGTGTTTGTTATTGTCTACATTGCGTGCTCTAGTTTTCGTTTATTCAAGGTCAATCATTAAAACGCGTTTTTCTCGGAACGTCAAAATGGCGGGTGCGACAAGATAGCACGATGACGTCTACCTGTTTAACGACAGGTTGCATGATAGATCCGGACAACGTTTTCATCATGATATCTGAGATCCGGCTTCCAAAAAGTACATAAATAACACTTAAGTGCTAATTACTTTTGATAGGATTGTCAGATCATCATTGTATTGGTTGCGTAGGAAAGGTCTTTTAAATACCTTACCACCACACACACAGACATTTGCTCAGAATTTGATACTGAGTCGATAGGTATACATGAAAGTGGGTCTAGGAGGTCTAATTGAGAAGTTCAGTTTTCGAGTGATTTTATAGCCTTTCCTCAGTAAGGTGAGGAAGGCAAAACACTTCGGCGTACATAGTCAAAGTTGGATTTGGATCTGGCCGATAACGATCTAAGTATTTTACTAACAAAATCCAGGAGGGCCTATCCAGTTAGTCAAAAGTTTTAAAATAAAAATAGCTGGCCGTTTTTAGTGCGAATTCGATTTTTCGAGATTTTTATGAGGGCGTATTAAGCTAAACTGTAGTTTTTTTCAAGGCGTCAACGATCAAAGTTTTTTTTTAATAATTTTTATGAAGGCGTATTAAGCGAGAGTTTATTTTTTTTTCAAGGCGTCAGCGATCAAAGCTTTTTTTTTATTTTCTTGAGGGCGTATTTAGTGACAGTTGAATTTTTTTCAAGCCGTCAACGATCAAAGTTTTTTTTAAATAATTTATTGAGGGCGTATTCAGTGAAAAAAAATTTCAAGGCATCAACGATCATAGTTTTTTTTTTAAATAATTTATTGCGGGCGAATTTAGTGAAAGTTTTTTTTTCAAGGCGTCAGCGATCAAAGCTTTTTTTTATTTTCTTGAGGGCGCATTTAGTGACAGTTGATTTTTTTTTTCAAGCCGTCAACGATCAAAGTTTTTTTTTTTGATGACTTCTTGAGAGCGTATTTAGCGAAAGTTTTTTTTTTTTCAAGTCGTCAACGATTAAAGTTTTTTTTTAATTATTTTAATGAAGGCGTATTAAGCGAGAGTTTAGTTTTTTTCAAGGCGTCAGCGATCAAAACATTTTTTATATTTTCTTGAGGGCGCATTTAGTGACAGTTGATTTTTTTTCAAGGCGTCAACGATCAAAGTTTTTTTTTAAATATTTTTTTATGAAGGCGTATTAAGCGAGAGTTTAGTTTTTTTCAAGGCGTCAACGATCAAAGCTTTTTTTAAATATTTTCTTGAGGGCGTATTTAGTGGAAGTTTTTTTGCAAGGCGTCAACGATCAATGTTTTTTTAATAATTTCTTGAGGGCGTATTTAGTGAAGGTTTTTTTTCAAGGCGTCAACGATCAAAGTTTTTTTTTAAATTATTTTTATGAAGGCGTATTAAGTGAGAGTTTAGTTTTTTCAAGGCGTCAGCGATCAAAGCTTTTTTTTTATTTTCTTGAGGACGTATTTAGTTAAAGTTGAATCGTACCAAAGCTGTCAACGATCAAAGTTTTTTTTTTAATATTTTCTTGAGGGCGTATTTAGTGAAAGTTTTTTTTTTCAAGGCGTCAACAATCAAAGTTTTTTTCAATTATTTTATGAAGGTAAATATGCCATTATAAAATAATTAAGAGTATAGTTTTGTTTCAAGGCATCAACGATACAAGTTTTTTCAAAATATTTTCTTGAGGGCGTATTTAGTGCAAGTTGAGTTTTTTTTTCAAGGCGTCAATGATAAAAGATTTTTTTTTAATATTTTATTGAGGGCGTATTTGGTGAAAGTTGAGTTTTTTCTAGGCGTCAGCAATCAAATTTTTTTTAAAATTATTTTTATGAAGGCGTACTAAGCGAGACTTTACTTTTTCTCAAGGCGTCAACAATCAAAGTTTTTTTTTAAATATTTTCTTGAGGGCGTATTTAGTGCAAGTAGAGTTTTTCTCAAGGCGTCAACGATCAAAGTTTTTTTTTTTTAATTTTCTTGAGGGCGTATTTTATGAAAGTTGGGGTTTTTCAAGGCGTCAACGATCAGTTTTTTTGCAAATATTTTCATGAGGGCTTATTGAGTAAGAGTTTAGTTTTTCTCTTGGCGTCAACGAACATAGTTATTTTAAATATTTTTAGAAAGGCGTGTTTTGTGAAAGTGGAGTTTTTTCTTAGCATCAAATGTTTTTATGAGGGCGTATTTACTGAGAGTTGAGTTTTCACTTGATGGCGTATCTAGTGAGAGTGAAGTTTTTCTCTGGGTGTCAAATTTTTGATAGTCATAAAAAATGGCGGCCCTTCAGGCCGTGTCTTTGTCGGGGCGTTAGGGGTGTAAGCCATTTTTTTTCCATGGGGGGTGTTGAACACCCATAACACCCCCCTTAGATACGGCCCTGCACCGAACCATGGTGGCCCATACGGCAAAGGCACGGTTCAATATGCCGAAGGTCTTGGGTTCGAGTCCCGGTACCGGTACTTTATTTTTTTTGATAGATGAACTTTTTTTGAAGATGATGAGTAAAGTACTCTCGCTAGTTTCGAGATTTATCCTCTCCGTCCGCACACAGTACCATTTTACTACCGAATCGTGCTCTTTATCCTCTCGTATGCCGATGCCCAGTTCTGGGTGTAGTGTGTAAGTCGATCCCGTTGACGACGTTGCATGGAATCCAGGAAAAAGAGCGCTCCCCAGTTATGGCATTTGACGTCTTACAGTAAGTCTAGTGTGAATACGTCTTCCACCATCTAGCGACGAGAGCTGATAGTGGTGTGCCCTTCTTGCCACAACACTCACAAACATAGGGGAGATGGCATTTGCACTAGAGTTTCCCTTGTTCTTGGCGTGACGACCTTCTCCGGCGGCGACTGCATTGGAGTGCAACCGAGCACGGCAATATATGTCGCTTTTCATGAGCGGGAAAACCCCCCTCCCAGTGTAGGAAAACATAGACGAAGGAGAAAATACCGGGAATGTTGCACTTTTCCTCAGATCTTGGGGGTTCAATCTTGCCTCCCAGCTTACTCGTAAATAGAACCATCAAAAGATCCCGGGTTCGGGTTTAATTTACTTGGATTTGGAAGCTGTGACGGAACGCTTTTAGGGAGCAGGGTGGGAGGAAAAACTTGCAGTAAATGAATTTATTGGAGCTGGTTGATTTGGAGAACGCTTGATTTGTTTTATGAGGGGTGTCGGAATAGCAGTATAAGGGAAATCAATGTTGGATAAATGGATGCACGAATACTTTTTTACAGGCCAAATCGTAATATGATGAATTCAGTATTTAAAAAAATTAAAAAATACTCTGACTCCACAGCCCTGATAAATATAATATTTAAAAAAATCAAATCTAATTATTCGCTCTTCAGCATTGCCTTGGCGTTCTCGATTGCGAGATTCCTACTCGAAACTAGGTGTTCGAAGGCTTGATTGTTGAGGCAATTGCAAACCTCTTTTTACACCTTAGCTTCCATCCACCCCGGGATTCGAACTGACGACCTTTGGATTGTTAGTCCAACTGCCTACCAGCGACTCCGCCGAGACAGGACCCAGGGAGACGACTCCTACACCTGGACTGAGCTAACGACCTAACCTTTTTTAGGTCAGTCCGGGGCCAACATTTACTTCCCGTCCGACGGAAGGCGTGATCAGACAAATCTCGTCTCGAAAAATGCCACCGGGTCCGTCTGGGATCGAACCCAGGTCGACTGGGTGAGAGGCAATCACGCTTACCCCTACACCACGGTTCCCGGCTAATATTAATAGAATTAAATCAAATATCTTTTGATGGTTCCTCACGAAAAATAGTTAAAAAACCATCTCTGAGTAATTCTGTACGTTTTCGTACATAGACATTTCCTTTTTTTATTGTTTTGATGAACCTTTATCCATATACTTTAAAAAAGCCAATTTGCAATAATTTTTCCATACAAATTTGAGGCACACCCAAAGTTAAAGAACGAGGGGATAGTCCTCACGAAAAGAAACGTGAGGAAAGTGCAATTTTGCGAGAGTATAGTCCTCTCGCGTGTTCATTCGTTCATTGGAACAGTTCATCCTATTGAGTGGCTTATATGGACAAATGACCGCCACTTAGTTACCGAACCATGGTGGCCCATACGGCAAAGGCACGGTTCAATATGCCGATGGTCTTGGGTTCGAGTCTCGGTACCGGCACATTTTTTTTGATAGATGAACTTTTTTTTGAAGATGAACCATGAGTAAAGTACTTGCGGTAATTTCGGGATTTATCCTCTCCGTCCGCACACAGAACCATTTTACTACCGAATCGTGCTCTTTATCCTCTCGTATGCCGATACCCAGTTCTGGGTGCATGAATTTTCTAAAATCTGTACCTTGAGAAGAGATTTTTTGATCATTGAAGACACCAATTCAGCAAAGTTGTAGTTTATGATTTTTTATTAGATTTTTTATCACTAAAAGTTGAGTTCACAAAATACTTAATTATAATTTTCAATATATCTAGAGGCCTTGAATGGCTTCTTTTGCGCTTGAGTTAGGAATTCGATGAAATTAATTTTTAAACTTTCAAAATCATTTAAAGATGCAGAATTAGCCTTTTACACATTTTTTGATAAAAGTGCACCGTTTTCAAATAATATGCATTTCAAGATGGTTTATTTCGATTTTTTTCGCTTTTTCGCAATTTAAAAATATTTTATGGAAGAAAACCACCTCTTCAAAAAATTTATTCAAAGAGCTGAGATAATTTCCATCGATTCTCTTATTAATACATTTCTTATTGCAATGTTGGCTAAGATACAATCTTTAAAAGTACAAATTTTGTGAAAAATAAGTTTTTCTCAATGTCATCTAATAAGCCCTGGTTTTCAAACTCGCAATATCTCTGAAACAATTTGTTCTATTTTTTATGTTAAAATATTTAACTTCTGTTAAGTTGCATGCTCTTCTTTATGAGTTATTTAATTTAATTCTTTAATTCCCATTTTTTGAGTTAAGAGCTACCCTACAAAAAAACTATTTTGTAATTAGTCAGATTTTTAAATTTAGTTATTTTGATTTTTTTTGCGTGTGCCAATTTTTCTGAAATGTTCTAATCATATCCTACACAGAAAAAATAAATCATGGTAATATTACATCTGGGAAGGGGTACATCTTTTATGTCAGAAAAAAGGTGTAATTTTACCTCTGGAAATGTGTAATTTTACCACTTTTCTGGTGTAATGTCACTTTTTCAGTCTAAATTGAGGTATTGTTGTTGTTTTATTATAGAGGTTTTACACTCCACGGTTTTGTTCGCCTCTTTAAACTAAATTGAGGTAAAATTACATCATAAAAGAGGTAATATTCAACCTTCCAAAATTAGAGCTTCCAAATTTACATTATTTTTTTCTGTGTACAACTCTGCCAAAGACGCCAAATCGATCAAAAAGTCTTCTCCCGGCCCTCATAAGGAATGCACGGACAAAAAAATCATCAAAATAAAAAAATATGGTATGGATCGTTAAAGGGTTACATACATCTACATCGGTAAAAGCGCAAGCTTTTAGTAATGATTGCCAATCATATTTTTAGCGGAATTTTTTTTCAATATGAAATATTGCTTTAAGATATTTGTGTGGAGCAATTCTAAATAAAAACCAATAATGTATTTCATTTCTAGAGTTTTTTTTTTTCTAAATGGCTGTATAAGCTATTGTGCTTCATATGTTTATAGGGCCTTTTTAATAAAAACTCGAGATTTATGTTTTTGATTTGACTGAATCTTTGTGAAGGATTCCCCTTTGACATTTACATTTGCACATTTGCATCATTTTGCATCGTTTGTTCAACCATTTTTTGATCGGTAATGTTTGTTAAATACAATTAAAAAAAAAAAATTATCTATATATATAAAAAATTTCGACGGTTTTGTTCGAACGCGAATCAATTCAACACGGAAGGTCGGATCGAGGTGCTTTTTGTTGCGTAGGGTTCGTATAAGTACAAGGAAGGTTTTTACGCCATAAAGTTACAACTTTGGCCACTATGGAACCGATTCCAGAGCATCGGCAGATTGTATGGAGAAAGTTACGTTAAATAAAATGTTTGATCACAGGAGGCTGAATAAGCAAAAAAGTTAAAAAACGTCAACAAACGGAAAAAATTGCAGAACGAAGTTTGTCGGGTAAGGCTAGTTTATTTATTTATTTTTTTGCTTTCAATTTCAATTTGCTCCTTTGTCATGCAACTATTTGTCCTATTTTAAATATTCAAAAACAGAAAATGCAGAAAACAATCTCATCTGTTGATTATTATTTTTGACATTTTTTTTTATAAATTAACACTCTTTTATATAATCATTTTTAACCTTATACTGTCACTTTCATGGATATATCTTCAAAACGGTGTTTAATAATGATGAAATTTCTTCCTGATCGCAACCATTAAAAACGTTTTTTTTTATATATTTTTTAGGGGACTGAACATGACATCAAAAAAAGAGTGCAATGTTTTAAAATCAGTTTTATTTTTATTTTCTTCGATGTACAATTTTTTCTGAGAAGCCCGATAGATAACCTACAGCTTTGCCCAAGACACCAAATCGATCAGAAAATTCCTTCTCATGATATCATACATTTACGTACCTTGTATGACCAGCCTTGTATGGAAAAATAATCATGCAAAATCGCTTCTTTTGACGTAGGGAATGTATAGACATAGTTTCATCCTAATAAAAAAACACAAATTTGAAAATCGGCAAATAATTTGAGAAAATGTAGCGAACTACTTTCTGTGAAAATGTTTTTGTTCAAACTTCTCTATGGCAAAATTGTTGTCCTTTCAAAAAAAATGTTTTCAAAAAACTTCATGATTTTTATGGAAATAGAAGTCTAACCAACTGAAAACAATTTGATAAGCATTTTCCTGCGTTTAAAATCATATTTAGCATGTTTGAGAACGATCAAAAATATTTTGGATATTTGTGAAATTCTGCTCTACAGTACCGCAAAAAAAAATTCTCCAAAAAATTGCAAAACATCTGCGCAGGTGTTAAATGCACTGTTTTCATTGAAATGTTAATACCACGAATTGTATTCACAATATTTATATTTTTTTATCTGTTTTTATTTTATTTTTTTATTCTTTAAATAATTTAAATTTCAGAATTTAAAAAAAATTATTTTAGACAATTAACATTACAGCACCACTTCGCGTAACTCAACTATCTCACCAGTTGCACTCAAATCTCTCACTCACTCGCTGTAGCGAGTACGTCACCCAATTTCCATAAACCTCAAGCACTCAAAAACAAAACTCAAACTTTCCCACGCTCTCTCACCTCGCACGCGCTCGTCGTGCGCTCAAACTGTTGTCATTTTTCACGAGTGCGAGACTCAAAACAAAGCCCGCCGATGTTTATCAAACAAAAGCGAGAGTACGAGCGCGAGAGAGTTGAGCTACCTCTGCTGAGAGTTTCGTTCACCAAAGCACATGCTTCGAAAACCTTTTATCAGCGATTCGTTTCGCACGCACGTGAGAGCGTGCGAGAGAGGATTGCTCGCTCGCTCATTCTCTCGTTTCGCCCGAGTCCGAAGCTTCGTGCCTTCGGGCTTTTCGGCTTGGCTGTCAATTTCGAATAATATCGAACGGCAGCTCGGGAAAATCTTTCAGTCTATCGCGGCCCGTTGTTCACGTCTGACGTGTGTGTAAGAGAGAGTTTGTTTTTTCAGCGCTCGGGAAAATCGCTTCGTTCGGTTCTAAGGCGCCGGGAAAAACCGCGTTTCAGTCGCTCGTGGGACTCGCGCGTGTGTATTTGTGTAGCGGCGTATTGTAGTGAGTCGTTTTTCCCATCTGATTTCGATTCGATCGAATGTACGAAAATATTCGCTAAATTTTGTGCGTGTGTACTGGAAAATATACTGTGCAGATTGATTGTTGATCGTGAGATTTGTGGAAAAGTTTAGTGGGGATATTTTGCGGATTTTTTTGACGACTTGAGGAAGAAAAGCCGGTAATAAAACAATCGAGCTCAGTGTTGACAAAGTCAGTTCAAGTCAAGTCAAAGTCAAAATCAGAAAAGAAAACGGTAGAATTTGGAGAATCTTAATCGAGTCGTTTGTTATTGTTGACAATTGTCACAAGTGAGATTTTCGCCTAAGAAGACAAAGAGAAACATCGTCACTTGCGAAGCAAGTCAGCTGTGTATGTGTTTGTTTGTTATCTCGAGAATCACGTGTGAACTACAACAGGAAAAAGATCATCAGTGAGTGAGAGAGCAAAAGGAGAAGAAAAATACGACGACGACGAGAGCAGCTGTAATCGGCGGAAAATCTTCACAACCGCAAGAAATCGTGCAAAGTGTGTATTATCAGAAAGTGTCGATCGCCTGTTGGTCTTCGTTCTATCAAAAATTTGGGAAAATCATCCCAAAACCTCCCCCCGTGCGTCTGTCTCTGTGTGGTTGTGTGACTTTGAGCTATTTTCGTCGTTGAAATCTGGCTAATCTTACCCACTGGTGCTGATGCTGTCAAGTCACACCACAGCAGTGGACGGGGAAAAATACACGCCACGCTGATATAGAACACTGAGCTAGAAGCTGATGGCGATGACGACGACGATGTTGTTTCTGTGTGACATTGAGCGAAAACGAGAGCACCCTTACCTTACTACACTGCTCTACAGCCGAGTTTTCTTCTCCCGCGGAGAGGAAGAGGCGAAACGTGAATCCCGCAGTGTTTCGGATCTTCGGAGACGGGGTTTTCCGATTTTTTTTTCTATTTTACATTTTCCTTCTGGTTTTGCTTGTTGGGCGTTCGTTACGGAAAGGGATGTCGTGATAAATTGAGCGAGGGAAATTACCATTTTAGTAAGGAGAACAGTTACACTTGATAAAATATCAGCAAATGTTTTAATAGATGTGATAGGTACAATAAAACATCTAGAACAGTAAGAAAACATTAACTTGAATTGCAGAAAAAATGTGTTTAAAATGATTTCCTCAGAAAATCAAAATCATTTATCATAATCTTGAATTAACGGTTATGAAATTGTGAACCTCTAAAGAATCTGAGTGATCTGTTCCGTTTAAAAAATTATTAAATACATCATATTTCAACCATTCTGAATATTTTCGCTTTTTATAATAATTTTGGTTAAATCGTCAATAATCAAGATAGATTTGCCTAGTCAGTTTTCATCATTCATTTTGCTGTGTTATTGAATTTCATTGTTCATTTCACTCAGAGAAAAATCAAATTAATTTGCAGAAAATTGTTTCAAAAAAAAAAATTAATACCCAAAAAACGCAATGAAAATGGAAAAAAAAATTAAGGTAAAAGTAAAAAAAAAATTTATCAGAAGTCCAAAGATGAATCATACCAATGTTGGAAAAGTCCAAAATCGTTTGAAATTGTGAAGCAAATAAAAAAAAATTAAAAAAAATGAATTTACAAGCCATGGTTTTGACATTTGAATCAAGAAAGTGTTATAAGTACATTTAACACCTGTCCAGTTGTTTTGCAATCATTTGTTTCCAAATTATCCAAGTATTGACTCAAATTTTATTTTTTGCGAAAAAAAGGTTTTGCGGTGCTGTGCATTAGAATTTCATAAAAATTCAAAATATTTTCAATCCAGCCCAAACATGCTAAACATGATTATCAATGCAGAAAATGCAATTCGATTGTTTTCAGTAGATTTGACTTCAATTTTCATTGAAATTAAAAAGTTTTCTGAAAAAAAAATTTGTCCCCTGATTTTTCGGACAAATTTGAAGGGGGGCAATATACTACTCTTTGAAAAATATTTGCAATGGCCTTTTTATGATTCGTAATATTTTTGCAATTGATTTTAAAAGTTTTCATCAATGGATTTTTGGTAACAAATGCTTTAAATAAAATTTGCAATGGCTCAAAGCTACTTGGAATACATTTTATGTCAATTAGATATAAGGTCTTTAAAAAAGAAAAGAATAAATAGCCAAAATTATTTAAAATTTAAAACATTTTTGGCAAAATTTAATTTTGTTACATTTTAAAGGTATTCATTGAAATGAGTTCACGGTTAAAATCATTTTAAAATTAAAAGTCATTTATGCCATTTTAATATTGTTTAGCGAAATTAGCAAATAATTTCAAATATTCCCTTCCGTCAATCTGTGAAATTTTGATTTTATAGTTTGCGTTGTATCATTTTGGCTATACTGATTTTGCAATATGCAACAATTAAAATTAAGGGGTTGTTTTCTGTAAACTTGCAATTGTTTGTAAAGAGAAAATGAAAAAAAAAAAAAGATAAATATTTTTTTAATCAACTATTCTCAAACCTTAACATTGTTTAGTAATTTATTAGCTCAATTGCTGACTTTTTGATCAATTTATTGGTAAAATATTGGTTTTTTTGTCTATTGTACCTTCCACAATCTTGAATTAGTTAAACCTCACAAGGTATTAAAATCGCAAACATAAAAAATAATTTAGCTACCATTTCAAATGATACACCATTTTAAATCAAGTTTGGCTTTAAAAATGCTTTTTTTCATTTTGTAAATTTAAGTTGCATTTACTTTTGGAGCAAATTAACGCTTAATTATAGTTAATTCCAATGATTTTGCAATGGACTGAAATGACAAATGTGTGCTACGTTCGAATGAAATATTTTTTCTTTTCAAATATGTAAAATTTATTATCTGAATTTATGATGTAATTTTTTTAATTCTATAAAAAAAGTTCTATTGTGTTTTGATCTCCATTTCTACAACTGAACCTCGCCTTTAGACGGGAATCGATTTAAAAAAATCGCCAACCAATTTTTGATCTTTAAAAAGCATTGGAAAGAAGACCTTTCAAATTAAGATTTATGGGTTGGAAATTTTACTTGTTTTATGTGACTTTGCCAATGTTTTAAAAATATATCTTTTATAAAGATCAACTTTGGCAGTGTTTTTTTACTAACATTTCTTGTATTTCAAGTAAAAAGAAGTATGCAGTAATTTTTCTAGTGTCCCAGACTATGCCTCTACGTATTTTTTTACAATTGAAATGGTAATGGTGCTATTTTTAGCAGAAAATGTGAAAAACAAGCAAAAAATTGAAAAAGTAACTGTAAAAACATGAAAAAATTAGAAAGACAAAATGTAATTATGGTGGTAGAATAAGCCAAATACTACCAAAATCTAATTAATGCAGATTAAAATACTAAAAATGAAACAAGAAAAACATAAAACAAGAGAAGTAAAATAAAAGTTAAAAAATTTTAGCAGTAGAGGGTTAAAAAATTGTAGATAAATTGATAAATAAAATTATTCTTATTTTTTTTTTAATTTCTTGGTTTTCTATTTTAATTTTTATTGTACCTCCCACAATGATAAAAAATCTTAAAAAAATGTTTTATTGTGTTTTGATCCCCTTTCCTTCAAAAGTGACTCAAAAAGGTTATTAAAAATCGATTGCTTTCTTATTAAAATAAACTTTTTTTTTTAATTATTTCTTGCCACATTGACTTACAGTTATTTTTACCTTAGAAAGCTTAATTTTGTAACTCAGAATTGATCTACTACAGAAGGGAAGCGAATGATAAAGAAGGCTAAAGCTGCCAGAAATAAATGAATTAACAACAACTTCCACTAGCGAATATGGTGGAGATAGAGCATTTCTTCCAAAATGATGTGCTTGAAATGCATGTTGGGTACGCTGTAAGACTAAAAGATCTGTATTTCAGGACACTTTGGAGGACCCAGAACATGGATATGAAACTATTTGTAAACATAGTAGAATTGTGTTATCTGTATTTTGGAACACTTTATAGGTCTCAGAACATCCCAAAAGTGCTTCACAAATTTCATAGTGATGCCAAAGTGTCCCAGGGACATCACTGAAAATGAACCTTGATCAAAATCTTGGTAGAATCGTGTTGTTACTGTGGTAGACTTCAAAATCTGTTTTCCAGAAAACTTGTCCTCCAAAGAACGTTCAATAAAAAAACGTAGGTAACTTTTTTTTAACCTGCTTCAGTTTACTAATGGCAAAATTTAATTGCAGATAATAAATTTGTAGCTTCATACGGCTAAGAAAACATCATGCTGCAAGGGTTAAATTGATTGCAAGTTTAATTCCAATTCGAAATTTGGAAATCTTTGAGACACGATGTTTTTGACTCACAATTTTTGGCCTAATATTGACGAAGCCTGAGGTTAGAACTCAAATACAAAAGTACACGCATCGGATAGCGAAAGATATCAAATGCCCTCCGATTACGACTTCGGGGTGAACTTTGCAAACTTTTTTTTTCTCAGGAAATCATCAAAATCAAATATGCAAAAATTAATACGATTTTAATTATAAGAAGTAGCTTTCAGCCAAAACAACCAAATCCAACATCTTTTTTTTTTTAAGAATGACAAAACACCTGTTTTTTCAGTGAAATTGTTCAAATAAAATTAAGCCTTAAACTTGCAATCAAATAACCAAAAAAAAAAAAATGCCATCCCTGCCCTCCAAACACAACGCTGTAAAAGCACGGGAAAATAACAATCCCAACCATGTGACGATGACTGCTTTGAGGAGCTTTTTCAGAATGGCACACTGGAACCGCACACACCAAACCATTCCGTTCCATTCTATCGCCATAAAGATTATTTGAATTGTCTTTTGTGTGACGGTGGTGGTGTGTGTAAATGTTTGCATATATTCTTAACAGCCCCCCAAAAGAGAACGACGAAAATCATTCACAACATTGGGAGCAGAGGGGGGAAAAGGCAAAAATTACATAATATATATTCCCCGCCGGAAAACTCCCTCGGACGGTGACGAACGCAAAAGAGCGTCGCGCCCAAGTTGAGGAAAAGTTCTTCAGTGTTTGAACAATGTTTTTTGTTGTAGGCACGATTCCGAGAAGATAACGATTATGGCGGAGGGGCTTTCTGGAGTTAAAAGTGGGGACCACCTTTTGTGGGGGACCAGGGCCACAACTTTTTTTTCGACCTTGAGTGGTTGACGGCTGGCTGGCTAAAAGTGAGATATTATGACGCGATTTTGGCAATGGTAATGGAATTTTTAGGAATCGTTCTCCGCCCGGTTTGTCGCGGATGAAGTGTTTGATGATGTTTTGTAGGAAGGGGGGAGGTCGAAATTTTCCTCCGTGTTTTAACAGGTTGGAATATTCATTGTTTGAAAAGTGAGAGGGGAAGGTGGACGGCTGAAGTGAGAATAAGCAAACAAAAAGCTGTTTGCATTTCCATTTTGTTAACAGTAATGAGATTTGAAATTATCAAGCTACTGGTCTTAGAAGGGGAAACATTTTGATTCAGGGCACGTATTTTCACTAAAAGTGAAATTGGTTCAGCTTCAGATTTTTTTCGTTGTTTTCAAACCAACGGAATCGTTTTCAATTATGAAACTCTTTACTTTTTTTATATTGAAAGTAGAGCTACGAATAAATCGGCTACATAGCTTACTTACCTTATTTAAATTGAAAAGCAATTCATTCATATTTTGTGCAATTACATTGATTTGGCCAAAATAAATGCTATACTATGTTTTCGTTTCCAATGTTTTCCAAAAAAGCATTAAAAAAAACTTTTTCCATAAATTGTTAATGGTTCAATATAATATTTAAAAGGTTTATCGAATCAATTGACACTTCTAAGCACTTCTAAGCAATCTGGTAATTTTGACTTTTTAAACTCATATCTAAAATTGTCAATATATATGGGTAATTCTCTACCAACTCACACGAAATCGGGAAAAGTTGCCCCGACCCCTCTTCGATTTGCGTGAAACTTTGTCCTAAGGGGTAACTTTTGTCCCTGATCACGAATCCGAGGTCCGTTTTTCGATATCTCGTGACGGAGGGGCGGTACGACCCCTTCCATTTTTGAACATGCGAAAAAAGAGGTGTTTTTCAATAATTTGCAGCCTGAAACGGTGATGAGATAGAAATTTGGTGTCAAAGGGACTTTTATGTAAAATTAGACGCCCAATTTGATGGCGTACTCAGAATTCCGAAAAAACCTATTTTTCATCGAAAAAAACACTAAAAAAGTTTAAAAATTCTCCCATTTTCCGTTACTCGACTGTAAAAATTTTTGGAACATGTCATTTTATGGGAAATTTAATGTACTTTTCGAATCTACATTGACCCAGAAAGGTCATTTTTTCATTTAGAACAAAATTTTTCATTTTAAAATTTCGTGTTTTTTCTAACTTTGCAGGGTTATTTTTTAGAGTGTAACAATGTTCTACAAAGTTGTAGAGCAGACAATTACAAAAAAATTGATATATATACATAAAGAGTTTGCTTATAAACATCACAAGTTATCGCGATTTTACGAAAAAAAAGTTTTGAAAAAGTTGGTCGTCATCGATCATGGCCGTTCATGGTCACCCGCGACAGACACGGACGACGAAACAAAGAGAAACACAAAAAGTAACTTTTTCAAAACGGAGGGGCGCGTCACGAGATATCAAAAAACGGACCTCGGATTCGTGATCAGGGACAAAAGTTACCCCTTAGGACAAAGTTTCACGCAAATCGAAGAGGGGTCGGGGCAACTTTTCCCGATTTCGTGTGAGTTGGCAGAGAATTACCCATATTATATATTTTTCTTTGATATGAGATTTTTGGCAGCAAAAAAACTGTAACCATGTCATTTGTTGATACTTTTTGTTTGAAAATTTGGAAATACATATTGAATTCAAATTTGTATTAAAATATAAAGATGCTATTGAGCAAAATAGGATGTGTTACGTAGAACAAACTTAATTTAAAATTTTTGGCAAGTCTGATATTTGGCACCTTGAAAAAAACGGGTGACTTGATTTTTTTTTGTCTGACGTCCAGTGCAATTATTTTGAAGATTTTTTTCATCGATTTGATAGCATATTTTTTCAGGAAAGTCGCTGGAAATCGATGGATTCATGTACATCATCATCAAATTTCTAATAAGTGCGCCTTGTTTTTTTTTAAAGACCCTATTTTAAATATTTTACCAATATTTGACCTCCAATTTTTTTCCCCAAACCGAATTTACCGGTAATATGTATCTGAACAATATGTTAGTGTATTTTAATGATTGAATTAAATTGAACAAAGGAAATAAT
This sequence comes from Culex quinquefasciatus, assembly GCF_015732765.1. Lineage (NCBI taxonomy): Eukaryota > Metazoa > Arthropoda > Insecta > Diptera > Culicidae > Culex > Culex quinquefasciatus. Next base: position 135,149,365 of record NC_051862.1, on the reverse strand, counting down.
TTTCTTCTTGGTTCTTCCAGGTTTGATTTGGGGTGATTTTAAAGTAAGTTGGAAATCTGGGGAATCCGATTAATTTGAATTCGAAAACTGTTTATTGAAATTGCAATATTGGTGAAATATTTGAATTAGAGTCTTCCAAGGTTTATTTGTTAGAAATTTGATGGATAAGTACATGCATCCATCGGTTTTCAGCTTCTTTTCTTGGGAAAAATCAACAAACAATCTTTAAAAAACTGTTCTGAAAAAGCCTTTCATTCATGGCGTCGAAAACCAGATTTGCCGAAATTATTGTCTAATGTTCTCGAATAAATACACCACGCGCTTTTTTTTCTTCCCAACCTACAAAATACATTTAAATTTGGAATGTGTTATTCTGAAGGATGAAGACCGGCCCGTGGCTTAATGGCTACGGCTCCCGCCTCATAAGCGGAAGGTTCCGGGTTCGATTCCCGACCGGTCTCCTTGAAATTATTCGACTATAATTGAACTTTGAATATGAACAAAAAACGCATGGAATCAGGTGGGATTCGAACTCACACCTTTGGATTGGTAGTCAGATGCTCTAGCCACTCGGCCACCGAGGGGTTGACACCCCTTGAGCGAATTAATCCGTAGTGGTGAAATAATGTCACAAGGTCGTTTACTATATAATACAACAATCCCTTTCCCAACGATTCCCCTACACACACTACACACCATATTCTATAAATAACTCGAAGTGGTTGGTACGGTATGTCCTCACTTCTTCTTCTTCCCCTGATGATTCCATGAAATGTGGGTTCCGTTCATAGAATCTGTCTCTTGCGGTTAATGCAACGCAGTAGGCCGGGCCGCTTTAGTGAGTGTAATACATTTCAAGGGTTCTCGAAAGTACTGCAATCATTAATAATGACAAGAAAGAACTTGAGGCGTAATCTAACCATAAGTTCTTCCCGGATGCTTTCTTCGGACTGGCTGCGCTTGTGTTCGATTAGATTAGATTAGATTAGAATGTGTTATTCTGAAGGATGAATATTTTCTCTTTTATGATGTAATTGTACCTCTTTTATGACGTAATCTTACCTCAATTCAAAATGAAAATGTAACATTACACCAGAAAGGTGATAAAATTTCACATTTTCAGAGGTAAATTACACATTTTTTCTGACAGTAAAGATGTAATTTTACCATGACTTTTTGTACTGTGAAGATTTAGATTTGAACCATTTTATCAACAAAAAAACGAGGTAATCATGAAGAATATGGCACCAGATTTATGGTTTTGTTTATTTTTTATTATTTTAAAGCCAAAATTTACAAAGTAACAAAATGGCAATACTACATTTGAGAAGGGGGACATTCACAGAAAAAAAATAATGTAAATTTGGAAGCTGTAATTTTGGAAGGTTGAATATTACCTCTTTTATGATGTAATTTTATCTCAATTTAGACTGAAAAAGTGACATTACACCAGAAAAGTAGTAAAATTACACATTTCCAGAGGTAAAATTACACCTTTTTTCTGACATAAAAGATGTACCCCTTCCTAGATGTTATATTACCATGATTTTTTTTTGTAAAAAGAAATGTGTAATTTTACATCTGAATATGTGTAATTTGTCCACTTTTCTGGTGTAATTTCACTTTTTCCGTCTAAATGAAATAAAATTACATCATAAAAGAGGTAATATTCAACCTGCCAAATTTACATATTTTTGTTATTTTGTGGCCTAATTTTAGATAACTGATGGCGAAGTGACAATATTTGAAATGGTTTATAAGGTTTGGTTCTATGTTCCGATTGTCAGGCCAAGACAAAACAAAACTTTGAAGTTTGATTGAGATATTTTTTGGATTTTGTATCTAAATTATATACTTTGTATATATATATTTTGAAATGAACTTCTGCATTCAATTTGATAATTATAAAAGTAGATAAAATTTAAAAATAAGTCGTAATATTTTTATTTCAAAGAATTATATATAAAAACGAAGTTGACTTTATAGCTGTCGGCCACCATTGCTAGTACCAACCACTAGTGTCTTCCTTTTTATCTACAAGGACTTCGCCGCCCTGGGCTTCTAAGTGTATGAAAGTATGGCACGGAGCGACGGCGCCGAATACCAATATTTACACAAAGAATTTTAGAGCGCCCGCCGCGGGATTCGAACCGGCGACCTCTGGATTGTGAGTCCAGTGCGCGGTCCGATTGATCCACACGGGCGGGACTTATATATAGTCCTACGATTATACGTCAAATGTATTCAAAATAGCTCGAATCGGTTCAAATTCAGCCGAGTATTGCTATTCTTACTTCCATTTGGTTTTGATGTTTTGAACAAGTAGTACTTTGAAGTTTCTTGTATCCGAATCATTTAGCATAATTTGGAAAAATGATAAAAAAAAGTTTCAGGAATATTGGGAAACAACAAAAATCCATAATTCCATTGAATGTGTTGTTTTTTCTTGGAAAGCTTAATTTCAAAAAGAAATTTCGGATAATTTAAAAAAAAATATAGATCGACAGTTGAAGTTAAAAATTAAAAAAAACACCAATTAAGCAAAACAAAATGATTGAATGTTGTTGATGAGGAAGAAAATACTTGTAAAGATACGTGAAAAAAATAATTAAATCTTTAAAAATATATTTTTCTGAAAAAAATAAATACAAAAGTTGTTGAACATATAAACAGATAAATACGCTTTGATAAAATTTTCTTGCAAAATTCGAAAAGAACAAATCCCCTTTTATAATCCCGGAAAATCTCTACAATCAACCTCCTCCAAAAATTTCCCCGCAATTCCACCAGAACACTGTGTTTACTCCAGCCACCACAAGTATTTATATTTTCGCATCAATCCCCGGGGCCCCGCAGAATCCGCCCAACATCGCGCCAGCGATTAGAGGGATCGGGGTATTTTTGCGGCGATTAATTAGACACAATATTTCGATCGGGATCTGCCATTTTAATTAAAACTTTTCCTCCGCCTCGCATTGCCGCTGCTTGAGCGGGTTGGAAAAGTGCGGGTTGAAGCAAGGAGAGGAGGAGGGGAAAACAGTTTCCAAAGCACTTTTCCTTTGCATTCCGCGAGTACAAATCGTTGTCAGCAAACACACACATTTACACGTTTGTGCGGAGCAACGATTCAGGTTAGTTTTTCCGAGCGCGCGTGCAATGAAAAATTGAAGGGAAAAGCACTTTTCGGAGTGTGCTTTTCACGTAAAAGGATTTTGGCGTGTTTTTTCCACATCACTTTCGAGCATCAGCTGGTTTAGCTCAAATCTGAACCGCCGGCGAAGAAGCAAAAAAGTTGACGAACGTGTTTGAAGTGCGAGGTGGAAAAGTATTACAACGACGAGCTCTTCTCACTGTTAAGGAGGGTGGGGGGAGGTTGAAAAGACATGAAAGAGCTGTTGTTGCAGCAAGGGAAAATAAACGCCGCCGCCGTGATGGTTGGCATAACAAATTGAACGGAATGTTTTGCCCGGGAGTTTGCTGGAAGTTGCATTAGATAAGTTTTGTGGCGGGGAAAAGTATGTGCGAAACGATTTTGCATGATGCTTATTTTTTTTGGAATTGGCGTTTGAGAGCGAAGAAATCTCAGATGGAACCTTTCGTTCGTTTCGTGGAAGAGCTTTCACATCCCAAGTAACATTTTTTTTCCAGGAGTTCTACAAGAGCTCTTCAAGATAGTTACAGCATAGCAGTTTGGACCGCGGTAGGATAAAATTATCTTCAAAACTTCTTCAGGAGTTTGGAAGAGTACTTGAAGGGAATTTTATCCTACCGCGGTCCAAACTGCTATGCTGTAGCTATCTTGAAGAGCTCTTGTAGAACTCCTGGAAAAAAATGTTACTTGGGATGCTTTGAACGATTGGTTTAGTTTTAGTGGGGTACGGTGGCAATTTGAGTTAAGCCATAAACGAATAGTTTTGTAGTGAGTTTTTGACGAATTCTCATTAGAGCATAAATATTGCTTGTTTGTCAAGACTTATTCGAAAAGCATAACAATCATTGTATGAATTTGTTGAAACAATATTTATTGGAATACTCAATTTAACTCAACCCTGCCTACATTTTTTTTCGAAAATTTAAATTTTTCCAGCAACTTTTGTTCTACGTCAAACTTTACTTCTCTTGTTTTATTTTTAAGTGTTTTAATTTAAATTTATCTTGTTTGGTTTATTTTTTGTTTTTGGTTTTTACCACCTCCTATCATTTAATTTTGAATTTCTAGTTTTTTCAAGTATTTACAGTCACTTTTTCATTTTTTGTTTGTTTTTCACGCTTTCTGCTCTAGAATGGCAACATTGTCATCAAAAACTGCGTAGAGGCATAGTCTGGGACACTACAAAAAATACTGCATACTTCTTTTGACTTAAAATATAGGAAATTTTAGTAAAAAACACAGCCACAGTAGGGTGCCCAGAATATGAGACTTTTTTTTCAAAACCTCGCTCCACAAGCTAAATATTGTTCCTTGACCTATTTTAGGACTCTGGGCCAAATATGAGCAAAATCGGTTATCATTTAACCATTGATACTCGGAGGTGAAGTTTGTATGGGAAAAATCGAAAAAAAATTTCACCAACTTTAGGCTCGGGTATCAATGGGTTAATCGCATCCAATTTCGCTCAAAATTTACACAGATGCTTAAAATAACCCAAAAAACCGTTTTCCGCTTGTGGAGCAGGGGGTCATTTTTTCTGGGCACCCTAAGCCACAGTTGACTTCTTTTTATTCTTAATTTTGAAGTTAAATTTTGAATGATATTTTTTTATACTGAGGTAAATTATTTTTCAATTGATTTTCCCATTTTTTCCTTTAATTTAAAAAACGTTTTGGGTTTGGTTTTGGCTTGGACTTCTTCCTACGGAGATTGAATTATTCAGAGTTATTCTACGAGAAATCTCCGTTGATATTTTTTGAATTTTTTCAACCCCTTAAATTTTGCAGTTTATTTAGTTATTATAATTAATCGAATATTCAAACAGTTGAATTTTTCGAGCCCAACAAAGTCCCAAATTTCCATCAAAATTGGCATTCAGACTGTTGTGCTGTTTGCCTGTCTTACCAAAGAATGGTATAAAAAGTGCTTTTGCTTCGACATAATCTAAATCTCTGATATCAAAATTATTGACCGAAAAAAAAATCTGAAATATTATTTATTCTGTATTTCAACCATAAGGTAAACACTAGGGTGACAATAAAAAAATTACACCAGGGATACCCTCTGATTCGATTACTTAGGCAAAAATAAGTATCTGTGAAAATTTTGAGCCAAATCGGTAAAGGTTAAGGGGTCGCTTTTTACCGTTGAAGTTAATATGGGGAAAATCGCAAAAATGTATGCAGAAAAACATCGTTTTAATATTTTTCTGCCAGGTGGCGTGGGTCTCGCCCAAAATTTTCCAAGAGTGAGATTCTTGTAGGAAATTCAATTTCCTACAACTTTGTCGAAGGGTGCAAAACGATCCGAGTTGATCCTGATTTTTGATGATTTTTGTAGTAAAAATTATTTTCTTATGTACTTCTTACAGACCCCTTATGTTCTTTCAAGTATATAAGCCAATTTCTTTTCATCGCATTGGATCAACTCGGATCTTCTTGCACCCTTCGACAAAGTTGCAGGAAATTAAATTTCCTACAAGAATCTCACACTTGGACAATTTTTGGCGAGACCTGCTCCACCTGCTGCCAAAATCCTGAAGCGATGTTTTTCCCCATACATTTTAGCGATTTTCCCCATATAAACTTCAACGATAAAAAGCGACCCCTTAGAATTAACCGATTTGACTCAAAATTGGCACAGTAACTTATTATTGCCTAAAGAATCGATCCAGGGGGTATCTCTTCAGATTTCCCAAAATTTTATTTTTTTCTTGTCACGTTTCTATTGTTTTCTCATTAACCTTTTTGTGTCAACAACATTTATTTGATGTTGTTTTTATTTGGAATCTGATCTATACAATCAACTTTATTTTTTTTAAATCTTAAGTTTAGTGTCTCTTTAAATACTAAATTCTGATATTTTTTTAAGGTTTTACCTTTTAGACTCAACATCGCTTCTTGACGGGCTTCAATCTAGAAAAATCTTAATTTTTATTCTTAGAAAAGTATTGGAAAAAATAACTTTTAAATTTTTAAATTTTGATTCCGATGATTTTAATTGTTTCATGTGACTTTGCCAATGATTTGATTTTTTTTTTCAAGTTTTGGAGTCATCTTTGGCCACGTTTTTAACTGATATTGTTATAATTTAGATTTTGTTTTGATACACGTTAGTGCGAGGCTATATGAAAATGTCAACAAGCACTAAATAAATAGAAAAAAATGCTGATAAAATATGAAAAACAGCAAAAAGGAAACTATTGGAACAATTGCCATTTTAAAGAGTGAAACTTTTGTGAAAATTTATGATATCTATATATATAAAAAAAATCGACGGTTTTGTTCGAACGCGAATCAGTTCAATACGGAGTGTCGGATCGAGGTGCTCTTTGTTGCGTTGGGTTCGTATAAGTCCAAAGAAGGTTCTTACGCCAAAAAGATACAACTTTGGCCAATCTGGAACCGATTTCGGAAAATCTGTTGATTGTATGGGAAAAGTTGCGTAAAATCAAATTTGAATAAGCAAACAAGCAAAAAACGTCAAGACACCAAAAAGGGCAGGACGAAGTTTGCCGGGAAAAGCTTGCTTACAATAAAATAATAGCAATTTTAAAATCAAATCAATAAATAACATTCCTTATTTCGTAATTTATCCAAAGTTTTAATTATTTCCAATTATGTTTGAAAATTTCAGAAAAGTTAAATTTTTTAACATTAATCAATAATTTTTGTCAGTCGAAGATCGCAGCGACTGATTATGGGACACTTAAACCAACTCATATTCATCGATTCAAATTCTTTGTTACACTGTGACTTGTAATCTCTGAAACTAATTTTTAGATTTACAATGGCTCAGAAGGAAATTTGAGGGAATTTTCTCAGGTTTTCCAAAAAAAATTTCTGTGTGGCTTCTCTTCTTAAAGTATCTGAAAAAAGGAGAATAATAAAGTTATGATTGCATATTTGCCTTAGCTTTCAAAAATAATGTTTTGTATTTTTTAGACCATATTTTTGATATTTTTCCAAAATTTCATATGCACCAACTATAGCTCAAAAGAAGTCTCAAAAAATCCAAAATAACGTTTTTGGGGAATTCAACTTTTAGTGAAAAAAGTTGAACAAAGAATTTGTTTTTTTTTTATATATATTTACTATTTTTTCTGAATAGTCTTAATTATAATCTACAATCTACCACTCATCTGACCTTGAGGGCTGGTTGTATAAAGACTTGTATGGAAAAATAAAAAAATGCCTTTTTTGACATTCCCTGTGAGCAAAGTTTCATCCAAATAAACAAAAATACAATTTTTATAATCGTGAAATACTTTGCAAAAATTTAGAAAACTACTCAATCCTGAAAATTAATGAAAAATAAAATTAAAGAAGTAAATTTTAAGTAAAACAATACTGGTTTCAAATGAACCCTTAAGGTACCACTACAGCCGAAATCTGGCCAATTTTCAAAAACAATGAAGGAAAAAACGAAAGAGCGGCATTAGAGGGTTTGTATTAAGGCCGTTTCAAATATTTTTTAAAGTAGATTTTCAAGGAAAATAAAGCGCAATCAACTTTTCCTGCTTGGATAATCATTTTTATCATTATTGAACCAATTTAGAAATATCTGATATTTTTTGTGAATTTTTTTTTTAAGCATCACAAAAAGTTGTTTTTTTTTCAGAAAAAATCCTTCGGATCTCAGATTGAATCCATGGCTTGTAATTTCAATTTTTATGTTTTTTTTTCTGAATTAAAAGTTTTTTTTGCAGTGACCTAATTCTCTGAAGTTTTGATGTTTAAGTTGGTATTACTGTTCATTTTTTAAACTTGTTTTGTATAAAAGATATCAACTTTTAAAAATAGGTTGAATTTATCCTTAATTGTAATGTTATAATTTAGAAAAGAGTGTTCATAGAAGCCAGGTTCGACCATTTTTGTGGAAAAATCTGAATGAAGCAATTTTGGTAAGCATTTTTTTTGGAGGAAGTCCAATAAACTTTTTTTTATTGTTGGATGTTTTGAATACCCCTGAATCAAAGTGTTTATAAAACCCAAAAAAAATGTTTTTTGGTCCTTTAAATAAATTCTGGATTTCGAATTTTGTTAAAAAAAATCGGTTCAAGACAAAAACATCACAGCAAATAATATCAGTATTAATTTAATCGCAATGATTTCATTTACTGTTTCCATACATTGAAGAAGAAAAAACGAACTCCCACGATGAGAAAAATCCGCACAAATTCATTCTAAATCATTTAAAAGTCACCTCTACCAACGCGTTCCCACCACTCCGTCGTATCCAAGAAATCACTCTTCCGAAGGGTTTCGCGATGTCAAGTGCTTGTGCTGAATAATCGAACACAAACAACATCAATTGGAAGTTCACCCAGTCTAAGAACCAAACCTGTAAGGGGTGAAGTACCCTGTGGGCTCCCCTTTTCGAGATGAGTTTTTGGAGCAATCGATACACACTCAAAGTCACGCACACACAAACACAAACGCGCAGAGACATTAAGACGTTTCGAAATAATCTACCGTTCTCTCGGCGAAGAGAGAAGAGAGTGCCGAGAAGAAAAACAAATCGAACAAAATGATGAATGAGATGGGAATCAACCACATCCTCGTTCTTCGCTTTTCGGTTGTTGTTTTTTCCTCTTTTCTTCGCTGGGAAGTTGAGAACAAAACCGTGAAGAAGTTCAAGAAGTTCCAGCAGGCGATTCGAAAAAAATAAATAAACCGCAAACGGAAGTGAAGTTCCCGGGAATGGATTTGCATTTGGGTGGTTTTCTTTGGCTTCGCCGAATCATCCACCCACGCGCGCCAGATCGCGTTGCGGTTATCGGCAGAATAAACAGTGTGCTGAATTAAAACAACATGGTGGCGACGACGACGACGACGACGACGTTGAGCAGATTTTGGCGATGGCAGAGTTGAATAGCTGAAATGATGAAGATAACTCGGAGGATAAGGTTTGATATTGAAGGTTTTGGGTTGGACATTGAACAGCAGGTCAAATATTTATATTTATTTTGGTTTTCAGGAATGTGCACTGAATTGTCTAATTTTTGTCATAAATTAATCTATTTTTAAAAATATTTGAAGTGTCAAAATTCCACTTGAAGTTCACCAATCCGACTTGACATTCTGCGTCTTAATTCGTCTTGATCCATAAGCCAGAAACACTCCACATATTGACCTTGGCCAACTCGTCATGCCCTACGGGGCAGTTTGCCCCCAAAACTAACCGTTACACCCATAGGCCGCTGGGCCTGTGACCGTGACAACCATGAAATATCAAATTCAATCATTCAAACAGAGACATCAACCTAGAAATCGCACTCAAAAGCCTACTTCACAGCACCACCAGTTTAAGCCGGAGTGTTCAAACGGCGGAACTAAACGCTCCAAAATTGGCACACCGCCCGATCGGTTCCGCCCGATTGAACCTCGGTCAGTGGAGAGACCCCTCGTCGCGTCATTTAATTCCGCGCCAGCCGCGTTGGTCTGCGCTTGGGCAGACAGTTTTCCTCTCTGTTACATAAGATTGATGTAGGTCCCGGTCCGGTTGTAACGGATTCTTTTCCCGCAACTCATCTCCCCCTCCGAAAAAGACGCCCCAAGATATGATGAAATTCCAATTTTCGATAATCGCGCAGTTCGCACCGAGGGGTCCATCGAAGTGTTGAGTAACAACAGCAAAAAAAAGCATATCTTTCTCTCCGAGAGATCAATCATCTTTCGCCAACGCGCGCGCCATTCAAAAGGCAGTGTTGCCAGCGCTCGGTCGAGAAAATTACCCATAATTAGCCGATTAAGTGCCAAAATTGCAGTCTGTGCAATTGGAGCAGCGGCAGCAAAATGTGCCTTGAACTGTGGGCAGAGTGCGCAGAGTTGCAGTCAAGGTTTATGTGTTTTCAAAATAAAGCCAAAAGTCGGTAGGATTGTATGCAATTTATTAATTTGCCAGGCTCGGCCGACAAAAATGTTCATTTTGGTGGGGCTTTTTCGAAAGGTTACCTTGTCGCTGTGGAACGGTGTCACGAGAGGTTTCGATGCATTGTGGCAGCCACAATATGTGCAGACGAGGATGACCTTTTTGGGAGACCTCGATGTCAGTTTTGCGCAGAAGAAGGATTGAAGTTTTGTTTATCTTGTTTTTGAGGACCACGTTATCAGGGTTGCTCATCTGCCTTTTACGTTTTGCCAGTTTTATTTTTCCAGAGCATAACGTACCATTCCAGCTCGCTCGCATTTTTTTAAATTATACTAGCAGTTTCAAAATAACAAAAAACATAGAACCCTCATTATAAAATATAAGAACAACAATTTCAAAATCTGACAACTGGGCTTCCAATTTTTCAAATTATACACCCAAATGGTGGTCGCATGATTGTGATCCATGGCGGCATAAAAGTAAATCAGAATCTGCATGAAATCTGTCCTCATGCATTTTTTGCGATATTGGGGTATGACATTTTTGCCCGTTACCGACAGTTATCAACATTACCGACGGCTGATTGATTGTATTGAAGAAAGAAAAAAAAATCTTAACAGAACGAGGATTGAACCATCATCAACTTCTTGGTTGTTGATCCAACATGCTACTACCGCGCCATGGGCGCTTGATGAATTGTGAGTCACAGAGCACCAACATATTCTTCGCTCTGAAGTGTTGCTCTGTGACGCGTCAGCATTATATGTGTTGGTGAGAACTGCAGATCGCTGATATGTTCACACGCGGGCAAAAATGAGCCATGAGCATGCTGCAAAAACTGTTATAAAATGTAACATTTTCTTTAGCAAATCCACTGTTACAGATTTTGATACATGGGTAATTCTCTACCAACTCACACGAAATCGGGAAAAGTTGCCCCGACCCCTCTTCGATTTGCGTGAAACTTTGTCCTAAGGGGTTACTTTTGTCCCTGATCACGAATCCGAGGTTCGTTTTTTGATATCTCGTGACGGAGGGGCGGTACGACCCCTTCCATTTTTGAACATGCGAAAAAAGAAGTGCTTTTCAATAATTTGCAGCCTGAAACGGTGATGAGATAGAAATTTGGTGTCAAAGGGACTTTTATGTAAAATTAGACGCCCGATTTGATGGCGTACTCAGAATTCTGAAAAAAACGTATTTTTCATCGAAAAAAAACACTTAAAAAAGTTTTAAAAATTCTCCCATTTTCCGTTACTCGACTGTAAACAATTTTGGAACATGTCATTTTATGGGAAATTCAATGTACTTTTCGAATCTACATTGACCCAGAAGGTTCATTTTTTCATTTAGAACAAAATTTTTCATTTTAAAATTTCGTGTTTTTTCTAACTTTGCAGGTTTTTTTTTAGAGTGTAACAATGTTCTACAAAGTTGTAGAGCAGACAATTACAAAAATTTTGAATTATAGACATAAGGGGTTTGCTTATAAACATCACGAGTTATCGCGATTTTACGAAAAAAAAGTTTTGAAAAAGCTACTTTTTGCGTTTCTCTTTGTTTCGTCGTCCGTGTCTGTCGCGGGTGACCATGAACGGCCATGATCGATGACGACCAACTTTTTCAAAACTAGACGCCGAAAGTCGAAAGTCGGAATGTACATATGAAGGTGGGTCTATGAGCTTTTAATTATTAGTTCATTTTCAAAGCAGGATTATAGCCTTACCTCAGTGAGAAAGGCAAAAGATCAACATAAATTAACATAATACCAAATGTTTTAAAAATATGCAAAATAACATAAAAAGTATTTAAATAACTGTGCTCATTTTAAATTCCTAAGCCAAAATAATGCTGATATATGTCAGATAAATTTTTTAAATGTTTTGAAATTCCTATCGATTTTTAGGTATTCAACAGTTCCGCTAATTTCTTTTCACAACGAATGTTGAATAACCAGATTAGCGGATCCAAATTTTTACCTTTTTTTTCGATTTCGGAGGAAAAAATATACTGGCAGCACTGCCCCGTAATATCGGCACTTAAGTTATTTTCACGTGGTTGTACGAAGTACCTTTAGATTAAAATTACTGCTTCTAGCAAACACGATAGTTTTCTAAACGAAATATTTTTTTTAAATGTCGAAGCAATTGGAAATCTGGCTACCCTGGCATGAGATATCGACACCTTAGTGTAAATTTTTCAAAGACGGATCATCGATTTCCTTAGCTTAAACTTCCACGTTGCACTTGCAAAGTTGTAGAAATTGATGAGGACTTTTTTTTGGAAAATAAGTACCCGAAAAACAAATTTGATTACCTTTAAACATTTTTTTTTTTTTGAGAAAAGTTTTTTTCCAAGATCTGTATTTATATTTTTTATATATTCTTTATATATTTATAGGGACAGAAACCCGCAGGTCTTGAGCCACAGAGAAGCACGGAAAAAATGTGCCACCGGGCTACATTTTTTTGGAAAAAAAGTTAATTATAAAATCGAAAACTTTGTATCCGTTTAGCTATTTTTCCTGGCTAGTCCTCAAAGACATCAAATCGGTCAGAAAAAAATTCCTCCAGAATATTAAACATTGATTTGCCATTTTCGTATGACAGCTGACAATATTGTAAGGAGTTATGATAAAAATGTTTTTTTGTTCACAGATCTTAAAAAAAAATCAAGTAATCGGTCAATTTTGTTAAGAAATGTTTTTGCAAGTGACCTTTAAAAAATAAAAATTTGGCAACTCTGTTTTATGATGTAATCACTTAAGTGGATTTCACTCTAGTTTTGAAATATTGTTGTTTATTTTATTAACGTGACTTTAACCTAGGTTTTGAAATGTGTTTGTAAGATTTTTCTGTAAACATCATCAACAGTAAGGCTGTTTGATACACTTTTAATGGACTCTCCGTATAAAACATAGTAATTTAAGACCTGGCAACACTGTCATGCGGTATCGGTTCTTCAGCTAATTATTAAATCAATAAATAATAAATGTGAGTTTATTATACATTTAGATATTTGATAAACCTGTTTTCATGAAAGATAATAATAAGTTAATCGATAATTTAAATTAACTGTCAAATAAGACTATAAAATATTATTGAAATCTATTGTAATTTTATCAAAAGCTAATCTATCCGAATTGTTTGCTTATCAAATGAATCTCGTGACCAATTTAGCCACAAATCTAACCAAGATTGAGTGCCAAAATGATGTGTTGCAAAGCTATCGCCAATTTTCAGCACGACTCGCTTATTTGCATATTGAGTCTAGGCTTCCCACAAACAACTGCTCAATAGCTTGATGGCACCTTGTATAATATAGCAAACAAGCTTTTCCAGTTGTTGCAGAACCGTCGCCATTAAGTTGTTTGATGAACACCCTCGCTCTCACTCTGAAAGGGGGGGGAGCGCTTCCAAGAAAACGATTCTCCGTTGCGTGCGTGCTGACAAATTGACCATCAGTTGACATGTCACTAAATGGAACGAAGGCGACACTCTCCGACACAGTTGACACGCAACGCGCGTTCCCCAAAGGCTTTCGCTACTTTGACAGTCTGCCACAAAGTTGTGCCCTCAGAACGAGCAAATCGCCTCCCCCGATGACTATGGCACTTCTACGCCGAGCTGACATCAACTTAGCCCAAGAATGCCGAACTTGACCTGCGCTGCACATCCCAAGTTCCACGTCAGCACGAATCGCTTTTTTTTTTAAGGATGAAGTCACACTTTTCAACTTCTTCCCCGAGATCCGCTGACGTGGATATGGTCAGTTATTGCCAGGGGCAGAAAAACAACGCCGAAAAAGAGCGAAACTGGTTGAGAAACAGGTTCGTCGCTGGTGTGACCTTGCAGTCTCGCCGGAACCGCCGGCGGACCAATTATGCGCGAAAAGCTCGAATTTTGGACCCGCAGGCGAAGTATTTTGCGCACGCTCATGGTTTATAAGCATGTGAACTGTTTCTTTTTTGTTGGGAGAGGCACTTTTCGGACGATTCAGGCTTTGCCATCAAATTTTATAAGGTTGAGACGTTCGCCGAAGTGTGGAGAGATTCTTGGACGTACTAAGCTGATCAGAGGGAGAAAATGTAATCTCCAAACAAAGTTGTTTGCCGATTTGATTCGATGGATTTTGGTTTGTGGAAAGATTTGATCAGAAGACAGACCTCGGACTTGGTTTAATGGATTATTTTGTTTTGAGAGATGTTTTTTGCTAAGTTTAACCTTGCCAACGGCTTTTGATGGCTTTTTTATACTGCTTGATTCAATCACAACAATTTATTCATATCAATAAAAAAATAGTTTTTTTTTTGTCTAAATCGTATTTCAATTCATTACAAACAAAGTTCAAACCGTCTGACTTGATGCTCTGCTTAAATTTAAAATTTCAACCAAATACCATATCCCAACTGCATGTCCAAAAATCTCTCCACAAACAAAACCCTTTAGGCGCACTTGTCACTGTCAGTCAGCGAGTTCATGACAAATAAACGAAAAAAAATGCTCCAAACCACTCCAAACAAAATTGCGTTTCAAGCGGAATCAATCAAATCTGTCCCGGGGCTTGAAAAAAAAGTCCGAACTCCACACGCGACATCATCGCTCCAGAATTTCGATATGACAGCTCAATGGACCGCCATAAAAAAACAACCGGATTCCGAGAGTACTTCCGATTAATCATTTTCGGTAAACCCAAAGTTCAACCCCGGCGCGGAGAAAAACGACTCGCCAGAACCAAATGTTCAACCCGGTGCAATATTCGCTGAGTCGAAAAAGATGGCCGGTTTTATTTTTTTTTCGTTGAGGTACTTGACTTGGTTCTGCGTGACCAAACCGGTTTCGGGGTTTTTTTTCGCTGGTCGCGTGCCCGCGTATGCAAAGTATCTCTGCCGCCGAAGCGGGATTGGGTCGTCCGCAAAAGGTTTTTTTTCATGTCGTGGGGGAGACTTGGATTAATCGTTGCTCGATGCGGAACATCGTGCTGCAGCAGCTGTTCGGATTTGGACGACACGTTGACAAATAGTGCAAGTTTTGGGTAGTTTTTTGGTGAATGTTAACTAGAAGTTGATGTTTGTTACGGAAAATGTCACCAAAATCTGAATACTATTCAACTTCGAATACAATCTTGAAAAATCCATAAAAAAAATTGAAAATGAACACTTATTGACTTGAACACTTATTGACCACTTCTATTAACTTTAAATCCCAAACTTTGACCAAACTTATTTGGGGTTATCGTGGAGATTTTCCCTTGTCCTCTTAAAAAAGTGGAGCATCAACACTATTCGTCTTCCTAAGCTTCATCTATACATGGCGAAATCCAGACTGCAAACCGCTAAAATCCCGCCTCTCAACGATTACAAATGATTACCATGCATTACACCCTAATAGTCTGCTCAAACTTTTCCGAACATTACAAATTAAGCTCAACCCTCATAATTTACCCCCTAACAAAGAACTACATACTTCGTCCTCAACATCCTCCGGAAAAAAAAACCAACCCGAAACCCTGTTGCATAATCTGGTGCCATTCCGGGTTTGCAGCAGTAATAAAGAACCGTTTTACAAACCGGACACAGGGCAAAACACAGAATGCAACTTGGCATACACGCCCCCATTTCCCACCTCCAGTCAAAGAAAGGGGCCCGGTCGTTATTTGAACAAACCCGGCCACACAATTCGACCACACCGAGGTTCGCTGCGACTCCCGGAGTTTGCTTTTTGCTCGGACAAGCACTTTTTCTCCTCCGGAAAACAAAAACTAGCCAACATTTGAAAAGTTTTTCATTTTTGTACTTTTTTTTTCCGAGGAGAGCAACTTTTGCGCTCGGGAAAGCGATGAAGACTGCAGATATTATAAATTCGACATGAAATGGCAAACCGGTCGGTGGCTTCCGTCGATTTCGAGCTGAGGAGCTGCTGCATCCTGATGATGATTTCGAGAACCAGCTTTTCCTTGTTCCGAGATGGGGAGGTTTTTTTTCTCCGGTTATTATTGTCTCAATTTACCGAGGTCCGGTGTCCGGAGGGACGGAAAACTGCACTCGAAAGTTGATACCGGGAGCTTTTAAGTTATGGTTCCGAGTTGGACGAGTAATAGTTTTTCGCTTTTGTGCACGTTGTGCACAATTTTGTGTTATTGTTTCGGTATTGAGAGGAAGTTTTTTGCTACTTTTTAATCGATTTAGTTATTAAAAAGGGAGCAACTTATTCTTTGGAGTCCATCAAACTGTTATCTTCAATCTGGATTTTAAAGTACTGATGAACTTTCAGAGATTTCAAGCGTAGTTTTAACGGTCACTTTATTGAAAACGAATGGCTTTTGCATCAGCATACTCCAAATCTGATACAAATTACACTTTTCCATAATTTCGCTGCCGGCCAGTGACTGTTCGATTGAACACACACTCACACACTCAGAAAAGTGCATTTTTAAACGCATTTTTAAGACAAAACCTTGCAGTCACTAACAGTAATTTACATTTTGTCCCTATTTTCGACCCAAAGTTTGATT
The DNA here is from genome assembly GCF_015732765.1 of Culex quinquefasciatus. Taxonomy (NCBI): domain Eukaryota; kingdom Metazoa; phylum Arthropoda; class Insecta; order Diptera; family Culicidae; genus Culex; species Culex quinquefasciatus. The sequence goes on along the minus strand of NC_051862.1, from coordinate 135,132,828 downwards.
TGGCGAAAATTTCGTTATTTCAATTTCAATATTTCTAACAGTCAATTTCCTAGAAACATTTTCATTTCAGATTTAAAAAAAATGTGCACTAGGTCCAATACAGGTACACCTGCCCAATCAACTATTCCGACCTGGTAGAAAAAGCTTTAACCCGCTATCTGATTTACTACGGCCAAGGTTTGAGCACTTCACAATCCAAACCAGAGTAGCACCTACTTCAGTACACTTTCCCCGGAAGGCAAATCTACCCCTACTTGAAACACTACTACCAGAACGATACTATAAATTTCCGAGACATATGTGAATTTGGATATAATTTACGACCTTGACGGCGGGGGCGTTCCGAACTGTGGAGTGTGGCCAGCCCGCTCTGTATCGATGGTGTGCTCTTTGTTCTTGTTTGAGCCCGAACCCCCTCACAAATTTATCGGCCCCAACGTGACCTGCCGGAAGTTTGGTTGGGCCTTCCAATCACAGTCGTTGATTTTAAAATTTGAAACCGCTTGCCCGAACAAACCTTTTTTGCTACTTGATTCTGAGATTCGGGGTGAATTCCCCTAAAAGTTCGTTTTAAGCGTTCACGTTGACGTTTATACGAGACTTGGTGACTTTTTGGAAATTAACACCTGAACTTAAGTTGATTCTTTAGCATAAAAATGCAATAATCATCATTTTAAGCAACTTTTAAGCGTTCGCGTGGAAGTTTGTATGCGACTTGGCGACTTGAAAAATTGAAACTGTGAAATTCCTAGTTTTTTTTCGAAACTAGAACATTTTGACATTTTTAGATATTCAAAGCTGTAAGCGATCGCGTATGCTTTTGTATGAGACTTGGCGACTTTTTTTTTAAACGTAATTGTTTGAGTCACATGGCAATGGAGCAATGGATTGCAAAAAAGTGAGTTTCCTAGTTTCTTTGGAATCTAAAGTGACAAACTATACTTGAACATGGCATTTTCAGGGTTTTAAAGCAAATTATAAGCGTTCGCGTATGCTTTTGTATGAGACTTGGCGACTTTTTTTCTTAAGAACGTCTTTTTTAGAAGGCTTATCACTGGATTTTAAATAAGATTAACAAATTCAAGTGAAACATGACATTTTAAGATTTTTCAATGCAAATTTTAAGCGTTCGCGTATGCTTTTTCTTGTAAAACGCCTTTATAAGGATTTTTTGTGTTTCTTTGCGGAAAGTGATAGTTATTGTTTCTTTCGAAATTAAATTAGCAAATTCAACTGGAACATGACATTTCCAGATATTTAAAGCTAATTCCAAGCGTTCGCGTGGGCTTTTGTATGAGACCTGGCGACTTTTTTTTATAAAAAAGTTTATTAGTTTCTTTCGAAACAAAAGTAGCAAATTCGACTGGAACATGGCATTTCAAGATGGTTGAAGCTAATTTAAAGCACTAAAGAAGCAAACTCAACTAACTGACAATATTTTCAGATTTTTTAATCAAATGTTAAGCGTTCGCGTGGGCTTTTGTATGAGACTTGGCGACTTTTTTTTTTTGAATTATTTTATTTCATGAGAATTATCACTAGAAAAGTAGAAATTTGAACTGGGTAATGAAATTTTAAGAACTTTTGAAGCAAATTTTATGCGTTCGCGTATGCTTTTGTATGAGACTTTTTTTTTTTTTTTTTTTTTTCAAGTTTACTGTTCTTTATTGAAAATCCAAAATATACAATCTGTCCACAACCTCAAAGTATGTTTAGAAAATTACAAAATTGTGTTTTAACAAGTTTTTTGTTGTTCCATCGTGTATCTCGCAAAGATTGCTCAAATTTACCTAAACTTGGTGTACCATAATGCTTTAAGTTAAAACTAATTACCTCGCCTATTAGAAAAAGTGCTGCCTTCAATCTACTATCCTTACTATCAATATCCGTTGCTAATATTTCTTCAGGATCATCGATCATAATTTTTAATTTTACATTGAGTACATTCTTTAGCCAAATCCAAACAATTACTGATCCTGTACAATATTTTATCCTATGCTCCGTAGTATCGATAGAATTACAAAAATCACAAATATTGTTTTCTACACCTCTAACGTTATTTCTAAACTGCTTAGATTTTGTACAAATGACGTCATTCATTACTAAGAAAAGAGCCTCTCTTGAATTTGATGTCAAAAAATTACTACTAATGTTTTCCCAAATAAGCTTCCAATCAAGATCAGGGTTTTCTTGAACCACTTTTGGTACAAATATTTTTTCTGATTGTAGAAATCTATAAATTGACTTAGTTGTTATTAAATCTTGATATAGAGCAATACGCGAAACTTCGCACAGCCATTCTCGTGTTGCTTTTGTTAGAGAAGTATTTTGACATTGTGCCATCATGAAACGGTCCATAGGGTCATCAGCATCAGGATAAGAGAACAAAATATTTTTTATAAATAAAGCTTTCGATTTCAAATCTACATCTACTAATCCTAAACCTCCATCACTTACATCTAAGAACATCTGATTACGGGTTACAGTAAAAAAATGGTTATTCCATAGAAACATCGAACAACTTGAATATATTTGAGCAATATGCACTTTATTTGGCGGAAAAACTTGAGCCAAATACCAAATCTTTGAAAGTATAAATATATTTAATATCCAAATTTTTTGTATCAAATTCAAATGACGCGAAGAATGCAATTTTAAACAATGTTTTAATTTTTGTATAACAGAATCATAATTTAATTTTACAGTTCGAGGAAAAGAATTTTCAAAATAAACTCCTAGTATTTTTAATGCGTCCTTTTCCGGGATTAAATGCGGACCGGAGACACAGTTATTCAACCGCATAAAGTGCGATTTGTTAACGTTCAGTTTTATTTTAGAGTATATACTAAAATAATTGATCATCTCCAGTACCGTATCGAACTCATGATCATTGAGAATGAAAATGTTGAGATCATCTGCATATGCTATTACCTTAATAAAGGTATCAGCAATGAAACAACCTCTAACATTATCACTAATCAAACGTATCAATGGCTCGATGTACAATACGAAAAGGGCCATACTTAATGGACAACCTTGACGTACGGATGATTTAATTTCGATGGAATCGGTTAAAAACCCATTAAAGAGTATTTTCGATGTCGCTTCCTTGTATAAATTTTTTAAACAGTTGATGAATGGCTCCGGAAAATCAAATTTTTTTAGCACCTCCCACAAGAAAGAATGGTTTACTTTATCGAAAGCTTTTTCTAAATCCAAACTTAGCAAAAGTCCTTTAAACCTTTTGGTTTGTCCTGCACGAATTATGATGTTACGAAGAGTTTTAAGATTATCAACACATGATTTATCTATGTTACAAGCAGTTTGACCGGGCCCAATTATCTTTTTCATCAATGGTTTTAAACGATTTGCTAAAATTTTTGTTAAAAGCTTATAATCACTATTTAACAAGCTGATTGGACGCTTATTAGAAATTTCGTATTGGTCACAACCTTTTTTTGGAATCAAAGATATTATACCTTTTTTGAAATCTCTAGATGGATTGACGCCATCTACAAGATAACTATTAAATAAAATAACTAAGTCATCTAATAAAATATCTGAAAAGTGAGAGTAAAATTCATATGTAAGACCATCTGGCCCTGGCGTTTTCTTTTTTGCGACTTCTTTGAGAACAAAAATTAATTCATCTTTATCAATCGGTTTAGAAAGACTCATTTGATCTTGGACTGAAAGTTTTTTGTGAACATGACTGAGAACATTATCATTATTTTGATCACTGTTATCAGCTGCAAAAATTGCATTGAAATGTGAAGTAATAAATTGTTTTAATCTGCAATGTTCATTCGTAATCTCGCCGTTAATTCTAAGCTTAAAACTATAATTTTCAGTTTGATTCTTAATTCTAGATGAAATTTGAAATAAACTAAGTCGTTCATCAGTTAAAATAGATCCAGAACTTGTTTTTAAACTTAAATTATTTAATCTATTTTGTTCAATTTCTAATAATTTTGATCTAACTAAGCATAATTCATTATATACATTTTCTCCAACGGATTGTTTTTCAATTATTTCATTTAAACAAGTGTAAAAAAAGTTTTTTTCTCTATGTATTTGCTGATTAAAAAGAAAACTTTGACTTTTGAAGTATTTCATTATTCTAGATTTCGTTGAATCGTTCCACCAAAAATTAAAATTATTTATGTACATGTTTTGCTTTTTCCAATTATCAAACAAAGTTTTGAAATCAGCTGTAATCTCTTCATTCATAATTAAACTAGGATTTATTTTCCAATAACCTCTACCTCGTGTTTGTAAAGGAATATTATCTGGAACTTTATATTTCAAAATTACTGCGTGGTGGTCAGAAAATGCCACAGCAGAAGTATTGATCGATCTAACATTATTTATTAATTCTAAAGGTGCATAAAACCGATCAAGTCTCGATTTAGAATCACCCCTTATAAAAGTGAAATTAGTTTGTTGATTAATTTTATGTTCTATGTCATGTAAATTCAAGGATGTTACTAATTTTTGCAATCCAGAGCAGATGTTTTTGTTTGAACTGTTCGAGTCAGATGGTAACAGGATGCAATTAAAATCACCCACAATGATGTTCTTTTTTGTAAACGATAGATGAGGGATTATATCAAAAGTAAAAAAAGAGTTCCGTTCATTACGATAATTGGACCCAGAAGGTGCGTAGACATTAATAAAATTAATATCATCGATCAAAATAGAAGATAACCGACCATTCGGATTGATGAGAACATTGTCAAAATTTATATTTTTCCTAACGAGGATGGCTGTGCTTTTGTTATCAGTGCTAATGTTTACGATCGCTGTGTGAGAAGGAAGAAATCCGAAATCTTCAAAGGCAACTTCTTGTAAGAAAACAATATCGATATCTGAATTCCAAATAAAATCTTTCAAGAGAGACTTTTTTAGCAAAGAATTGATTGCGTTAATATTGATGGTACATATACTACGAAGAAACATTCTCCTACACTACTACCTACTCCGCGAGACAACGCGTGCTTGGTTGAGGTTATGGACGCTTACTTCGCTGGTTTCAACAACGACCGCGTGGAGATCGTTGAGAGAGGTTTTGACTGATCTTTTTTACCTTTTTTGGATCTTTTGTTTTTCTTTCCTCCGCTGACTTCCTTGAACGGAAGCTTTCCGGTGTTGTACTCTGGTCCCTCGCTGCTGTTGGCCTCTGGATCCGATGACGGCTCCGCCGGGCGTTTAACACCCAGTAGACCCCCCCCTTTCCCAGTACCCGCACCCCGGTTGTGGTCCCCAATACCCCCCTCATCCCCGGTACCCGGTCCCACACCCTGATGGCCCCCCTCATCCCCAGTGTCCATGTTCTCCAACTCCTGCTGCTGGTTAGTTTCCGCACTTACTTGTGGCTCTTCGATGACTGCTGGTGTACCTGTTGCTTCCGTCGGCGGAGTCGCCGGGCCGGACAAACCTTGTCCTCCTTCCGGTGGGCTGGTCGCCGATTTGTCTCCTTCAGCGCTTGGGACTGGTTCCTGAACTGCTTTCACGAGTCGTTCCATGACGGGTGTCATCGGCGGCACGCTGAGGTACGGTGCGTTAACAGGCCTCCCCTGGGCGGTCACGGTGCTATAGGACCGTGATCCGCCGCTGCCTGACGAACTGTTGGCCAGTTTGGGACAATTCGATTTCACATGTCCCTCCTGCTTGCAAAAGAAGCATCGATTCTTGAGTCCGTCGTAGTATATCCTGGCCCGGAAGTGTCCGATGAACAGGCCGGCCGGGATCTCCTTCGCAATCTCCATATGCACGCCACGGACGCCATTGAAGATGTTGAGGTTACATTCGGGCGAGTAACGCTCTCGCACGTGTTGACGGATGGTGCCAAACTGCCCGAGAACTTGCGCGATGGTCTTGTCGTCTATTTCCGGCGGCAAATTGAAAATGCGTACGTAGCGGAAGATTCGACTGGCCACCACGAGGGTAACAGGTGACCTTGAATCGTCGTCGTACCTGAACATGTACAGCTCCTCGAGCCTACCACAGTACTCGGTAAAGGTTGGTTCATCCATGAGTTTGATGTAGAACGAACCATCATTCTCGTCTTTGTAGACGGAATGTAGATCGGCCGCTCCCAGTTCCAGTGTTCCGGTAACAAACTTCAAAACCTCGAGATTCGAGGGTATCTTCGAGCCTTGCTGGAAGCAGAGCTTCAGCGTGTTCTTTCGAACTCCGGTTTCCATGTCTTTATCTATTAAACAATAGATTCCGCTAATCCACCACACACTACTACTACGGCCGCGCCGCGCGCGAGAAATTTGCTTTTTTTTCGGGAGCGTTTGCCACTATCGACTGTTCGGCTCAACGTATCGTCCGAGAATGAGACTTGGCGACTTTTTCTTTAAAAACGCATGTTTTGTCACTTTCATCTTTGAATTCTTTTAAAAAAGTCAAATTTCCAGCAATCCAAAATCCTGTCCACCAAAGGCAAACACCGAGCAGCAAACCAACCGCCCAAAACAGTGACTAAATTCCGTCTTTCAGCGGGACAATAACGACACTTTATTTATTTTCGCCATAAAATCCGGGTTTCGTTTCGTCCAAGAAAAACTGTACTTTTTGTTGGTCGCCCCTCACACTATTCCCTTAGGGGGGCACACACAAGGAAGTGAAAACAGAAAGAGGTCACCTTTGTGAAAAAAAAACCTCGCAAGTCCAGTGGGGGTTGGAAAATTCGTAAAATATTGCCCCGAGAGGGCAGCCCTTTTTTCTGGGAGCACTCCCAACTTGGAAGTCCAAAGGAGGGAAGGGGGAGGTTTGTTTGCAAAGTCGACATTTGAGCTTGTTAGCCTACTAATGAATCGTTCTGAAGGGCCCAAAGAAAGCAACGTGAAATATGCTACTTTCAAGTGGGGGAGTGCTTTTTCAAGGTATTAAATGACGGCGCGGATTGTTTTCCATTTCCATGAAAAATTCTGTTTTAAGCCTTTTTCCGACTCGCAGGATCGAAAAAAACGAGCTGCAACTTCGTTCAGACTTTTTTCCAGGACCTGCACTCGCTTCAGCGATTCAAATTTGCGGTGGTCAAAACAACTTTCGGATGGTTTTTTTTTACGGGGGTTTTCTTTTGTTGATGTTCCACCACGAGGAGCACCATGACATAGCTCTACATTTTGAAAGACAATGTCAGTAACTGCGTCATTTTCGTCATGGTCTGTAAGATTTGGGTAGCCGTTCCAATTCACAGAATTAAATGTAAGCTCATATCAGGCCAACAATTAATAACTCAAATTTGTTTGCATTTAAACAAATCTTGGCAACCCTACAAAAAAAAACGCAGATCCTCTTCTCTCCTTGAGGTGACAACGTAGTTTGTAGATGGCTCCTAATACAAACAAACTGTTTTTACGCGGAGAAAAATCAGTTCCCCAAAATCGTGAACAAGCGTTCATGTAAATCGGAATCACGAACAAAGTGTTCAAAATTTCATGAACGCTTATTCGCGATTTTGAACACTATTTTTTCTCCGTGTAAGGAGCATGAAAAAAATCGAGCTCTCAACTGTTGACCGGCAATGAACCAAATTTTAATTCAGCGGATTGCAGTTTTGACATTGACTTTCATAATGTAGAGCTGTGTTCAGATGAACTTGGCCGTCTGTCTGTGTTTGTGAAATTTTTCTCCACGGGTTGTGGGTTTGAAAGGAAAAGTAAGGAGGCCAGCGGACCGTAATAGTGGGGATGCATTTTTATCGGTCTGAGGTCCGCGGAGACTGTCGAGAAGACCACAGTCGAACGGTTGAGGTGCCTCAAGGTCATGTTTTACGTTGTCCAAGTAATTAGTATACTGTTGATGCTTGACCAACTGACATACTTGTCTCACTTTTATTTTCAGCTGACACATTTGTGTCCAAATGACAATTTTGTTCCATTGTGCCAATGGGTTGATCCGTTCCTGTAGGAAAGAGTGAGAGTTGTCCAGCAGTTTTTTTGCCTTTGCCCAACTGGCTATCTTGTCTCACAATTTCAAAAGTTTATTTGTCATTCTATTTGCCAAACAAATCGTTCAGAATTAAGGCAAAAAGTAGTGTCCAATCTTTATGAAGTTGATAAATGACCAAATGACAAACTTGTCCCACTTTAGTCAGTGCCAAAGAAACATTGAGTTTAAAAATGACCAAACGAGCAACATGTCCCAAAAGATTTTCATGTTCAATGGAGTAACCTGATTAAGGTTTTTTTCGTTCTCTGTCCAATTGACAAGTTTGTCCCATAGTTTGAGCTTGGAAAATAAGATGAATCTTTTTTGAATATGTGAATGGCCGTCCCACCATTCAAGCATGGATAATTGACCTGCTTGTCCTAAACTTAGTGGTGAAACTGTCTCAATTTTATCTGAGAAAAACGAAAGTCTGATCAACCCCGCAACATATGAGTGTCCAAATGACCTGTCCCACCCTCGCGTCATACTTAGAGCAAAGTAGTTACATGGATTCAGCAAAAAAAAAATCTACGTTCAAAAAGTTAAGTTGATTTCTTTTTTTGGGAATTTCTATTTCCAACTGGTGACTCTTGTCTCAAATTGCATCCTGATTTCAGAGTTGTAAAGTAGGTTTAGCAATTATTCTTAATTTTGTTTCATATCTTATTGGAAAAATTGTTTCAGGACATTTATAAGCGCCGAAAGTTGTCCCACCATCGCGTCATTTCTAAGGCAATGCAATTCCATGGAATTGGCATAAGTTTCTATGACCAATAAGTAAAGTTGATTTCTTTATTGAAAATGTATATGTCCAACTGGTGACTAGTGTCTCAAATGGTCAACTAGTTTCATTGCTAAGTGATCATGCATTTATTTTTTTCATGTCCATGTGGAATATCTTGTCTCAAATGTTTAACGCCTGAAAATTTGTCAGATATTCAAAAACGATTAAAGTTGTCCCACCGTCGCATCATGCCCAAGGTTTCATGGTTTCGAAGCAAGTGATTATGATTAAGTGTAGAGCAGCGATTCTCAACGGGGGTACCGGGCCTACTTGATTTACACGGTAGGGGGTACCAACCTAGAAGAAGGTTGAGAATGGCTGGTGTAGAGGATTTCTGTTTTGAAAATCTCTATGACATGACCAACAGGTGATTCGTGTCTCAAATGGCCAACTATCTTGTCTCACAATCTGTTATTAACTATCATAAACTTTATCACCCTAATTGAGATCAGTAATAATTCTCAGTTTTGTGTTGTGTCCAAACGTAATATCTTGTCTCAGTTATCTCTATACACTTGAAAAAAAGTCGGATTTGATGAAAGTTGTCCCACCATCGCTTTATGTCTTATTCTATAGAGATCCTGGGGTACAACAAGAGTTTATATAATCAACAAAGAAAGTTGATGTGTCTAAATGGTGACTCGTGTCTCAATTTTGTGTCATGTCCAAATGGCACTCTTGTCTCAGCTCTTGAAAAGTGAAAGTTGGTAGATGGTTCAAAATTTAAGACGGTAATTTCCGTCCGGTTGATATCTTTTTTGGGAATTTCTATGTCCAACTGGTGATTCGTGTCTCAATTTTGTGTCATGTCCAAATGGCACTCTTGTCTCAGCTCTTACACTTTGTACACCTGAATAGTTGGTGAATAGTTCAAAATCGAGGACGGTAACTTCCGTCTGGTTGATATATATTTAAAAAAATCTATGTCCAACTGGTAATTCGTGTCTCAATTTTTTGTCATGTCCAAATGACACTTTTGTCTCAGCTCTTGAAAAGTGAAAGTTGGTGGATAGTTCAAAACCGAAGACGGTAGCTTCCGTCCGGTTGATGTCTATTTCAAAAATTGCTATGCCCAACTGGCGACTCGTGTCTCAAATTTGTATCATGTCCAAATGTCACTCTTGTCTCAGTTCACTCTGAACACCTGAAAAGTAACGGTAACTTCCTCACAAACTTCAACCTGCTTCTCGCGCTCATGGAAGTCAGCATTCCACAAATCGAAATTCCTGCGGTCGTCCCGCATAATGTCCCAATGGCTTACATCGGGGGTGAGCTTTCTCGCACACACCACCACCATCACACACGTGTATTGAAGGTATTACCGTCAACGACATAATTCTACACGCTCGTTGCCACAACCCCGCCGAAAGCTTCCACAATGCGCGATTCCGATGGTGTGCGCCGCACAGTTTTCCCTGGAACCAGGATGATGGTCGTTTCGTCGTCCTCTCTGCTATCTCCAGCGCCACCAACTTGAAGTCGCTATCAAAGAAGTGCCCGAGGTTCCATTAAAGGGAGCTTCTCTGTGTGTGACGACCGTTTCTGCCCGACTTCTTTGTATGTCCAGAGGGGGTTGCTCGGGACTAGGTCAACCGGAGGACGGGGCAAGGGTGTCGGGACTAACGGGTCCACTTTTGCTTCTTCCAGGCGCTTCTTGTTGAGGGATCGGGACGTTGAGTGTGTTTTGTTTCGCCATGATATGGGAAAAGTTAAATAGAGTCTCGTGGACGGCGCTAGGACGTCGACGGGTAGCGTAATCTGGGACGCTGAAAAGTTTGCAGTGAAGAGTTGAGAATATTGTTTTGGCAGTTTATTACTTCATTTAACAGAAATGAGCAAACTCCTTTGAAGGTGGAATTTAAAAAAAAAGTGTTTTTGTAAAACTTTGTGAGTATTTATTTATGACCTATGCTATGTGATGCTATGCTATTTGTTGCATTTATGGGTGACAGAAGTTATAAAAACTGAGATGCACTCCAAGAAAATACAATTTTTATAATTAACATTTTTGACAACACTAAATTGCGCTTCGCTTGGAGATGGTAATTTTAGCGGATTGCAGACTGGACTTCGTCATGTATGTGATGATTGTCTTAGTCCAAGTTGTCTAGGAATTGTTAGTTGGGAATAGAACCAATTCAACCTGATCCAAATTCTCACCACCATTACCGCTCCCATCTCCAACGAGCAAAAGGGACAAGGAAAGACATTTGGAAGACGGGAAGTGTTGCTGCTCCACTTTTTTAAGGGGGTAAGGGAAAATCTCCACGCGGTCAAAATTCATTTGGCAGTGGTGCGAATTGAAAATTTTCTACTAAGAAATTTGTAAAAATAAAATTCTAAAAAAAACTAAATCAAATAAACGATAAAAACGAAAATAATCACTGTTTGAAGACCACTTCGAATGTCCATTATTTTCAAAACTAAAAGAAGAAAACCGAACAGAAAAGTGCAATCATTGCACGACTCCGTGGTACAAAGTCATTGGAAAATGTTTAAAGCATGGAGCAGAGCTGCTGTGGTTGAAAGTTGCAAATAGGATTTTCTCCATTGGGATATGGGGATGCAATATTCCCCTATATGAGAGAGAAGGAGAAATGAACTTTGCTGGATAATGGAGTCATAATAAAAGGGATTTTGTGACATCATTACTGCGGGATCATTGAGGGACAGAAATGAAGGATTTTTGTGAGGAAATTGATTTCATTTTTAAAAGAAAAAATTCAAGTTATTGCAAAAATAAAAGTAAAACCTCGGTTTACATCAACATCTCAAAACATTCCTCCCACAACCACTTCAAATTAGTTCACGGAATTGGAGCAAACCTTTGCCGAGCTTATCATAAAGACAGCAAAAAATAGTGGCAACTCGCGGCAAAACATAATTATAAATCCGTGCCATTGGCCGACTGCAATCACGCAAACTCCATCAACCCGCAAAAAGGGCCTCTTTCCTCGCCACTTTAGCTGGTCCAGTTTCCAGATTGATTTTAAACCGTGTCTTGCTCGTGTTGTACTCTAAATTAAGCAGAAAGAAATGCGATTGAATTCACCTATTAGTGGCGTTTTAACTTTCTTAAGTTAAAATTGATTGGATTGTTCAATTAGCGATGGCTAATGTTGCATGCAACATTTCGTGCAAGTTTTCACCCTTTACGTTATGCATCGCTAACTGAGCATGATTTGCTTCAAACGAAGACAGTAAAATGCGACCTTTACGCCCCCTTGTCGAGCTGTCATTAGGTTTAGGATCCGAACCTTCGCTACCGGCAGCACTGACGATTGCCGCAGTTTGCGTGTTTTCGTCCGTTATTAGTTCCTCGAAAGGGCAAGAGACTTTTTCCCCCCGTCGTGCTCGCAAATGGCAAAGGTTTGTTTGGATTAAATAACGCTGCCTTTTTGCACCACTCTCTTCAAGCAAATGCCAGCAATTATTTTAAACAAGGTCCAAATAAATCCGATTTTCGATCGAAAGCGCCGCCCGGAATGGCCTCTCATTAGTCACGCGTGCTAATCGGATAATGAAAAACTAATTTCTTTCAAGCTTCCTCCGAGCTTTTTGGGTCATTAGAAGGGCTCGCAACAAACTCGCGCGGAAAAGCTCGCCGTCATCGAGGAAAAATCGCTGACGAAAGATAACAAAAATACAATAAAGAGAGGGGAAAAGCTGCTCTGAAAACTATCCGGAAGTGATCCGATTAACCCTCATTGTCGCGAACCAGACTGCTCCGGACGCGACGGAGAAGGGTAATCCCCACGCTTCAAAGAGGAGCATTCTTCGTCCTTTCAATACGGTTCTATTTTTGCTGAGTTGTAAACTGCTGGAAAAGAGCTTCATTATTGTCGCTGGATATTTTCCTGGAAAAGCGAAGGCGGAGATGGGGGGTCATCCCGAGTCACTGAACCTAGACGACCGGTGAACACCGGGGATTACCGTGTTTCTTCACGGCAGATTCTCGCCGTGTCCTCTTGACAAGAAAAAGCCGATGTAATCCCGAGCGAGCAGAAGTAATTAATTTTCCATCGTTATCGGCATTGGGAAGACCGCCAAATTGACCTTAAACCAACAATTGAAAGTCAAACCTTTCTCCCATAAAGATCCCCGGTCCAACCTACATCGTTCGGTGGTCCCATTCATCAAACCGCAAAATTTAATGGTCAGTCCCAGAAGCGTGGTTTTCCGTCTCCAATATCTGTCGTGACATCATGAAAAGAAAAAGAAAAACACTACAAACACCCACACACACTATCAGCCACCCCTTTTCCAATAAAACTTTTCCTCTCTGCAAAGCGATAAATAAAGACCGGGGGCGCCGCGGGGGGCGTATAACGACAACCCTATCTTAACTTTATCCCAACTCCCACTCGCACATTAAACTTTTATTCTGTGCTCCGGAGGAGTGTCGCAGCGGCAGCAGTGTCGGAAGTTATTATCGTTGATGATGATCGCTGGAGACGCCTGGTTGGGCGCTTTAAACTTAATTCACCTTAAGGTAATGAAGAGGCTTTGCAACACAGGCACTTGAAGAATTTTCATTGTTGGGACATTTTGCGACGTACAACACTTGGCGACTGGCGAATATTTGCAGTTATTTAATTACTAGAGATATTATACAACTAACAACACTAAGTATCTAGCAACTCTTGGGATCTCTACCTGTAAATAAGATCGAAAACTGTCGTGAGAATTTGGGAAAGCTGCACAAACAGTCAGCATGATTACACAGCAAAAAATCCAATGGTAAAATCGCATGCAAAAGCATGCACATCACCTTCGTCAAAAAAGACACTAAACAGTGCTGTTAAACGTTTAAATTACCGAAGTTTAACTTAACGGAATCGTTAAAAGTTAACCTAAACGTGAACGCGAACGGAGCCTACGTTGATCTTAACGAGAACGTGAACGGAACACGTTAATTAACGTCGTTAATTAACGCCGTTAATTAACGCGTTAATCCTTCTGAGGCCCCGACTTTGAGGGCCTGTATATCCCAAATGACAACATTTAGCGGGTTACTTCCAATTGGACTTGACTCTATAAGCTCCCGGAAGAGGTATTTGGCCATCGTGGCCACCGGTTCCGGCAACCCGGAACTTCCGGAAAACATATTTTTCACTGGTTTTATCAAGGAACAAGTATTTGAATAAATTTTTCAAACGGTTTTTTTTGTTAATCTTAACATTGCCTGTTTTGGGTCGATTCAGGCCAACTGTGGCCACTCCAGAATCGGTTCCAATGTACCTTGTACCCAGTTCCGAAGACTGCCTTATTGAAACCCCCTACATGTAACATGTTGAACTCTGTGAAATTTAAAGCTTTCATCTGTCATGGTCATGCCTATGTTTGCTGGCCCAACCGGACCACTCCGGAACCGGCTATCGTTGGCCAACATCCAAAGTTACGCCGTTTTGAAAAGTTGCTACGGAATCATGCCGACGCCTCATGACCCGACCTTGTATTAAACTTGACCTTGAATATGGAGAAAAATTATGCTTACGACCGACATACAAAATTCCATGATTTTTTGTAATGCACTGCCTATTGTTTTCGGTGGTCCAGTTAAAAAACCTACAGTTGGCGTGGGTGGTTTCAGTTAGCATAGTGCAAGCAGACGCAGTCGCAAAGCACTGAATCCAAGTAGGCCAGCTATCCTGCTGCTTGTCACAGTTCTGCCGTCTCTACTTCCACCGTAACCATGGAAACCACGCTGGTTACCATGAAAACACAAACACCTACCCACCCCACGATAGGCTGCGTGGGTTGGGCTGCATGGTGGTTTCCATGGTTACGGTGGAAGTAGAGACGGCAGAACTGTGACAAGCTGTCAGCCAGATCTTAACTTCAGGGAATCCTTGCATGACCCAGGACATCCAAACACATTAACAAAGAAGTCTACCATACTCACTGAAGCTATTCGGGTATGTGCCGTGGTCAAAAACTGCCGACCTCCTGCTTGTTATGGCGGTAGACTCACCGGTCTTAACTCCAAGGGGTTCTCGGATGACTCAGATCATCCCAATAAATTGTTACAACAATGCACTGTAACCTATCATACTACTGAAGCAGTCTGGGTAGTATCCGTTGTCCGTTGTCGACTTGTTTCTTTGGTAAGCCTGTTGCAAAACATTCCCGGATGTTTCGGATGAACTAGAACATCCTGGGTTTTCCAAAACTATGCTAAAATGTGTTAATAACAAAATTAAACGAATTACAATTGATACATTTTGAAAATTATCCTCAACTTAAGTCATGGACATTCTTTTTTCAAACGATTCTCGATTTAAACAGCCCCATTTTGTTGTGTTAATCAAGTATATGGTGTACATTGGAACCGATTCTGGAGTGGCCACAGTTGGCCTGAATCGACCCAAAACAGGCAATGTTAAGATTAACAAAAAAAAATC
This sequence comes from Culex quinquefasciatus, assembly GCF_015732765.1. Lineage (NCBI taxonomy): Eukaryota > Metazoa > Arthropoda > Insecta > Diptera > Culicidae > Culex > Culex quinquefasciatus. The sequence goes on along the minus strand of NC_051862.1, from coordinate 135,117,696 downwards.
CGTTGGAAAAATTTACACAAATACTTGTTCCTTGATAAAACCAGTAAAAAATATGTTTTCCGGAAGTTCCGGGTTGCCGGAACCGGTGGCCACGATGGCCAAATACCTCTTCCGGGAGCTTATAGAGTCAAGTCCAATTGGAAGTAACCCGCTAAATGTTGTCATTTGGGATATAAAGGCCCTCAAAGTCGGGGCCTCAGAAGGATTAACGCGTTAATTAACGGCGTTAATTAACGACGTTAATTAACGTGCTCCGTTCACGTTCTCGTTAAGATCAACGTAGGCTCCGTTCGCGTTCACGTTAATTTTAACGATTAACGGACGCGTTAACGTTAATTAACGTTTAACAGCACTGACACTAAATATTACACACTGCATGTACATTTTTTGCGAACACAAAAAAAAAAGTTGCAACCGACGGGATTCAAACTCAGCACCAACAGTAAGGACTGGCGCCTTAGCCCGCTCGGCCATCAGACCGATGAAGAATGGAAAGGATAAACGCATATATGAGCTTGACAGATCAAGTAGGTTTTCTATACTGATGGGCTACATATTTCTGGGTGTAATATTACATAAAATTTCAAAAATTTGTGTAGGGACAATTCGATAAGTTGCATTTTCATTTGAAACTTTTGGTTAAAAATGGCACTCCAAGATGTTTTCTTTAATTCGGCTTATATCTTGTTCATTTTGCAACAATTGTAATCAAGGAAAATTTAGAGATTTTCATCAATCTAAGTGTTTCAATGCCTCATGTAAACACAGCTAAAAAAGTAGTAATCCAGCTGCGTGTAAAAGGCCTGGGTGTAAATTAAATATTGCATTATTTTATGCAATTTTATGTAATTTTACACCCTAAAATATGTAGCCCATCAGTATGGGAAACCTACTTGACCAAAATGTCAAGCTGATGTATTCGTTTATCCTTACAGCATTTAATCGGTCTGATGGCCGAGTGGGCTAAGGCGCCAGTCCTCACTGTTGGTGCTGGGTTTGAATCCCGTCGGTTGCTACTTTTTTTTGTTTTTGCAAAAAATGTACATGCAGTGTGTAATATTAAGTGTTTATTTTGACGAATGCGATTTTTATTGCATGCGATTTTACCATCGGATTTTTTGCTGTGAAGGTCTTGTCAAACTTATAATAAAATATTAGCCTTTAGAAATTCGCAGATATCTATAATCTGGTGAAAAAATGTCTGATGAAGCAATTTCAGCTTGCGCTAACTAGCACTTGAGATGAAAAAATGAAAAGGTTACACAAAAGATTAGAAAAATGCAAAATGCTAAAATTGAAAAAAAAAAAAACACAAATTCGAATATTGAAAAATTTTAGAATTCAAAAATTGAGAGAAAAAAACTTCAAGAAAAAAAGAATGAATCAGAAAACCAAAAAAAAACTGAAAAATAGTAAAATTTCAAGATTCTGGAATTCACAATATTGAACAAAATATAAATTATAAGCTTTCCAAATCCTATAATTCTCATATTCTAGAATTCCTTGGTTTCTAACTTCTGTACTTTGAAACATTCAAATATCTAAAATCCATAAATTCCTATTTTTTAAATATAAATTCTTAAGGATGCACAGTAGGGTGACAATACAAAAATCGACATCAGGGATACCCCCTTAACCGATTCCTTAGGTAAAACTAAATAACGAAATCGTTAAAGCTTGAAGTTGCTGAAAAAAATCTTTTCTAAAAATACACCTTTTTTACATCGTTTATAACTCGTCAGGGTTAACTCGGATCGTTTTGCGGTCTTCGACAAAGTTGTTTGTCATATTTTCTTTCATAAGAATCTTACACTTAACACATTCAACGCCACCTTTTGACGGAATTTGAAATTTTTGCTTTCCCCATATTTTTTTCGATTTTTCCTATACAAACTTCAACGATTTTGTAAAAGAAATATAATAATTGAAATTGCAACATTTCATCATTTCAATGAAAAAACAATTGGAAAATGTTTTATACACCCGTTGATACACAGTTGATATGCAATGATTAGTTTTCAAAAAAGTTAGATTTGACGAAAAAATATTTTTTGCCATAAAAAAACTTTTTGCGCTATTGTGCATTGAAAATTCACCAAAATTCGTTTTTTTTAATTAACCCAAACATGCAAGAAATGATTCTCAACACAGGAGAATGCATTCTGAATTGATTTAAGTTGATTGTACATACATTTCCAATGAAAATTTTAACTTTTTTGAAAAAAAAAAAACTCATCACGAATTGCAGAAAATCAGACCTTTTGGTGTCATATTTTCGGTTAGAAACCCAACTTTTGAGAAAGATGCAAATTTCTTGAAAAGTATCCGGAGTGAAATTATAAAGGTATTCAATTTAGTTTTGCCTTCCTCACCTTACTGAGGAAAGGCTATAAAATCACTCGAAAAACGAAATTCTTAATTTGACCTCTTCATGTATACATTTCGACTCAGAATCAAATTCTGAGCAAATGTCTGTTTGTGTGGTGGGATGTTGATCAAAAAAATTTGCACTGGATTATCTCGGAACTGGCTGAACCGATTTGGACCGTCTTGGTCTCATTCGATCCGTCTTGGAGTCCCATAAGTCACTATTGAAAATGATAATGTTTAGTTAAGTACTTCAAAAGTTATGCTAAAAAAACCATTTTATCAAAAGTCCGAAAGATTGTAAAAAGGGTGTTTTTTGTAAGAAACCCCATCATGTTATACATTTTTAGAAAGGTATTTAAAAGGCCTTTCTAACGAGTTCAATAGATTGCAGATCTGATAACCCTATCAAAAGTTATAAGTACTTAAGTGTTATTTATGCACTTTTTAAAGGCCGGATCTCAGATATTTTGATGGAAACGTTGTCGAGATCTATCATGCGACCTGTCGTTGGATAGGTAATCAAAAGAACTTTCCAACGAGTTCAAAAGATTGAAGATCAGACGACTCTATCAAAAGTTATTAGCACATGAGTGCCCTGAATTATGGAGATCTGACTACCCAATCTGATGGTATGAATCAAGTTGATAGAACACTGGAAGGTTCGCCCTTTTGTATCTATTTTGGGTAGCATTACCCTCTAAATGTGAGGAAGGCACCAACCACCTAAGGGTGGATTTAGTTACTTTTTTTTTTGAATTATTATTTTTGTATTTTTTTTTTGTAGCATTGCTAAATATTTATGTTTTAGATGCTCTAAACTTTATAACATTCAAAGTTTAAAATTTTGAAGTTTTGATTTATTTTTTATTTTTTGTTCTTTGAGATATTTGTTTTTTTTACTTTTCAGATTTTGAATATTTAAATATTCACATTCAGACTTATTTTCGGTTTAAAAATTTTTTTTTTGATTCTTCAGATTTTTTTAATTTTAATTTTTGATTTTTTATACTTTTTTTTGGGTTAGTTTTAAAAAGACCGTTAGAGGCACCTTTATCTTCAACACTAATTTTGATTTTATTTTCTAAATTTGAACAAAATTTGATCCATTTTCAGTTTAGGGCATTCAAAGCACGTGTAGATAAACAACCTCAAGCATTTTGAAATCGAGTTTTCGTAGGTTTATTGAACCCCGATGCAGAAAGGACTTTGTTTACCATGAGTGCCTCTCTCGTTCTTTTAAAAAATATTTCTGGATATTTATTTTTTTATTTTTGATATTTTAAATTAAATTTTTTAATCCCTTTTGTATTTTTATTTTTATATTTAGGTTTTTGAAGTTTAAAATTTCTGACTTTCTAAAATTTTTTCAACATTTTTGTTACTTTATTTTTTTTTATTTTTGAATTTTCTGCCAAAAAAAATAATTAATATTTGTTAGGCTTTCCTCTAGTTTTCTTCATGTCGACCAATACACAAAATCTGCCCTTTTTATTTCGAGGTTTTGCGTCTTGAGACTCAGCAACATTTGAAATCTTGCATCACTTGAAGCCTGCAAACCAAATTTAAATGATTTCACAAAAAAAAACTTAAACTTATTCAAATCTCCAAAGACCGATAACGCCTTAAAAAGTTACCACCAATAATAAAGTCATTCCAATTACTGTGCAAAGGTAAATCATCTAACACACTTTGCAGCACTTCATTGTCGCAAGGTGGAAAAACTTTTCTTCAAAAGAAACTGCTGCAACCTGGCAATTATTATTCGTCCCTTCAGGGCAGTTTACGCCCGAGCCGTCGATGATGGCGGCGAGGACATTTTATGCGTCCTGAAGGGTCTCTAAGTCTCCATTTTTGCGTATTTGCGGTATGCGGATTGAATTTGTCTTTTTTTGTTTCGTGCCGGAGAACTTCATTGGAAGTAATCACCAGCGTGAAGAGGGTGGCGTTCCCTCCGCTGTGGGAGTGCGAAATTGGACGTTCTTGGAAAAACGGTGTGGTGAGGGGAGCGGGGAAGATTTATGGCGAAACTTGCCTTGGTTTCCCCGCGGTAACCGAGGGCAAATACACAGTTAGCGCCTGTTATGGAAATTAATAAGATATATATTTGCTTATCACGCCGCGACAAGGGAGGTGGAAACTTGGGTGGGGAAGAAAATGTGATGGCTTCGCGGAATTTTTCGCCACACCCTATTCCGGAAGACACTTTGTAAGGGAGAAATAGTTGCTTAAAGGCTTTAAAATTATTATTTTTGAATATGTTGGGGTATCCTTGGTCAGAACTTTCGTTCTACCACCGTTACAAGCAGTAGAATTGAAGTCTTTGACCTCGGACTATATCCGCAAAGCTTCACTGAGTCTTGTAGAATTCTTTGCTGACATGTCGGGCTGTCCTGATTCATCCAAGAACTCCTTGGGTGTCAGAGCCGAAAATGCAGTTGCCACTCCAGATATCTCTCTTCAAGAGTTCAAAATCTGACGACCTCAAAACCATTATCCCTCAAAGCGCTCATCCCTGCGTTGAAAAACCACGCACAAGACCACACACAGAGGACGATGGTTCCGACATCCGACGACACACTCCTGATGGCGGCGCCTGACCGGAATTCCTCACCTCCTCCTCTTGCGCCACTTTGACGCGTGGTCGCCCGACTGACGTGTGTGTGATAAGTTGACGATAGCGCTGTGCTCTGAGTCAGCCGCCGACGCCGAGGCTGATGAATTCTGATACATTATTCATGACGCGTCCTGCACCCTCCCCCGTTGATGGATCCCGGCTTCACGGAGAGATTGAACATATAAAATTGCAATTGTTTCGCACCATCCCTCAAATGTGGAGGTCGTGAGGGGAGGGAGAGGTGGTGTTGTCTACCGAGGATTTGTATGATTTAATGATTGCATTAATCTCGGTCAATCGAGCGACAGCGCGATGTATGGTTTGCAGCTTCCGCAGGATGTTGACACAGTTGGGGGTTGGTTCTTCGTAACGGATTATTTGGGGATACCTTCCAGGAAACAAGCCATCAATTAGCTGCAAATAACCACCTTCCGTGACTTCCGCGTCGCGTCGAACTATCTACCCCTTATCGCTCGTTGAACTCACGTTCCAAGTTCAACAATCTTAAACCTAGCGCAAATTAACACACCCAACGCTGAACTTCTTCAACTGGTCCGGTGAAGTGTAACTGGCCACTACACGAACTACTACTTACTGTAGCGCGCGTGTACTCCAAACCGGGCAGACCCCAAGACCTATTACACAAATCAGCTTAGAGCTGTAATTAAAGCGCACGTCTTCGCACCACCACTTTCGGGACGCTTCATTAAGCACTTGGAATGGCCAGCGAGGGTGGAGAGAGTAATCGTGCTCGTGGCGCCACCCTGCCCATAAGGCCACGTGGCGAAAAGGACATGAGCATTTTTCCACACTTTTTTTTAAACGCTCGCTGTATCATTGGCCATTCCGGGTAGGCGCAATTTCGCGATTCCACCGAAAAGCTGGCAACTTGTTTCAAATGGCTGGGGGTTGGGGAAAGTCTGCAAACGAAAGCGTCTATTGCTGGGGAGTTCGCGAAGCCTACATTAATCAATTAGCGCGGGAAAAGTTAACTTGAGCGCGTTTATGTCTACAGAAATAATGGTCGACTGAGAAGAGATGGGAAATGGGAATGCGGGTGACAGCTTCGGAAATGAGGCTGAAAAGCAAAAGGATCTTAATTATACGAGACGATGGAATTTATTGCTGCTTTTGGGGGGTTGGCATATAATTTGTTAGGATACTAACATTTAGGAATATAAATCATTTCAAAATCTAGAGTAAACATTTAGAAAACCTGGATACACCTTCCAATATTAAGGTTATCAAATGCTCTGATTTTTTCTTCATTTGAATTTTGAACACAAATGTGTAAATCTCTGTAATTCACACAACTATGCGCTTTTGAAAACCTCTTGCGTAACAATTTTTTAAAAAGAATATTCGAGTAATAAACAAAAAGAAACATTGATCAATTTCATAAAAGACGTAAATATCTTGCATATTCTGATAGACCAATTTCTCCCCATACACAGAAAAAAATAATTATGGTAATATTACATCTGGGAAGGGGTACATCTTTTATGTCAGAAAAAATGTGTAATTTTACCTCTGAAAATGTTTAATTTTACCACTATTCTGGTGTAATGTCGTTTTTTCAGTCTAAATTGAGGTAAAATTACATCATAAAAGGGTAATTCTCTACCAACTCACACGAAATCGGGAAAAGTTGCCCCGACCCCTCTTCGATTTGCGTGAAACTTTGTCCTAAGGGGTAACTTTTGTCACTGATCACGAATCCGAGGTCCGTTTTTTGATATCTGGTGACGGAGGGGCGGTACGACCCCTTCCATTTTTGAACATGCGAAAAAGATGTGTTTTTCAATAATTTGCAGCCTGAAACGGTGATGAGATAGAAATTTGGTGTCAAAGGGACTTTTATGTAAAATTAGACGCTCGATTTGATGGCGTACTCAGAATTCCGAAAAAACGTATTTTTCATCGAAAAAACACTAAAAAAGTTTTAAAAATTCTGCATTTTTCCGTTACTCGACTGTAAAAATTTTTGGAACATGTCATTTATGGGAAATTTAATGTGCTTTTCGAATCTACATTGACCCAGAAGGGTCATTTTTTCATTTAGAACAAAATTTTTCATTTTAAAATTTCTTGTTTTTTCTAACTTTGCAGGGTTAATTTTTAGAGTGTAACAATGTTCTACAAAGTTGTATAGCAGACAATTACAAAAAATTTGATATATAGACATAAGGGGGTTGCTTATAAACATCACGAGTTATCGCGATTTTACAAAAAAAAGTTTTGAAAAAGTTACTTTTTGCGTTTCTCTTTGTTTCGTCGTCCGTGTCTGTCGCGGGTGACCATGAACGGCCATGATCGATGACGACCAACTTTTTCAAAACTTTTTTTCGTAAAATCGCGATAACTCGTGATGTTTATGAGCAAACCCCTTATGTCTATATATTTATTTTTTTGTAATTGTCTGTTCTACAACTTTGTAGAACATTGTTACACTCTAAAAAATAACCCTGCAAAGTTAGAAAAAACACGAAATTTTAAAATGAAAAATTTTGTTCTAAATGAAAAAAAGGACCCTTCTGGGTCAATGTAGATTCGAAAAGTACATTAAATTTCCCATAAAATGACATGTTCCAAAAATGTTTACAGTCGAGTAACGGAAAATGGGAGAATTTTAAAACTTTAGTGTTTTTCGATGAAAATACGTTTTTCGGAATTCTGAGTACGCCATCAAATCGGGCGTCTAATTTTACATAAAAGTCCCTTTCACCTCACCTTATTTAAAAACACCTCTTTTTTCGCATGTTCAAAAATGGAAGGGGTCGTACCGCCCCTCAGTCACGAGTAGAGCGTCCAATTTCCCGTCCCGGGAAAAAAATTCCAGGGAATTCCCGGGATTTCCCGGAAAACAATATTTCCCGTTTCCCGGGAAATTTTGTAAATTTCCCGGGAATTCCCGAAATTCAAGCGGAAGTATACATTTTCTTAAATTTTTGGAACTATTTTTTGAAAATGCTCTGAAAAATAATAAATGAACAAACTCAACATGATTTTGTTCAATTGAATGTATTTTTTGGTTTATATATAATTAATCAGATTATCAGAAATTATGATATCAGAATTATTTCTGATAATATTAATTTTTGAAGCAACTGGGAAAAGACTTTGCTTAATGAGGTTTAAATTATTACAATTAGGTAAGCTTTTAACAGATTGATGTTATTTCATCCAAACAATATTAACTCCTGTGTGTGTGTGTGTTTGCAACCAACCAAACGGGACCACGCGGTCGCTTCTTACAAATTGAGTTGTTTCCATGTATTTTTAGATCTACATTCGATACATGCAAATAACTCGCATAGGCATTTGGAAGGTGTTAGCTCTGCCGAGCTTCGGTGACCCATTTCTACGCTGGCTAGCCGAGCGCGAGGTTCCTCAGCTTTTTTCGACAAGCCCCGCCCTGAAGAACGTTTGCACCAATCGGGTTCAAACGTTATTTAGAACTTCCGAACCCTTGTCAAATGGACAAGGACCCAGCACGTATATAGTTGATAGTAACAGTATTCCTAATTCCAGTCATAGCTCACCAAGCCGTGATGGCGTAGTGGTTAGCATTTTTGCTTACCAATCCAAAGGACGGGGGATCGAACCCCGACTCGAGCGACTTTGATTTTTCGTTCTTATTCAGTATTTCAAGTATTTCTAAGTCTTAAACTTTCTCGTTGGGAGCAGATGGGCATCGAACCCAGGACCATTCGCTTACAAAGCGAACACCGTAACCAGTCAGCCACGGCCGCTCCTTATCCAAACAATATTAACTCCTTACTTCCAAATTAAAATTGAGATTTTTTAACCTTTTTTGTTTACCATGATCAAATGAGATAAAAATCAAATTTGTGCAAAAAGAATTATTTCAATTGGTTGAATACCTAGTTCTAAAGAAATTACAAATTGAAGTAAAAGAATTATGGAGCACTGGTGCAATTACAGGTGTTAGAGGGTTAAATGTGAAAAAGAAGACTTTTTATGGAATGATGTTGATTTATCGTATAATTTAAATCATGATGCATAATAATACAAAAAAAAAATCATTGGAAAATTACTTTCTCTTGTTTGTTCTCAAAAATTGCAAAAATATATTCAAAGCTTGCTTCAAATATTTGAAAACATTGGTTTGTTTTGAGTAAAACCAACACTAAAAAACTTTACCATTTGTTCAAGAGCTGAAATTAGTATTTGTCATGAAAAACATAATTTCTGCATGTTGTTTTTCTCATTTCAATAAACTGGTCGCAGAGGCAAGTTCAAAATTTCTCATCAAAAAAATACCAAAATACATTTTTTTTGTAGTTGATTTTTTACATGCAGTCAAGCTGTTAATTGATCTTCACACTTATTTAAACCATCAATGTTGATGTCCTATACAATTTTGTTGCATAATATTAATTAAAACCAAGATCATAACAATTTTCAATAAATTTAAAATTTCCCGGGAATTCCCGGGAAATTGGCTGAAAATTTCCCGTTTCCCGGGAAATTTGTAACCCCGGGAAATTGGACGCTCTAGTCACGAGATATAAAAAAACGGACCTCGGATTCGTGATCAGGGACAAAAGTTACCCCTTAGGACAAAGTTTCACGCAAATCCAAGAGGGGTCGGGGCAACTGCTGTGTGAGTTGGCGGAGAATTACCCTTATATGAAAAAATCACATTTAAATGTTTGTTTAACTTAGTTTATGAACTTCAAAAAAATATTAACATAAATGTGAGGTTAAGTAAAAAAAAAAGTTCCAAGTTTGATCTATATTTATAAAAAAATATTCTGTTTTTTTTTAATTGAAAAAAAATCGAATATACTTTGAAAGTAGCTCTATTGAAAATGGCTAGAAATCTGAAGATATGTATGTTTTTTATTTCAATAGCATTTAAAACTCGTAATCTAGAAACATTTTTTGTTGTTCTTAGCTCTCGTCATTGAGAAAAAAAAACATGAAAAATTGAGAGTGTTTAAAAAATTATTCCTGTTAATATTTTCATATTTAAAGCTAACTTTCTCCTGACATCATTCAAAATTTGTTTAAAACTACTTCACTATCAAGCTCAGTATGTTTCATACCATTATGTTTGTGTTTTAGAGTTTTTTTTTCAAAAGTTCAGGTAAAATCTTCTTTTTATAAAATATCTTATGTTTTTGTTGTTGTTTATTTAATAAAAGCGAACACAACCTTTTTCTTGTTTGGCAAGGTCATTCGTAATCAAATATTTTATGATTTTTTTCGATGAATAAAACGGTACCATGGGAATATTTATTTTCGCGTAAATTTTATTCTGTTTCTTAACATTACTATTACAAATTTTAAAAATGCAATTTTTAGATGTCGTTTATCTTTATTTTTCAACTAATTATGTTATTTACAAGGGTAAACATTTCCATCGTGCACCTTATGTTGGCATATCAGCACTTTGGATTTCGATTACAACTTTTAAAAGCATTTTCAACACATATCATACAATAAATAGCGCAATGGGAAGTGAACAAGCAAGTTTCTTTTGAAAAATTGCTAAGAAATAATCATTGGCTGAATAAAATTTCAAGAATTCTTATTTAAACCTTTTCAATATCTTAAATGCAAAAAAAAAGTAAATGTGATTAGCAAAATATGAAAAAAAAAATTACTCAAAAAAGAACATAAATTTTATTTGCGTGGTCAAAACTTGAGACAGAGTTGCCAGATCTTCAATGATTTGAACTCTTGAAAGTTTTTGCCTTCCTCACCCCACTGAGGCAAGGCTATAAAATCACTCAAAAAATGAACTTATTAAATACGACTCCTAGATATACCTTCACGTATACCTATCGACTCAGAATCAAATTCTGGACAAATGTCTGTGGGGATGTGTGTAGACATGATTTTTCTTCCACACGATTTTCTCAGAACTGGCTGAACCGATTTTGGCCGGATCCGCCTTATTCTGTTCGTTTTAGGGTCCCCTAAGACCCTATTAAAATTTATTCTGTTTAGTGAAGTACTTTTAAAGTTATGCCATGAAAAAGTTTTTCTGTTGATACAAAAAAGGGTGATTTTTGCATAACCTCAAAGGCCGGATCTTTTTGCTTACGCGCGAGAGTCGCAGAGCCTGCGTATCGCCCGGTTGCCACATTGCTTAAGCATTGTCTGCGTCTCTTCTGGAAAAAGTCTGTATTAATTGTGTTGCTGAATACATCATTTTGTTTTGACAAAGATTTACACGAACTTTTTACTGAAATATACAACTCATGAGACATTGTTTACTAAGACTAGGGGGACAGCATGCTATTCCATCGTGTTGGCATATCAGCACATTTAAATTCAATTACAGCCCCCTTTTCTCCTTTATTTTGGTGAGTTGGTTTTAAAAGATTTGAAAATTGCTGTTCTGGTAAAATCAATAATTATAAAAAAAATGAAAAAAAAAAATAAAAATAAAACTCTTAAATTAATTTGTAAATACAACCTAAAATACAACATGAATGTGAGGAAGGCACCAACCACCTTAAGGTGGATTAAGTAACGTTTTTCGATTACTCATCCATCAAAATGTCAGAGGATGAATCTGAACATAGTTTCAATACCGATAAGTGAGATCCAGCTTCAATAAAGTACATACATATCACTTAAGTGGTCATAGTTTGAACCAGGGTTGCCAGATCTTCATTTTTTTGGACTCTTTTGAACGGAATTTCGATAACCTAGCCAATGATGGCTCTGATAATTGATCCGGACATCATTAACCTTCTACAGATTATGTAAAATTAGAATTGCATAGCTTATTTCAACTTTCAGAACTTTTTAAACGGTGCATCTAAAGAAAGTGCAAATCTTTTGATTTACAGCAAGAACTTTAGCTTCTTTGGGACAACTCCTTTGAATAAAAACTTCTTGATAAAGGTCCTCCTAAACAACTCCAAGAGTCTTTAATTGCCAACTTGTCACCTCCTCTCTCGACTCAAACCGTCCAAAGTCGTTTATTATTTTCGAGACTGGGTCCAACCGCACTGAACCGTTTTCTTCGGCTTTGATCCCACAAAGAGTCTACCACTTTTCGTGGTCTTTCCCAAAGTTCAACGAAGGATGTGCGACCGCCAAGCCAGAAAAAAGGTTTCCATTGTGGTGACATGGCGTGGGGGGGGAATTTTCCACCAACCAAGTTAGTCCACAACACAGTTCGTGACAGTTTCGTCCAACTCAATGGGGCTTGTGTCCACTCGGTTTAGCCATCGAAATTGAGCAATTACTTCCAGGCGAAGCTCACGAAGCAAGCACTTAAAGCTCCGTCAACTTTTCGACGGTTAACCTCAGACATTTCAATCCCCCAAGAGTGTGGCAAGACAAATGATCCGGGCTGCGATATGAAAATGTATCGCTGGATTGCTCCATCGCGGTGGCGTTGAGCAGTCAAACTAAAACAATACTGAAATGTCCCCACGGAGACATCCGCTTGACAGCGAAGCTGTGGCGAGAGGACAGGCACCAGCTGGGGTTTCATATTTTTCAGCCGAGAGTTTGGAGTAGAAAAAATGACGAAAAGCTGAACAAACAGTCAAATTTGCATACCGAGGGAGGCTGAGCTTTATCTCGATTTCCACACAGTCAAAAGGAAAATCTTCCTCCTCCTTCTGAGAGGGGTAGCGAAGGAATCGGAGATAATCCAACTCTTCTGTGTTGTGGCTAGAATTTAGAAGTGAGTTCTGCCACGAAAGCCCCAACGCGGTCGATCACTGGTCGATGTCAGTGTCCCAACTGGGAAGAGGACATCCCGAGCAGACGGAAATAACTTGGGAATAACATTTTTTGATATTTGAAAATGCTATTCCAATAACATTTTATGTTATATATAACAAGATTTATTATTCATCGCTATGAATTTTTTGTTATTGGTTTGTTATTGTAATAACAGACGAATGACACTTTTAGTTATTCTTCGAACAAATCTTTGTTATTATTTTTTGTTATTTTAACAACTAATCCGATCATCCCAATAACAGTTGGAGGTAATCTTCCATAACAAAAAATGTTATTCCAAAGTTGTTTTGGCTTTCAACCAATATCAGACCAATAACAAATTTTGTTATGATAACACAAACTGTTATTAAACCCTTATGCAAAAATTGATTTTTCAAGAAGATTTCATAACACTTTCCGTTAATTTAACAGTATTTGTTATTGAAATCGCATGAATTTTGTTATTACCGTCTGCCCGGGACTGTAAAAAGTTGTAAAATTTTCGAACAGAATTTTTAACATTTTTCAAAGTTCAGATTGGCAGCTCAGAAGTTTCTAGCTTCAGTACTATTTCTGTCGATTTGTGGCAGCGTCTGTGGCCTGGCCGAGGCAGTGATTGATGGACAGAGAATTATCATCATTTCATCATCAGCGTGTAGAACTTTTTGGGTAGGAGGAGAGCTTGATGTTCGTAGGATTTTTCCCTTCCCCAGTTGTAACCGGTGATTGGAACGATTTTCCAATTGTATCGTTCTCCCCTTTGGCGATACTTTGGATACTTTGTAGAAGGAGGACAAATATGAATATGAAATTGGGTTTGGAACGAGGATATGCGAAAATGGGGTCATTTGCATGGATGTGAGGTGCTAGAAGGTGCAAAAATGGGGTGAAATATATGTATATCTTGAAAAATCAAAATACAACCAGAGCAGCATTCAGTTTGGAGAAAAGAGATCTCAAACCATGCAAAATTCCAATTGAAAGCCAAACTATTGCGAAATCATAAACAAATTGGATAGTTGCGATCGATTTAATCACTGGCTGCTTGCGAATCGTGGCCACTCACCATTGATTGAGCGCTGATGATTCGAGTGATTTTAAATAAAAAACCTAGAAGAACATACATTGATAAATCAAACCACAAACCATCGCATCACCCAGTTCAAGATAGGTTCATTATACCATTTCGTGATTTCGGTGCTCGCAATAAAGTCGACGACCGTCATAACTCCGGCCGATGGGGCCCCCCAGACAAATTATAACATAAGGCGCAATATTTTTCGCCAAAAACGTCAGCCAAACCAGGTCACAGGGCACCATTAAGGTGCCTCCCCTCACCTCGCCTTAAATTGCCGCATAAAATCGCGCCCCAATCCTCCTTGGAATCACATTTCCAACCCACGATGACGACTTGGCGCGGAAAAAGCTTTTAGTTGCCATGGAATTATTGAATAAATAGGCATGAGTTGTTTCGGATTTTGGCGTGTTGGGTTTTTTCTTCGGAACTCTGCTTCCTGGACTTCTAGTTTGCTCAGGGTGTCGGGTTTATATCGAACATTCCGACGGTTTGACTGCAATGGCCCAGGGGGGAGAGGGAGTTGGGGCAATTTTGACACCCCATTTAGGGTATGGAGTTGAAATTTGACGTAAATACTGCAAAATTATGAAAAATTTGCATCAGTTTTCCCGGTCAGAAAAGCTTGTTTTAATAAGAACAAAGCTTGTTAAGTCAATTGCAAATTATGTTCTTTAATTGAGTTATAATATACTTGTTTCTCAGTTTCATCAAGGTTTCAGATGTAACTAAAACGTAATTTTATAAATAATTATTAAGAAATAGAACAATTTGTGTTTTTAAGTATAAAAATTATGTTCGTAAAACCACAATTTTTCTCCAAAATTATGAAAATTTTTCATCAGTTTTCCGTTAAAAAAAATGGTTTAGTAAAAACATAATTCGTTAAGTCCATTAAAAACCATGTTCTTTAATTGAGCAACATTAAATTTTTTGCCAATTTCATCAAGATTTGATGTGCAACAAAAACAAAATTTGATCACTTTTGTTTTGGAAAGTAATGAAATTTTTTCATCAGTTTGACACCCCGTTTAGCGTGAGGAGATGGAATTTTGACTTAAATACTGCAAAATTATAAAAAATTTGCATCAGTTTTCCCGGTCAAAAAAAGTTTGTATTAATAAGAACAAAGTTTGTTAAGTCAACTACAAGCTATGTTTTTTAAATGAGCAGCAATAGATTTGTTTGACAATTTCATCAAGATTTCAGATGCAGGTAAAATGCAATTTGATAAATAATGGTTACGAAATCGAACAATTTGTGTTGTCAAGCATAAAAATTTCCTTCCTAAAGCCAAATTTAATTTGCAAAATAATGAAAATTTTGCATCAGTTTTTGCCGGTCAGTCAAGTATGTTACATAAATTTAAAAACAATATGTAAAAACACAAAACAGTACAAAGATAAAACTAAAAATACATAAAATCTAAAACCTCAAAAGAAATGTTAAAAATACACAACTACAATACAAAACACATAAAATTAAAAAAAACGCAAAGAACACATATAAAAAAACGAATACGAATACGAAAACACAAAATACTAACATACAAAAATACAAAAGAATAGAAATACAAAAATTCAGAATAAAAAAATACAAGAATAAAAAAAATACAAATTCACGAAAACAAAAATACAAAAAAAACGAAACGATCATAAAAAAACAACAAATTAACGAACATAAAAAAAAACAAAACAAAACAACACTGTTTACAACAACTGTTTACTTATTTTGACTTACTCAAACTTCTAACTTCTAAAACCTTGAACAAATTTTAAGAAATTTTAACTATGCAAAACTAACCGATCCTAAATTTAACTAAACATACCTATTCTTTTGTAAATTTTACTAGTTTGGCTCCTTTCAAGTAATTTCAACTTAAATTTATCAAGATAAACAAACAAGAACTAATTTCAAGAAAACTAACTAAATTTAGCCAAATTTAACTAAATGTGACTCAATTTTTCTAAAAAACACTAATTAAACTAAATGTTAATAAATTAAACTAAATTCTACCAATTTATAAAAAACTTAACTCAATTCAACTAATTCAGTTAAATTTAACTTAATTTTTCATAATTTACCTAATTTAACTAAATTGATCTTAACTCAACAAAATTAAACTGCATTTTATTAAATTTAACTTAATTTCACGGAATTTATCTAAATTGAGCTTAATTCAACTAATTTAACTTGAACGAACTTAATTCAACAAAATTTTACTGAATTTTACAAAATTTAGCTAAATTTACCAAAACTAAACTAAATTCAGCAAAATTTATCTGAATTTAACTTAATTTAACTAAAATGAACTTAATTCAACAAAATTTACCTGAGTTTTTTTTAAATTCTTAATTGAACTTCATGCATCTAAATTGGACGAAATTTAACATTATTGAACTTTATTCAACAAAATTCAACTGAATTTTATTTTATATAAATAATTTTACTAAATTTACATTATTTTACTAAACTTATCGAAATTTTATTAATTTCAATAAATGTAACTAAACTGCACTAAATTGAACTTAATTCAACAGAATTTTACAAAATTTAGCAAAATTTTACAAAATGAAACTTAATTCAGCAAAATTTATCTGAATTTTCCTTAATTTAACTAAGTTGAACTTAATTCAATAAAATTTACATGTTTTTTAAATTTTACTTCATTTAACTTAATTCAACAAAATTTTACTAATTTTTATTAAACAAAATTTAATTAATTATAACCAAATTTAACTTAATTTAACTAAATTTATCTAATTTGAACTTAATTCAAAAATATTCAACTGAATGAGACTAAGTTGAACGAAAATTAACTGAATTTAAATAAACTCCACTTAATTACATAAATTTATCTATATTCAACTTAACTCATCTAAACTTTTCTTCATACAACAAAATTGAACTTAACTCAGCAAAATTCAACTGAATTTAACTAAATATAAATGAATTTTACTTAATTTAGCTTAATTTAACTGAATTTAATTAAATTTATATAATTTGAGTAAATTCAATTAAATTTACATAATTTAACTGAATTTACATAATTTAACTTAATTCAGCAAAATTAAACGAATATTTTCTAAATTCAATTTAGTTTCCCTGTCAGAAAAGTTTTTTTTAAATAAGAACATAGTTTGTTAAGTCAATTACAAACTATGTTTTTTTTATTAAACAGCAAGAGAATGTTTTGCCAATTTCATCAAGATTTTAAATGCAACAAAAACGCAATTTTTTAAATAATGGATTAGAAAAAAAAACAATTTGTGTTATTTAGTATTTTAATTATTTGCTCAAAACTGTATTAAATTTTGTTGAGATGGCAACTTGTTTTTAACATTTCCAATCCCTCAAAAATAAATCTGGTCATAATAGTACCCGCTTACCCTAAATGGACTGACAAGAAGGGTGAAAATCCTTGCCAAACCTCTAGGACGGGAACACCCCCTGGGCATACAATCATCATCGTTTTGGGGGTCGACGATTTTCGTCACATTATTCGGTCGCGAATTCCACCCGTCGACAGTTGGTCCACATGAGTTATGGATATTTTATTGAACTAGGACAAAAAACTGTTTTTTTTTTTCTCGAGGTTAAAGGGAAATGGAAGCATTAAATTGTTGTTTTTCGTCTGCTCAACAGAAATGCTAGAGAAGAAATGACAGGAGGAAAACGGAAAATCGGCACATAACAATGAACCGGCTTCTTTTTTTCGGATTTTATGGAGTGATGATGATAGGACTAGGAATGTCACATTTGGAAACCAAGGTGACATCGTTTTATGCTCCGTTGAAATGGCGAGAATAACCCATGAAACTAAAGGTGTTCCGCGCGTTTATTTGAATATTAAAAGAATGATTCATGAGCCATATGGCACGCCGCTTGGAAATGAGTTTCGTGAAAGCAGATCAAGCTGAACCGTAAAAAAATGAATAAGAACAAAATTTGTTAAATATAAAACACAGTTTGCTATTGATTTCAATAAGAATTAGAGATGGTATGGTAATTGCGTCAGTTTGACCGCTGAATCGCAGGCTGCATCGCAAAAAAATAATAAAAACAAAATTTGTTAAATATAAAACACAGTTTACTATTGATTTCAATAAGCATTAGAAATGGTATGGTAATTGCGTGAGTTTGACCGCCAAGGTGCTTGAAGTGATATTTATCCCAGAAATGTATTAAAATTAATAGCAAACGTGTTTTTTTATTTAACAAATTTTGTTCTTATTTATTTTAAGCAGTTGTTTAAGCCTTATTGCAATATAAAAATGATTAAGAACAAAATTTGTTAAATAAAAAAAAAATTGCATTTGACTTAATAAAAGTTAGGGATAAAACAACTCTTCAAGCTCCTTGGCGGTCAAACTGACCAGATTACCATAGTCTATGTTCTTAAAAAAAACCTCAACAGCAGAGTTCTGGTAATCCCATATCTGTAAACCAACAAAAACCAACAAACCACACGTTCCGGCAGCAACTTCCTGAACTTCCTGCAAGGATTTTGGCTTGACTCACTTTGCTCCGGCCAGCGTGTTGCCCCGAAGGTAACATGCATGTAACGTAACATCTTCCAGGCTTGTTTCTCAAAGTCGACGTCGTCACCGGGAACGTGCCCAAGTGGCCCCCACCAACCTTTTCGGACCCGTGTCACGGCCACTTCTTCCACCAACGGGGGTATCGGAAAAAACGAGCTGAACATCAACCAGACACGATTTATCGAGCGTGATAATCTTGTAACGTGTGTTCCTCCTCTCCGCTTCATGTTGGTCCTTGACGAAAATCCGACAGCTCCTTATGGGCTGCCTGGCGAGGACGGACGGGCTCGGAACATAAAATGGCCAACATATCCACAAGTGATTGTGTGTGTTAGGAGACGCCTAAACACACACAATCGTTTTTGGACGAGGGCAGCAAAAAAGAAGGTGGACACTTTTAAATTGACACTCAATCAGGACGAGTGCAAACAATGTTGTAACCGGGTTTTGGGGTTGGCACAGGCTTCGATCGAAATTCAATTAACATTTAGAGCGTGAATCCCGCGTAGAGTTGGGTTTGCACAATTTGATTGAAAATTTCTTCAATGTCGGGTGTGGTTTGGAACTGGGTCGTAATAAATCGTTGATTGAAAGCAGAGCTTCAATTTTTTGGAAGAGATCCCGAGCAGAAAATGCTTCTGAAAAAAAACTCAGCTTGTTATGATTCAAACTTCACAAAAATCAAGTTGCTGTTTTATATTTGCGCGTTAGACAATAATTATGATAAAAAAACATATCTTGTTATTTTTTAACAAACTGTGTTCTTATCTCTACACATAACAAAAGCTGTAATTTTTTTTTGCGCTGATATAATTAAAAATAATTATTTCAAGTATTATTTTTATATTAGCCAAAACAAAATGTATTACGCTAACAATAACTGTTCCCTTACCTAAATTTGAATCGATTAGCCTTGTACACCTCATAACAAATCGCATTTCTGGTGATTCCGTATCTCGTCAAAATTCCTCTTCCCAAGAACGAATTTTCCAATTTACAGCAAATTGATTCGATAGTCAAAAGTTAAATTAATTCGACTTGCACGTGCCTAGCTCACCACTGTGGTGGTGGAAGCCAGGGGCTTCAAACTTTGTTCTGGTCAGTCCAATTTCGGTCCGGACGTGAGGAAAAACTACACTACATTGTGGAGTAAGGGATGAAACTTTTTCTACCCGATTTGGGTGCGATGGACACTCGCACAAAAAATAATGGGACGAATCTGACCACCCATTATGGGGTGGATTCTGTGTCCCTCCCACATTGTTGAGCCCGCAGTTTTTCACACTCGGAATTATCAACTGTATCCATCGGGGACTCCCGGAGTGCGAAATGTGGGAATAGTTTGACAAGTGGTTTTTTTGTTCGGAACTGAACTGAGTTGACAACTTTGACATTGTTTATTGGTCAGTCTTTTTTCAAATCGGATTATTTCAACAGGCACTTTATCGATTTCGTAAATTCTCAGCAAATCCTGTTGCCTCGAAGAGATTTTATCTTTTTGTTTAAATCTAACATGCTTAGGCCTAATTTAAATCACTTGAATCCTTGATCCACCATTTCAACCGTCCCAATTTTCCTCGCCAAATAACAACCATTAATCGTACTCAGCATTTTCCAGAGGGAAAGAAGAAGGCACGGTTGTCCCCATTGTACTGCCAAAACGAACCCCGAAATCTATCCATCTCGACGACCCTGATCTCCCGGAATACCCGGTTCATGATACCCAAAACCAGACTCTCGGAAATCCCAATTCCCCACACCAGCACAGCACAAGAAAAAAAGGGACGAAAATTTCCCTCAAATCGTACATTTCCCACACGACGACGACGGCTTCTACGTGTTTTGTGGGGCTTCGAATTTCCCGGCTCTCTCGATTCGTTCATGCGGATTTTCGGAAATTTGAATCCGCTTTGCTTATCACGTGAGTCTCAAGTCGGGGCTTGTTTTGTGACAACACTGACTGGGACCGTCTAATAACGTCTCATCGCGCACTGGCCGCTTGAGGGTCGTTTTTTTCGGTTGGGGGAGGCTTTGATCCTCCGCACTTGATGACATTTCGATTCTGCAGTGTGAAATTTGAGATTTTGTGCTTTGGAAAATGGGGTACGATTTTTTGCGGCATGATTTTATCAACAGATTTGGGTGAACGCATTGTTTGGTGAGTTTTCTCAGCTTCGCACAAAGAAGTTGAAAAAATCACGTCAAAAAGTTTATACATTTTTTAGTAATCCCTCAATGTTGATGACCGAAAACACAATTTGTTATTTATATAGCAAAATTTGTCCTCAAGACCATTCATTTCTCATTATTGCCTTCTAAGTTTGAATGTGGAAAGATTCCGAAAAAAATATAAAAAAAAATCTTCGGTACTAGATGTATAAAATTTAATGTAGATTAAAAAAAACACTACCATAATAACAAACATTGCTATTTCAGTTAATTTTTTATTTAATTTAGCAAAGTAGTCTACCATACTCACTGAAACTATGCGAGTATGATTTGTGGTAGACCCATAGATATTAACTCCAGAGAGTCTTTGGATGACCCAATACATCCTAACACATTAGCCACAGTAGTCTACCATACTCACATAAGCTATGCGAGTATGATCCACGGTCAAAAACCGTCGACCTCTAGCTTGTTACGGCTGTAGACCCACATATATTAACTCCAGGGAGTCTTTGGATGGCCCAGAACATCTCATCACATAAGCAAAGTAGTCTACCACACTCACTAACCCTATGCGGGTATGATCCGTGTCCAAAAACCGTTGACCTCCTGCTTGTTATGGCGGTAGACCCACAGATATTAACTCCAGGGAGTTCTTGGATGACCCAAGACATCCCAATTATGATGGCATGACCGTAGATTGACACATCTTTCAATTTCATGAAGTTTGATATATCGCATGATAGGGTTTATCTCATATTCCGGAAGTGTCCCCAAGGGGCCACCGGTAACCGGTTCCAGATTGGCCAGGATGGCTCAGCGAACAACGGCATTACCAGAAATGGATATATCTTTCAATTTCATGAAGTTTGATGTGCAACATGATGGGTTTTCACAAAAAAAAATCAGGTTTGCCGTTCATCGGATACCCGGGAACCGGTTCCAGGTTACCCGGAAGTGGCTAGTAACACTCCAGAGTGGTTCTGGCAATCGATTATTGAGATTTTAGTATGTTTTATGGATCAATTTCAACTATCATGAGTGTATTGGTATCACATATACGTGAAAAACAGTAAAACATGAACTTTTCGGATGTTCCGGATTTCCGGAACCGGTAGGTAACCTGGCCCTGATAATAATATTTGTGGTCAAAGTACAGGTCGAATGCAACCCGGAGCATCCTGATTGGTTGCCGGAGATACAGGTCGTCAAAGTTGGGGTCTCAAAAAAGTATTTTTTTGGTTGTAGCCGATTCCTGGTGGCCACAGTGACCAAGTCTGATTTTCCAGGTCGGTTTTGGAAAGGGGATATCCTTTTATCCATAACTTGATAAAAGTTGCAAAAATCGAGAATCGTTTAAAAAAAGACGACTTTAATAAATATATGGTGTACTGTCATATAACACATCGTTGAAAAGGTACTGTCATATAACACATCGTTGAAAAGGTGATTTAAGAACTTTCCAACAAGACTTTTTTTTTAAAGAGGCTACCCTGTTTAAAGTTATGACCACTTAAGTGATTTGGATGCTCTTTTTTAAACCGAAGCATAAACACTGTGTCCAGATTCATTATCCAACCTATCATTAAATAAGTAATCGAACGAGTCTAAAATGTTGATGATCTGGAATCGTTGGATAGGATATCAAGAGAAACGAGTCTAAAATTTTGAATATCTGGCAACCCTGCCTCAAGTTATGAACACTTAAGTGATATTTATGTTTTTTTTCTAATCCGGATCTCACTTATCTGCACAAAAAAAAATGTTTCAAGATCCATCATCCGACCTATCCATGGATAGGTAATTGAAAGACCTTCCAAAAGAGTCTAAAAGTTTGAAGATCTGGCAACCCTTTCTCAAATTAAGACCACTTAAGTGATATTTATATACTTTTTCGGAGCCGATTCTCACTTATCAGTATGAAAACTATGTCCGGATAAATCATCCGACCTAACGTTAGATAGGTAATCAAAAATATTCTAAACAAGTCTAAAATTTTGAATATCTGGCAACTCTGTCTCAAGTTATGACCCCAAAAGTGATATTTATTTACTTTTTTGGAGCATTTTGATTTTAGTGGTTCCGAGCCAAAAACCAAGTTTGATGTCAGATGTCAATTATTTCCGGATCTTTTGTGTGACCAATTTTTGATAAGAAATGAGGAAGGCACCAACCCCATAGGTGGATTAAGTTAGGTTTTTAATTCGGACTCGCTTCTCTTCTTCATAAATCTGAGTTCAAAGCATTGATGGATTATATAACCTAGAAGCCGACAAGCTGAAAGGATATCAAAATCCGAAAAGGAAAATCCTTTCCAGTCCGTTTCGGTCGAAGTACAAAACGGAGAGCATTTTAAGCACACGCAGATTTCCCAGAGAGTCCTTTTCGGCGATTGTGCCCCAGACCCTCTCTCCAGCGTTTCTAAACGTGGTGTGAATATTTAATCCAAACATATTATTCTTTGATGTTATTTTCGGAGCTTTCCGCGTCGGCTTTTGGGTGGCTTGGCGCCCCTCACCGTTTCAGTCTGATAATGTCTCCCTGGTCAGAGCCCCTCCACGAGCTTTTCAATTAAGTTAATGTGCGAGGTAGTTTGACTCTCGTTTCGGTTTATGCACGCGAGAGAGCGCCACCACGTGTGCGCCACCCCACTTTACGAGCTTTAAATCGTAAAAATTTTGAGCGATTCCCATCGTTTTAATCGTCTTCTCGCGTTCTGGGAAACCGGCAAATATTCGGCAATTACTCAAGTAACACGCAACACGATCAAACTGTGAGCCGAATTTCAATCAGGCTGCTGTCGGAACGCTTTGGCCGAGCCTCATTGGAATACTGATTCGAGGACGCGGCCAAATCCATTAAAAAAGCATATCAATTTTGCAGGCAGGCGCACACGCCTGCCAAATTGCCGCGCTCAAATTGACATTTTTATCATGCCATAATTTGGCACACTCTCATGTTGCACATCTCGCCCCCTTAACGACTGCTGCCATAATCATTTCCGTTAGAGGGCGCGCGCCTTCTTACAAGAAAAAAGTAGTCCTCCAACACGGCCCATAAATGTTCGTTAAATGCATTCTTATCCGACCCCCCGCAGAAGTTTTCTTTCCGTTGGAATCTAGACGGCACCTGAGCCAAACGATCCCAGACCGGAGACCTTCTCCAAGGATATGTGTCTATCAGAAGTGCCTCTTCACCACACCCCTTTTGGCTGATGGAACTACCTGTGTCTAGCGAACTCTCTTGAGCACGGTGAAATCGGGTGGCAAGAAAACATCACTGAAGTGGCCATAAACGTGCCTGGAATTGCTGTAATGGAGGCTGCAGTGGAGCTTTAAGGGGCTGGCTTTATGAATTTTGCGTGAGTTATACGGTTTTGGGATAGTTTGGCTAATGTGACGCTAGTGAAATTAGACGAAAATTGCGGATATTTTTCAAGTTTTAGAGCCAGCGAATGCATGAAATGGACCATCAACTTGCAGATCTCTCGCTGCGAACGTTCGCACAAAATAGAATCAAAAAATCGAACTTCTTTCGTTTAGCTACGAACGTCCGCACAAAACGGACGAGCAAACAAACTTTACGGCTTACGAATGGCGACACAAAGCGGACTGAAAAAAAAGGTATCAAAAAACTTGTTTGCGAATATTTGCACAAAGCAGAATGGATACAACGTTCAAAATAGGAACATATTCCCTATTTTCAAACCTTTTAAACATTATCGACTCATTTTGGGCCCTTAATTCGATTTCAAAAGACGGATCCAGTCTGCTCCCTTGGCCAAACCTCAGTTAGGTCAAATCATTGCAGCACATCAAAGCGTCTCTAGCTTTCGCATATTTCACAAATTCCGACATTCCAGCTTTCATTTCCTCAAACGAATGCTCAAAGCGGTAAGCCTCAAATCGCACAGCTCACACAAAAAATTAAATTATCCCAAATTAATTCCCAACCATTGCGACCCCACTTGTTCCAGACTATGTTCTTGAACCACCTCCTTACCGTTTGAATCCCGGGAGCAGCACGTCGGATTAATCAACATGGCCTTTCGAGGGGGTGGACGAAAAACCCCGAGCCAAATTTGATTGGGCATCTGCAATCAATCAAAGCGCTGAGCGTGGGCTTTTTTGTCGTGAAAGATTTTTTCGGTCTTCAAGATGTTCGCCAGACCACTGCGGTTTGTCGTACAAAAGGACTTTGCTACTGTTCTAAATTTACACACTTTCGAACACCTTTCACAGCGTCCCGGTCATTAATTTCTCCGAGGTCAGACCACAGGTTTGAGCCGAAACCATGTTCGAAATTCATCTTTCCGTAAGCAACAATCCATCAACAAGATTGTGACGAGTGTGACCACTAAGTGGTGTCGTCTCGGCTAAGCTATTTGGGTCGAACCAACCAAGAACAACGCCTTTTCCACCGTGTATCACAATTCTAAATCAATTTCTCTTTCAACACAAACGGCGAGAACCTGTGTGAACCTTGAGTCGTAAAGCGTTTACTCGTTCATCAACGAGCGAGAGAGAGAGACTCTTGAACAACAACAAACACTCGAAACTTATCACCTAGTGTGTGTTTGCACTCTCACCTTTTTTCTGCTCTTTTGTCTACACACAAACACTAACCAACGTGACTTGTGCTGCGACGATACTTGGTAGCGTTCTGCCAAAGTTTTTGGATTAAAGGTTTGGCTAAACGGGGAATCAACTTCACTTCACAACCAGTACCACCTTCAGCCAGACCTAATAAATAACCTCTCTGACGTTCTACTGCGTTGTACCTGCACTAACTACGCTCTAGATCCCCGCTCTAGAACAAGTTGGGTGCTCCGCACCGCGATGAGACCTCCCCTTTAAAAGTTGATTATAAATTCTGCACTTTATCACGCCGATCAAGTGTGACACGGTGTGACGCGTTGCCACAACCGCCAGTTCTCACCAACTACAGTGAAGCTGCTTTTTACGTGTAGTTCTTCAAAAAATATGAACCAGGCGTAAACCGGAGTTCACCTGTACCGAGTCGTCGATAGAACTTGGTGGCAGTGACAATTACTGCTACTGCCGGCGGCAAAACGGCAAATCGGCCGGGAGCGCTGCTGTAAGTCGGGGAGGTTTTTTCAATTAAAAAGTTGACGCGCCTGGTCTGACCTTTCCGGTGAGAGGTACTTGAGTAACGGGCCGCTTGATTAATGAACCTCGTCGGGTGCTAAATGTTGTCACGGGGATGCAGGATTTGAGCTCGAGTTAGAGGTGATGTCACGTAATGGGACGCGTTGAAGAGGTTCCTTGCGGGTTGTGTTCTGAGCCGTGCAAATCGAATGGTCCTCGTTCAACAAGGTGGACTGATTGTTTTGTGAAATGGTGAAAATCTATTACTTTCTAGGTTGTAAATCGTTGATCGTATCAAAAACCCGTGTAATAAACTAATTGAAAAGTTGTAGAGGATTTTATTTTAAATTTGACGAAAATACTTAAAAGTTGAACAGTTGCATTCTGTTGATTTTTAAAACTTTTTTTACGTGTTTACAATCTTAGTTGTTTTTACCGAATTTGGTAAATTTTACCGTTTTTTTTACTGCTGAACTACCGAATTCGGTTAAGAAATCTAAATTTATAGAATGTTATTTTTAGCAACTTTTGTTCTATAAAAAAACTTTACTACTCTTGTTTTTCTTTTTTTTTTGTATCTTTAATTGACATACATCTTGTTTAGTTTATGTTTAATTCTGAAAATATTTGGCTAATTCTACCGTTCGTTATCTTTTGCCGTTTAAGTTTTTTCATGTTTTGGAGAGACTCTTTTTGATTTTTTGTGTGTGCTTGTTTTCAAATGTTCTACATTAGAATGATACCATTATCATTTAAATTTTAAAAAAATGCGTAGAGGGGTCTTTGCCATTACAAAAATAATTACATTCGTTTTGCTACTTAAAATATAGAAAGAGTTAGTAAAATTCATAGCATCTGACTTCTGAAAATTGTCGGTTTTCAAAACAAAAATTGGCGGTAAAATTCATTTTAATGACAGTGTTTAGACTAAAGCCCGCTTGGAGGCGTGGTTGGGTTGCAGAGGGTTAACAATTGACAAAACAATTCCAGCCCAAATCAGGAATTTTTTAGGTACTTTTATCTCGACCTTCTCCGATTTCGATGAAACTTTGTAGCCCTATGTAAGCTACGCTTATGTAAGCCATTTGTGTGTATATGGAGCCAGTTTCACTTGATAATGACATTTGAGAAGGGCGTAAGTGTTTAAAATATTTTTGTAATCCGGAATTTAAATATCGCTGTATCTCAACGCCGTTGCATCATATCAAAAAGTGGTCAAAGACTAACTTGTAGGAAATTTGACGAGCTCTTTGAAAAAAATACACTGAAAGAAAAAAACACGCCACTTTTATGTGATTTTTTGTTTTTTTTTTTTTAAGTTTAATTGTCAAATTTGAACAAAGTTCAGAAGACGTTATTTAGTTAAACTGCACCCCAATTCCTCAAATATATTCTAGTTAGCGAATGTTTCCGCTTGACTTGGCAGTGTTGGCAAAAAGTATGATTTTTACCGTGTATTTCGAAATGTCTCTCTTAAACGCTCTGTAACTTTTGTTACAAGCAATTTAGCACCATACTGTCTTCGGGAGAGTTGTTCAGGACATCCAGGGCTGTACTTTTACGGTGTTAGTTTCATAAAATAATAAAACATGAATTTTGTAAATTAAAAAATATGAAAATGCAAGTTTCCCCATAGTAATTTCCATACAAATTTCATTCGCTTTGCGCCAATCGTGGGCTTAACCAATCGCTCCCAAATTTTAGGAGGTTGTTTGGGACCCTAAAAGGGACCTAAAAAATGTGTTGCTGTTTTGATTTTTATCATTTTCAATTTTCCCATATAACTAGATTCCACCCTAATGGAGCAACTCACTTAAAAAAAATACAAAAACCATTTACTGAAACTGTTTTTTTTTTAAAGTGCATTAAACGTAAAAATTTTCAAAAACCGAATACGGGAATCTAGAGAATTTTACATTAAACTCTCTACATTGACCACTGTCCTAAGTCCAATACTTGTGAAGTTGCAGCGGTTTAAAAAAAAATTTTTTGGTTTTGAAAAATAGGTTTTTTTCTATAATGCTTTCTATACTGCCGCTCTAATCTAGTCCATCCCATATGTAAAAACAGCAAGCCGAGAAAAACGCAAGACAAATTTGTCCCACCCATAAGGCTACGTGTTAAAATTTTACAAAAAAGTGAAATTTCTACTGGAGCAGTTCTCTAGGATTTCGGTCATTCGATTTTTTTTTGTATTTTTTAATCCGACTGAAACTTTTTTGGTGTCTTCGGTATGCCCAAAGAAGCCATTTTGCATCATTAGTTTGCCCATATAATTTTCCATACAAATTTGGCAGCTGTCCATACAAAAATAATGTATGAAAATTCAAAAATCTGTATCTTTTGAAGGAATTTTTTGATCGATTTGGTGTCTTCGGCAAAGTTGTAGGTATGGATACGGACTACACTGGAAAAAAATTATACACGGTAAAACAAATTTTGTGATTTTTTTATTTAACTTTTTATCACTAAAACTTGATTTGCAAAAAAACACTATTTTTATTTTTTTTTAATTTTTTGATATGTTTTAGAGGACATAAAATGCCAACTTTTCAGAAATTTCAAGGTTGTGCAAAAAATCATTGACCGATATGAATTTTTTAATCAATACTGATTTTTTCAAAAAATCGAAATTTTGGTCGCAAAAATTTTTCAACTTTATTTTTCGATGTAAAATTGAATTTGCAATCAAAAAGTACTTTAGTGAAATTTTGATAAAGTGCACCGTTTTCAAGTTATTTTTTTTTGAAATTAAATATGTCTTTATTGAACATTCTTATAATAATTACATTTCTTTTACATTATAAGTGGTATGGCCTAATGCTCTTCATCTTTGTTGTATTTTTTGTTTTATTATTAACTGATCACATTTATTTATTTGCTTCAAATTGTTTTACATTATTGCATTGAATTGAATACATTTGGGTAAAAAAGAAAAAAAATCACTTTAACAGCTAATCCTAACCTAAAACTAAAAAAAAAATAGATCCATTGAAATATTCAAAATCACTAGAACGAGTAAACTACGAACTGTATTTTAAGATGAATGCTCCAAGAGTTCTTACTTGTTCCTGGCGAGTTTTGCAACCACGCAGTGTTGTTGTCATCTCGATGAAAATGTTCAAAAGTTCTTGTGGTGAAAACAGGTCACTACTGCCTTCACCCGTTGATGTTGGTTGGTTTTCCCTCGGTTGCTGACTGAAGCCTGGAGGTGTTGTATGCTCTGCAACTCTTTGCCGCTGATTCAACGGCAATGGCTGCAGATTTGGAACCACTCGAGTAGATCCTGCTCCTGGTGACGCCAAAGCAGGAAAATCCACGTCCGTGTATGCTGGTGGTGTTTTGCGACGATTTGGTTGGTGCCTCGTCGTCGCTTGCTGTCGAATTTTTACAAACTCAGCTCGTTTTGGGCAGCTTCGATTCTTGGTAGAATGGTCGCCGCCGCAATTGAAGCATTTCGCTTCGATGTTCTCGTTGATTGTTTCGCAAGCTTGAGTTTTGTGCTCACCTCCGCAGGTTGCACAACGACTCTTGATGAAACAGTTCCTTCCACCATGTCCAAACTGCAAGCAATTCGAACATTGCGTCACGTCACGGTGCACTGGACGATAACGTTCCCAAGTCACGATGATGTTGAAAATTGCCCGAACTGCTTTCAGCTCAGACGGCGTTGTCGATCCTTTCTCGAGATGAACCAGGTACAGTTGATCACGATACTTGATGTCCTTGTTGTGTCTCGTCATCTTGAAGACTTCGATCACGTTCAACTTAAGAGTTTTGAGCTCTTCTTTCAGCACACTCACATCCATGTCGTACAGGCCTCGGAGGACCTGTTTCATGGGGCGTTTACCTGGATCGTCATGGCTGTAGTATTCAATCTTTGTGTTGTTCAGGAAATCCCGAACGTAGTTGTAATCCTTTCTGGTAGGTAGCAGAATTTTGAGTCCATCAGCACACAAGCGAATGGAAGCTCGTAAAGCACCAGATTTGATAAACCCGGTCAGCCACTTTCGCACCGAATCCGATGACGATGTTTTCACAAAAATGGGTGGCAACTTTTCCCGTCGTTCAAATTCTTCCTTCTCGCTCACGTCCACAGGGAGGGTAGCGAACTGGTTTCCAGACAATTTTAGAGCGTCCTTGCTCAAACTGCCTGGCTTTGCAGGTAGCGCTTCGGCATTCTTTAGCTTCTTCAAATCTGCCGATCCTGCTGGTGAGGACCGCCTCTTTTTCTTGCCCTGAGGCATTTTTGCACTTTTTAAGCACTTTTCAGGAGCTAAAATCCAGGAGTACCTCACTGAATGATGGTCCACAAAGGAATGACCGTTTTCAAGTTATAGCCAATTTTATGTAACTTTTTTCAAAATAGTCGCAGTTTTTCATTTTTTTAAATTAGTGCGCATGTTTGCTCACTTTTGAAAAAAATATTTTTGAAAAGCTGAGAAAATTCTCTATATTTTGCTTCTTCGGATTTTGTTGATAAGACCTTTAGTTGCTGAGATATTGCAATGCAAAGGTTTAAAAACAGGAAAATTGATGTTTTCTAAGTCTCACCCAAACAGCCCAACATTTTTCAATGTCGATTTCTCAGCAACTAATGGTCCGATTTTCAATGTCAAAATATGAAACATTTGTGAAATTTTCCGATCTTTTCAAAAACAATATTTTTAAAATTGTCAAATCAAGACTAACATTTTAAAAGGGCGTAATATTGAATGTTTGTCGCTTTTGAAATGTTACAGTTACAGTGTTTTATGGAATAAACTACTATATTTTATTAGTTTTTCTGAAAGTTCACATGATTTAGAACCAAACAGCATCATTAACTCAAAATTGACGAAATTACATATGGGACAGACTTGACTTGAGCGGCAGTATACGACAGACTTGATTTTTCAGTCTCGTAAATATTTTTACCTAAGAGCTCGTCCAATTTCCATTAGGTTTGGTGGTCAACAACATATTTGTTTAGCTTTTGTTTCTCAAACAAATAAATAATAATAAAATACTATAAGGACATTGAAAAAACATTTAAAAAACTCCATTATTTAATTAAAAAATTCAAATCAAAAGAACTGAAAAAGCATTACCCTGCATTGATAATTAATTTTAGCAATTTGGGCTCGTCTAAAATATTTTCCTTATGAGAAAATCATGTTTTTTATCATATTTTTTTCGCTGAAAACTTTTGAAACCCTGGCATACCAAACGGAAGAGAAAAGAGAGAGGTGGTATACGAGTGTGTTACACTTCATGTAATATTTTTTAGAGGGTCAGAATCCAAAATTTTTTGTTACGTAATAAAAGAATGCTTCCTAAAATAAACTTTTAATTTTTAAATATCTTTAACCTGAAAGCAGTTTTTGTACAAATTTAGTTGGTTTATATTTGAATAAATAAAGTTTATTTTTGCATGAAAATTTTATTCATAAAAAAGGAAAAATTTAAAATGGATACTTTTTTTTCAAAATTCTAGATCCCCTTCTCAAACATCACGTGAAGAATTGTCCAACTTTTCATATTTTGTTGGGACAAAACTTTGACAAATATTTACAACAAATTCATTCACATTTATCAATTATCTTATAAGTTTTACTTTGGTTAAACATTTTTGAGGAACTAAAAAAAATATTTTGCTGAATTAGTACATGCCTTCAAAAAATATTTTAAAAAGCGGTCTGCCAAGAACACTTTACTAAAACAATGAAAATGTAAATAAATGTGATTTTGAATTTTTTCGAACTCGAACAGCCGATACGTTTACCTCAAAAGTGTTTAGAATGACACATTTTCATGTTTGATTCCACGTTTTTTAACATATCACATTACACATTTTAACATATTACATTACATTGAGGTAAAATTTAATTTAAATTTCAATACACAAATTAAATCAACAAATTTGTGGAAACTAGCTTAATGATTTTCAAAAAAAAGTTCTAGATAGTTGCCGATCAAACCCAAAAGGTCACCCGCTCACACATTAGCGATTCAATAAGCAATTACACAATTTTGCAACCAAAATAAAAACAACAACAACACTTTCGTTTGCTGCACATCACGTAGCTCATTTTTTCCGGTAGCAATCGTTGGTTTTTTCTTTTCGCTGATTGGTCATGACCATTTTTTGTCCCTACCGCACCGATACCGCCCAACCAAAGTGGAACCACATTTGCTGGCAAATCGTTTTGAGGCTTTTTTTCTGCTACTGCTACCGCAAATTTGTTTGTGTCGATAAGTGATGGTCGTTCAGTTTAAGGGTTCACGAAATTTGCTGAACATGCAGTGCAAGAGGTTTCAGATTAATTCAAGTTATGCAATCGGTGTTGTAATAGATGTGCGATTAGAATCGCCCCGCAAAGCCAAACCCCGCACGGATCATTCATCACCCAATCTGGACAAGCCAATCGTGTTCTGCTTCAGCAGAACAACATATTGACAAGCTCCCCCCTTCCTTCTCTTTCTTCGTCCAATGTTGTCAAAATTTTATCAACTCCATCAGAACACGTGTGTGTGTGTTTGGCTAATATTTCGACTTGGAACCGTTGAACCTGTCCGCCCGGAGGAAAGCAGCGAAAGAAGAAGAATCAGAGTGTGCAAATAATCAATCAACGAAGGCTCGTCGGTTCCAAAGAAGGAGCGACTGGTGTGGTACAAAACGTCGGAGCTTTGTCGGAGGATGAAAAATGGACTCGCGCGCTGACCGAGAGGCAGGCTTTTGAAGAGGGGGCTAATCTCTGACTCCGTATCGGATGAAACTGCTGAACGGAGGGTGGAAGGGTCAACAACATTATTGTAAGGAAGAGTTTTGCTGGAGAGGGTGAAATCGATAGACGACCCGTGGTCGTTTGGTGGGATTCTGGTAATAGGCTTTGGACGGGGCTAATAGAGTTCGATTCTTGCGAGATGTGGTCAAGTTGAGTGAAGGAAATGTTACTGTTTGCTGTAATTCGATGTTGGAGTTCACCTTAGGTTGTGAGGACAAGTGTCAAATTTCAATTAGTTGAAACTTTTTGATGAATATCAATAAGATTAGTTTTTGGTTGATAAATGATTCGGTTGAATTAGCCTATTATTCATTCAACTGAAAAAATTGATAAGCTCAAAAGGCCAAACAAATCGATTGTAAGATTTGCAATGGACAACCTGACCTTTAGGGTGGTCCAAATTCAGATTGTACTGATGTAAAGCTATTGCACTCCGTTTGTTGGGTTCTGGAGGTCAGATCGATTACAAATTTGTAATTTGACCTAGTTGATCCAATAGGTAGTAACGGATGTAACACCCTACTCTGCATGTCATACCACCCTAAGGTAACTCCGGATTGCGCAAGAAGATTGATCGTCCACTTAACAAACCACCACAGCCCTTGGAGATTTGAGCATCGCTCCAGTGTTGAACCTGATTTACGCCTCTCCTCAAGTTGCGTGAACTTGTCAATCGAGCAATTATCACGACAGCAAGGTGTGACCCCCGAGTGGTGTCAGATCTCCAAAAGGGTCACCCCACTGCGTAATATGCATCAAGAATTCGGATCTGACCGACTTGACCCACTTAGTCGCTCGCGTCAAGGCGCAACTAAAACCAGTTTAGCCAATTTCCAGCGCGTGCACGCGGGACATCCGACCACTTTGACATTGATCTAGGCCTTTGCGTAATTGACATCTCTTAGAACGCACTAATAGCCAGGTATCGCGAACCTGTTCGCGATTTTTTGCATATCGTCGGATTCAATTGGCTCACAATAGACCCGCGCGATTCGGTCAATTTGGCAGCGTATAATTTGGGAGTCGAGTACCTTAGAAAAAACATACCGCGATGAATCGGCACTTATGCGTGCGTTAGGTATTGAGCGGCGACCGTTTCTTCTGCCTGTCGGCAGAACTTTATTAGCCCGATTATGGCTTTCGAGTGGGGTGATGTGTCCGTCACGGATTGGCGTAATTTGCCACAGGGGTTTGATGGGTATTAGTCAACAATTTGGCGGTGTTAATCGGACTAATGATCGTGGTAATTTGTGGAGGGATCCGCGTTGCGTAATACACGTGGGAGCGATTATCTCCGGAACAACGGTCTTTGTTTGGAAAGGAATAAAGAGAATCATTTTTGAATGAAAGGTGTAGAAAAAATCTCGACCTTGTTGATAATAGCATTACTTTTAAAAATGAAAGTCAATTTCGGGAACTGCTGACTCTTCGTAAATCTTTGTGCACCCAAACGGCGGTCGCATGATTGTGATGCATGGCGGCAAGAAAGTATATCAGAATCTGCATGAAATCTGTCCTCATGCATTTTTTGCGATATAGGGGTATGACATTTTGCCCGTTACCGACAATTATCGACATTACCGACGGCTGATTGATTGTATTGCAGAAAAAAAAACTTAACAGAACGAGGATTGAACCATCAACTTCTAGGTTGCTGATCCGACACGCTACCTCCGCATCATGGACGCTTGATGAATTGTGAGGGACAGAGCGCGAACATATTGTTCTCTCTGGAGTGTTGCTTGGGGACGCGCCAGCATTATATGTGTTGGTGAGAACTGCAGATCGCTGACATGTTTACACGCGGGCAAAATTGAGCTATGAGCTTGCTGCAAAAACTGTTGTAAAATGTAACATTTTCTGTAGCAAATGCACTGTTGCAGATTTTGAGCTATATATTTCCTTTGGGTGTATGGATTGAATCTTGATGTAATCTTTCATACTTTCTGAGGTATAACTAACATGATCCGGAGTTAAATACCGACGACCTTTTTATTTATACAGCCTATCACACTGGTCATAACTCCAGGGAGTATTTGAATAACTCAGGAAATCGCATCCGAACTATAAAGTAGTCTGCGGTGCTCACAAAAGCTGTGAGAGTTTGAGCTAGGATCAATGTTACTTGCGCAAATCGCAAGTACGCGCACCTCCTTTACACCTTCTTGGGGTACACACACAGTTGCGAACCGTTTGTCAGAACTTTTGACTGAAAATGTCAAAGATCGCTAGAAGCCATCGAACCATAAGTTGTTAACCGCGCATTTAACCTCTAATTGTAATGTTTAGAGAAGGAAACGTTAGAAAGGGAAACTAAACGTAAGTTACTCCGACTAGCCGCTTTTTAAGTTAGAGTTCTGCTCAAAGATCCCCCCCCCTCACAAAATGAATTGAATTGTAACTTATAGTTTATTACGTCTAGGTTAATTATAACATGCCCACCAATAAACAACTGAACTCTCAATTTGGTTGTGCTGCTGTTATAATTTTGGAAATCTTCCCGAAAAACCCCGTTGCCCAACATTCTGTCGGCAACATTTTATAAAATGAAAATTAGTCGGAGTAACTTACGTTTAGTTTCCCTTTCTAACGTTTCCTTCTCTAAACATTACAATTAGAGGTTAAATGCGCGGTTAACAACTTATGGTTCGATGGCTTCTAGCGATCTTTGACATTTTCAGTCAAAAGTTCTGACAAACGGTTCGCAACTGTGTGTGTACCCCAAGAAGGTGTAAAGGAGGTGCGCGTACTTGCGATTTGCGCAAGTAACAATCAAAATCCAACAACTTGTTACCTGTTACGTTGAAAGACACGCAGGTCTTAACTCCCGGGAGTCCCCGGGTCAATCCCACATACCAACAACACATTCTACAATCCGTATTTAAGTTATGCGGGTATGATCCGTGGTCAAAATCCAGCGACCTCTTGCTTGCTATGATGATAAACAGGTCTTAACTTCAGGAAGTTCTTGAGTTACCTAGGATATCCAACACTTCAACAAAGTAGTCCTCCATGCTCATTTCAGCTTAGCGAGTATACGGCACTAGGTACTCAAGATTCAACTTTTGGGATGACTTATGATTTTTCAACCAAACAAGAAAGACATCTACCATACTCGTTTTAGCTATGTGAGTATCATCTCGGGTCAAATCTTGCTTGTTACGACCATGTACGCACCGATCTCAACTCTCAAGAGTCCTTGAAGAACACAGGAAAAGTTCAGAACCATTTCATTCCTGCGGGCGCGATGATACCTGAGATTGATACCAGTTATAACCATTAATGACGCACCAAAAAACAAATTTTCGTCCTGCAAAATCACCTTGTGCTATTTTTAGCGCGAGATGCAGTCCCACGTGCAAACTTTGGTCAATTTTCACCTCACGCGTTACACTCTCGGTGACAAATGATACAATTTTCGGAAACTTTGGCTTGGTCTACAGTGTGACCGGCGGCGTAACTTTTCCCATTGCTTCACAGTTCGGTGTGTGCAAAAGTTCTACTTTTCTTTTCTCTCCCGGAGGTGAAAACTTTGTTAATTGCTAGGACTTGGTCGTCGCAGAACCTGGCGTGGACGCACGTGTGAGGACGAACTTTGTCCGGTCGGTTTCGCGAAGTTGCACGGAAAAATTCGATTTGGGTCATTGACAACTTTTTTTTAGGTGGAGGCGTTACGTTTTCTGGTTTGGCAATTTTTTCAAATCAAAACAATTTTTGGCAATTTGTTTGTCCTGTTCCACTCTACAAATCACTTACTAAGGATCCCAAAATATGTTTATTTTTAGTTTAAACAGAAATCGACGAAATAAACAGCGTAACGCATTTTTATCGCAGAAGCGTTACGCTTTATCATTTTATTTAAACCAAAAAACATTTTTGAATGCTTCAAAAAGCAATTTATGGATCTGCACAAGACATTATAAAAATATTGCAAACATGTTACGTCGTTCCAAAGAAATCGGTTAATAACAAAACGTAACGCCTCTATCGAAAAAAAGGTTTTACGGTACAGTGAAACCTCTTTTTACGCGGAGGTGTTACGCTTTTTGTTTAGTTGATTTCTCTTAAAACGTAGAATATTTTTGCAATCTCAAAAAACCGTTTTGTAGATCTGAACAAAACCTACAAAATGCGATGCATTACGTTTTTCAAATTTGTCGATATCTCTGGAACGACGAAACATTTTTGCAATCTATTAAAAGCAAATTGTAGGTTTTGTTCAGATCTACAAAACGCTATTTAAAGCTTGCAAAAATATTGTGTGGTTTTAAAGAAATCGACGAAATAAAACGCGTAACGAATTCGCATGAATAGAGGTTTCTCTGTATCACTGTTCAAATTCATGACAGAACACAAAGCCTCGTGAGCAGAGTAGAATATTTTTGCAAGCTTCAAAAACCGTTTTGTAGATCTGAACCAAACCTACAAAATGTGATGCGTTACGTTTTTCTTATTTGTCGATATCTCTGAAAATGACGCAACATTTTTGCAATCTTTTAAAAGCAATTTGTAGGTTTTGTTCAGATCTACAAAATGCCTTTTGAAGCTTGTAAAAATATTGTGTGGTTTAAAAGAAATCGACGAAATAAAAAGCGTAACGCCTACGCGTGAATAGAGGTTTCACTGTATCACTGTTTAAATTCATGACATAACGTTATGCCTCGTGAGCAGAGTAGAATATTATTGCAAGCTTCAAAAACCGTTTTGTAGATCTGAACCAAACCTACAAAATGCGATGCGTTACGTTTTTCTAATTTGTCGATATATTTGGAAAGATTAAACATTTTTTCAATCTTTTAAAAGCAATTTGTAGGTTTTGTTCAGATCTACAAAACGCTTTTTGAAGCTTGCAAAAATTGTGTATGGTTTAAAAGTAATCGACGAAATAAAAAGCGTAACGCCACCGCGTAAAAAGAGGTGTCTCTGTTTAAATTCATGACAGAATGTAACGCCTCGTGAACACGAGTTGACAAAAAGAAAATCTATGGAATATCTTCCAAAGAGATCGAGATCAAGAGATAGAAAGATAATTCACGTTTCATTTACAAAATTATTATTCACGATATCATGAATAAATATCTAACAAACAGAAGACTGTGTGACATCGGAGATGTCCTGTCATCGCGCAAATCATGTCACCGCCCAAGGAATGTAATAAAAATAGTCCTCCCCAGGCCCGACGATTGTAACGTCACGTACCAAGTCCCGGCTCTCATAAATCAAACAAATTGGAAGCGAAAAGCGAAATTGATGGATTATTTTAATCAGGGGCGCCGACTCTGGGGGGGCACGGTACTTTTTGCCCCCCCTAAAATTTGGCTGGGGGGGCAGCCCATATATTGTGCCCCCCCAGAAATTTTGGAAGAAAAATATTGTTATTTCAATTGTAAAAAAATACAAAAATAATTGAAAATAATATCTAAAACTTAAATGGAACATTGTTTGTACACACGAATAGAATTCTTGTAAGCGAATCCGTAAAATAGCTCAAAAACATTTGTTGTTTTCGAAATCGCTGAAATTTTTCGAACAAAATCGATTACAATTTTCTGGATTTAGATGCATTTTTTTCTAAATCGACAACGTTTTATCTATGCCACTGTGCTCTCTAAGAAAATCAGTAAGCTTAGTTCAAGAGCACAGAGGCATCTTAATTGTAATTGATTGTTTATTTGTGACGAGAGCCTGTTAGTTTACAACTTTTTATCAGGTTAAGGAGGTAACTTTAAGATAGAAAACGGAGATAAATAAACCAACCAAATGGTTCCAAATAAAGCTAAAAATCCAAGTTAGATGCGGAAGGCTTAAACTAGTTGTTTAACACAGCTTAATATGATTTGAGAGATGTCGTCAACATAGATTTTACGGATTTGCTCATAAGATTTTTATCTGTGCATGTTGTTCCAAAAACAAAACCAATGTACTTTTTCCATACCACCTTACCTACAAAAAAAAACAATCAAACTTACGCAAACTCTTACGAAAACAATCATCAAGTTTTCAACGTAACATTCTGCGATTTGCCATGGTAGATCAGGATTTAGCGAATATAAACTGAAACACTTTACAAAATGGTCATTTGTTGGCTGCTTTACATTTTCAAAAATGCTGACAAATTCAATTATTTTTTGGGTAATTTTAGAAAGGATTTGAAAAGATTTCAAATACATTTGTTAACCGTTAACCGTTCTGTACTAATTTTAGCCAAAAAATACAATTGCTTCAAAAAAAGTAAATTTTTGAAAACTAGCGCACCGCTTTACTGAGAAACCGACAAATCAAAACATGATCTGAGACAATTCCACATTATAATCTTAAAAAACACAAGTGTATCGCCTTCTGCAATTTATGATCGATTTAAAAAAAAATAAAAAGGCTATAGAAATTTCAACTGCACCCTTAAAAAATATGCCAAAAAATCTGGGAGTAGAAAATCTTACTAAAAAAGATGATTAAATTCTTAAATTCAAAAATTCATAAATTCTTAAATTCTTAAATTCTTAAATTCTTAAATTCTTAAATTCTTAAATTCTTAAATTCTTAAATTCTTAAATTCTTAAATTCTTAAATTCTTAAATTCTTAAATTCTTAAATTCTTAAATTCTTAAATTCTTAAATTCTTAAATTCTTAAATTCTTAAATTCTTAAATTCTTAAATTCTTAAATTCTTAAATTCTTAAATTCTTAAATTCTTAAATTCTTAAATTCTTAAATTCTTAAATTCTTAAATTCTTAAATTCTTAAATTTAAATTCTTAAATTCTTAAATTCTTAAATTCTTAAATTCTTAAATTCTTAAATTCTTAAATTCTTAAATTCTTAAATTCTTAAATTCTTAAATTCTTAAATTCTTAAATTCTTAAATTCTTAAATTCTTAAATTCTTAAATTCTTAAATTCTTAAATTCTTAAATTCTTAAATTCTTAAATTCTTAAATTCTTAAATTCTTAAATTCTTAAATTCTTAAATTCTTAAATTCTTAAATTCTTAAATTCTTAAATTCTTAAATTCTTAAATTCTTAAATTCTTAAATTCTTAAATTCTTAAATTCTTAAATTCTTAAATTCTTAAATTCTTAAATTCTTAAATTCTTAAATTCTTAAATTCTTAAATTCTTAAATTCTTAAATTCTTAAATTCTTAAATTCTTAAATTCTTAAATTCTTAAATTCTTAAATTCTTAAATTCTTAAATTCTTAAATTCTTAAATTCTTAAATTCTTAAATTCTTAAATTCTTAAATTCTTAAATTCTTAAATTCTTAAATTCTTAAATTCTTAAATTCTTAAATTCTTAAATTCTTAAATTCTTAAATTCTTAAATTCTTAAATTCTTAAATTCTTAAATTCTTAAATTCTTAAATTCTTAAATTCTTAAATTCTTAAATTCTTAAATTCTTAAATTCTTAAATTCTTAAATTCTTAAATTCTTAAATTCTTAAATTCTTAAATTCTTAAATTCTTAAATTCTTAAATTCTTAAATTCTTAAATTCTTAAATTCTTAAATTCTTAAATTCTTAAATTCTTAAATTCTTAAATTCTTAAATTCTTAAATTCTTAAATTCTTAAATTCTTAAATTCTTAAATTCTTAAATTCTTAAATTCTTAAATTCTTAAATTCTTAAATTCTTAAATTCTTAATTCTTAAATTCTTAAATTCTTAAATTCTTAAATTCTTAAATTCTTAAATTCTTAAATTCTTAAATTCTTAAATTCTTAAATTCTTAAATTCTTAAATTCTTAAATTCTTAAATTCTTAAATTCTTAAATTCTTAAATTCTTAAATTCTTAAATTCTTAAATTCTTAAATTCTTAAATTCTTAAATTCTTAAATTCTTAAATTCTTAAATTCTTAAATTCTTAATTCTTAAATTCTTAAATTCTTAAATTCTTAAATTCTTAAATTCTTAAATTCTTAAATTCTTAAATTCTTAAATTCTTAAATTCTTAAATTCTTAAATTCTTAAATTCTTAAATTCTTAAATTCTTAAATTCTTAAATTCTTAAATTCTTAAATTCTTAAATTCTTAAATTCTTAAATTCTTAAATCTTAAATTCTTAAATTCTTAAATTCTTAAATTCTTAAATTCTTAAATTCTTAAATTCTTAAATTCTTAAATTCTTAAATTCTTAAATTCTTAAATTCTTAAATTCTTAAATTCTTAAATTCTTAAATTCTTAAATTCTTAAATTCTTAAATTCTTAAATTCTTAAATTCTTAAATTCTTAAATTCTTAAATTCTTAAATTCTTAAATTCTTAAATTCTTAAATTCTTAAATTCTTAAATTCTTAAATTCTTAAATTCTTAAATTCTTAAATTTAAATTCTTAAATTCTTAAATTCTTAAATTCTTAAATTCTTAAATTCTTAAATTCTTAAATTCTTAAATTCTTAAATTCTTAAATTCTTAAATTCTTAAATTCTTAAATTCTTAAATTCTTAAATTCTTAAATTCTTAAATTCTTAAATTCTTAAATTCTTAAATTCTTAAATTCTTAAATTCTTAAATTCTTAAATTCTTAAATTCTTAAATTCTTAAATTCTTAAATTCTTAAATTCTTAAATTCTTAAATTCTTAAATTCTTAAATTCTTAAATTCTTAAATTCTTAAATTCTTAAATTCTTAAATTCTTAAATTCTTAAATTCTTAAATTCTTAAATTCTTAAATTCTTAAATTCTTAAATTCTTAAATTCTTAAATTCTTAAATTCTTAAATTCTTAAATTCTTAAATTCTTAAATTCTTAAATTCTTAAATTCTTAAATTCTTAAATTCTTAAATTCTTAAATTCTTAAATTCTTAAATTCTTAAATTCTTAAATTCTTAAATTCTTAAATTCTTAAATTCTTAAATTCTTAAATTCTTAAATTCTTAAATTCTTAAATTCTTAAATTCTTAAATTCTTAAATTCTTAAATTCTTAAATTCTTAAATTCTTAAATTCTTAAATTCTTAAATTCTTAAATTCTTAAATTCTTAAATTCTTAAATTCTTAAATTCTTAAATTCTTAAATTCTTAAATTCTTAAATTCTTAAATTCTTAAATTCTTAAATTCTTAAATTCTTAAATTCTTAAATTCTTAAATTCTTAAATTCTTAAATTCTTAAATTCTTAAATTCTTAAATTCTTAAATTCTTAAATTCTTAAATTCTTAAATTCTTAAATTCTTAAATTCTTAAATTCTTAAATTCTTAAATTCTTAAATTCTTAAATTCTTAAATTCTTAAATTCTTAAATTCTTAAATTCTTAAATTCTTAAATTCTTAAATTCTTAAATTCTTAAATTCTTAAATTCTTAAATTCTTAAATTCTTAAATTCTTAAATTCTTAAATTCTTAAATTCTTAAATTCTTAAATTCTTAAATTCTTAAATTCTTAAATTCTTAAATTCTTAAATTCTTAAATTCTTAAATTCTTAAATTCTTAAATTCTTAAATTCTTAAATTCTTAAATTCTTAAATTCTTAAATTCTTAAATTCTTAAATTCTTAAATTCTTAAATTCTTAAATTCTTAAATTCTTAAATTCTTAAATTCTTAAATTCTTAAATTCTTAAATTCTTAAATTCTTAAATTCTTAAATTCTTAAATTCTTAAATTCTTAAATTCTTAAATTCTTAAATTCTTAAATTCTTAAATTCTTAAATTCTTAAATTCTTAAATTCTTCTTAAATTCTTAAATTCTTAAATTCTTAAATTCTTAAATTCTTAAATTCTTAAATTCTTAAATTCTTAAATTCTTAAATTCTTAAATTCTTAAATTCTCAAATTCTTAAATTCTTACATTCTTAAATTCTTAAATTCTTAAATTCTTAAATTCTTAAATTCTTAAATTCTTAAATTCTTAAATTCTTAAATTCTTAAATTCTTAAATTCTTAAATTCTTAAATTCTTAAATTCTTAAATTCTTAAATTCTTAAATTCTTAAATTCTTAAATTCTTAAATTCTTAAATTCTTAAATTCTTAAATTCTTAAATTCTTGAAAAATAATTGATGTATCATAATTTTGAAATTTGCGATTTTTTTAAACATTGAATTTTATTGTTATTTCTAAATTTTTGATTGTTTAAATTTCTGCTTTTGATTTCTTAACATTTTCAGGCCATGATTTTTTTATACTGCAGTGAAACCTCTTTTTATGCGATGCGTTACGTTTTTCTAATTTGTAAATTTCTCTGGAACGACGCAACATTTTTGCAATCTTTTGAAAAGCAATTTGTAGGTTTTGTTCAGATCTACAAAACGCTTTTTAAAGCTTTCAAAAATATTGTAGGGTTTAAGAGAAATCGTAACGCCACCGCGTAAAAAGAGGTTTCGCTGTATTATTTTTTTTTTAATTTTGGAATATTGAATTTGGTGTTTCTGTTATTTTTTCTAAATTGCAGATTTGAAAAATGGATGTTTTTTTAAATGTATTCTTAAATTTCTGAAGTTCAAAATTTTTGCTTTTTACTTTTGTTTTTATTCTAAGAATATTTGTATTGTTGAATTACTAAATATCTGATTATTTTTATTATTGACTGTAACTTCTAGAAAATAAGTGAGAATATGCCAATGAGAAGGAATTCGCCTTCCAAACATATAAAAAATTCCCCTTAATCAACATTCTCAATCACGTTTTAATAAATTATCTTTTTCTAAAGAAAAATGATTCCGGATGAAAAAAAATCGTAGCACATCGTAATAAAATTATTGAAGTTCGTAATATACAAGAAACTTTAACATCTAATCGCCACTCTTACCTATCGATTTCGGAAAACAACCGTGCCCCCCCAACATTTTGGACTAGTCGGCGCCCCTGATTTTAATTATTCTTCCTTCCCACGGCCGGCAAGTCATGTTTACCACTTGACGTTACAACGGGAAAAAAGTCCCGTCCCGTCACGCGAACGCGTCCTGCGTAAACGCTCAGCCGTGAAAAATGCTGTAACCAGAACACCGGACCAAAGCGTAACAGGAACAAATTATTAATTAAGCTCCAGAAGACGGCGACGATGATTGCCGGGCCCATCAATTCAATGGATTGTTAACGATAATGACGGTCTACTGCTGCCTTAAACCACAGAGTTTATCGCCGGACTTGTCTAGTTGACGGGGGGGACCCACAATCGATTGCCGGAGCGTCAAAATAATGAGCGAGGTGTCACCGCGCGGCGGCTGTAATTGTGAAATTCGCCAGAATTTGGTTTGATCTGGCCGAGATTAAGTGCGCCACAAATGACACGTTTGGAGGTTGCGGTTGCGGCTTTAAGTCGCGGAGTAATTGCGCCGATTGTGTTCACGACTTGAGGTACAAGCAGTGATTGAGTTGTTCAAAATAGGCGTTTTCATCGCGCGACCTTAATTATTGACGGGGAGTTCTGTAATGAGATTTCCGGGGGTTTCCCTTGTAAGATGTCAAAACGAAGCAAAAAAAAAGGGTCGATGGTGGGAATCGATCCTAAGATTTTTGACTCAGTAACGCATGCCTTTACAGTATAGGCCATTACGTCGCGATAAGAATATTAAGTTCATAAGCCGATAGATGGCACTCAATGTGAATACCACTATCCTCTCAGTCAGATCTGAGGCCTTTTTACTCTCAGCTGTTGGCCGATGTCAACAATACTGAGATTCAATTAAGCGCACTACTATTTGAGGTTAGAATTATCATGTTTTTCTATTTTCCTATACGAAAA
This sequence comes from Culex quinquefasciatus, assembly GCF_015732765.1. Lineage (NCBI taxonomy): Eukaryota > Metazoa > Arthropoda > Insecta > Diptera > Culicidae > Culex > Culex quinquefasciatus. The sequence goes on along the minus strand of NC_051862.1, from coordinate 135,073,658 downwards.
AAGCTGGAAGGCAAAACCAGCATAGAATTACGATCACCACATGTTCAACCATTAATTGCTAAGTAAATTTAGCGCTCCAATTTAGACAATTCAGTGCACATTCCAACGCAACGTCGAACTAACTGTTCTACCAGTCCGACCCAAAACAATTCCCCAGACGGGGGTAGGTATGTCTCTAGCGCAGCTGCCATCGCCACTTCAACGTCGTCGTCGTCGTCATCACGCGAAGCCAAAGAACAACCATCCAAAAACTAGGCAAAGTGCCATCACGGGAGGACCACTTTTGTGCTGTTTGCCTAATTAATCACAACACTAATTATATCACCATACTTTTTCTTCCATGTTCTTCCCTCCGTCTCTCGGTTGTATCTGCTACGATCATCATCGCCTGATCCGCCGAACAGCGAGGGTCACTGCTCGACGTTCTCCGCGCACGCCGATGGTGTTGTCTTTTTAATTTAATTTAGTACATTCTGGATGACCCTGGGGTTATGCAACAGTCGCCTGATGCCCAGTTGTGTCCCAGTAGCGCAGCGCTGACGACGGCCAATGAGTGGAACGGGCGCGAGAAAGCCGCCACCGCAGACCTTTGCCGCAGCATCCGCCGACGAGTTGTCTGGTGAAGACGCAGAACGTCGCACCGTTCGCTAGTGAAGGTGTGTTGGGAGTGTGTTGATACAGAAGATTCGGTTGAAGGGTTAAGCCTCCAGTGTTGTTGATGTTTTTCGTTGTTGAGCGTTTGTTTGTTTTGGTTTTTTGTTGAGCCAGTGTTGCCAGCGTGAAGTGGTTTCAGCGAAGGTGAAGAATATTCGCTTGTGTTTTCGTGATACCCAGGAAGAAAAACAGGAAAAGATCGAACCATGCAGCACCACCCAGGTTCGTGGTACATCCCGTGGGGCGTTCCGGGCATGGGTCTGCAGAAGATGCTGGCGGTCCCGTTCAATCCGGCCCAGGCCGGCTACCACCAGCCACAGATCGCGGCCGCCGCTGTCCAACCGCCACCCCAGGTCCAATCGGCCGCCAGCCAGCAGCAGCAGGCCGCTAGCCAACAAGCGTCAGCCTACCAGCACCAGCTGCAGCACCACCACCACCACCCAGCCGCAGCTCTGCACAACCCGGCTGCGGCCGCCGCTGCCGCAGCCATGCAGCATCAACCGCTCCATCCGGCCGCGGCCGCCGCCATGTTCACTCCGCTAACCCTGCGCTCCTTCGTAACCCATCCCCACCTTAACCTTGGCCAGCAGCCGATGGCGGCGGCGGCCCAGCAGCCCCAGCACACGCCCTCCGGGCTGCCCGGCCAGACGACGCTCAGTCTGAACATGGCCTCGATGCGTCAGCAGCAGCAGCAGCAGCAACAACAGCAACAGAATCAACAGCAACTCCAACAGCAGCAGCAACAGCATCTGGCGCAGAAGGCAGTGATGCCGGTGAACGCCGCCGCACTGTCCACCAGTACGCTCATCATGCCGATGAGAAAGGTAAGCAGAAGGACGGGGGGCTTCTTGAAATGAGGGGGTTTGGATGACACAGTACGAAAGCGATTGCGTTGCGTTTGATTATTGGGGTTTAGAGTTGATCATACGGTGTCTTTGGCCTAACAGATCATCAATTTGTGGCCTCATCGGTCATGCTGCGTAACGATCAGTAATGATTGCGTGAAATCTAGCTGGCAATTTTAGTTAAATTTAGTGTCGGATTGGAATACGATCCTGATTAATTCATTAAATGCAAATAGATTGCGAAATTAAGAAGATTTTTTCAGCGACTCCAACTCCTCAGACTTCAGCGGTCGTGACTCCAACTCCAATCTAGAATCTAGAATCGATCCCGAGACATTTATGGCCTTTACAGCCCAAAACTTAATGGCCTCTACAGCATCAGCCAACACGACTAGAAGAGTCATAGGAGCAATTCTCTACCAAAACCGGAAATGGATTTTATTTGTATTTTTTTTATTTTTGGCTCAAACTTTGCCCATCCAAAAAAGGAACGTAAATATTCGAAAACCTATATCTTTTGAAGGAATTTTCTGATAGATTTAGTTCCTTCGAAAAAGTTGTAGGTATTGATGAGGACTGTTCAGGAAAAAGTACACGGAAAAAAATCATGCCGATTTTTAATTTACTTTTTTACCAAAAACTCAATTTCCCAATCTTGGTATTTTTTTGATTTTCGAGATTTTTTTAAATATATTTTAGGGGGCCGAAACTGGCATCTTATGAGCCAAGATTTGCCACCAAGTTATGATTTTTTGAAAAAATATGTGGTTTTCGAAAAAAAAAAATTAAATTTCATAAGAAAAATATACCTTTTATAATCACTCTAAGCCGCTCGACGAATTCTAATCACTTTTGTAGTTTTTCGCTATTAAATCAACATTTTTTTTTTCAACATACAGAGAAACCTCTTTTTACGCGGTGGCGTTACGCTTTTTGTTTCGTAGATTTCTCTTAAACCATACAATATTTTTTCAAGCTTCAAAATGCGTTTTTAGATCTGAACAAAACCTACAAATTGCTTTTAAAAAATTGCAAAAATGTTACGTTGTTCCAGAGAAATCGACAAATTAGAAAAACGTAACGCACCGCGTAAAAAGAGGTTTCACTGTACATCAACAATGGAAAGTTGCTTGCTCCCTTTTATTTGAGCTATTTGTTACTACGGATCAATCAAAAACACTTTATGAAAGCTGTAATTCATTATCAAAGTGCTGATAGGCCGATAATAGAAAAAGGCTTAGAAAGGGTATATTTCCCCTACTTAAATTTTTTGGACCTAATTTTTTTCATAAAAATTTGAATTTACGGTCGAAAAGTACTCTATAGATTTTTTGATAAAGTGCTTTGTTTTCAAGATATAGCCACCGAAAGTTTGATTTTAGTAAAATATTAGCAGTTTTTCGAATTTTAAAAAAAGTGACCATGAATGACAATTTCTGAACATATTGTTGTTGAAAAGTTCAGAAATTTTGCTATAAAATTGTCTAAAAGACATCGCAGCTTAGACCTCTGGTTGCCAAACATTCAATATTACGCAATTTTAAAATGTTCGGCGTCAAAAATGTTGACCATACTTCTCTATGGCTCAAAAGATGCCGGTTTTGGTCCCCAAAGGCATATCAAAAAATCTCGAAATAAAAAAATACTAATTTTGGGAAATTGAGTTTTAGCAAAAAAAAAGTTTTTTAATAAATCGACAAGATTTTTTTCCAAGTATTTATTTTTTTCTGAACAGTCCTCAACAATAACCTACAACTTTGCCAAAGAAACCAAATAGATCAGAAAATTCATTCAAAGTTACAAAGTTTCGAATATTTTCGTACCATTTTTGTATGGACAGCTACCAAAATTGTATGGAGACTTGTATGGGTAAATTAATGACACAAAATGAGCAATTCTCGGAGATTTCGTTCATTCGATTTTTTTTTGTATTTTTTAATCATTCTGAAACTTTTTTGGTGCCTTCGATATAACCAAAAAAGCCATTTTGCATCATTAGTTTGTCCATATAATTTTCCATACAAATTTGGCAGCTGTCCATACAAAAATGTTATGTGAAAATTCAAAAATCTGTATCTTTTCAAGGAATTTTTTGATCGATTTGATGTCTTCGGCAAAGTTGTAGGTATGGATCAGAACTGCACTGAAAAAATAAGATACACGGTAAAAAAAATGTTGGTGATTTTTTATTTAACTTTTTGTCACTAAAACTTGATTTGCAAAAAAAACTATTTTTATTTTCTGATATGTTTTAGAGCACATCAAATGCCAACTTTTCAGAAATTTCCAGAATGGGCAAAAAAATTTTGACCGAGTTATAAATTTTTGAATCAATACTGATTTTTTCATAAAATCGAAATATTTGTGACAAAAAATTTTCAACTTCATTTATCGATGTAAAATCAAATTTGCAATCAAAAAGTACTCAAGTGAAATTTTGATAAAGTGCACGGTTTTTAAGTTATAGCCATTTTCAGGCAACTTTTTTGAAAATAGTCGCAGTTTTTCATTTTTTGAAATTAGTGCCCATGTTTGCCCACTCCTGAAAAAAATATTTTTGTAAAACTGAGAAAATTCTCTATATTTTGCATTCTTGAACTTTGTTGATACGACCCTTAGTTGCTGAGATATTGCCATGCAATGATTTAAAAACAGGAAAATTGATGTTTTGCAAGTCTCACCCAATCAACCCACCATATTCTAATGTCGATATCTCAGCAACTAATGGTCCGATTTTCAATGTTAAATATGAAACATTTGTAAAATTTTCTGATCTCTTCGAAAAAAATACTTTTATTTTTTTTTAATCAAGACTATCATTTTAAAAGGGCCAAAAATTCAATATTACGCCCTTTTGAAATGTTAGTCTTGATTTTAAAAAAATTAAGGTATTCTCTTCGGAGTGGGCAAACATGGGCACTAACTTTAAAAAATTAATAACTGCGAATATTTTCAAAAAAGTTGCCTGAAAATGGCTATAACTTAAAAACCGTGCACTTTATCAAAATTTTACTTAAGTATTTTTTGATTGCAAAATTAATTTTACATCGAAAAATGAAGTTGAAACATTTTTGTGACCAATATTTCGTTTTTTTTTTAAATCAGTATTGATTCAAAAATTCATAACTCGGTCAAAAATTTTTTGCCCATTCTGGAAATTTCTGAAAAGTTGGCATTTGATGTGCTCTAAAACGTATCAGAAAATTAAAAAAAAATTTAAAAAAAATTAAAAATAGTGTTTTTTTGCAAATCAAGTTTTAGTGACAAAAAGTTAAACTAAAAATCACCAATTTTTTTTACCGTGTATCATATTTTTTCAGTGTAGTCCTAATCTATACCTACAACTTTGCCGAAGACACCAAATCGATCAAAAAATTCCTCCAAAAGATACAGATTTTCGTATTTTCATAAATCATTTTTGTATGGACAGCTGCCAAATTTGTATGGAAAATTATATGGACAAACTAATGATGCAAAATGGCTTATTTGGGCATACCGAAGGCACCAAAAAAATTTCAGCCGGATTAAAAAATACAAAAAATAAAACTAAAGAAAAAAAGACCGATTCCGTAGAGAACTGCTCAAATGTCTTCTTTGGTCATAGGAAAGGCCTCCACAAGGTTTGAGCCAAATGAAAAAATAACAAAAAATAAAAATGGTCGCAATCGGCCGATTTCGTAGAGAATTGCTCATAGGCCAATAAATTATATTCAATGATGTTGTTGATTCATTTCCAGAGTTTTTTTTTTTTTGTTGAATGGTCCTATAAGCTGTTGTGTTTCATATGTTTATAGGACCTTTTCAAAATAAAAACTCTAGATTTATTTCTGGCAGCACCTTCTCGGTCATTTGTTGCTCTATGCTATTTAATGCATATGAACTGTTTCAAGGAACGAATGAACACGATTACACGGAGAAAACTCAACTCCCAAATTCGTGAACAAGTGTTCATTAAATTAATAACCACGAACAGTGTTCAAATTACACGGTACGTTTTTTTGAATCGTACCTATGAAATTTAAAGACTGTGTTTCCGAATTTCATGAACGCTTTTTCACGAGTTTATGAACTGTTTTTTCTCCGAGTACTTTTATGTTATTTGACAAATTTGAGGTCGTTTTACTCTCGGCAGTATTCTGTGGCTATATGACTTAGTTTAAGCTTAAAATCTGTCTGATATTATTGAAACATATTCTTGTAACTTAAGCCAGCTTATGCGTGTAATTCAAACAAAACTGTTCATCCAATTAAAACGAATTTTAAATCGCTGAAACATGATTGTTATGACCCTTCTAGCGCCTAAAAAAACTCGTTTCCACCAAACTATCTGAGGACTTAAACCGCTCTCGAAGCTGAACTCCGAAGCCCAAAACTGGAATTCGGTAGCTAATTAATCTGACCACAACAACACCAGCAAATCTGGTGGCGTCTCGCGGCACGTGATTGATACTCCCCTGTCAAACCACCTCACACTCTGCTTTGACATCTCGTGCACGCTACTAATCTGGGGCTAATGAAATTGGGCTCCTGCCGTGTCGAATTAATTTATTGATTCGTTGATTTGCCTGTCAGCAAGACCGCCGGTGGGTTTTGTTTCATTTTGTTGTGTTTTGGTTCGCGCGAACAAATTTGCTCACTCTTTCAATTTAGGGTCCGCCGATTCCTTCAGCGGAACTCGTTGGGTAACCCTTTTCGGCGAACCGTGACTTCGTCGCGCTCGCTGCTGATGACGGTGGTGATGATATCTATTACCTGCGAACCGCATCGAGCCGTGTCACACAAAGGTTTTTCGCAATCCGATGCGCGAGATTTCCGCCTTAGAATACCCTTTTCAGGGTTTCAGGGTGGGAGGGGAAGGAAGGGGACCCTTGAAATGCTCATCTTAACGCCACCATACGCGGCCACTCACTCAGCTGAAATGATGTGATGTGACGCGGCCCGGCGGTGTCGGTTTGCTCGCCGTTTTAATTGAGTGCGTTCCGCGCGAAAACGAACAGTCTGGGGAATGTTTGGTGGGACAGTGCTGAGTTGAGGAGGTTTTTTACTCGTGAAGGATCGGGAGTTCAATCCCCAGCTAAGATCAATACATCTTGGACTTGTGACTCCGATTCCAACTCCAGCTTCTAAAAAATTAATTACTCCGACTCTGGCGACACCAACAGCTCCCATACAAAGTAGTTGACGATTGATCAACTCCAACTCCGGCTTCACAGAAATAGCCATCTCCGGGTTAGAAGTGGTATTTGTTTTGCCGGTTTTTGATCTCTTCAAATATTTCTGTGATAATTCATAATTCTTATTACAACTGTCCCCGAAAACATTCCCGCCACTGTACGCGCGCTTTTCTTTCGTAATACTTTTTGTCTTCTCGATTTCCACACACTCGCCGGTTAGGCGGTAATCCCAAACCGGCGGCAGCCGGCATCTACTCCGCCGGCAAAACACAATAAGACGACGACGCTGTGGCCACACAGCAGCCCCAGGCCCATCATCACCGGTCTCCGAGGTCTATTTTTATCCGGAACACGCGGCCAAATCCCAACACCATGCCGGGATGCATGAGGAAAACACCAGAAAAAAAAACTTTGTCCAACCTCGGAACAAAAACAACGAAACAAAAAATCCAATCCCGATCCGCAATCGACAGCGCGGAGTTGGTCCCAGTTTGGGCACTTTAGATTAGTTGGAGAAGCGGCCGCGGCGAGCAGGCCCTCGAGAGTTGTGTACCCAGGGATGAGGCCCGGCGAAGATGACGAAAATAATCAGTCCCTGCGATCGGAATACCAATTGCAGCAGCAGTGTCTCGCTCGGATGAAGTGGCGGATGCCATTAGAGTGTGTCCGCTGGTGGGTAGGGTGAATCCCTACACGGATCAAAAAGAGTTCCCAAAATCGTGAACAAACGTTCATGAAAATGGGAACCACGAACAAAGCGTTCAAATCCCATCGTACGATTTTGAAAAACGTACCATGGCATTTGTTGAACACTTTGTTCGTGGTTTCCACTTTCATGAACGCTTGTTCACGATTTTGGGAACTCTTTTTTCTCCGTGTAGCATTTGGTTCAGGATTAAAATGAAGAGTGTTGACCAACGAGGACCACCCTAGCTTCTGTGTTGCTATTTCAGGGCACGGTTGAACTTCTGGTGTAGATCGCAACGCGATTGACGGGATTAGCGATGCGCGCGCGGCCGGCATCCCAAAGGTGATTTGTCAGGGTAGATCCTGACCGAGTCGAGTACACACGATTTAATTACTTGAACAGCGGTCGGAGTTTTGGGACAATTCTGCTCGCATGGCGAAATTCGGATGACATCTCTGGGTACCGAGAACGATAAAATAAAACACTTGTAATCCTAATTAAATCCACGCGTACGCAGCAAAACGGAAACGGGACAGGACAGCTGGGCTACAGCGTGGCGGTCGTCTGATGTGGTTCACAGAGAAGAACCCCGACGAAATGTGTGTGTCGGGATTTGCGAATATCAAGCTCGTTTTGGGCGGCCAGAATACAAAGCAGCGCACGTGTTTGAGGAATTTTCTTTGGTTGGGCAAGTTATCACTCAACTGTGCTTAAGGTAGTTCTAGTTGGCACAATGACACCCGGAAGAGTTTCCAAGTTGTAGGAGAGTTTGTGGTTACGTTGTTGACGCTCCTGACTACCAATGACAACCAACAATTGTGAAAATGGAACTTCTACAATTTTTCAGAACCAAGTTAAGGTATCTAGGGGAATTATACCTATTCTCATAGCATTTTGGTCCATTATCGGCTTATCAGTACTTTGATCTTAAATTTCAGCTAAAATTAAGCGTTTTTGACTGTTTGAGATGAGTTCTCTAGAATTTCGCATAAAAACATGAATTTATTTGTATGAAACTTGGTCCATCGATTAGGTAAAAGTTTTTTCATACAGGTCTGTATACAAATTTGGTGGCTGTCCATTAAAAACTGCTATAAAAACATTTGAAAATCTGTATCTCGAGTATTGATTTTCTGATCGCTTTGGTATCTTCGGCAAAGTTGTAGGTTATGATTATGACTACAGTCCAGATTCGATTATCCGAAGTTCGATTATGCGAAATTCCATTATCCGAAGGTTTGTATGGGACTTCGGATAATTGAATCATGAACAAAACAAAAATCGTTTTCTTTTATTTTCTTACTTTCAACATGAAATTCGAGTTCTGCGACACCATCTTAGTTGAATTTGAATAGTTGATTGCCTGTTATATTACAAAATGCTTTTTTTTTTTTCAATATTTCACAACCGCCATTTTGGTTTTAAAATTTATAAATCACTTCAGGATAGTTTGGGGTTATACTTGAGCATTACAATCAAAAATTAGACAACGAATAAAAAAATTATTTCGTGATTTGATTATCCAAAGATTTCATTATCCGAAATGAAATTTTTCCAATGCCTTCGGATAATCGAGTATGAATTGTATTCAGAAAAAATAGTTACACTCTGAAAAAAACTAATTTTCTACCCCAAAAACTCGATTTTGATTAATTTTACTCCCATCGTTTTTTTTTCATTTCATGATGTATTTTAGAATTCAAATCGAAGAATACCCTTGTAAAATTTGGATTAAGTAACCCGTTTTTGAGTTTGAGACATATTATGTTAAAATTTTAAATAAAATTGTGTTTTTCTAAGTTTAACCAATTGACTCCCAATTTTTAATCGTTAATATTTAATATTAAAAAGCGAATTTTGTGTGAAATTTTCTCAACTCTTTGAAATTTTGTTTTAAGGGTACATAGCAACTAGGGAATTTGTTGTCTTTTTATTCCAAAATTGTTGATCTTACAGACATAATCCTGAAATAAATTGACTGTAAAAAATGTCAAATTTTGTTGTAAATCATTTTGAAGATAGCTTTTTAGGTGATGAATCAAAAATTACATAAGTAGTTCCCGTAGTTTCAAAAATTCCAAAATGTCTTTAACAAATATCTGGGTGCTCCAGGCTTTGGTTGATGTGCACCGTTAAAATTTTCGAATCGCGACATGCATTTCATATTATTTGGTATTATTGTTTTCAAATAATTTGAAAAACGTTGACGTGAGACATAGAAAACTTAAATTATCGTGTTCGATTTTACCCTCTGTATCTCAGCAATCAGAGGTCCAATCTTCAATGTCGTTTAGACAATTTTCTAGCAAATTTTCTGAATAAAAAAAAAATCGGAATGGTCACTCATGGTCAACATTGAAAAAAATCGAAAAACTGCAAATATTTCGCTGAAATCAAACTTTCGTTGGCTATATTTAAAAACGGGGCCCTTTATCAAAAAATCTTTAAAAAGTACTTTTCGATTGCAAATTAAATTTTACATAAAAAATCAGGTAATTTTTTTTTATTTTGAAGATTCGATTTTTTCCAGAAATCACTTTAAAAAAAATCATAACTCGGCGGCTGATTTTTTCACCATACTTCTCTATGGCTCAAAAGTTGCGGGTTTTTGTATGGACCGGTGCCAAAATTGTTTGGCGACTTGGATGTATTTCTTTTTAATAATTCATTTCTTACCAATTTAAAACAGTGGCACAACTCCTGATGCTGATGCTTAGTTATGCTTAAAGTATTTTTTAGTGCATTAGTCTGCCCCATCCAATGCCAAACGTCACCTTATTATAAATTACAGCCGCGGACATCACGCCGGAAACGGGCCACTTTCGCCATTTATTTTCCCACCCAGCGCCATTATCCAATAATTACATAAACAACAATATTTTCACCCCCAATATCCAGCGGATATTTTCGCAGCTGTGACACTGGGAAAAATCATTAAACCGCTCGGCGCGCTAATTTACGACGGCCATCAACTAATTTTCAACTGTTTTTTCGTTTTTCTTTCAGGTAAACAACAATGTTCTCCCTGGAATAGACAAAACGGCCAGAGTGACAGAACAGCTGTTGCCTTCAAGGATGACAGTTGGGGCGAAGACGGTAGGAAAAAATCTACAAGGAAACGTCTTTAAGTTGCGTTTTATTGCGTAATTTCAACGACGAATTCTCGACTTTAAAGTTGCGTTTAAATCTTGAGTGTAATTCACTGGAAAGTGTTTGATGCAATACCGAATTTATGTATAACTTTTGAGGAAACACTTTTCATCTCACATTCCGGAAAAAAGTTGTTTTATGACCCCCAGAAAGCAGCATATCGGTAGCATCTATTCTTATGCTAATGGATTCGGAGCGCATCGCGGACCAGAACTACCGTTATGTTGTCAACCCCGGGCTCATCTCAATCTGGGCGATGACTTCGATGCGGTGTCGGGTCGTGATTTAAATCTATTTAGGCGCATTGTTTACGGGCGCTGTAAACGTCTTGGCTTCCGCACTTTACGACCGTGGCGCGTCTCAGTTGGGGAGTCCTCAGATGTAATCTACAGAGTGAGGAGTCTGTAGAGAGGAGGTGTAATTTTGAGTTTTTGAAGAGCAGCTCCCGTAGAGCTCCAAGATCTCAAAATTTTCTCAGTTTTTATTTTTTTTAAATATTTTGTAATTTTTGATTTGGATGTTAGTTTGTCCATGGATTCCATGTAGGCATGTGATTGCGATTTTTTCTTTAAAAAAAATACGATTTTTGGGTAAAAAATGTCGAATATTATGGTTTCGCTTCCTTCTTCTAAGCTCCCCAAAGCTAGACCAAATTCCAACCCGTGAAGCACAATCACGGGCTACCACAGAAAAGAGAGTCGTGCAACAATTCGTCGTGAACCCGTGATGCGTCGTGCGATGTGTAGCAGATATGCCGTACGGTCGATTTACGACTTGGCAAACGAAGTTCTAGCGTGACCTGGCTGGCCGAGGTTGGACTTTATTATTTTGAAAATAAATTATGCTATTAATCACTGCGTGCGATGTGAGTGACTTCGCGTCTGGTTACCTCAGAAAAGTGAAGAAAACCTAAAAATAATCTTTCATTTGTCCACACGTTCTTTTTGTTGGCGGAGATGCTCTTAAGTTTCTAAAGAATGTGCGTCTTTTGTTGTTTTATATGCTAAGCTGTCTATTTCATGGGTTCTTTATAGAGATGGATGAGCCATAACAATGGCGTCGCACACCGTAGAGAAGTGCCCCGGGAGTCGCAGAGAACTGTGACAATGTTGTGCGACGGCGAAGGAATCGTCGCCGTTGTGATTAATTGTGGAATTTGAATTTTTCTCTCATTTTTTTAAACTATTTTTTATTAGACAAAGTTTACATTTTAAGCAAACTAAGTATTTTCAATACCAGAAAGTTATCAGAAATAACAAAACCCACAAAAGACTCTCGAGGGTGAGAAGGCATCCAATTTGTCTGAGAGTATAATAGCCAAGGTTGTTAACGATAAAATTATCGAGGCTCGATAAAGATAACGATAACGATAATTTTATCTTTATCGTCGGGACGTAATATTTGCAATATGGGTATCAAACGAAGCGAAAATTTGTTAGCATTTTCTCTTTATTTTAGATTTTTTGAAAGTACTAAAATTTTCACAAAATACCGTATTTTTTTTTCTAAAAAACTAAAAAATGTCAAATTTGCACAATTGGTATCAAGCGAAGAGAAATTTTAAATTTTCACACTATTATAGTTTTTTTTAAATACTACAATTTTCACAAAATACCGTAATTTTTTCGAAAGTACTCAAATTGTCATAATTTGCAATATGGGTATCAAATAAAGTGGAATTTGATATGCATTTTCAGTTTTTTTTTTAAAGATTTTTGTGTTGTTGAAACACTAATATTTTCACAAAATACTCTATTTTCGAAAATACTCAAATTTTAAAAATTTGCAATGGAAGCGAGATTTTGAATGAATTTCAGCTTTATTTTTTTTTTGTAAGGCCGTTGCGAATATTTTTCAAAGTTTATGTCCCCCCTCCCCCTTCAAAATCGGTAAAAAAATCAGGGGGAATGCATTACCTGCTTTGTAATGTACACCGCAAAAAGTTTTTTTTTTGCGAAAAAAAATCTCTTCAATACTTGGATATTTTGAAACTAATGACTGCAAAACAACTAGCAGGTGTCGAGGGACATAAACCTCAAAAAATATTTCAAAAAATCAAATTATTCGCTCTACAGCATTGCTTTGGCGTTCTCGATTGCGAGATTCCTACTCGAAACTAGGTGTTCGAAGGCTTGATTGTTGAGGCATTTGCAAACCTCTTTTTACACCTTAGCTTCCATCCACCCCGGGATTCGAACTGACGACCTTTGGATTGTTAGTCCAACTGCCTACCAGCGACTCCACCGGGACAGGACCCAGGGAGACGACTCCTACACCTAACCTTTTAAGGTTAGTCCGGGCCAACATTTACTTCCCGTCCGACGGAAGGCGTGATCAGACAAATCTCGTCTCGAAAAATGCCACCGGGTCCGTCTGGGATCGAACCCAGGCCGACTGGGTGAGAGGCAATCACGCTTACCCCTACACCACGGTTCCCGGGTCAAAAAATATTTGCAACAGCCTAAATTACTAAAATTTTCACCAAAAATCGTATTTTTTGCAAAGACTTAAATTTCTATAATTTTTAATATGTATGGGAACCAAACGTAGCAAAATTTTATATGAAGCATTCCAAATTTTAACGTAGGTTTTAAACATACAAAATTTCGCTTCGTTAGCCTATATTGCAAATTTTAAAAAATATGGTATTATGTGAAAATTTTTGTATTTTCCAACAAAACATTAAGAAGGTGAAAAAGCGTATATAATTTCGCTTTGTTTGATTCCTATATTGCAAATTTCGAAAATTTGAGTATTTTAGAAAACATTCGGTATTTTGTAAAAAAAAATGTTTTTAACAAAAAAAACTTGAAGTGAAAAAGCATAAAAAAAATTCGCTTCCTTTGATACCCATTTTGTAAATTTTGAAAATTTGAGTATTTTTGAAAAAATACAGTATTTTGTGAAAATTTGAGTATTTTCCAAAAATTACTCTAATAATGGGAAAATGCATAACACATTCCGCTTCGTTTGATACCCGTATTGCCAATTATGAAAATTTGAGTACCTTCGAAGAAATACGGTATTTTGTGAATAGTTTTGAGTTTTTATACTTTGAAGCTTACCATATTTTTATAAAATAAATTCTTGGTAAAAGCATTGAAAATTTAACTCGATTTGGTTCATATAAATCAATTTTAGAAAGATTTTAAAAATGATTTATCGTCCATCGATAGTCTTATCGCCGCTAGAATTATCGAAATAATGATAACAACAATAATATTATTGACGATATTTTTATAGATTAAAAACCTTGATAATAGCATAATTTATCTTGTCATGGTGGCCGTTGCTGTAAACGCACTGGAATGTTGATCCAAAGGACTTGGGATCGATTCCCAATATCGACGCTTTTTGTTTGTGTTTTTTGATTTTCAGATTTTTTTTGAAAATCAGGCTGAGAGTAAAATACTCTCACTTTGAGAACTTTTCTCTCTCCGGCGATTTCTGCTCTGTTTAGGCCAAGTTATCACAACAGTGACAACATTTTCTGCGAAATGAAGAAATATTCTCGCTGCTCGGAATGGTGGAAACGGCCTAGATAAGAGCACCGACTTGGGGAGCAATAATTTATGTGTGGCGATGTATTATTGATGTCTCCGCGGTGAGTGGGCTAATTGATTTCGCTCTAGCGAGTAGGAATCGTGAAGTGATTGATGTTCGGATTGAAGGTTGGAGGAGATTCGCAGATTTGGGTGGGCATGATTTGAGTTATGGAAGGAATCTTTGTTATGTGAATTTATTTGTTTTGGATCGATAATACTACTCAAGTATCCATTTCGATGATGCAATGATGGTAGAAGTAGATCTTTCAAAGATTTTGAGGTTCAAATCCACAAAACATACCTTTCAGCACACGATCAAGGTCAATCTCGTTTCGATCAATCATGACGAAATCCCATAAACCTACCTCAGTCTGTCACGACTTGGCTGTTACGGCTCGCCGCCCTCCAAAACCCATGCACCGTGACAACCCTTTCTAGGTCCACCCTTTCATGCGAGCACACCAAGGCCAGCAACGCTCACTGCACCGCCGCGCGCATCGCCGGTACAAGCCAAAATCTACGTCCAAGGTCACCCGAGTCCAAATTACCCCAGAAAGAGCGGTAAAAATCGAGAATCGCGAGCCCCCAATTTGCGTTGCGCTGGTAAATGCCAAAGTGGCCGGTCGATGCTGGGGTTGCACAATTATGCAATTTCTGCGGTGACCAATAATTCCAAAAAATTACTCTGGTCGAGTACGAGATGATGTTGTCCATTACCTCGGACACCGAAACTTGCGGCACCTGCAACATTCGGCTCGCGTGGTTTCATACGGCTTAATGGAGAGGTGATCACCGTGGTGCCAGAGAAAAAAGAATGCGAATCATGACAATTTCTGGTTTTGGCGGTCAACCGACGAAGGTGTTCCATGAAGTGAATGAGTTTGAGCATAAACCACGATGTGAGTCGAAAACCTGTTTTTGGTCACAGATTTATGAAATCTAATTTGTAATCATAGTTTCGCTTAAGACATATCTAGTGAAGAACTTCTGTATTCATTTTCTGAGGGTATTGACCTGACTTGATTGGAACTAACTCCAAAAGAAGATTTTTCTTTCAAACGAGTAACACATCAATCAATACCTCATTGGAAAACGCAGCAAAAACTATCACAAAAAAGTACACCAGATCCATATGTTCATCGATTGCAATTCCAAACCAAAGAATCAGAAGGAAAAAACGCTCTCCACTAGCAGCTCTATATAAAACCACATCTCGCCACATCTACAGCAATTGCCACGAGGTATAGCTTAAAAAAGGAATCACCGCACAAGGATCCAGCAGCCGACGAGACGTGTGGCAATGCAATTCCACCGTTCTCAGAGTGTGTGTTGTCCAGCAGCAGCAGCAGTTCTTCAGAGTGCGGTAGAATAATTGCCAAGTTTTCTTGCGTTTTTCCACAAAAGTCACGTACGATTGTGCGAACAAGTTTAGAATCTTGAAAAGATTTCCATCAATGGCAATAGAGCCAACCAGCCAGCCAGCCAGCGTTGTCCTCACTCTGCGAATCGAGATCGTTTCTTAGGGCCAAGGTGCCAGCGAAACAAGCTCTGTACTCGACTATATCCATAAGTGGGCAACTTTGAGGCCAGTTTTGAGGGGCACAAGGGGAGTGGTGCTCTGGGAGAGAAATAAAGCAAACTTTACAACTCTAGAAGTTTTATACGAGTTACTTAAATGGATTCGGCAACGGCACTAGAATGGGAAGCAGCAGTGGTCGGTGGAGAGAACACAAAAAAAACGTAATTCTCGTTCTCAGCGGACTTTGGAGCTGCGAAGTCTCTTGAGGGAACTTGGGAGGCAGGGTTTCTAACACGATACTATCTTGTATAACGTAAACTTTTGGATTATGAAATACCCAACTGTTTAGAAGTTATGTTACAATTGGAAATAATCAATGTCGAAAATTCTTGAATTTTGAAAATTGAAATGAAAAAACTGCATCCATGGGATCAACAGAAAATACCAATTATATGAAGAAGAAGATGTTTTTTTTTTTCTGAAAATAATTAAAGTTATATTTTGAATATCATGAAGCATAATTATTAATTTCATATGGTACCCAAGTAACATTTTTTCCCAGGAGTTCTACAAGAGCTCTTCAAGATAGCTACAGCATAGCAGTTTGGACCGCGGTAGGATAAAATTCTCTTCAATACTTCTTCAGGAGTTTGGAAGAGTACTTGAAGAGAATTTTATCCTACCGCGGTCCGAACTGCTATGCTGTAGCTATCTTGAAGAGCTCTTGTAGAACTCCTGGAAAAAAATGTTACTTGGGTAACCAGCGCTGTAAATAAGTGATAGAAGAAAACTATCATTTGATGATTTTTACACTAAAATATCAGAGCACAATAATTTTTAAATTCTCTTCTGTTATCTCGTGTTTGTCAGCATGAGCATTCTCTCTCTATCACTCCTTCTATTTTTCTCGCTCACGAGCACTCACCGAAGATTCTTTTGTTTTTTAAAAAAATCGCAAAGGAAAAAACGCGAGAGTTAGATTGAGAACCGACCACGCATTACGTCCCATTAAACTGTGTTGGCAAATTTTGTTTTGTAGCGGCTTTCATGGTTACAATATGTAAAGGGGGAATGATTGTGCATACGAGAATGAGAGAGAACAAGAGAATGTCACACGGGAAAGAAATCAGCAATTCTTTTTGATGAGAATTTCGCGACGGAAAGAAGGGCAGTGAAAGCTGGGAGATTGGATTTCAGGCATGAAAATAACAGTCGCTGAGAACTGTAGGTATGTTTGATATTTTTACAACCGTGGTTAAGATTATCATTTACACATAAAGTTGAAACAAAAAAACTAGAGTTTGAAAATCTTTCATAAAATTTTCATATTTTTTTCATCCAGCACAAATTTGCTAAATATATCAATGCAGAAAAATGCATCTTAGATTTTTTCAGTTGATAAGATTTTCATTTTCATTACAATTTTAAAGTTTTTTGAAAAAAATAATGTTTTGCCCCCTGATTTTTCGAACCAATTTTGAGAAAAGCGACATAAGTTTTAAAAAATATGTGGAACAGCCTAACTCATTTTAATTTTTTTCTAAAATTGACTTAATTCAACAAAATCGTGTTAAATTTTCATTACTTTCACCAAAAATATATTTTTTGAAAATATAGTAGTTTTTAAAGTATAAATACTCAAAATTTCTCACAAAATACCGTACTTTTTCGAAAGTACTCAAATTTTCATAATTTGCAATATAGGTCTCAAACGAAGCGAAATTTTGTATTCCTTTTCACTTCATTAGAGTGTTATTTTTTTAAATACAAAAAAAAACACAAAATATCGATTTTTTTTCGAAAGTACTCAAATTTTCAATATTTCCAATATGGGCATCAAACGAAGCAGAATCTTGAATGCTTTTTCACTTTATCAGAGTTTGGTGTCGAACGAAGCGAAATTTTGTATTCTTTTTCACCGTATTATTGTTTTTTAAATACATTTTGTTCAAAGAATACCAGTTTTTTTCGAAAGTACTAAATTTAAAAAAAATTGCAATATGGGTATCAAACGAAGTGCAAATTGTGTATGCTTCATAAAAAATTTTGCGTCGTTCGATACCCATACATATTGCAAATTATAGTAATTTAAGTATTTAAAAAAAATAATTTGTGGAAATTTAAGTGATATTAAAAAATATATAAAATGCACCCAATGCAAATTTTGATTATTTTACGAATTTTAAATATTTAAGTATTTTCGAAAAATACAGTATATTGAAACTACATATCAAATTCAATTCGTTTGATACCCATATTGCAAATCATAAAATTTGTAGTATTTTCGAAAAAAATACGGTATTTTGTGAAAACAGCAGTATTTTCAAAAACATCTTATAATGTGTTTACAACATACAGCATACAACATTTTGCTTCGTTTGATACCCATAAAGCAAATTTAAAAATTTGAGTATTTTCGGAAAAATACGGTATTTTGTGAAATTTTTAGCATTAAAAAACTCTAATGAAGTTAAAAAGCATATATATTGCAATTTGGAAAATTTGAGTACTTCCGAAAAATATGGTATTTTGTGAAAACTTTAGTATTTTTCGAAAAAAAACTATTGAAGTGAAAATGCATAAAAAAATGTTGCTTCGTTAATTTTATTGCAAAGTATACAGAAAAATGAGTACTTTCGGAAAAAACGTAATTTTGGGTATTTATACTTTGCAGGGCTGCGGAGTCGGGTCATGTTTTAGACGACTCCGACTCCGACTCCGGCTCCGGCTTTCAGGTTCATACGACTCCGACTCCGACTCCGACTCCAGCCTGCCAACTCAAGCCGACTCCGACTCCGACTCCGACTCCGGCTCCAGCTTTTAACAAATTGTTGACTCCAACTCTGACTCCAACACTAAATCAGTATTAAGAATTTCTAAATTTTTTTTTAAATAATATCCCCATTCCTCTAACTATCCCCCACCTATTAGCCATTTTGAAGGTTATTTTGTAACTTTCATTCAGCAGACATAGTCGATTCTTTAAGCACCTTCAAACTTTGTTCCCAACTTTGAATTAATCAGCTGTTCAAAGGTAGTCCTCATCTCAGCTTAACATATTTTCACACAAGTAATACTTAAACATCGAAATAAATTAAATTAAATAAAAAGTAATAATAACATCACTCACATGTTCAGCTCACACATGCGCGTATACCTGTAAACCGGGGTGACATTGATAAGTTGAAGTTTTTTTTACAAAATGATTTTGCAAAATCAGAGTACCTCAAGAAGTAAAATTGGATTCTGCTCTTAGAATAATGGGATTTTTTATTTAATTACCCTGCAATTTACACAACTTTTATTTAAAAGTTTATAAACTAGTTGTACAAATATTTAATTGTTATATTAAAAAAAAAGAGACCTAGCTTTCATAATCGATATCTAAAATCATTTTGCTTACATTTGGGCTGAAATTTGTAAGAAACAAAGTAACTTACATCAAAGTCACCCTGGTATTAAAATAAACAGTTTACGTAACTATATTGCAAAGCTCTACTGAATTTGTTTGAAAATACATACATGGACATTTTGTGATTCGGCCCAGTACATGGTTTAAACATACAAATCATGATTAAATCCTTACCGGTTGAATAATATTTGAAAAAAGTCAAGCTTTATCAATATTACCCCGGTCTATGACATTTAAAAAGAAATATTTGTTTGATTTGTTCAACGATATTTTTATGGATCCACACTTTCAGATTTTTGTAGAGAAATAGAAAACATTAAGGAAATCAATATATTTAATATATTCAATGATGATTTCAAAATTAGTTGCTACTTATTTTTGATGTTTCCTGTCAGTTTCGAATATCTACAACACGACCCTTTGATTTTTTTTTATTTATATACAAAATGAGCATGTTGAGTTCCAAGTAATAGATTGAAATACCTAATAGTTGATAATTTAATGGTCAATCTTACCAATAATGTTTTAAAAATGTTATCATTTTAGTTAAGTACTGATAGTGATCCTTTGTTTTTAAATTTTGTGAAATTTGATTTGAAAGAAGTTAAAGGAGGGAGTCAAGAATCAACTGAATATTAATAAAAATGCCTGCACAATCAAAATTGTTTATAATTTTATGAGTTATGAAACTACAAACATGGGTAAATGAGGGGAAATTTATCATTTACTGATCATAGTGAAATAACAAATTCAGAGCTATCCAATCAAACTGAAAATGTTACAAAAACATAATGGCATCTGATAAATCTCTTGAATCAACATATAAATTAACTGAAAAAAATCAATACGAGGTTTAAAAAATAGGCATTTAAAATTTTTGTAAATTAATTTGCATTATAACAAAAAAAAAAAACTGAACAATAAAAAAGTTCATAAATTTTATTGAATTTAAGATAACTCCGACTCCAGCTCCGACTCCGGGTTTATCAGAAATTGTCGACTCCGGCTCCGACTCCGACTCCAGCTATTCGAGTTTTGACGACTCCGACTCCGACTCCGACTCCAGGTCCCCAAAAAGACCCGACTCCACCGACTCCGGCTCCGACTCCGACTCCGACTCCACAGCCTTGATACTTTGAAACATACAACATTTTCAAAAAATATATAAAATATTTTTTATATTCTTAGTAAAAGCATTTATCGAAGAATTATCGAAATAATAATAACGATAGATTATCGTTATCGTCCCGACAATAACGATAGAATTATCGTTATCGAGCCACAATAATGTTATCGTTTACAACCTTGATTTTTACAACCAAATGGATTTACAAACTCTAAAAAGGGCTAAAGCTAAAAACAATCTCTAAAAATCTATTATAACAAATATTGTTTGAAAATCGATCCACCTGTAAGGCTGTATTTTCTTTATTTTTTCCAAATTTAAGGAGTTTTTTTTAAGGCCTGATTATGACAGGAAATGGTTTTTCTGTGTATCGAGCCACCCTAATGATTAAAGATTCTTTGTTTTATATTTATCGATATCGAGAATCTTAGTGGTACCGATTTTGAACAAAAAAAATCTAAATAAATTAATTTGCAGATATTGTAAATGTTCGATTGAAAAATCGAACCAAACCTCGATCGAAACTCCATAAAGCAGTCAACTACCTTTCTGATACTTAACCAAATACCGGTTCCGCAAACCCTATCCAACCTCTTCGACGATCAGATTGATGAGAGCGTGATATGTTGCTAAATTAAAAAGTTAGCCACCAGCCACGGCCACGTTCACCACCTTCCCTGCCCTGGCCTCTGACTCACTGACTTCCAAGCGTTCTCGTTGACTTGTTTGACGTCGTCGTCGGCGAGAATGTGTGCACCCAGAACTGGGCATTGGCATACGAGAGGATAAAGAGCACGATTCGGTAGTAAAATGGTACTGTGTGCGGACGGAGAGGATAAATCCCGAAATTGCCGTGAGTACTTTACTCATAGTTCATTATCCAAAAAAGTTCATCCATCAAAAAAAAAAGTACCGGTACCGAGATTCGAACCCAAGACCTTCGGCTTATTGAACCGTGCCTTTGCCGTATAGGCCACCATGGTTCGGTGACTAAGTGGCGGTCATTTGTCCATATAAGCCACTCAATAGGATGAACTCGTCAATGAACGAATGAACACCCGAGAGGTCTTTACTCACGTTCCTTTTCGGGAGGACTTTCCCCTCGTTCTTTAACTTTGGGTGTGGTGTACACTTAAATGGCAATAAATTTGGCAAGACCACCATCACTTGGAGTAGACTTGGTGGAAGCACTTTTGAGCGGCGTGGTTCAGTCAAGTGGAGAAATGGGCGGGCACTTGTGGGAAGTGGCTCACTTGGCATTGTTGCTTAACAAGCGCATTTAATGTTTGCTTTTGTAATAAATCTAAGCGAGAAAATCGCGTCGAAGCGACGAACTTTTCATCGCCAGTTCGTCCGTTTGCAATAACCAGACCGAAAAGTGGAAGTCATCATCGGTTGGCGGTGCCATGAACCCGTGCTGCTCTTGCGGGGTGTGTAATCGGGGATGTTAACGATAACAATTATTTAGCCATCAACAACGGAACCATTTTTCTGTGCAGCAGCGACTTGCAGTTGAGATGGTGGGTTCGTCGTTTGCGAGCGCACAAGTCGCTGGGCGGGCGGGCGTTCCTTCCTTGAAATTGCCAGTAGCAATTACCGGGGTTAAACGCTTCAAGGATCTGCCCTGTGTTCTTTCAGCGGTTTTGACGGCTAAATAAGGGTTGTTTTTTATGTGAGTGATAGATGGTGAGAAGCACGAGAGTGTGTTGACAGAGGTCGGTGATCTGGGGCTGGGAGTGAGGACGTTTAATTGATGATTATTTTAAATCATTTTTTCTTCTTGTTTATAAACCTAAGTTATGATTTGGGTAAATTGTTTTACCAGGCGTAGCAAGAATTTTCAAATTTGTTATTTAGAAATTTCAAATTGATCAACTGTTAAAAATCCTGAAGAAGTCGAACACTTTGTTATTGCTCATCCATCATCGATTTCAGTCCACCCAGAAGAAGGCTCGCAACGGACTCGTCGCCGCTAGTCTGCCCACTAGACAAGTTTGCCAAATAAGGCAACTTGCGTCGTCCCAAAGGAGTCGGGAACCCTTCTCCCCGTCAGAAGCATTCCAAAAAACGCGAGAATTCAAGCAAAGAAGAAAAAACCGCTCGTAATTAGTTTTGACAAGTCTGCGCTATTAGGGATTGTCTTCAAGAACGCTGGCGATGACGGCGGGGGTGCGTTCAGAATCGATACAATTTTGGCGATGCTCGATTTTCTGAAACCTTCCCTGGGGGGGTTACTTAACCCCCGGACCTATCGAGATTGCTCGAAACAAAGATTTATTGTATATTGGGATTGAACGCTTTTGGCGGATCGTGACTTGAAGCTAACCAAATTTTCGCACTGCCCCGAAAACAGAGGAAGAAGTGAGATAAAGACTTTGAGTAATCCAACTGGTGAAATTTAACTTGTCTAGGTTAAGTTTTTTTTACGAAAGCAGAGCAGATTTTTTCTATCTCACAAATAGAACGTGTTGAGCGAACAATGCTCGCGAGAAGGTCAAATCGTAAATAAAATGATTGACGAAATATATTAGCGTACTGTTGGCATTTCTGAATAGAGTAACTATGAAAAAAAAATTATGATCTTAACTACACTTAAACTTACACATTAATTTAAAAAAGTCGCACTTTATTTCCAAAATTTTGAAAAGTGTGAAAAATTTAAGTTCAAAAATTCAAACTCATTTTTAGAGAATTACTCCCAGCATTTCCCGTCCCGTCCCGTTTTTCGATGGGTGAAAAAGATGTTTACTTAGGAGATTAAAATGTACCCTCTTCAAAATCACCCTTTTTTTCGGGGTAAAAAAAACCCAAAGGTTTTTCGCTTTGTTGGACAAAGATTTTTTCCAACGCCTGACAACACTGTTCCGGGCTTCTGCAAACTCCGGCCGGATAGTCAATCACGTTTATTTTTCGTGCTGGAGTTGGAAGTCAGCGCGGAACGGAACAAGCAAATTTTTGGGGGGAGCTGTCAGTTTGGCGAACGGAACCGGCCAGAGTGACGTGAAAGGTCAATCGTTTAAAGGCGGAATTGCTGTCGAGGCGCGCTGTTTTGGGGGGAGGTTTTTTTGTGAAATGGGAAAAAGGGTTTTTTTTTGTGGAAAATCTTGGAACGAAACGTGGGATTGAAATGTGGGAAATGGTCTTTTGATTGAATGATTTTTGTAAGGCAGGCTCTTGCTGGCACGAGAACTCGTGAATTTAGAATATTTAATTGTTTGTTATGATAATTGAAATTATAGGTATTAACGAAAGAGGCATTTGCTTAACTAGCGAATCACTTAGCCCGATGTTTGTAAACAATGTGCGAATAATAAAACTGTAACGGAGAAATTCATGGAATTATAGTTTACTCATTTATGATCTTCTGAGAATTGGGGAAAATCAGTATCTTGAGAAGAGATATTTTGATGGATTTGGTGTCTTGGACAAAGTTTTAGGTTATGATTAGAACTCGTCTTTAAAAAAAATGTGCATTGAAAAAATCCCGATTTTTTTTATAAAACTTTTTATTACAAAAAAATATGACTATTTGGAAAAGTGGAAAAACTCTACATTATTTACAGTTTAATTTCAAAAATCAAGTCAGATGTAAAAAAAATGCAACCGTAAATGACTTTACTCATTTTTTGATAATGAAAATAAGAGATTTCTTCATAAATTATCTTTTAATTGCAGCAAATTCAACTTTTTTGGAAAATTTCACGTTACAATTATTGCTTTTAACTTGTAACTCGTGCACTTTATCAAAAGCCACTCATTCTTGTCTTAATATTTGATTTGGCATTAAAAACAAAACAAAATTTAGTTTGACACTACTTCAGTTTTTTTTGCCAAAATCACTTTTATGTTAAATTCATATCTTCTGTACCAGATTTTGCACCATTATAAACTGGTAAATTATAAACATGGGTAATTCTCCGCCAACTCACACAGCAGTTGCCCCGACCCCTCTTCGATTTGCGTGAAACTTTGTCCTAAGGGGTAACTTTTGTCCCTGATCACGAATCCGAGGTCCGTTTTTTGATATCTCGTGACGGAGGGGCGGTACGACCCCTTCCATTTTTGAACATGGGAAAAAGAGGTGTTTTTCAATAATTTGCAGCCTGAAACGGTGATGAGATAGAAATTTGGTGTCAAAGGGACTTTTATGTAAAATTAGACGCCCGATTTGATGGCGTACTCAGAATTCCGAAAAAACGTATTTCTCATCGAAAAAAACACTAAAAAAGTTTTAAAAATTCTCCCATTTTCCGTTACTCGACTGTAAAATTTTTTGGAACATGTCATTTTATGGGAAATTTAATGTACTTTTCGAATCTACATTGACCCAAAAGGGTCATTTTTTCATTTAGAACAATTTTTTTCATTTTAAAATTTCATGTTTTTTCTAACTTTGCAGGGTTATTTTTTAGAGTGTAACAATGTTCTACAAAGTTGTAGAAAATTACAAAAAAAATGATTTATAGACATAAGGGGTTTGCATATAAACATCATGCGTTATCGCGATTTTACGAAAAAAAGTTTTGAAAAAGTTACTTTTTGCGTTTCTCTTTGTTTCGTCGTCCGTGTCTGTCGCGGGTGACCATTAGCCTGTCCCATTTTGAGGTCATGTCGAGGAATTTCAGGTGCTCACTTCTTAAATGATAGATTATGATGTTAGGAACAATGTTTTCTTAGACAAGAAAAAAAATAAAATACTTTCTCGCACCCCCTAGTCGATTTACTGAAAAAAGTCACTTTTTTGAACAAATTTTCTAAAATCGCTTGGAATCAATACAGAAACTGATTCGATCTGGTGAGTATTATCTTTAAACGATAGGTTTTTGTCCATACATTAAGATGCACTATCAATATTGGACCAAAACCTAAGTTTTTGGACTCTCCCAGGCGGATTTATGTCGAAAAAATCGCATTTTTTAGAAACTTTTTTCAGAAATGCTCATTTAATTTAGGGTACCCTATTTTTCCCAGTAAAACCAATACATGCAGCTTGTAGGAAATTTCATTGCAAACATTTTTCCTTCTGAGAAAATTCAATTTGGGCACTCCAGAGCCGAGATATTTGAGTTTTAGTGAGAAAAAAAGTGCCAATTTTCAAAATTTCTCAGAATTCAGAAGCAAGGCCTACTAATTACACGATGTTGCAAGCATGTGTCGCAAAGGTCAGGGTATGCTTTCTTATAGTAATTTTGGCCGCTGAATCCGAATCTGTAATCAAATTTCTTGTAAACAGTGATGTTTTGTAGCTACACCCTTTTGGAATGTTATTTGCGTGTTTAAATCGCTGCAATTCAAATAGCTTGCAAGTTCGGTAATACTTTTCTCGGTTTTCGTACCACTTGATTGTTATTTTACTCACAGAACTCTTTATGTGTAATGTTTTTTACGTTCTGATTATGTTTTAATAATGTGTTTAGCAATTCGGAAATCGCATATTTTTATTTGGCGGGGGCTTAAGCTAATATGGATTTATAAAAAAAAGAATGCCAGAGAAAATTTTAGGAAAAGTGGCTGCATTTGGATAAATTTGTTTGGAAAATTGCATTAAAATAAGTTCTTGAAGACATTTTCGAACATTTTTCATAAAAAAATATAAAAAAATATACAATAAAGCTTCAGAATTTTTAGTTTTCTTTATTTATTAATCAATCCTTAATTCTAGTAAGGGACCATTCATAAACCATGTGGACACTTTGTTAGGGAGGGGGGGGGGGAGGTGGGGGAGGTGTTCAGCGATTTTCCACGCTCCATATAAAAAAGAATTGTTTTGTATAGAAATTGGGGGCAGGGGGTCTGCGATTTGAAAAAAAATGTCCACGTGGTTTATGGATAGTCCCTAAGCCCCCACCAAATAACAATAGGCGATTTTTCAAATAGCTTAAGATAATAAAAACGTAAAAAAACATTTAACAGATCTGTGACTAAAATAACAATCAAAGTGGAACGAAAACTGAGAAAAGTATGACCGAACTTGCAAGCAATTTGAATTGCAGCGATTTAAACACGCAAATAACATTCCAAAAGGGTGTAGCTACAAAACATCACTGTTTACAAGAAATTTGATTACAGATTCGGATTCAGCGGCCAAAATTACTATAAGAAAGCATACCCTGACCTTTGCGACACATGCTTGCAACATCGTGTAATTAGTAGGCCTTGCTTCTGAATTCTGAGAAATTTTGAAAATTGGCACTTTTTTTCTCACTAAAACTCAAATATCTCGGCTCTGGAGTGCCCAAATTGCATTTTCTCAGAAGGAAAAATGTTCGCCATGAAATTTCCTACAAGCTGCATGTATTGGTTTTACTGGGAAAAATAGGCTACCCTAAATTAAATGAGCATTTCTAAAAAAAGTTTCGAAAAAATGCGATTTTTTCGACATAAATCCGCCTGGGAGAGTCCAAAAACTTAGGTTTTGGTCCAATTTTGATAGTGCATCTTAATCTATGGACAAAAACCTATCGTTTGAAGATAATACTCACCAGATCGAATCAGTTTTTGTATTGATTCCAAGCGATGTTAGAAAATTTGTTCAAAAAAGTGACTTTTTTCAGTAAATCGACTAGGGGGTGCGAGAAAGTATTTTATTATTTTTTCTTGTCTAAGAAAACATTGTTCCTAACATCATAATCTATCATTTAAGAAGTGAGCACCTGAAATTCCTCGACATGACCTCAAAATGGGACAGGCTAGTGACCATAAACGGCCATGATCGACGACGACCAACTTTTTCAAAACTTTTTTTCGTAAAATCGCGATAACTCGTGATGTTTATAAGCAAACCCCTTATGTCTACATATCAAAATTTTTGTAATTGTCTGCTCTACAACTTTGTAGAACATTGTTACACTCTAAAAAATAATCCTGCAAAGTTAGAAAAAACACGAAATTTTAAAATGAAAAATTTTGTTCTAAATGAAAAAATGACCCTTCTGGGTCAATGTAGATTCGAAAAGTACATTAAATTTCCCATAAAATGACATGTTCCAAAATTTTTAACAGTCGAGTAACGGAAAATGGGAGAATTTTTAAAACTTTTTTAGTGTTTTTTTCGATGAAAAATACGTTTTTTCGGAATTCTGAGTACGCCATCAAATCGGGCGTCTAATTTTACATAAAAGTCCCTTTGACACCAAATTTCTATCTCATCACCGTTTCAGGCTGCAAATTATTAAAAACACCTCTTTTTCGCATGTTCAAAAATGGAAGGGGTCGTACCGCCCCTCCGTCACGAGATATCAAAAAACGGACCTCGGATTCGTGATCAGGGACAAAAGTTATCCCTTAGGACAAAGTTTCACGCAAATCGAAGAGGGGTCGGGGCAACTTTTCCCGATTTCGTGTGAGTTGGTAGAGAATTACCCACATCGAAAATAAATTCTGAAACATCCTTATAAAATCACTTATTAGAAGCATTTTTGATGACCATACACAGTAATATATTGTGTAAATTAGGAAGGTGTAATTTTGGAAGGTTGAATATTACCTCTTTTATGATGTAATTTTACCTCAATTTAGACTGAAAAGTGACATTACACCAGAAAAGCTGTAAAATTACACATTTTTCTGACATAAAAAATGTACCCCTTCTCAAATGTAATATCATTTGACTTTGTTAATGTGCGGAAGTCATGGAATAAGTTTCATCCAATTAAAACAAAAAAAAATTAAAAATCTCGAAAAAAATTTGCAAAATTCTTCTTTGCTGAGAAAGGTTTGCTTTTGATGTATGTAATTTACATAGTAAAAGAATGTGTATGGTGTAATTATGGAACGTTAAATATCACCTTTTTTATGATGTAATGTTTTCCAATTTGGAGTGAATAGGTAACATTACACCAGAAAAGTGATAAAATTACATACACATTTTCAAAGGTAAAATTACACATTTTTTCTGACATAAAAGATGTACCCCTTCCCAGATGTGATATTACCATATTTTTTTTGCTGTGAATGAAAACCTTGAACATAAAAAGTTCGTTCATACTAGACGCAATTTCATGTAAAAAATTATAGACTTTCTGATCGATTTGAAATTATCTGAAATGACGAATGATTTAAATTTAAAGGTATGAAGGTAAAAATTGTAGGTCATAGCTTAAAATATCGAGGTATTGGAGAACTTCCTAAAAAAAAGATTTTCCACAATGAAATATAGTTTGTTGTATGTACTAAAATTATTATTCAACAATTCAAACTTGTTTTGCGACCATTTTTGAAAACCAATATGGTCACTGCTTTAAATTTCGAAATATTGTAAAATTACTCGACAAAATCTGGGATTTCTTTGAAAAAATCATTTGTACTAATTTTCAATTCAATTCAATTCGGTTTTATTTGTGAATAATCAAATTACAATTTGTACATATTATGAACCTAACAGAGTTTTTGTGTTCATTTCAGCTGTGTGTTACGTCTTAATTCGGTTTAGAGCAATTATTACTGTTAATTAAATGCACAAACAAGAGTAAGAAAAAGTTTTCAAAAAACTTACGCAATTGCTAATGATAGGGGATAGGAATAGAAAAAGCTTAAAACTAGATCACAGCAAAATTTAATCAATTTTAGATGTGCTTGATCATCAGCTCCCCAAGGGCCAGGAATTGCTCCGCTTTGTTACGGCAGGTCCGGAACCGCGTCATCATCTCCCCCGCGAGAGCAAAGAACTCCGGCAGGGTAAAGAGATCTTCCCCGGTGACTTCTTGCTGGGCCGCATTGCCGCTACCGGCAGCGACCACGCTGGCGAACGATCGACCCCATCCAGGAGGGAACGCTGGGTTGTCCGCTGGAACCGTACGATAACCAGCAGCCGGCACGGTTACGCTCGTACTTCGCTGAGGAGGGTGGGACGCTGCTGCTTTCTTTTTCCTCTTTTCCTGCTCCTCGAGGTAGGTTTTCCGTGCGCTGCATCCACGGTAGTTGCTGGTATGGTTACCTCCACAGTTGGCGCACTTGATGCGCGCCTTGGTTTGCTCTGCCTTGTCCCCCAAGTCCGCCTTGCACGGCAGTGCGCACGCCTCCGAGAGGTGTGTTTCACCGCACTTCACGCAGCGGGGCGGAGGTTGCAGTTCCGCGAGCCGTGGCCAAATTTCTGGCAACGGTGGCATTGCGCTGCGTCCGTCGGGTTCTTTGAGTAAAACCGCCAGTTTACCCAAAAACCGTCCAACGCCTTAGTTTTCCGCAGGTCTTGAATTTTGACGGTGCCGCGGTCGAAGTACAACAGGTACAGTGTATGTGTACCTGTGACCGTTGTCTTCCGCGAGAGGACTTTTATGTCACGCGGCGTAATTCCAGCACCCGAGAGGTCCTTCTTTAGGTCGGAGATCGGGCGATCTTGGTACCCCTGCAAGACGACCTTCACGGCAGTCTTCTGCACGGGGTCGAATGTGTAGAACTTGAAGTTTTTATTCTTCAATTTCTCCACAACCAGGTCGAAGTTCTTGCTGTCAAATGTGTAGACTTGCACTGACGACTTACCGATTTTCAGACAATATCCGAGGCCTTCCAGCAACTCGTCAATATCGTCCGTCAACGTGTCCAAAACATAGATTGGAGGTGGTCTACGTTCCTTTGGAGAATTGTTCGTTTTTGACGTTGACACTTTCTTCCGTGCACGTCCATCGTATTCGTCGTCGTCGGTAGTGCTGCTACCGTCGGTGTTGTTGTTGTTTTCTTCGTCGTCGCTCAGCATCTGGAACTCGTTCCTGATGGGAATGTTGGCGGATGTTGACGTGTTGGTCGTGGCACCGGAAGTACCGGAACGGGTTCGCACTGGTGATCTTGGAACATATCCGGGATGTAGTAACTTTTTGTCGATGCCTTCTGCGCTCACGCTCCCCTGCGCGATGGCGGTCGACACGGCGTTGGCTTTTTTACCTTTTTGCACACGGCCGGTAGACGAACTTCGCGGGGTTTTCGAGGCCGCACTCGAACTGCCACGGCCACGGCCGGCCTTTGGCATGCTGCAGGAGCGAACTCGCGGGTAATCACGGTAGACTACGGCGGAAAATTTCGAAAAAACTATAGAGCACTGAGCACTTGACTGCTGCTTGCTCTCGTGCGTACACGGAGGTGGTTTTGTACTAATATTTGTACTAAATAATCATTTGTTGTACTAAAACTGTGATTCAACTATTCAAAAATGTTTTGTGAAAATTTCTTTAAAAAAATTAAACATAAAAAGAATATTCATCGCTTTGGTTTTCGAGTCATTGGAGAAATACTTTAACAATGTTAGAATTTCATTTTAAAAGCATTGATATTTGGTATGTTTTGCACTTAATAAATATTGTATGTACTAAATATTTTATCAAGTTCTGAAAATTGATTTCTGAACATTTCTTAACTTCTTCTATCAGTAAAAAGTTTTGATCACCGCCTTGAATTTAGAGATATTGGAGAAAAAAACTTGAAAAATGGCGAATGATTAAAATTTAAAGGTTTTAAGGTGAATACAATTTCAGGACATGGCGAGCTTGAATAAAATGACTCAAATTGTATCCTTGTCTTTTGCTTTTTATTAGCACTCATCAAACATTTTTAGCAGGATTTCTAAATAGGCGAATTAAAAAAAATAATTAGCAATAAAAAAAATCGTTAAACAATTTTACATTTGGACTTAAAAATATCCTAAAATAATAAAATTCAGTTTTCAATGTGAAAAATACACAACCTTCAACTGTTTTTCTAAGCAAGACCCCTTCTGCTGACCTCGTCAGCATGCTCCAGCTCCAGCACTAGCTGTATCAAATCCATACTTCTGATCCAAAAAAAAAAAAAGACAACGACCCTGGCTCGAGCTTTCGCATAGATAAGAGAATCCGACCGGACTTGGAATGGGCTCATTTGTAACTATTTCGTCGATTGTTTCTCACTTTGTTTCTTTCTTCTACTTCGCCAAAAGCTTATGCTGCGCGAGGTTATGTGTATACATTATCGATGTTTCGTTGCTTTAGTACACTCAAGTGCAATAAAAAAGCTAAAAAAAAATATTTATTTATCATTGTTGCATCAGTGATTTTTTAAAGTTAAATTTTAAAAGTAATGTTTGATAAAGTTTTTGAATTTGAAATTAAATAAAATTAGTTCAAACTGTTAAGTATTTTCACAAATTTCAAGGAATTCAATAAAAATTAAAGCATTTTCACTCCTTAAAAACTATTTTTTATTTCAACATAAAAGTTTGTAGAAAACATTGTAATCTATAAAATCTAAACTGCAAATCTTCGTTGTCGGGCAATCTTGTTGCACGTGCATTTTGAGCCAAACTGAGTTGAGAACACCATTTTGTGCAGCTCTCAATGTCCCACTTTTTGACCTTCATAGATCCCCAAAAATCGATTTCAATCCTGAGATATTCAGTAAAAAGCTAAAATACTCCGTGCATTATTGACCCTTTTCATATGAAAGAAGTTTCAATCTTGTCCTGCTATCTTGACACACCCTGAACATTGATGTAAGTGCGACAACTGGCCAAAGGGAGTTCGGGTCAAAACGCGTTTGACACACGTACATGTCCGACTACCGTAAACATTGCTACTACTTTTACAATGCAACCGAGTGTACTTATTGGTTTTGGGAGGAGCGAAACGGGACATAGAATGCAACTAATGGCAACACACAAAATGAGGAGGGGTTCAAAGAACCAAACCAAAAGAAGAAGAAAAAAAACTCCGTTCGAAACGAAATCCAATCGAGTGTGGAATAAATTTTGCTTTGCATCATCACTGTTTGAACCTTGATTTTCATTCAACTGCTTCAAGTTGCCGCGCCGCCGCCGCCAGTAGCGCTGCAATGTAACACTCCACTCACTCCATTGACGCGTACGAGGGTGTGTGTGTTTGTATGTATGTATGTTATTCATGGAATCGGGTTCAGGTTCGCGCCAGCAATTTTAATGAAATTTTTTCCTTTGCTTTTGCCGGTTTTCTTTCGCCTCTCAAATGTGTTCGCACATCAGCATATGTGTGTGTGCAAGTGTTTGTTTGGGTGTACTTTTTGTGTACGTTCGTAGATGCTATTGGAATGGTGCAATATTTGCATACCATATTTGAAAAACTGTTTGCTCTAGTTGTCTCTCTCTCGCTTTGATTCGGTACTCGTGTTCTCGCGAGGTTCATACTGCTTCTTGGACTCGGGTTGAAATAATTGAAATAACCCTTGACCTCAAGGACGAAAGGAATCAGATTTTGACAGTTTGTTAACATTTTCATATCTAGCTAACTCAATTGTGAACATTTGAAAGTATTTATGGGAGCACATTACGTAACGCTAAAATTTGGATTTTTTTACCCCCTCCCCCCCCTCCTTCGTAACAAAATTTCCATACAAATTACAATAAAAACTGCGTTACGTAATAAAAGATAGCTCCGAATTCAAATGTGTAAAATTCTCCAGAAATTAAAACATAGGCTAAAGCTTTAATTTTTTTAACATTAAAAAATAAATTAAAAATCTAAGATTTCTTGAAATTAAAATTATTACAATAATTTGCTCTAAAAAAAGTTTGTTGTACTAAAATGTTTATTCAGCTCTTAAAACTTGTCTGTCAATCCTGAGTTTTTTTTTTTAGATCATAGCCTAAAATTTCGAAGTATTGGAGAAAATCAAAAAAAAAGTTTTCCACAATGATTTGCACTACAACATTTTATTTCTAGTGTTCTCTACAAACTCTCCAGATATCAAAATATAGCTTAAAGCTTTGAATTTCAGAGCATTGAAAAAATACATTAAAAATCTCAGATTTCTTGAAAAAATAAAGATAATCCCAATATTTGCTCTAAAAATAGTTTGTTGTACTAAAATTGTTATTCAACTATTCCAACTTGTTGTGTGACCATTTTCCAGAAAACCCAATATGGTCATTGCTTTAAATTTCGAAATATTGTGAAATTACTCGACAAAATCTGGGATTTCTTTGAAAACACATTTGTACTCATATTTGTACTAAATAATCTTGTGTTGTACTTCAGTTTTTATTCTACTATTCTTGTTTTGTGAGAATGACTGTCAATCTTGAGAAATAAAAATTATAGGTACTAGCTTAAAATTTCGAGATATTGGAGAACATCCAAAAAAAATCCGCGATGAAACAGATTTTGTTGTACTAAAATTATTATTCAACTATTCAAACTTGTGTTGTGACCATTTCTGAACTTTTTGTAGAAAACCCAATATGGTCATTGCTTTAAGTTTCGAATTATTGTAAAGTTAGTTGAACAAAATCTAGGATTTCTTTGGAAAAAATTGTACTGATATTTTTAAAAAATAAATATTTGCTGTACTAAAGTTTTATTCTAGTATTCGAACTTTTTCTGTGAGAATGACTGTCAATCTTGAGAAACACAAATTATAGGTAATAGCTTAAAATTTCGAGGTATTGGAGAACTTCCTAAAAAAAAGTTTTCCACAATGAAATGTAGTTTGTTCTACTAAAATTATTATTCAACTATTCAAACTTGTTTTTTGACCATTTCTGAACACTTTCCAGAAAACCCAATATGGTCACTGTTTTAAATTCCGAACTATTGTAAAATTACTCGACCAAATCTGGGATTTCTTTAGAAAAAACATTTGTACTCATATTTGTACTAAATAATCATTTCTTATTCTTAAATTGTGATTTAACAATTAAATTTTTTGTGCGAATTTCTTTAAAAAAATTAGACATTAAAAGAAGAAATACTTGAAAAATGTTTGAATTTCATTTAAAAACATTATATTTGGTATGCTTTGCAATTAATAAATATTGCATTCATAGTTCTGAAAATAGATTTCGGAACATTTCTTAACTTATGCTAAGGCCGATGCAAATATTTAAAAAAGTTTTTGTCCCTCGGCCCTGGCCGAGGTCAAGGGGGGGGGCAAAAAAATAAAAAAAATATAAAAATTTAAATAACAAGCCATAGTCTTCACATTTAAATGAAAAAAGTGTTTTAAAATGCATTTTACACTAGTTCAGTTGTTTTGCAATCATTAGTTTTCAAAAAATCTAAGATCTGACAAAAACAAAAATTTTATCGAAAAAAAAAGATTTTGCATCGAAAATTTTCAAAAAATCTTAAGATTTTTTAATAAACTCAAACATGCTAAAAATGATTTTAAACGCAGGAGAATGTATTTTAATTTGATTTCAGCTGGTTGCACTTGAATTTTTATTGAAATTTTGAAGTTTATTGCAAAAATATTTTTTTTGCCCCCTGATTTTTCGGGCCAATTTTGAAGGGGGGGGTGACAAAAACTTTTAAAAAAATTTGTACCAGCCTAATAGTAAAAGGCTAGATCATCGCTTTGAATTAAGAGATATTGGAGAAAAAAAAAATTAAAAATTGTAATGTTGCGTTATGGTTTTTATAAAAATCGACTGTAAATTTTAGTCAAAAGTTATAACAGTGATCGAAATATATAATGCCCACATCCCAATGAACATTTTGTTGTATAAAAAAGTAATGGTCATCGCGCCGATGGCGAATAATCAATGGAAAAATTTAAAAGCTGATAAAATTCTCTAAATCGTGATGCGTTTGGATCTTGATATTTAATTGATTTTACATAAAATTTTATTTTTATGAAAAATGCTCATTTTAAAAATTTTGAGTTTGCTTTCAAATTGGGTATTCAATTTACATAAATGACTTTTTGACACCAAATTTGTATCCCATCACAATTAAGGCTGCAAAATATTGAAAATCCTGTCTTAGTGTAAATGCAAAATAATTGAATGGGTCGTACCAACCCACCGTCACGAACAAATGATGGATTTCGTGATCAGGGAGCAAAGTTACCCCTAACAGCAAAGTGTGTTTTT
Organism: Culex quinquefasciatus; assembly: GCF_015732765.1. NCBI lineage: Eukaryota > Metazoa > Arthropoda > Insecta > Diptera > Culicidae > Culex > Culex quinquefasciatus. The sequence goes on along the minus strand of NC_051862.1, from coordinate 135,038,739 downwards.
GTGTGTGCTTCCAGTCCAATACTCGCTGGCCGGCAGCGAAATTATGGAAATGTGTATAGTTTGTTTCAGACATTGTTTATGTTGATACAGCTTATGTCAGTCATCAATTAATTGTACAAGTATATGAATAAAAAAATATAATTTTGTGATGGATTTATTCGTAAAATTCTAAAGGGGTGAGGAAACAAAACCTGTTTTATTGGCATCAATACAGGAAGAAAAATTCAAATATAAGTTAGTAAATGATACTTTTTTGAATCCTCGAATCCAAGGGTCGAACCAGACCACCGACTGTTGCCGGAATCACATTCAGTACCATTTACAGTGAGCGTTGTTTGGCCAAAGATTTCTGCTGTTGCAAGTCCCAGCGTCTGGGAACTGGAAAACCGACAGCACTCCGGGCGGCAAACAGAACAAAAAAAAAATCAAACTTCTGCACCCATTTACAACTTGAGCCGTTTCCTACTTCCAAGTACTCTTGTAAAAGGATGCTTGTTTGCACTTGTATGTGTACAAATGTGTGTGAGTGTTTGCATTTGCAAGTTAGCACGCACCCCCTACACAGACACACACACATACACACACACATGTGCCGATCGATTTTTGTAATACACTGAATAAATATTTGCTCACATACGCACGCACACACTGACTCTGTCGTACGTTGCAAAGTTCCCGTTGGATGACGGGACGTTCTGGAGATCTGAAGGAATAACACCAGAAGCAGCTTCGTCATCAAACTTTCCGACAGAAGTTGAGCTTCCTATTTTGCATCTCTGTCGGAACCTCTCCGTACCGGAAGATAAACACTGTTGACATTGTTTAGCTACGCAAGTTGGGGAAGCGTCTCTTTTGAGGCATGTTGTGTGAACTTGGACAAAACTGTCAAAGTGAGGTTTTGAAAACTTTGGCAGATTTGAGCTTTTGATTAAAAAAACTAGAAACGAAGTTGTTAAATTTAGTTCAAATCTTTTACAGAGATCATTACAAAATTGAAAGACACAAAAACCAAGCAAAACTCAATCCATTTCCACACAAGGACCATCGTTTGACCCAATTCCTCCAAGCATTCCGAATCGAACCGCGGCTGTTGGCAGGAAAGATTAGAATACACCGCCCCTGGGGGCGGCATGATCCGGTACCCTTGGGGTGATGGTGTAAGGTCTCGACCACCACTTCGACGTCGTCGTGCTATCTTGTCGCACCCGCCATTTTGACGTTCCGAGAAAAACGCGTTTCAATGTTTGACCTTGAATAAGCAAAAACGAAAGCACGCAATGTAAACAATAACAAACACGTTTTGTTTGGCTGACCATTCTGTGCATTGTCCCAAAGTTTGGTTGAAGTTGGTTGCTGGAGTCCCGAGTTATAATTACAAATGTTTACGGTAGTCTAGCTTGTACGTGCGACAAACGCATCCTGACTTTCCTGGCCTGAAATCCCTTTGGCCTTTTGTCGCACTTACATCAATTTTCATGGAGTGACAAGATAGCACGACAAAATTGAAACTACTTTCATATGTAAAGTGACAAAAATGCACGGAGTTTTTTTCGGTTTTTGTTGAATATCTCAGGATTGAAATCGAATTTCGGGGATCTGTGAAGGTCAAAAGGTGAGGCATTGTGAGCTGCACAAAATGGCGTTCTTAACTCAATTTGGCCCAAAATGCACGTACGACAAGTTAGCACGATGGCGACGACTTGGCGATGCCGGAAAAGTTCTAAAGCTTGATTACTGACGTCGAAGCACACACACACAGACACTAACCAGGTGCTGGCTGTTTCTGCCGTTGCGGTTTATTGTGAGTATCGATTAGGTTGGAACTTTGACGTTAGGACGTTTAGAGCTAGGACCTAAGTCGATGCTTCCATTCCGTAGGGGGTCAACCATGAACTATTTTTCTCATTAATAAATTTTGCTTTTTTTTCTTAGAATTCTTCAAAATCTTGCACTTTTTCCAAAACAATTTTTTTTTGAAGATTGCCAAATTGTAAATCACGTAGCTTATGGACGGACCCCTCCCAGCGCGGGATCCACGAGAGAATTTCCGGCACATTATGGCCTGGGTGGTGTGGGGCAGGACCACTGCGGCAACCGCGCACGTGTTACGGCCAAGACGGCACCGCGTCCGGTGAAGAAGACCTTTCCGTTGTTGACGGAGAGAGAGCTCACCGGGGAGGTGGAGAGTCAGTCCAGGTTGCGGCGTGTGCACCGGGTGTTTATGTATGTTTTGATGGTTTTATGTGCTTCTATTAGGAAGGAGGGGAGGGGGACTGGTGATTTGAAGTTATGGAGCCACTGCGAAAAGGGGTTGCTTCTTGGGGGTTTTCTGTTTTTGGAAGGGAATACATTAATAATAACGAGTTATGCAGCAAAAGCCGAAGGTTGTGCCAAAATGATGCAATCGGTAAAGGTTTATTAGAGCAGAGTTCATGTGGCGAATTACAAGTCCGGAATAACAAACTGAGTATTCTAGTTAAATTTGATTTCCTTTCGATTTATCGGAATGTTCTAAAGAAAACATCAAACAAAATTATAAGAAATTCAAACCTTGGAAGATTTCTTCTAAATTCACTAAAGTCTTGGAATTTTTCTAACCTTCAAATATAACATGACCAAGAATTTCTACCTGAGACAAAATACCTCAGAAAGTGTTGTCAGATCATCAATTTTATCAGATAATAATTTTCAAAATCCTTTTCAACGATGAACAAAAATGCAGTTTCGAATGTAATTTTCATCGTAATTTACAGCTTCTGGCCTTATGATATTACCCAAATTTCTCTTTAGTACTATTAACAGAAAACAGTGCTGCCAGATGTTTTAATTCTCTAAGGTGATGTTTTACAAAATTATTATTTTGTCGGTTTGCTGAACATTTTTCAAAGATATTTTTTTGTTTACTAGATCGTATGGAAAATTTGAATATTCTGTCAATTGACTTCCTTTGAAAAAGCATCATTCAGGATCGTTCCAAATTTTCTCGTCAAAACTTCTAAAACTTGTAATCTGTTTTCACCCTGTTTTCCGCGATAAGCCTCAAAATTACTTCCCTCAGCTGCGCCCGCTGCGATATGAAGTTATGAATGGGCTGGTGCGGATTCACCACTGCGGTCGGCAATATCCATCTAGACGTCTATCTAGATCCGACCTCCCCCCTTTCCGAACCACCAGAACCATCCCCGCAATGTCATCGACTTCCGCTCGAGCCAGCAGCTCTCCGACGAAGAGCCGAAACTAAACATCATCGTTATGGCTTAGAATCTGGTGGCGCGGTGGGGATTAATAAGTTTCCGACCTCCTACTCCCCTCCGGGGGGAGGGGCTCTTATTGATTTTTGAACCTCCGGCGATTCCAAGTTTAAGGCCCGCAAAATGGTCCTCCCAAAAAAATGTTACGTCCAACTACGAGCTCGCAAATCTTTAAACGAATGGATCTGTCAGAAAATTTTAAAGTCCCCTCGGTGGTGTTGGTTTCACAGTGGAAAAGGTCAGTTGGGGGGGACGGTAGTCGTTACACCCGACGACCTTCCGCCTTGCAACCTTCCAGGTATGGTTCAGATTTTCCATTTGTGGTCGTAGCAGGTTCACCATTCTCTCACCCCAAACACCGACTCTCAATTTCACACTGGTATAGTGTGAGAAGCTTACAAAAGGTGCACTGAAAAAGGTTGGTTTCGGGAGGTGTTACGCTTTACATTTTGCCGATTTTTTTTTAACTGGAATACATTTTTGCAAGCTTCAAAAGGCGATTTGTAGATCTGCACAAGACGTACAAATTGCTTTAAAAAGACTGCTTGAATGTTGTGTCATTCCAGAGAAAACGACAAATTAAAAAGCGTAACGCTTCCGCGTGAAAAGATGTTTCTTTGTATCGTGAATGATGCTCATGACGTGCGTTCAAAATAATTATAAAAATTTAAATAGCAAGCCATAGTCTCAACATTTGAATGCAAAAAGTGTTTTAAAATGCATTTTACACTTTTTAAGTTGTTTTTCCATCATTAGTTTTCAAAAAAAAAGTAAGATTTGACGAAAACAAAAAAAATAGCACAGACATTTTTTTGCGATACTAAACATCTAAAAATTCAAAAGATGTTTCAATTAACCCAAACATGCTAAAAATGATTTTAAACGCAGGGGAATGCATTTTAAACCAATTTAATCTGAGTGCACTTAAATTTCCATTAATATTTTGAAGTTTTTTGAAAAAATGTTTTTTTTGTCCCCTGATTTTTCGGGCCAACTTTGGGGGAGGGGGGGGGGACAAAAACTTCAAATAAAATTTGTATCGGCCTAATACATATTTGTGAAAATACTCATAATTTTTACAAAACTACGTATTTTCTGAAAAATAACCAAAATTTCAGTTTTTAAAACATGGGTATCTAATGATCGGAATTTTTCATAAATTTCGATAGTAATAATAATTTTTATGATAAACTAAAAATTTCCGTAAAACTACGTATTTTCGAAAACATAATAAAATTTAGGTTTTTACAACAGAGCAGTTCTCTCAGATTTCGGTCATTCGACTTTTTTTGTATTTTTTTAATCCGACTGAAACTTTTTTGGTGCCTTCGTTATGTTCAAAGAAGCCATTTTGCATCATTAGTTTGTCCATATAATTTTCCAAACAAATTTGGCAGCTGTCCATACAAAAATGATGCATGAAACTTCAAAAATCTGTATCTTTTAAAGGAATTTTTTGATCAATTTGGTGTCTTGGGCAAAGTTGTAGGAATGGACATGGACTACACTAGAAAAAATGATACACGGTAAAAAAAAATTGGTGATTTTTTATTTAACTTTTTATCACTAAAACTTGATTTGCAAAAAAAACACTTTTTTTTTTTGATATGTTTTAGAGGTAGAGGACATAAAATGCAAACTTTTCAGAAATTTCCAGGTTGTGCAAAAAATCATTGAGCGAGTTATGAATTTTTGAATCAATACTGATTTTTTCAAAAAATCGAAATATTGGTCGCAAAAATTTTTCAACTTCATTTTTCGATGTAAAATCAAATTTGCAATCAAAAAGTACTTTAGTGAAATTTTGATAAAGTGCACCGTTTTCAAGTTAAATCCATTTTTAGGTGACTTTTTTGGAAATAGTCGCAGTTTTTCATTTTATAAATTAGGGCACATGTTTGCTTACTTCTAAAAAAAATATTTTTGAAAAGCTGAGCAAATCCTCTATATTTTGCTTTTATGAACTTTGTTGATACGACCCTTAGTTGCTGAGATATTGCCATGCAAAGGTTTAAAAACAGGAAAATTGATGTTTTCTAAGTCTCACCCAAAAAACCCACCATTTTTCAATGTCGATATCTCAGCAACTAATGCTTCGATTTTCAATGTTAAAATATGAATTCGTGAAATTTTCCGATCTTTTCGAAAAAAATGTGTTCAAAATTTTTAAGAGTAACATTTTAAAAGGGCGTAATATTGAATGTTTGGCCCTTTTGAAATGTTAGTCTTTGCTAATTGTAGATTGGAACAAGACAAAGAAATTGCTTCAGATAGATTGCAAATATATTAATTCGTTTTCGAGTAATCGACGAAATACAAAGCGTAACGCCTGCGCACTATTCGAGGTTTAACTGTAAATATTTTTGTGAAAATTTTCTTGCAATTAACATATTGCTTAGAAAACATTGCAAAAAAGTTGCGTTGATAAAAAAACGAAAAAACAGAAAAATACAAAGTGTAACTCGTGTTCACTGTCAGAGCGTAACGCCTGTCCTCTAAACATGTTTCACATTGAATATCACCATCATAAGTTTTTTGTGTCTTATGTACACGTTTATGACAAAGAAACCTCTTTTTACGCGAGGCGTTACGTTTTTCTAATTTGCATGTTTCCGTGGAATGACGCTAATTTTCTGCAATATTTTAGAAGCAATTTGTTCGTTTTGTGAAGGTCTACAAAACGCTTTTAGAAGCTTGTAAAAATATTTTACATTTTAAGAGAAATCGATAAAAATAAAAAGCGTAACGCCTCCGTGTGAAAAAAAAGTTTCTCTGTATTCCAAAGCTGAAGAGTTTAGGCGTTACGTTCTTTCAATAATGTGTGATTTTCAATTATTCACGCTCAAATGTTCACGATCCACGAGGGAAACAGACTTTTCTCAGTGTTACTAAACTTCTCGAGCACAATTCATATATTGCAATTGCCCAAGTACGTCGTCCACATGTGCATTTGACGGAAATGTCGATAAATGGTACTTGATAAATCATGCCGTAGAGCTTTCGGAGCTGGCAACCCTGGCCATCCTTTGATGGGAACCGGTTCCGTATGAGCACTCACTAATTGAAGCACACATTCAGCTGGGCGTAAAGCTGTTGAAGTGTCTGTGGGATTGTTATGCATTTTGTATTCGCAATTCACCTGCAGGAGCCTGCTCCAGTATACAGTGTTGCACACACACACACAGAAGATTGCAAGGATTCCGGGGGGTTTTGATGTAATAATCAACCTACTGGAAGAGAGCCTTGCTGGCTGATGTGTTTCTGTGATAATGATAAGACCACATGACAAAGCTTCTCGTAGATTGCGAGCATGTGTGTGATTCAATTTCAGACACGTTTTCCACTTGAGGTGATCGGTTAACGATGTCTCCTAATCCATTTAGTGTGGAATCTAGATAATCTTCATTAGGGCGAGAGTTACCTTCCGAGAATGTCGAAAGGTGTCAGCACTGTGATGTTTGATGTTTTGATGCTGCTTGAGATTGTGCGGAACTAAGGTAGTATGTGGTTTAGCTGGAAGGAAGAAAGCCTTAATTAATATGATGAGTCGGTAGAGAAACTTATTAGTTTGATAAAGATGACAGCACTGACAGGAATGTGATGCTGTTGACAGCGCTTAGTAATACAATTGTTATATTTGTAGATCCCAAAAACCGTCCAACTTCATACGAAACTTATTAAAGGATATCTTCAAGATCAGAGATTTACCCTTATACCATTAATATGTGTGTGTGTGTGTGTGTGTGTGTGTGTGTGTGTGTGTGTGTGTGTGTGTGTGTGTGTGTGTGTGTGTGTGTGCAACCAACCAAGCGGGACCACGCGGCCGCTTCTTACAAATATAGTTGTTTCCATGTATTTTTTGGATCTGCATTCTATACATGCAAATAACTCGCATAGGCATTTGGATGGTGTTAGCTCTGCCGAGCTTCGGTGACCCATTTCTACGCTGGCTAGCCGAGCGCGAGGTACTTCAGCTTTTATCGACAAGCCCCGCCCTGAAGAACGTTTGCACCAATCGGGTTCAAACGTTATTTAGAACTTCCGAACCCTTGTCAAGTGGACAAGGACCCAGCGCGTATATAGTTTGATAGTAATAGTATTCCTTATTCCAGTCATAGCTCACCAAGCCGTGATGGCGTAGTGGTTAGCATTTTTGCATACCAATCCAAAGGACGGGGGATCGAACCCCGACTCGAGCGACTTTGATTTTTCGTTCATGTTCAGAGATTCAAGATTATTATTTCCTAAACTTTCTCGTTGGGAGCAGATGAGAATCGAACCCAGGACCATTCGCTTAGAAAGCGAACACCGTAACCAGTCAGCCACGGCCGCTCCTATTTACCCTTAAACCATTAATATAGACCCTTTTGCTTCGTCCTGGAGATGGGAGCGACCGGCAATTGATCATTGCCAAAATTAGGAAACTCTAAAAATATGTTTTGGTGTGAAATTTGTGAAATCCTAAGTATTGCCAAGGCGCTATCTCTAAGTGCCCTGACCGGAAGGAAGTTGACATCACTCCGAGATTGTTCAAAAATACTCAAAGCACTTTTAAAATGTCAATACTCAATGTTTTCCTTGGCACACGAGCAAAACAACAAGGTTCAACCATCTGGCTCACGTCGCTCGAAAAATATCTGTTCCTACACTCAGCAAAAATCTCTCTCTCAGTTTGCAACTGGGGAAAACATTAATAATATCCGTCACCATTATTATGGGTAACGACGACGCCTGGAGTAAAATTAGATCTTGACCCCCCTCCGATCCCCTCTTCAAACCCTGAAAATGCTCCACCATCAGTAACAGCTGACAGCAAATGACCGATATCTGCCAGCTTCCCAAGAGTCGGGGCCCGGTCACCAGCCATATGTTATTGATTGGAACATATTTTAAGGCCAAAAATAATGGTCGTCGGACTCTTTTTTTTTTCTTCTCCCCCTCGAGATGACATAACCTAGCAGTTTGTCCGGACCGTAGTTGTGGAGTGTCATCTTGATTTAGCAGTTTTCTTGGCTGCCAGCATTGGGGGAAGCTCACATGGAGCGATCGATTCGACAGGGCTTTTGTCACAGTTTTTCCCACTGGAAAAGGGGCATGGATGCCATCGGCGAGGTGTTGAGTTTCGTCCGAAACTTCCATCACTTGATGCGGTCCAGGGATGAAGTCTCCAATTTGACAGAATTGACAGCATTTGACAGAGTTGACAGAATTTTTACAGCACTTAATTTCACACATTCAATACTTACGGTTATCTGGATCTACTGAAGTTCTCACCTTCGATAAATGATATCAGATTGATCTCAAATTTGAAGTCCGTATTTGTGAAGCTTGTGGTTGACAGCATTTTTTAAACTGACAGCATTAAATCATGTGATACTTTTTTTGAGCTTTTAAGAATATCCAGCATTCGAATAGATTCCGAGAATCCAAAGACTTCAACCCTCTCCGGCTGTGTAACGTAACCCCCTCGGAGAAGGCAAAACGTGACCGGACGTTGATATGAGACGCGGGCTTGCCCGATGATGCGCCGTGAAGCTGTGATGGATCAGCACTTTTTTAACGACACCAGATACTCGCCGTTGGTGGTGCTGCTGCGAGAACCAAGCACACGCACAGCTTCATTAAAAGCTTGCCAAGAAAGCTCATTAATTTAAACAAGCTTGTTAAATTTAATCTCGACTCTGGGTGGCAGCCGTGTTGCGCCACATAATCGAAGAGAGGTTAGCGTCGATGGTCATCACCAAGATCGCAACATTAAACTCCCTCTTTTCTTCCGTCATTTAAAATCGACCATTCTTCTAAACTATTCCCGCCGTAAGCTTTCCCTTTCACGTCACATCTTCCGGGGTCTATTGTTTTCCGGCATCGACCTCGACGACCCCCGCAGGGGATCATAAACTTTGACTGCCATTCTTCGATACCGAAACCCCGCCAGTCGCAAACCAGATTACATAATTTTTCATCAATTTTCCCACCCACCCCGACGCGAAAAAGCCGCAGACTCGGCCCAGACACGAGAGCAGTAAAAATTGAGGCGAAATCACGGCGGCTGTCTTCATTAATCACTGTTCGCCGCGCCAGTTCAGCGCGTCAACGGTGTCGTCGTCGACGACGACGTCAACCGGGGTGAGGTGACCAGCCGAGTAGTGGTCACATTGACCGATATCCCATGAAAGGGGGAAAAAATTGGGGGCATGCACTCAAAGATGGAGGTGCTGAATTTTAAAGTACCAAAAAAGCTGAAATCAATTTAGAACATATTAGGGGAACTATACACTTTCTCAGCCTATTTCTAATATCGGCCTATCAGCACTTTGGTCATGAATTACAGCTTTCGTTAAGTGTTTTTGACTGTTCCAAAGTAATAAATAGCTCAAATAAAAGTGAGCAAGCAACTCTTCATTGTTGATACATCTGAAAATGTTGATTTAATAGCGGAAAACGGCAAAAGTGATGAGAATTGGTCAAACGGCTTAGTGTGATTAAAATGGGTATATTTCCCCTATGTAAAGAATTTTCAAAACCATCTTTTGACAGATTCACTGGTTCTGTTAATTCCCAAGGAAGCTACGTAATATTTCAACAGAAAAAGCAACACAATGATGGTAATATTACAGTTGGGAATGGTGATAGATATTTTGTGTTAAAAATGAGTAATTTTACATCAGAAACTGATAAAACATACATTAGTTTCTGTTGAATTTCATATTTTTACACATTATTCAAGGTAAAATTACTCAAAAAAGAGGTAACATTCGACCAACAATTTTTTCAACATTCCAAAAATATTTTTACTGTGTGGAAGCATTTTGAGATGCTTTGCTCGTCAATTTGTTGTCAATTGAAAAAAAAAAGTGGTACATGGCATTTTTAGGGACTTTTCGAATCTGCAATAACCCAGAAGGGTTTTTTCCATTAAGAACAAAACATTTCATTTTAAAATTTCGTGTTTTTTGTTACTTTAGGATATTTTTAAGAATGTAACAATGTTTTTCAAAGTTGTAGAGTCAAATTGCATTGAAAAAAGGTAATATTCAACCATCAAATTTCAACAAATTCTACAATGTTTTCAATGTCTCACTGTTTGGAAATTTATAATGTTTCAAATAAATTTTGTCAGAATTATCAATAATTTTACATATGAAACCTAGGAAATTATTTAAAATTTGAAATTATCTAAAATTTAAAATTTAATTTTGGAAGGTTGAAAAATTTAATACTACCTCGTAATCAATGTAATTTTACCTAAATTTTTGTGGAATATGAATCACATGTAAAACGATGTAAATTCACGTGTCTTAAAAATTACATTTAAGTGATTCTCTACGTATTTTTCGAATTGTGTGAAACTTTGTCATTCCCTCTGTCAGAAGAATCCACTAGGTAACACTGAAAAAACTCACTTTTCATAATTTAAAAATTTAAGAGGTTATACCTCAGTAAAAAGTTGTATGATCAACAAAGTCGAAAAGGAAAAATGTAGAACATTTTCTCCAATCCTCGGAAAAAAATTGCACGGTTCTTTTCCTACATAAAATGTTTTTAAATTGATTTTTTACTCAAACATTTTTCACACAAAAATTGCCTTTAACTTGATAACGGTGCACTTAAAAAAAATGTCTCAAGTAATTTTCGATTGCAAATTTGATTTCCATCGAAAACTGATTTTTATAATTTATTTATATATAATCACTTTTCTTTAAAAAAAAAATTAACCAAGGTACCAGGTTCATTGCCATCCTGCACTCTAGCGCAAAAAGCCCTATCATAACCTAAAACTTTACCGCAGATACCAAATCGATCAAAAAAAATATTTTCCAAGGTACAGAATTTGAAATATTGTATGATCAAACAAATACAAAAAAATATCGCCGATGCTATATTACCACGATTTTTTGAAATGTTTATCTCAACAATGTGCAATATAGTAAATAATGGCAATATTATCAGATGTTAAAAAATTGACAGGTCTTGTAAATGGAGGTAAAATTACATCAGGATAAAGGGAAGTCTTCTACTTTATTATTAATTTAATCGATCAATTCGAAATTAATTGATTTCCAGACCTAAAAATTTGCTTCATTTACCTTTTCTTTTCATAAATTCAGTCTTGAAACGTTTCTTTCAATAAATATTTTTTTGGAAATTTGCTCTGTTGATCTTAAATCTACTAAGCCAAAATAGATCTTTTTTAAAATCAATGGTCCAATAAAGCTGTATTTTTTGAAGATCAAATTTCAGCATAATATAGCGATCTCCACTAAACTGTACAATGCCTAGTAAGACTTTTCCGAAAGTTATGATCATTCAAAATTACCAGATCTGGCATTTATAACTGATTCCCTCAAGAGGTGATATTTCCTGACAGTGTTTCCAGATCTAAAAAAAATATTTCAAAATCCTTAAAAAAAATTTCAGATTACCAAAAGATATTTGTTTGACTATTTTGGACGTATTTTTAAATCGAAACTCAGGGCATTTGAAACTTCACTTAAGTGTACACAGCAACCAAGGAAGTTGTTGTCTTCTTTTTTTAATTGTTGAACTTACGGACCCAATCCTGAAACAATTTGATTATAAAAATTAACAAATTTGGTTGTAAATCTTTATGGAAATAGTAGCTTAGGGGATGAATAAAAAATCAAATAGTTCCCGAAATTTTGAAGATACTAAAATGTCTGTAACAAAAATCTGGGTGCAAAACCTTAGGCTGAGTTGCCGTTAAGTACTACTAATTGAAGGCATGATTGCCAGATTTCAAATAGTTTTTTTTACTCTTTACTTTTATCGATGTATTTTTAAATATATTTTTTCAAAAATCTTGACAAGTATAAACTGCTCCTGATCGCATAAATGTCCCATATGCATTTTCATCACTTTTGAGTCATTGATGCAGTTTGGTTCAAAATCGTGTGCTCTTTCAAAAGAGCCTATAACATCCAGTACTTTGTTGTAGAAATCAGGAGGAAATCCATTTTTTTCGCGAAAACTTTACAAGAAGTCTTATGAATGGGACAAACTTTAAATGCGTTTATCTCAGCTTGCTTTTTTGCATATGTGACATTTATGCAAACATGGGCAGTAAACTACTCTAAAAAACATTTCGTAGTAGAAACTTTTGACATTTTTAATTTCACCCTCTTCTGGGTGCCTTTCCGCGTGTGTGCGAGAAAGGACGGAACGGGCGGGCCCAGGAAGGGACCAATAAATCTCGGCCTTTCAACTACGAACTGACCGCGTCGTCGGCGTCGTCATCGAACTTGGCGCTGCATTTTCACCGATGCGATACATTGTTCGACAGGATATTTTTTGCTGCACCTACCACCACGTGAAATAGTGCATACTGGTGTGACTGGTGAAATAAATCATATTTAATGGCAATCGAAAAGTAAAAATATGAATTCGTCGAATTGAGGCGAAAATGTGACAAATTAATGTTCGTATCTTTTTTTTTGGTGACGTTACAACGTTACAAATTGTGGCAAAAGTTAACCTTGTTCTTTCGCAGAAAAACTTTTTCGACTAGATAACGCGCCCTCTTCCAAGTAGTACGTCATGTGCCGACAGCAAAGTTCTGTGACTTTTTCACCCAGTTACCTAATTACGCGGAGCCCGCGAGGTCATGAAATATACATTCGCTTCAAAGTTAATTATTCGTGAATAAAGCCGTCGCTGTACCGCGGTGGCGGCAACGACTCCTTATCCGGAAGCCAACCTCTTCTGGCGGGGAAAAGTGTTGGATTACTGACACGCGAAGAATTCAAATCACAGCATTATAATGCCGGCAGGCAAGGAAACAGTCATTAGATCCTTCGCCTAGTGTGTATTCTTATTTCTGTGTGCAGGTTATTGGCTTTCCCAAGAAGAAAAAAAAACATCTTTTGTCGACTTTTTTCATGAATTTTTCTCTTCGCCCCCCCCGGGGCGTTTACTTGGAATGTAATATTGAATTTTCCCTTTTCTCTCTCTCTCTCTCTGTTTACAGGTACGTTTTTCCCGCGCTGAAAAGGAGTAGAGTATTCGAAGCTCAAATATTTGCTCGAGGATGTGATAACATGGTGTGAGGGATGGCCAAGGACCTGGAGGACAACTAGGGAGCAGCGAACGGGTTTGTTGAGCAGCAATATTGTGTGTGCTGCACATGACAGTTGACCTTTCGGGATGGTTATTCAGGGAAATGTTTGCGAGGGGTTTTCGGCAGATATTTGTCAATATTTGAAGGATTCGAAGAAGAACGTTATTTTCATGGGATTTTGAGTCTGCGAGTGGGATTTAAAAATATATTTTTTCTTGGATCTTGGAAAAACAAACGAAAATTTCCAGAGACTTTCTAACGATGATTATTTTTTTCAAATTTTGATTGGACTGAAACTTAGTGATTGCTTTTTTTTTTTGACGAGTTAAATTTGCATAAAAATCTTCATGCATTTTTGAAAACTTTCAAACAAAAATGCTATCAAAATAATTAAAAAATGTCTTCACAAACGCTGTAATAATTGATAAAAAGAGACCAGTAGACCCGTAAATGAATGTCAGAGGTAATCTCAACATTTAATTTTAGTGGAGTTACGTTTAGGTGTAGATTCTCATTCGATATATGAAACTGAATCTTCAAGGGTTGCAATTAAAAACAAATTTTCCTCTAATTAGTATACGATTTTTGCAATGCAATATGTTACAGGATTAATTTCCGGTTAGCAATTTCAGTTGAAATAAATTACGCTAAGCAAATGCACCTTTACTACTAATATCCTAGCAAAGTTCTATGACCCATAAAATTCTCCCCTTCCCGGCTCTTCAAATAAAGTAATTCGATCGTAAAAAACTCGCGTTAACTACACATAATTGCCACAGTGGCATATTTCTCATTGCACTTGTGTGAACTTTGCTCTCACTCACACACATACACCCGTACAAAATGTACGTGTGCAGTAGGTTGCACCACGCCCCCACACAACGCCCCATCGCCGGCCACTAAAGTTGATAAATGTGCCACAGTAGGAAAGCTAATTGCACCCATAACCTATAATACGAAATGGCCGTTTCAAACTTGATATGCATTCATTACGTTCGTCCGTCGCGGCGACGACGACGACCTCCTCCCCCTCGCAATCGTCGTGACTTTCCCTCGGAAAAGCCGGCTTTTGATGAAGCGAAAATTTTATGAGCTTCATCCCCTCTCAAGTGCCCCGAACCCTAATTTCCAACCGCAGAAGAAAATCCTTCACTGAAACGAAAATAATACCGCATCACACACGCGAACTAACTAACACACACACACACACACAAATGAAGTTTACTGCGCACACATTCATCACCGAACAAAACGCATAAATAAAATGTGCTATAATTTATAAATAATTGCAATAGCCTCACCCCCTCCCGAACCCCACCCGCATCCCACTTTGATGGAAAACAACATAAACAACGTGGCACGATGAGTTGGAAAAACGGGGGGGAAATACAACAACAACCCTGCCATTCGGTGGGGCCCTTTTTTGATGGATTAGTGTACGTCGTTATTAACGATACCCACCCCGGTTTACGTCATTGTGGTGGTGATGGTTTGCCCTTGTCGAGAGACTTTCTCGAGCGTCTTTAATTTTTTCCTCCCGAGGCGCCGCCGAAGAAAAATGACGAGCCTAAACGGCGGGAAAATTGATTTGACGACAGCGAAATCGCACGAAAAAAAGAAAGAAAGTGTTGAGTGATTTACTTATTAGTTCGACGATTTTTAATTTTGTGTTTATTGTACTTTGGGAGTCTAATTTCAATATCTCTTAGTTGCCTTAGTTTTATTTTAGTTTAATTCAAATCCCTTTTATTTTTACAAAGAATTTTTGTTTTAATTGAAAATAGATTATTTTTTAGCGAATAATCACCTTGTTTTATTCTGTTCTGCTGTTAACATCTTTATTTTTCGACTTCAATTTTATAATTTACTGAATTGGCTAATCCGATAAGTTTTTTTTTTTTTGGTATTTTGAATCTAATCGAAATATTTTAATTTATATTTGGATAACAATATATTTGGAATACTATTTTTTTTTTCATTTTTTTCACAATTTACTATTTTCACATTTTTATATGCAAAAAACTGGGGTTTGAGTTGCAAAAATGCGTTGAACAATGTTCTTAAGCTCCAAGTCCCAGATTACTTATTCTCAAGAATTTAGCGACTTTTTCCCTTTGTCAAAAGAAGCCATTTTGAGCATGACAATTGTGAATATTTTTTTGGCAACACTGCTTATGTTTGTTTACATCCAAGTTTGTGTCGCGTATACTTTTTAATCGATTTACGTTAGTAAATTCGCGTTTTCGTCCAATTTTCTTAATCACCGTTGATCCTGAGTGACCGTTCTGTGACGATCTGTTGGAGTACAGTGCATTGATTGCGGTTTACCTGTATGCTGCCGTTGTGAAACATCATCACTCCCGACCCGTACAAGATGGCCACCGAGTGCAAGACCTGTGAGGTGGAAATCACTGGGATCGAGAAGATGGTCTGCCGTAGCTGCGCCTCGGCATTTCACCGGTCGTGTATCGACGGCCTCAACCGTACCGCATTTGAGGCCATCGGAAAGTTCCAGAAAAACTGTTACTGGCTTTGTGATGGCTGCGCAGGTCGTTTCGACCAATTCGTACAGTCGATGGATGTTGATGAAGATTCGGGTCAAGCGACTGACGTCGCTAAGCTGAGTGAAGCGGTTGACAAGCTCAGCGGTATCGTGACCGAGCTCTCCGGTCAGCTGAAGGAAAAGAAGGTTGAGCAGAGTTACGCAAACGTCGTTTACCCGGGCTCAAAACGCGAACGAGAAGACGACGAAGAAAAGGAACCTCCGGCGAAGGTCAAACCAGTCTGCGGAACGCGCACGATCCAGCACCAGATCAAAACAGTGGTCAGTGAAAGGGATTTGTTCTGGGTGTACCTTGGTCGTCTAGATCCCTGTCATACCGACTTGGAAATCGCCGAAATGACCCAGGAATGTCTTGAGCTCTCTGAGCTACCCAAAGTGCGGAGACTCGTGAAAAAAGACGCAGACATCTCCAAGTTGTCCGTCGTGTCGTATCGAGTGCTGCTCCCAGACGACTTGCGGGATGTCGCACTTCAAGCGGATACCTGGCCAACGGGAGTTGCGGTTCGGGAGTTTGACTTCGATCTAGGACGGTCTCCTAGATTTCGCCGATTGTGAGCTGTTCGAATGTTCCAGACATCTCATCTGTGTTGCTGTCATGGGACGTTTTACCAAAAGCCGTTTGGATGTGCCCCGTGCCCCCGTCACAGTTGAGCCAAACCATTCACCATCATCAAACTATTTTTCCGGTTCAGCTGCACGTCCCGGCCCTGTGTTCGGTCACGGCAACGGGGCCTTCCAAGCTGCCACCTCAGGCAAGTACACTCATCCGTTAAGAACCTCACCGCGCCCTGATGCGTTGTCACTTTCTAGTAAGCTGCGTGCCGTCGACGAAGAAATGCTAGCAGTCGCCGAGAGATGTGTCGCTGATGGTCCGGGACGCATGTACCGAGGCATTGAGGTTGAACCCCGCTTCCCCGTCACAGCCGTGCCCTTCACCACCAACGCGCTTTCCTGTTTGAGTTCGAGCCAGCACAGTCGTCCCGGCCCTGTGAACGGGACCAGAAGCGGGGTCAGCCGCGCACTGCTTTCAGGCAAGTACATGTGGTTTCCCAGAACTATACTGCCACCTGATGTTCCCGAGGTTTTCAGCCAACGCTACGTGCCCACTACCGTACCGCAACCACGACTCGCAGACAATTCAGCATTCTCCGTCCCGGAACAGGAATGTACATTTCAATGTGCACGTGCTGAAATTGCTGATCTGCCGGACCACGTGGATTTTCCCTGCTTCCCCGTCGCAATTACGCCGTTCATCACTGCCAATCACCGCTCTGATGAATCAGATACGTCGGGACGCACGCACCAAGGTAGTGAGGAATGCCCCCGCCCCCCGTACACAGTCGAGTCATCGCAACGTTCCATCCCGGGTGTTAGCACGAGCCATCAGAGTCGTCCCGACCCTGTGTACGGACACGGCAGCGGGGGCTTCCGACCTCCACCCACAGGCGAGTACAATCAAATTAACGACAGTAGTCCCACACTGAATCATCAAAGTTTGCAGCAACCCAAAGGCACGCTGAGCTTTATTACCGTCTACTACCAAAATGCTGGTGGTATGCGTACAAAGACGAAGCAGTTTTTCCTCGCCCTGGCCAGCAGCGACTACGACGTCATTGCGCTGTCGGAAACATGGTTGCAGGATGACATCGTGGATGCGGAGTTGTCGTCAAACTACAACTTGTTTCGCCAGGACCGGAACGAATTGACGAGCGATCGCAGTAGGGAGGCGGCGTGCTCATTGCAGTAAAGAAGGCGCATGATTTTACGTGCACACGTGTTCTTTCTGCGGGATACGAGCATCTCGAGCAGGTTGCGGTTCGGATTAAAGCCCGGAATCATACCGTCTACGTGTGCTGTATTTATATACGCCCAAACAGCCCTCCAGACGTCTACACCTCACATGGGACCGCCGTTCAGGAGCTTGTTGATCTGTCATCTAATGATGACTCGATTATTGTAACCGGCGATTACAACTTACCGCATCTCGCATGGACCTTTGACGTGGACGTAAACGGTTTCATTCCGTTGAACGCATCTACGGAACAAGAGCTGGCGCTGACCGAAAATGTTGTTGCAACGGGACTCCTCCAAATCTGCTCGCTGGCTAATGTCAACGGAAGAATCCTCGACCTTGCGTTTGTCAACGATACGCTCTCAGTCGAACTGATCGAGCCGCCCAAACCGATCCTCAGAACGGATCGTCATCACAAGCCGTTCATTCTTCGGGTGGACTACCCCGATATCCCAGGCGTGGCAACGAGAATCGAGGATGCTGAGCCGGATTTCAGCCGCTGCGACTTTGACCGTGTCACCGAATCCCTCAGCAGCATTGACTGGGATAACATTCTGCAAGATCAGGACTCCAATACTTCGACTACGATCTTCTACGACGTCCTTTACGAAATCGTGCGACAGTTCGTTCCCTCAAAGCGTGTCTCACGCAACCGGACTGAGAAGCTTCCATGGTGGAATGCTGATCTGCGAAATCGTCGGAACATTCTGAGGAAAGCACGTAAAAGATTGTTCAAAGCCGGCACACCAGAAAATCAAACCGCTGTCGACCGTCTGGAAATCGAGTACGAATTGCTGCAAGACTCACTCTTTCACGATTACTTGAATCGGGTGCAAGTGGACCTGAAAGACAACCCATCGTCATTCTGGAAATACGTGAGGAGCAGGAAACGTACCAGTGTCCTTCCAACAAGGATTTCGCTCAACGGTTCCACCGCTGAGAATCCGGAGGACGCTGCAAACGTCTTTGCCGACTTCTTTAGTAGCGTGTACGAGGCGGATGCACATTCTGCTTCGAACGATTATTTGAACGACCTTCCAACATATGATATCTATTTTCCTCAACCAGAATTCTCACAAGCAGACGTAAAATCCGCCCTGGACGCTGTCGATCCATCGAAAGGTGCCGGTCCTGATCGGCTCCCACCTTCCTTCATCAAACGGCTTTCGGAGCATTTAGCTAAACCAGTCAGCGTAATTTTCAACCGCTCTCTGTCTGAAGGAACTTTTCCCGACGAATGGAAACTTGCAGCGATCACACCCATTCACAAAACCGGTAGTACTACGGCTGCTGAAAACTACAGGCCAATCTCCATCCTGTCCTGCCTGCCCAAAGTTTTCGAGGTGCTTATCCACGAGGGAATGTACTCTGCCGCCCAGGTAGTAATTTCCGAGTTCCAGCACGGTTTTGTCAAAAAACGGTCCACGGTATCCAACCTGATGGCGTACGTCAGCGCACTGAATGAAAACCTCGAAAAGTTCAAGCAAACTGACGCGATCTACTTCGACTTCGCCAAAGCGTTCGACAAGGTACCCCACACGCTTATTATCGCTAAGTTAGACCTGCTGGGGTTCCCAAGGTGGCTGACAGCATGGATCCGTTCGTACCTTCCTAGGCGGTTTGGCTACGTCCGTCTCGGTGGCATCCAATCGAGGAATTTCCCGATTCCATCTGGAGTCCCCCAATGAAGCCATCTGGGACCGCTGATCTTCATTCTCTTCGTCAACGACATCTGCCAAAGATTGCAGTCTCAAAAACTGCTGTATGCTGATGACTTGAAGATCTTCCGTACCGTGGCGTCCACCATTGATTGCGTCGCTCTTCAACAGGACATCGACGCGATTCAGGAGTGGTGTAATCTCAACGGAATGAAGGTGAACCCCAGCAAATGTAAAAGCATCAGCTTCACCAGATCACCCGCTCCAATTCGGTACGATTACACCTTCGACCGCCACGAAATGGACCGCGTCTGCTCAATCAGGGATCTCGGTCTGCTGATCGACCGCAAGCTGAGCTTCTCGGAGCATGTCTCGTCCACAACAGCTAAAGCGTTCGCGTTGCTTGGATTTCTGCGTCGCAACACTGCTGAGTTCGAGAACATCAATGCCCTTAAAACGCTCTACATCACCATGATTCGAAGCATCTTGGAGTACGCTGTGCAGGTGTGGGCGCCGCACCACGCTAATCAACGTGATCGCTTGGAGAAAGTTCAGCGCCGTTTCACTCTTTATGCCCTTCGCCGTCTGCCTTGGAGGAACGGCGTTTGGCGGTCGAGCTACAGCGACAGATGCACCTTGCTGGAAATGGTGTCACTAGAAAAGCGGCGAACCTTTCTTCAACGGATGTTCGTCTTCGATGTTCTGACCGGTCGCATCGATTGTCCGCAACTCCGAGAAGAAATCACGGTGCATAGACCAACGCGGACGCTGAGGAACCAGCCCCTTCTGAGGATTCCCTTCCATCGTACTCTATATGGATACAACCGACCAATTGACCGCTGCTGCCGAATTTTCAACTCCGTATCTGACGAGTACGAGCCTAGCATGACCAGAGAACGTTTCAAACGTAAAATTCTAGCTCTTTGATGCGATGTGATATTTTTATGTTTTTTGACTGTTTATTTCTATGTTAGTTTTTAAGATATTCAGTCTGTGCGACTCTGGTCGAAGACGGTGAACAATAAACAAACAAACAATATTAAACATGTTGTTTTTTTTTGGATATAATTGTCTGATCAGTCAGGCGTCTACGGCATAGTAGGTTATGATCAGGACGTTTTTGAAAAAAAGAAGGCATTGGAGAAAAATCCCATGTTTTACATTTCACACTTATTTGACATCTAATTACTGAAGGGTAAATAAAAAAAAACTATTTTTTTTTTAATATTATTTATGTGGTTTAGTCGACAAAAAAACGTTTGTGCAAGAGTTTAAGATAGTGCACTTGTCACAAAAAAACTTTTAAATTCATTTTCAGATGCAAAATGCAAAATGACTGTGCATTTTTTCAACAATGTACCGTTTTCAATTTATAACCACTAATAAGTTGACATTTTCGGAAAAAAATCTTAACTATGTTAATTGAAAAAAAAAAAAAATCACGTTGGACAAGCACACTGCAATGAACATGTTCGGAATGTTAGAAGTTTTAGAAACAAATTTCTAGAATTTGTTGATAAGACTGCTGTTTGGTGTTATATTTGGAATAGGTAAAATTTTATGATGTTTATGTTTATTACTATTATTCTTCTTTTATGATATAAAATCAGCTCAAATAAACACGAAAATGTTGCAGCACTTCGAAAAAGTGAAAATTCACAAATTTTTAAAGGTAAAATTACATGTTCTTATTCCCAGATGTAGTATCACAAAAAAAATCATTTTGTGATTGGTGCTTATTTTCAACTAACTAGATCGGAAACTTTTTGTTAGGTTTTCGGTATAAATAATCATTTTTTGTGATTTCTTCGGCTCGTTTCAATATTTTTTTAAACTTTGCAATCAAACCTTTCATTTGAAAAAGGCACATATTTTGAACATTTTATAATAGTGATTTAAAAACGTCTTACGGTATCTCCCAAATTTCGCCTCTTCAAAAATTAAGGTAGTCGAAATTCTCATATGTTTAGCAGGCTAAGAATTTGTTCTGAGCAATTTATTACCGTTAACCGGGGTGACATTGATAGCTCGCAAAATAAAGAGTACAAATTAAAAACGCACGGAATGGTATGGAATCATACTGGCCGTGGTACAGAAGTGTTTAAAGTTTTTCAAGAAGAAGTTTTCATAAAAATTTTATAATGTCGAAAAGTAAGTTAACTCCAATAAAAAAATGATGAATTGCATTTTTTAATATTCTCAAAGTGTCATGGTTTTCTCAATAAAAATGAGTTCGAATCGAAAAACGGCATGCATTTTCAGATTCTTTGGACAAATTTTCACTAGAAGAAGATAATAAATTTTATTTGTTTTTGAAACACAATTTGCATTAAAACTAAAAATATTTCGGCATTTTCAGTAAAACAAATTTCATATAAAATGTGAAAACTTTTTATTCTTGCTATTCTTGAATTTGAAATATGAATGGAATGCAATATAAATCGATAATTTTGTAAACAAAACAAGTTTTAATGAATATCGGCAACTTTTCTGTCTTTTCAAAAAAATTGCCTATTTTTTTTGTATTTACAAAATAATAAAGAAAATTAGTTACCTAAATAAAAACATTTTTTCTTTAAAAACTATAGCAACAACCTAAAAGATGGTTCATAAGACGTAAAAATAAAATATGAAAACTTTTTAAAAAGAAAAACTATGATTATCAATCTCACCCTGAAATTCAAAATTTTCAATGCAGGTATTTTGTTACACACTATTGAATTTTTTTTTTCAAAAAAAAAGTACGGACCGTGTGTTTACCAGGATACCAGGTCTTAAATTGAAAAATCTGGCAAAGTTTCGATCAAACATCTGGAAAATTCTGGCAGGCGAAAATCTAACAATTCTGAATGGTGAAGGGGAGGTAGGATATGAACTAATTCAAAAGTTAGTAGAACTAAATTGGTTTAACTGGTTTTGTGGCCTTTAAAATGGAGAATTTACATTTCCTTTAAGTAAAACACATTCTAAATTTTTAGATTTTCAATTGAATTCGTCCGTTTTTATTAGTAAATAATCAATTTATAATTTCTTAATTCTTATAAGGGTCATTGCAGGCCAACTGAGTACACTTTTGGACTCGACCTTCACCGATTTAGACCAAACTTGGAGGGAACGTTCATCTATCGATAGTTAACAGAAATCCCAAATTTGGTGCTGATTGGACCATCCCTCTATTTTTGGCACCGCCCTCTTTTTCTACGATTTTCTAAAAAACTATTTTTTCTTTTAATCATAACTTTTCATTTATTTGAGCAAAAGACTTTCTACAGGTTGCATTTTATAGAAAATTGTCCAAGGAATTCGATAAAAATAAAATTTCAACCCTTTAATGCCCACTCATATTATATTTTAACGTTTTAAGGATTACAATTTAGTTTTGACCAATTCCTTATATTTTTATTTGTTTTATTTTATCACCATCGTGTTCCCCGGACAATTTTACATAAAAATCAATGTAGACCTCACACTAAAATGAACTATTGTCGAGATACAGCGATTTTACTGAAAAAAGTTTGATCTTGCGCTGCACTTTGTCCTATGAATTCAAATCCGAAATAAGTTTCTCACTTATAAAAACCGAACTATGCGGGATTCATTCCTTTTTGTTGAAAAGTACACCATGTACTTCCGAGTGCTGCGCGGTTATAACCTAATTGAGTTATGGAGTTTCTTCCAACTATGATTTGTACTATAGTTCTTTTTTTGTAATTGGATATTCTTACAATGGATTTGCCAAGAGAAGGAAAAAATATTTAAAAAAAAACCTTCGAAGTTTAAATTCGTTCATTTTAATCAAAAAGTTGGTCAAAATGGATATAAAGTGAAAAATCTGGCAAAACCTGTCAGATACACAGAGAAGAATGAATCTTTATTCTGGCTGTTACTTGAAATATCTGGCAATTCTGGTTGTTTGGCCTACCGTAGTACCGTAAACTGGGGTGACTTTGATAGCCCGGGGTGACTTTGATAGGTTTTTCAAATGCCCGTCAAATTAATATCTAAACATTTTTGAGAATTTTGAGTATGTAAGCATTAAGGGATAGCTTATTATCGAACAAATATGCAAAAATGTGACTGTTACATTGAATGTATCAAAATTAGTGGCCAAATCAAATTTCTATCAATGTCACCCCGGGCTATCAAAGTCACCCCAGTTTACGGTACCTGTGTTAACAATAATAATATTGAGACAAACCTTACCAGGTTCTAAAATATTCCTAAAACAAATTGAAATCCTATCAATGTCACCCCGGTTTACGGTACTAGGTTTCAGTACAAAACTTCTTAAAAGCTGAAATTAATTGTCAAAGGTTTGATATGCCAACATGTTCTGGATTTTTCTGCATTTTTTTTTTACGTTTTAGCATCGAGTGAAATAGTATGCTTTTGCATAAAAAAAAAGAAAATGAAATCATAACGCCAAATTTGGTGGTTTGGTTAAATATAAATTTAACTAATTGAAATAATGTTTGGTTTGCTTGACTGGAAATACAAAATTAATTGCTACCAAAACCAATTTCCGAGATACATAGTCAACAACCAAACCCGCACACGAAATTTTAAAAGCAATATAAAATGTTTCAAATGAAAACCAAAGTTGCGTGTGCCAAAAGCCGCCAATTTGTTGCTAAAGGTGCGACGACAATTATACCTTGTACGCTTTTTTTTTTCGTTCTAAAAAAAGTACACAGTGAGAAACTAATATTCAAATTTAGAAAATACAGATTGTTAATATTAGAAACTCTAAATAATTTTTAATTTCTTGCATTAATTTAGGCAAATTTCACCAAAACTAATATCAATTTCTCCTCATACTAAAATTGTTTAACTGTCATAGCCAGAAAGGAAAAAGTTTTTCCACCAAAAAAGCCGCTCGAACATCAGATAACTGCACGAGTTACATTTTATTACACGCGATGTCGTGTGCGAGCGGTACCTGCTACTTAGCCAAATTGCACAACCGCTAGCTGGAGTCGGTTTGTTGGAGGAGGTGGGTGTGGGAACTGAGCACACATTCAAGGGTCTCTTCAGGAACACATGTATTTGGCATGTTTTTGGGTGGCAATGAGAGATGAACTTTGCACAAAGCATCAATCTGAAAATTCTTCAAAAATATCAGTATTAAAATTATTTTTTACATAGATTAGGACAACGAAAAACAATTTGAATTGAATTTTTACACTTTGAATTTTTACATTTTGAATTTTTACACTTGAATTTTCAATTTTTTAAAGTACAAACGTGACGCAGATTTTCATGATTTTAAAGCTAACTTCAATCAAGACTTCAAAAGCAAAACTTCCAGCAACTTTTCAAAACACAACCCCAATAAAGCGTCAGCACTTTGTCCCTTAATATTCCTTCCCGACACAAGCTAGACCCCAAAAAAACGGTCCACAACCGACGGCCTGCCGGCGAAGTCCTAATAATCATAAATATTTCCAAACGCATAAATTTTAAGAGCAAATTACCGCACCTTTTCCGAGTCCACACTTTTGAGCGTGTGAACAACTCTCTTTCACATATGTTCAGAATTCCCTCGGCTGCGATACCAGCCTCGTCATCGCTGGCAACACTGCTCTGGTCGTTCTGGGGACGAGCCCCCTTCCGGGGTTTGTCGGGCTAGGTCAACAATATGTGGGTCAGAAAAGTGGAAAGCCTGCTCAAAACAATGTTGTCCTACCCCTTCTCTCTCGTTGGCCATATGTCAGGGAGATTTTGAGCAATAGGGAAGAATCGCTCGTTTTATGACACCAGTCAAATCAGCTAAACTTCGTTCAAAATTGACACCTGACCCTTTTAGGGCTCACACGTGTCCCGCTCGTGTTGGCATTCTGGATGAAAAGCGAGTGTGTGAGCCTTTTATCACTCGCGACCCTGCTCTCGTAGCGAAAGGGGGAGGAACAGCCCAATTTATGAAGCTTTTCCCCCAAATGAGTGAATGTTTTTATTGCCGGTTATCCCGCGTCTCTGCCGGGAGCGATGAAATTTTTATTTGAAAGTGCTTTTGACGACGGAGGACGCGAGGAGAAGACGAACATTTAGTGACTGAGTAGACTTGAACATTGACAACATTGAAGGCAGAGAAGTTGTTGAAGACATTGGAGACATTAAGGACACTAAAGACATTAAAGATACTGAAGACATTGAAGATTTTGAAGACATTGAAGACATTGACGACATTGAAGATATTGTCTTTTTGAAGACATTGAAGACATTGAAGACATTGACGACATTGAAGACATTGTCATTTTGAAGACATTATAGACTTTGAGGACATTGAAGACATTGAAGATTTTGAAGACATTGACGACATTGAAGACATTACAGATAATGAAGACATTGAGGACATTGAGAACACTAAAGACATTGAAGACACTGAAGATATTGCAAACCTTGAAGAAATTGGAAACACTGAAGACACTGAAAACATTAAACATTTTGAAGCATTGAGACATTGATTCCTTTCAACACAGATCCAACTTCCTCCAACTTGCTTATCGCCATCAATTCAATTTCCCTTCGACAAGACCCAAATCAAGATAATCGTCGCAGCGACCGAAATTAATTGGAATGACTTAATCACACCTTCACCCCCTCCTCCTCCCCCTTCCCCTACCATCGATTTCATTCATCACTCACTCACCATTCACCCCGCAAAGTAATCTCGCCGCCGAATGCGATCTTAATTTCGAACGTGTCCAAGCCAGACGCCGAACTTTGTCCGAAATCAATGTCCACAGTTTTATCGGTTTTGTTCGTTCCTTTTCCCTTCGACGACCTCTCCCCGAGACCACGACTCGAGCTCGGGTTGATTATAAAAGTTAATTCATCGAATCATCCAATCGAATGACTTACTGCTAATTAGCACATCAACGAGCTCTCTGCGGTTCACTATAATTTAGTGAAATTATGGGTGGTTTTGTGAATTTATGCGTGTCACTCGGAAAACGTGGGGGAGCGAGGAATATTTAGCACGATGATAATTGAACAAACATTAACTCATCGCAATCAGTGAGCGTGAGTTTTGTGTGGCGAGCTTTACGCAACTCGTTGTTGCTTCCGACGAGTTTATAGTGTTTGTTTGTTTATTAAAATGATGGAAAATGATGGCGGTTTTCTGCGTCAAACGAGCCGTGCTGTTTTGCTAGATCATAAATAAATAGTGTGACGGGTGGTGTAACATAGTGTGCGTGTGACAGAGTTCTAGATAAGTTGCAGGCTTGGATGGTGTGTTGAAACAGTGTGAAATTGTTGCAAATATTTATATTCAGGTTTTTTTTCTAACATTTCTTTGCAAAATAGCACTTTTTTGAAAATCTTCGACTCCCTCCCCTCCCCTTCCCCTCACTAAAATTATAAAAAATCTTAAACTATTTCATATTCTTTAATTTCTTTAATTTGTTTTATTATTGAAGATCTTAAAAATCTGTTAAATGCTTTGAAATTCTTGCATTTTTTTTTTAATTTTTTTTGAATCTTCAAAATTTTTTGTTTGATTATGAATATTTTTGAAATCTTTTAAATTATTTGGAATAGTTTAAAATTGTTTTAAATTAATTTTAGTTCTTCCAAATCCGTTAAAATTTTATTATTTTTTTTATTCTTTTAAATCATCACAATTCGTTCATTGAATTCTGATTTTTTTTAATTCTTCAAAATAAGGCCGTTGCAAATATTTTTCAAAGTTTATGTCGCCCCCCCCCCCCCCCTTCAAAGTTGGCCTGAAAAATCAGGGGGCAAAAAAAATATTTTTTCGAAAAACTTCAAAATTTTAATGAACATTAAAGTTTAACCAACTTAACACCAGTTAAAATACATTTTCCCGCGTTTATAATCATATTTAGCATGTTTGAACTCCTTTGAAAACATGTTAAATTTTCATGAAATACCTACCAATGTACAGTCTACAAAACATTTTTTTTTGGGGAAAAAAATCCGTCAATACCTTCATATTTTCAAAACTAATGATTGGAAAGCAACTGTAACTGCCTGTAAAAAGCATTTTAAAACACTTTTTTCATCCAAATGTTGAAACCTAGGCTTGTAATTTTAATTTTTATATTTTTTTTTATTTTTTTTGCCCCCCCCCTCATCTTATTTTTTAGATAACTTTGTATATTCATTGAATTTCATTTAAACTCAGGGCTGAGCTGTACGATTTTGAACTAGTTAGTCGCTGTTGGCGGGTTTAGGGCGCCAATGTTCTTGGCGAGGGCGCTTCTCCTCGTAGGGCGCCTATATTTGTACAAGGGGCGCCAAGTGATGAGCGGGGGGGGGGGGGGGGGGAATATGCTGTTCGTTTTTTGATTACACAAAAAATAACAGCTACGTTAGCACATGAAAAAGTGAGTTTCAGAAAGACACATCAATTTTATCCATTTGCCCTTTCCATTAGGTCCCTGCACTAATCATAAAATGTTGTTTGATTATCGGCAAACTGCAACAGTTATTTAGCAACAGTACGAGTATGAATCCCCTATTCGGAAAGGTAATCAATTTTCATACAAACATATTTCATTTAAAATCAACATTATTCTATCTCAAAGTTACATTGAAAACTTTATCAAGTTAACATTACTGTACCGTCAGTTTGTGTGACTATGGGTCAAAAAACGATTCCCTTCTCATTACTTCTTACGAACAAATCTAATCTAATCTATCTAATCTAATCTAATCTAATTACTTCTAACGAACAAAAACAATTTAAATGATAGCGAAAAAGCGAAGGATTGATCTTAGATAGTTTACCAACATTTTCCAAAAATATGATGGAATTTGATGAATCGTTTAAAAATTGAAACTAAAATAATGCTCTAATACGAAGCAATGATCAAAACAAGTAACTCAGCAGTGTTACTCTTTCATAGGAATCGAACCATTTCAAAGAACATATTAGAAGTTTGATTTTTTGAAAAATAATTTTTGGTGAAAACCGTACTCCACATATATAAAGCTGCCAAAATCGCGGGTTTTGTTCTAGGAATGTGACATTTTCAGCAAACGTTTTTTAGATGTATCCTACTCTACCCTTTAAACATAATTAAGTTTCATTGAAAAGACTGAGGAATTGCAAATTCCATAAATAAAAGTCATTTTGACCCGATTGCACCCCTACTAAAGGTAATTTTATTAATGATTTGGCAAAAATAGCCACTCCAGCCGCAATAAATTAAATCATCACAGCGAACAAAAATGAATATTACAAACACAGATCAGACCCTGATATACCATAACACCGGTCATTGTATGCTAGCGATGCATAAAACGAACAGTGTGAACAGAGCGAACAGCAACGTAGCAGCATCTAGAAAAAGGAAAGAATCATCAAAACGGAACACGTTGAAGAGCACTGCTAGTTGATTCAAAACAAACGCGGCAGCGTTTCGCGGCGCAACTTGGCAACTTAGCAAATTTGCAAAATGCAAAGTTTCTCTTGGGCCCTGCTGAGGGCGCCAAATGGTTTAAGGAGGGCGACATTTTTGTTAAAAAACTTGTTAGTCGACGACTAACCTCGACTAACCTACAGCTCAGCCCTGTTTAAACTCCTAAATACTCTTCAAAATTCTTTTTAAAACTTAAGTGTTCTTAATAATTTATGAAAATTCTTAATAAATTTAGAAAATATTTGTTTATTCTGAAAAATTCTTTGTAATTGTTGAAAATTCTTTAAAATCTTTTAAAATCTTTGGTATTTTTTAAATTCTATAAACTTCTTAAAACATTAAAAAAAATTGCAAAACTCTTTTCAATTCTTTGATAATCAAAATTTTACCTATTTTTTCAAGGATCGTTTAAGTTAAGCCTGTTTAAAATTGTATAAAATTGTTTAAAATTGTTTAAAATTGTATAAAATTGTGTAAAATTTATAAAATTGTATAAAATTGTATAAAATTGTATAAAATCGTATAAAATTGTATAAAATTGTATAAAATTGTATAAAGTTGTATAAAATTGCATAAAATTGTATAAAATTGTATAAAATTGTATAAAATTGTAAAAAATTGTATAAAATTGTATAAAATTGTTTAAAATTGTTTAAAATGGTTTAAAATTGTTTAAAATTGTTTAAAATTGTTTAAAATTGTTGAAAATTGTTTAAAATTGTTTAAAATTGTTTAAAATTGTTTAAAATTGTTTAAAATTGTTTGAAATTGTTTAAAATTGTTCAAAATTGTTTAAAATTGTTTAAAATTGTTTAAAATTGTTTAAAATTGTTTAAAAGTGTTTAAAATTGTTTAAAATTGTTTTTGCAATTCCGTCGTGAAACTACTTACTTTTCCTGTCATTCTTGAACGACGAAATAGCCTACTTTTCTGTACCAATAATAACAGAATCAAATAGCAACACTTTTCAAAATAAATGCTGAAAAGTTCTACTTTTCAGCACTGAAATGGGTGCTGAAAAGTTGAACTTTTCAGCACTTGTTTCGAAAAGTAACACTTTTCAACATTTTTTTGATTTAAACGATTTATTGACAAAATACGAGAAAATTTGACTTAAAATTTCACTCAATGGGTGTTTTTCGGAATTGCAAAAAATGTTGTATGGAACTCGTTGCAAAACTTGATTTTTTCAGCACTCGACGTATTTATCCAACTCGGTGAACCTCGTTGGATAAATGTACGACTCGTGCTGAAAAAATCCTCTTTTTGCAACTTGTTGCACAAACTACTATTAAAATTGTTTAAAATTGTTTGAAATTGTTTAAGATTGTTTAAGATTGTTTAAAATTGTTTAAAATTGTTTAAAATTGTTTTTGCAATTCCGTCGTGAAACTACTTACTTTTCCTGTCATTCTTGAACGACGAAATAGTCTACTTTTCTGTACCAAAAATAACAGAATCGAATAGCAACACTTTTCAAAATAAATACTGAAAAGTAACACTTTTCAACATTTTTTTGATTTTAACGATTTATTGACAAAATACATGAAAATTCGACTTAAAATTTCACTCAATGGGTGTTTTTCGAAATTGCAAAAAATGTTGTATAGAACTCGTTGCAAAACTTGATTTTTTCAGCACTCGTCGTATTTATCCAACTCGGTGAACCTCGTTGGATAAATGTACGACTCGTGCTGAAAAAATCCTCTTTTTGCAACTTGTTGCATAAACTACTATTAAAATTGTTTAAAATTGTTTAAAATTGTTTAAAATTGTTTAAAATTGTTTAAAATTGTTCAAAATTGTTTAAAATTGTTGAAAATTGTTTAAATTTTTTTAAAATTGTTTAAAATTGTGTAAAATTGTTTAAAATTGTTTAAAATTGTTGAAAATTGTTTAAAATTGTTTAAAATTGTTTAAATTTGTTTAAAATTGTTTAAAATTGTTTAAATTGTTTAAAATTGTTCAAAATTGTTTAAAATTGTTGAAAATTGTTGAAAATTGTTTAAAATTGTTTAAAATTGTTTAAAATTGTTTAAAATTGTTCAAAATTGTTTAAAATTGTTGAAAATTGTTTAAAACTGTTTATAATTGCTTAAAATTGTTTTAAATTGTTTAAAATAGTATAAAATTGTTTAAAATTGATTAAAATTGTTTAAAATTGTTTAAAATTGTTTAAAATTGTTTAAAATTGTTTAAAATTGTTTAAAATTATTTGAAATTGTTTAAAATTGTTTAAAATTGTTTAAAACTGTTTAAAATTGTTTAAATTGTTTAAAATTGTTTAAATTGTTTAAAATTGTTTAAAATTGTTTAAAATTGTTTAAAAATGTATAAAATTGTTTGAAATTGTTAAAAATTGTTAAAAATTTCTAATTTTTTTTAAAAATTGTTAAAAATTGTTTAAAATTGTTTAAAATTGTTTAAAATTGTTTAAAATTGTTTAAAATTGTTTAAAATTGTTTAAAATTGTTTAAAATTGTTTAAAATTGTTCAAAATTGTTTAAAATTGTTTAAAATTGTTTAAATTTGTTTCAAATTGTTTAAAATTGTTTAAAATTGTTTTAAATTGCTCATAAATTGTGTAAAATTTTTAAAAAATGTTTAGAGTTGTTTAAAATTGTAAAAAAATTGTTTAAAATTGTTTGAAATTGTTTAAAATTGTTTAAAATTGTTTAAAATTGCTTAAAATTGTTTAAAATTGTTTAAAGTTGTTAAACATTGTTAAAAATTGTTTAAAACTGTTTAAAATTGTTTGAAATTGTTTAAAATTTTTATTTTTTTTTTTCAAATTTTGTCAAACTGTTTCAAATTGCGTCAAATTATTTCCAATTGGTTTCAAATTGTTCTAAATTTTGTCAAATTGTTTTAGATTTTTCGAATTGCTGATTAGTAACAATTGTCAAACAAAAATGAGACATTTTAGAAAATGATAAAAATCAGTGAATGATTCAAAATTAATTACATGTTACCAGCTCAAATAATTTTGTAAAACCGCGACTTTCAAAATCTGACTAATTCCCAGTACCTTAATGTACTACAACACCAGAATCATACTACAAAACCCCCACTCCAACGTGCCGTGGTAAAAGTTTTATCATTTTCCGCGCGCGCTCTGTCAAAAGCTGGGAGCAGCTCGCGCCATCTGTCGGCTGTTTGGCTGTCGCCTGCTCTGTTTACGAAAGCGTAACTAAACCATCAGCAGCAGGCTTGTTATTGCGCGCACACACTATAGTGCTGCTTAGTGCTTATGGTACAGCCAATTTCGTGCTTTCGTGTTTGGATAGAAGCAGATGGGGAACAACAATAACAACAGTTCTCTTTCTTTGTCGAGTTACAAAATTACACTTTTCCCATCGATCTGCACCCCGAAAAGAGAGTAGTGCACGGTATCTTTGGAGAAGCGAACCGGCATGTGGTGCTGGTTTGTATTTGGATTTATTTTTTTCAGGTTCATTTTAACATGCTGCCATGCCTTCCAAGCTGTAATGTTATAAAACGGGATTTTTTTGTCATGTTGCACTTTTTTGGTACAGACAAACAAGGACAAATTTGCTGTCAACTCGTCAACTTAAATTAAATGTGTGAATCATTATCGTTGACTAAATTAATAAACCCGTCGATGTGCCTTCCTAGCGGTGTTGATATAGGAAGGGTATTTTCAAGCAAATGCAATTTGCTCATTTCTTAATTTTTGTTTAAAAACGTTGCCAATTAAATTTACATGATCTGCTCCATCTCACGGTAAACCACACCGTTGTTGTTGTTATTGTTGATGTTCAAGTTATGGTTAGTTTTCCACTTGTAACATCACGTGCCCACACATGTCTATCGGCTGCAAATCTCTGCACTGCATACACTCTAATATAAGGCATGCTTTCTACAGCAGCAGAGCACATGGCCGTAGCTTATTACGGAGTTAGCTAAGGCCTTTTTCGTCAGTCGTGCACAATCTACGTAAGATTTATCTAGCTCCCATGCTGAAACGACGAATGCTCTCCCTAGGAAAAACAGCAACGATGACGATGATTTTCATGGCAACTACAATGTGTGAGTGTGTGCGCGCATCACTATAAATAAACTGTAATGTAATCAAATGTAAACATAATTATATTAGTGGCGGAAAACTTTTACGAACCATGCTTCCCTCGCACCGAAACCACGTGGGTGGTTCCATATGCGCTCCAACCTCCAGTTTCCCCCCAGGGTAGTAAAGGCCACACGGATGAGTCAGCTCCAGGAGGGAAATCGCTCGCAAATCGCTCTGGAATGCAATTTAGATCTGGTGCAGTGAGATCCGAAAGGCGCAATGAGTGTTTTGCTGTCCCGGATTCCCATTCCGGCGATTGTCGATCTTAATGGCATTTCGGAAAACCGTCAGCGGCAGCAGTGGAAGCGGTTCCAATTTTAACTCATTGGTCTCGTTTACATGGTGGGGCAACATTTTAGTATGAGGTTGAAAATCGTTTGAAGACACGCTTTGAAATGTGTAATGGTTGGACAAATAGAATTACCTCCAGTTCTGCCTTTTCAAACTACGTTGGAAAAGTATTTGAAATGCATAAAAGTCAAACTTTGATTATTTGGCATCAAAAATTCAAAATATCGTAACTTTGGAAACTGCCGATCCACCTATAAGTGTTTTAGTGTTCAGTGTAGGAAAGGTATTTGGTTCACATTTTCGATAAGTAATACATTCTACGAATCTGACAACAATGCTTAAGTATTTGGAGCCTTAGGTGAAATTCATTAAATTTTTAAATTTGCCTTCCCCATTCCAAATTATTTCTTTGCCTTCCTCACTGAGGACAGACTAAAACACTGATTTTTCGATTCGTTCACCCTTTGGCTGTTTTTCAAGAACCTCAATATCCCTTTTAATTTTCAACAAATAAATAAAAAAATGTCTAAATTTTGGCTGTAATTTTTTGTCAAAAAAATTGCAAGTGATATCGATAACAAATAATCGAAGCAACTTTTAAACATGTTTCATTACCTGCTATGACGAAATGCAAAATGTCACGAAATACATTTGTTTAAAAATCTTGTTCTAACTGTTCCGATAAGTGAAAATGCAATACCCATAGTTTTATTTTTTACCACTTAAAACAAACACTTACAAAAAATAAAATTGGAAAACTAAATTATTCATTAAGGTTCAAGTAATGCTTGAAAAGATGCAGAAACGAAAGATTTTTTTTTAAATATTGTATTCAAAATAGCGAAAGAATTCAAAACTCCACAAATATTTTCATTTCAATAGCTGCTCAGGTTTAAAAGAATTCAAATTTAATTTAATTTTAATAAAATCGACAGTACAATTTGGCGATAAATAAATAAGAACTCAAATATTGAAACAATTTAAAAAACTCGAGGAAATTTTATAACATTAATTTGAATAGTTCAAAATTCTTCAAATTTCTTTGAATTTCTTTGAATAGTAAAACATTAAATAATATATTCTACTTTTTTTTCAAATGTAATCAAAATGCTGATTTTTTCTTTTAATTTTCAATTTTTTTTTTGAAATTCATTAAAATTCTTTGGAAATCTAAAAAAGTTTTCAAAATGTTAATGCATTTCTTAAAAAAATCCTTAAAATAAAAAAAGATTAAACTGCTTCTAATTGCTTTATATTGTTTCAAATGGTATCAAATTGATTCAAATTGTAATAACTTAAATTTTTCGATTTTTTTTCAAATTATTTCAAATTGCTTAAAATAAAATGATTTTTTCATTGTTTCAAATTGATTTCAATTATTTCCAATAGTTTTAAATTGTTTAACATTGTAATTAGTTGCTTCAAATGGTTTCAATTTGATTGAAATCGTTTAATTATTTTCTTAATTGTTGACAAAAAAAAAACCTTTTTCTAAAATTTTGTTTTTATTCAAAATTATCTAAGATTGCTATAAATTATTTTAAATTGCTTCTGATTAATATTTAACAAACGGAAAATTAAATACTTTTTACCAATTCTTATCATTTTGCAGCACCGTGACATTCAACAACTGATTCATCCCCAGAAAATATAAATCTGGCGATAAGTAAATTAGAACTCAAAGATTGAAACAATTTAAAAAGCTCAAGGAAATTCTTTTATTTTTATTACTATTTTCAAGTATAGCTTATGTTGAAAGGATGTGAAAACTCACATAAACTTTCTTTTTTAAAATAAAGTACAGCTCATATTCGAAAACAAGAAATAGAACAGAAAACAGAATTCATGTATTACGTCTAAGAGAAAGCAGAAAATCTCAAAAATATTTTAATAACATCTTAAAAAAAAACTATAAAACATATATTTTTAGAAATTTGTATGCTTTTAAGAACTAAAATCATGCTTAAAAATTGAATAAAAGCTGCACCTAACCCAATTTGTTTTCTGTACAATTCGACAGAAATTCCCATTCCCAAAGATTTCTTCTATAAACTTTTTTGATTTTTTTTGTTTTTGTCTGCTATATTTTTAGACACATTCTATGACGAAATATAAGGAAATATAAATTGCTGTTGTTACTATTCAAAGTTATTTCATATGGTGAAAAATTTTTGTAGTTCAAATAAATTAACAGATAATTATTCAAGTTTTTTGCGGAAACTTTTTAAAACATTGGATTTCTATTTCTTATGAATTTGTCTTAAATTGTTTGTTTTTTTTTTTTAATAAATAATTATTGCAAATAAATGAGGATTTCGAACACAAGTGGGAAAAAACACGAATCGATTAAAAAGTTAGTCATCAACATATTTTTTTTTCATTTTTGCCTTCCTCACCTTACTGAGGAAAGGCTATAAAATCACTCGGAAAATGAACTTCTTAATTCGACCTTGTAGACCCACCTTCACGTATACCTATCGACTCAGAATCAAATTCTGAGCAAATGTCTGTGTGTGTGTGTGTGTGTGTGTGTGTGTGTGTGTAGGGATGTGGGTCTGTGCACCAAAAAATATGCACTCGATTATCTCAGCACTGGCTTAACCGATTTGGACCGTTTTGGTCTTTTTCGATTTGTCTTGGGGTCCCATAAGTCCCTATTGAAAACTATGAAGTTTAGTAAAGTACTTCAAAAGTTATGCTAAAAAAACGATGTTGGCGTATGTCCGGAAGATTGTAAAAAGGGTGGTTTTTGCAAGAAACCCTATCATGTTATACATTTTCAGAAAGGTAATTAAAAGACCTTTCCAATGAGCCCGAAACATTGAAGATCTGACAACCCTATCAAAAGTTATTAGCACTTAAGTGTTATTTATACACCTTTTGGAGGCCGGATCTCAGATATTTCAACGAAAATGATGTCCGGGTCCATCATGCGACCCATCGTTAGTTAGATAATCGAAAGACCTTTCAAATGAGCCTAAAACATCAAGGATCTGAAATCCCTATCAAAAGTTATTAGCACTTAAGTGTTATTTATACACTTTTTGGTGGCCAGATCTCAGATATTTCTGTAAAAATGATGTCCGGGTCCATCATGCGACCTGTCGTTAGTTAGATAATCAAAAGACCTTTCAAATGAGCCTAAAACAACAAGGATCTGACAACCCTATCAAAAGTTATTAGCACTTAACTGTTATTTATACACTTTTTGGTGGCCAGATCTCAGATATTTCTGTAAAAATGATGTCCGGGTCCATCATGCGACCTGTCGTTAGTTAGATAATCAAAAGACCTTTCAAATGAGCCTAAAACATTAAGGATATGACAACCCTATCAAAAGTTATTAGCACTTAACTGTTATTTATACACTTTTTGGTGGCCGGATCTCAGATATTTTGTAAAAATGATGTCCGGGTTCATCATACGACCTGTCGTTAGTTAGATAATCAAAAGACCTTTCAAATGAGCCTAAAACATCAAGGATCTGACAACCCTATCAAAAGTTATTAGCACTTAACTGTTATTTATACACTTTTTGGTGGCCGGATCTCAGATATTTCAACGAAAATGATGTACGGGTCCATCATGCGACCCAACGTTAGTTAGATAATCAAAAGACCTTTCAAATGAAATGCAAACTATAGTTGGATAGGTTTTTTTATCAGACCTTGCCGATGAGCCAGAAAAATTGAAGGTCTGCGAACCCTATCAAAAGAAATTAGTAATAAAGTTGATTTGTTAAACATGTTAAGGGAATGTTGATATTTTTACTGAATGTATTGACTTTATGAATGTGAGGAAGGCACCAACCACCTAAAGGTGGATTAAGTAACGTTTTTTTATTTAGACTTGGATTATTGGATGTACTTTTTCTATGATCAAAAGAGTCTGTTTGCATTATTAGTTTGTCCATACAAAATTCCATTCAATTTTGGAAACCGTCCATAAAAGGCTAAATATTCAAACTAGTGCGTCCATCCCGGGAATTCCCGGGACAAAAATCCCGGGATTTTTCCAAAACCGGGAATTCCCGAATCCCGGGAATTTTCATAATTTGTCCCGGGAATTCCCGAAATTGAAAAAAAATTGTTGTAGAAATAGATGGACAGTAAAATACATAGTAATCGATACGAACTTTAAAGCATTAAAATTTGTATTCGGCATATATCAGCTTTAATTTGACTGATAAGGGAAAATTGATTAAAATTTAGTCATAGATCCGCAAAATGCCTGGCGCTTAAAATATTTTCTTTTTTATTTTACGTATTTTTGAAGACTATTTATCATATTTATATTTATGATATTAAAATTGAAAATTATCATCTTAAATTTTTTTTTCATCAAACTCCGGATTTTGGGGCAAGTAACGAAATAAGACAGCTATTTAAGAAAAAAAATTGCATCGTGTTTTGAATAACTTCGGTTAAAACAAGAACAGAAAAAAATTTTAGTACACCGATTTCCAAATGTATTGCTCTGAAATCTCCTGTACCTTTTCAGTCTGTATTCCTGATTTTCCCTAGTTGGCGGTAGTAACTTAAAGAGAATTATCAAAATATGTTTTATATAAAATAAAACATTAAAAAGTTATCTAAAATTTTGCATTGACTGTTTTTTTTTTTAATATGAAGGACAATAGCTTATAGGACCTTTTTTTTTAAAAAAAAAACTCTTATTTTATTGTCGCTCCTCGTTTTTGTAGATATTTTCAAAGAAATTTGTCTAGCTTTTCTAGTTATGGCATATATTAAAATATATAGAAGAAATTTATTTATAAAACACTTATTTAATTTGAATGACATTAAAAATTTAAATTTGAACTTTTTTTAAATAAAAAAAACAATTTTAATTTCTTTGAGGTTATTTAAAAACTGTCGTCCTTGTTTAGACTGAAGTGTAGATTGTCACCAATTATTATTATTGAGCTTGAAAACATATCAAATATTATGAAACCATACATTTTATGGCTGCTTCAAAAATTTCCCGGGATCCCGGGAATTCCCGGGATTCAAAAAATATTTTTCCCGTTTCCCGGGAAATTCAAAACCCGGGAAAATTGGACGCCCTAATTCAAACATCTTTATCTTGAGAACAGATTTTCTAATCGATTTGGTCTCTTGGGCAAAGTTGTGGGTATTGCTTAGGACTTTTCAGAAAAAAAACAATGTTACAATTTTACTTCTTTTCTAAATAAAATTGCGGATAATAATCATTTTTGAAAAATTTCTTTTTTGGATATGTTTTAGATGACAAAACAGGAGTCGGTCATACTTTCTTTTTGCAGTATTGCCAATTATTCGAAAAATCATAATAAATAGAAGAAAAAATATGTTGAACTTTATTTTTAGATGCAATATTAAATTTCCAATCGGAAAGTATTTTAAAGTAATTTCGATATCGAGCACCATTTTCGAGTTAAATCATCTTAAACAATATTTTTTGTCGATATCGCAACTTTTTTTACCTTTAAAAGTTAAGACCAACATTAGAATATTTCCTTTAAATTTGCTTCAAAGATTTTTAAGTGACAATAACTGAGCAAATATGAGTCTAGATTTTAATGCCCAAAAATGAAAGATCATGATTTTTCTCGAGATTCCGATTAAAAATTATTTTGAATCTTTTAATTAATTTGGCCAAAAACCTTGTTTCTGGGTTTGTTACCATTTTTTTAAAAATCATGTTTTTAAATTAATTGGCAGCTCTGCCAAATTGCGTAATCTGATCCCGCAATTCTATGCATCCTTTTTTCTGATAAGCAATACCTACAACTTTGCCGAAGACACCAAATCGATCATAAAATCCGTCCTCTAGATACAGATTATTCATTTGGTTGATGAAAGTTAAGTTCAGCATATTAATTTTCAAAATCTTGCATGTAGATGACGGATGAAAAAAAAAATGATATTAAAACTGTGTATGGATGGGCCTAAATCAAATATAAAACTGTTATTATAATTTTATCCCAATAGGTTTTCATTTAAGAGGGAAGATGCTTTATTCCATTTCGTTTTATCTCCTCAAGAAATTCGAAGAAACTCCAGAACCGCATGTCGCCAAACTTAAAGTCACCACAGCAACAAGCCACTTTAAAAGAACCACGACCACCACCACTCGAGACGTCCATCCCGATGTCTTTGTTGGCAAACACTCACCCCCATCCCCTTCTACCCAGTGAGTAGCATCATATTGTTTTGCTCGTCGTAAAATCCTTCCCCAGACCCGGTTCCTTCACAACGAGGACCGGAAGTCCTGTCGTACGTTATTCCCTGGAACCCCCGACACCACCACCCTGGTCCTTCCGCGAAGTGTTGCCAGTTTCGTTTCCCGGAACAATTTCCCTTTTCAATTCGCCACCACGAACGAGAGCTTCTCAACATGTTATGCGAGTGTGTCTCAATTCCAAGTGTTTCCAGAAGACTTTGTAGTCGGCGGCGACGAAGCACACTTTATGAGTCTCTAATTCCGAAATTCAATGAAGCAACGCAACGCGTTGCCTTTTGTGCGAAGAAGACTTTTACGAGGCTCGCGTAATAAATTCAGCGGGAAAAGAGGCTGCTTTGGGTGAGTGGGTGGCGCGGTGCGCATTTGAATTGAAAATTGGATGTTTTCTTACGGGCAGATTTGTTCCAGACGAGCGCGAACTTCGGCGTTCCAAGTTTGGCACGAATTTGTACCGGTGGAAAATTAAATCACGTACTATTTTCAGGTGGCGGAAACACATCAAACGTGAAAATGTGACCGGGAACACAAGTTGATACTGCTTTTCGTGGTGAATTTTCACTGATGAAAGTTGGAGCAGTTCGCGCTGAAAACTGGTATAGATCAATTGTATTGTGAAGTGCACCATGATAATTTAATACAGCAATTCACCTTGAACTTAACCAAAGCACTTCATCGTGAACCCTAGTACAAGTCCACAGAAGTCTATTGTTTATGAGGAAGTACTGAATTTGCTGGTCAATTTAACCTGTAGTTCAGCACTTCACTATGAACATTAGTATAACTCTTAATTTTGATTCAGCACAAGGTGTTCTCAATATTGTATTCCAACATGCACTTCACACGAATTCTTGTTTAACTCCCTAAACAAAAGTTTTGTGATGCACTTGAACAAGAGCTTGAGATCCCATTTTGACTTCAACTTTAATCTAGTATACATTTTCATGGTGATTCCTAGTTCAAAGCTATCAACTATAACCACAAGTGTAGCACTTAAGAATGAACTCTGGTATGACTTTTGTATTACAATAGGATCTCTAGTTCAGCACTTCATCGTGAACTCTGGTATAATTCTCCTAACTCTGAATTTTGTTGAGAACATTGTCAATTTTGCATGTGTTTGTTTAGCGTTTAACACGAGTTATTTTTTATAATTATTTTTTATATTGCTGATATAAACAATAGGCTTTAAATAGAGTCATCTCTTTCTAACTCACATTGAATACAGTTTTGGGTACTTCCAAACTCGTCAGCAAATTTTACGACCTCCCAAAAGTAAGTACCCCGAAAATCGATCGACTGTAGTCGACCGCCCACACCGGCAATGTCTCGGCGCAAAACTCTCGCCGAAAAAGCCACCCAAACGAGCACGTAATGAAGCCGTTTGAAAATGGTGGGAAAACTTTTTCTCGGCAGATGGTTGTTACGTTCACTTTTTTTGCCGGGGGGGAGACTAAAGATCGACGACCGCCCGACGAGTCATCCTAGCAAAAGCTCAAGTCAGAGTTCAAAGTTTGCGTCGGAAAAGTGGCATCGATCGAGCGGAAAATCTGCGCCACAATTGTGGGTGGTGGAAAATTGTAGCAATTTTGGGTGTGAACT
Source organism: Culex quinquefasciatus (assembly GCF_015732765.1). Taxonomy (NCBI): domain Eukaryota; kingdom Metazoa; phylum Arthropoda; class Insecta; order Diptera; family Culicidae; genus Culex; species Culex quinquefasciatus. The sequence goes on along the minus strand of NC_051862.1, from coordinate 134,997,806 downwards.
TTGAACAAGCTCATTTGATTGTGAAATTCAAATCAACAGGTGTTCAAAAGAAAGTTTTGCCTTGTTTTGATGCCATGCAGTGAAAAAAAATATTTTTGGAGGTTATAAATTTTATGCAAAAAGTTTCAACAAAAAGTGATAAAAGGAGGGAAGGTTTATAATATGATGGTGGAAAATTACATCTTTTTTGGGAATTTTACATAAGTTAATGTACAAAAACATAATTTAACCGAAAAATATGAAAATTTTACTAATTCCAAATGTAAAATTACATGAAATTTCATGCAAGATTTTGTGTTGAAAAATATGTAATTTTACATAAAGAACCGGTGATATTTTACCTGATGATAAATTTCACTAATTCTTGATGTAAAATTCAACAAAAAGTGAAAAAAGGAAGGAAGGTTTTAAACATGAAGTTGAAAATTACCTCTTAATACATTAATTTTACATAAATGATGTGTAAAGAAGTAAAATTAGCCGAAACATATGAAAATTTTCCTAATTCCTGATGTAAAATTACATGAAATTTCATGAAAGATTTCGTGTAAAAAACATGTAATTAACATACATTTACATACTATCATCTGATGAAAATGTTACCAATTACATGAATTTTAATGTAAAATTCTGTGTCGAAAAAATTATAACATTACATGAAAACCCGGTAAAACTGCCATCTGATGAAAATTTCACCAGTTCCTTAACATGAAATTTCATGAAAGATTTCATTTCATTTCTTTTCATTTTATTAGGTTGCTTTAACAATTACATAGGTTCAGTTGTTATCCTGAGCTAAGAAATGGACTACCTTTCAACAGCTGATTTGTTCAAAATGGGGAGTGAGTTTACTGGTACTAAGGAGAACGAATTGGACAGAGAAGGAAAATAAAAATGCAAAAATAACCTTCGAAACAGCTAGTAGATGTGGGATAGTTAGAGGAAAGGACTCATGAAAGATTTTATTCCAGAAAAATAGTAAATTTACATCCTTTTCATTAGAATTCAGTTTTTTACACATAAATTTAGGTAATTATATAAAAATAGGTTAAATTCAAGCATCACATTTCCAACCTTCAAAAGTTCTAAATTTTTACCGTGCAGAATGTCTCGCCGAAATAAAACCTCAGAAAATGTCAAATCTTTACCACCTAAGCGACTCGTACTCCTTTATCGCAAAATACCGGTCTACTCGGGCGTAACCGACAGCAAATAGTACTCAATTCCAGGGTAGAAACCCCCTTTCCTCCCACTCGAAGAGGCTTTGCACGTTTCACACGAATGTGGCATAAAAATCAAAAACATAGGTACTTGGTGAGGATCGGAAGCAAATGGTTAGCTAAGTGGAACAATTAGACCTTTCACAACTCTATTTTATTTTTCAAAAAAAAAAAAAGCCAGATTGTTTAATTGTTTTTCTTGTCATTTCAATTTTTAGCAATAACGAAGAGATTCCTTAAAATTCGTTTTTAAACTAAACAGGGAAAAGCAGTGTGTCCCAACATCTCACCTCCCTTTTAATCTCAACATAAGAAATCCGATTCCCAGCTTCCCAAAATTGAAAACGAAAATCGAGAAGATCTGCTAGAACAACGACTTCCTGATATGCTTGAAAGTCCTGTGAAGCTGAGGGTGAGGTTCCACACCATACTATGGTGACATGATTCAAGGTTTCTTCCCGGAAAGGAGAAGCCAGGAAACGGAAATCCACCCTTCAGGGTTCCGGTGAAGCCCGGCACAAACCTCACACTGAGTAATTGCGTCATGCATTCGAATCTATCAGTGTTGTCCTGAGATTGTGGGTTCGATTTTAGGATTTTGTTGGTTGGGGAATATATCCAGGTCGAAAAGATGAATTAATTTGTCGGAAACGTGTCGTTTTCATTTTTATGTAATTTTACGTGGTTTTCATGTAAAAGTTTGCTTTACAGAAAATGTTATGTAAAATTACGTACATTTCTATTGTTGTTAGTTCAATTTATAATTTATCTTTCTTTGTAATATTACATCAGTTTTGTGAAAAAAAAAATACAACATAATCGATGTAAAATCCTACAACTCTTTCAAAACATGTTAAAACGATTCACCACATGAAAAATGATCCAAATAAAACCAAAATAGCGTCGAAATAGTTTCAACTGATGGCATTCCTCGAACCGGAAAAAGCTCCGGAAAGCAAGAACATTTTTTTCCAATTCCCCACTCCCTTCTTTTCAACTTTATGATTGACTTCCAAACGAGAGTTGTCACGTCGTAAATCGGAAGTAAGTTTTCTTTGTGTGTCAGTTGGGGCGCTGGCACGTGACGGCAGTTAGTCCGTAGTGGTGTTTTTGCGATTGATTCGCGCTCTTTGTGAGGTCGTAAACGATACAGTTTACTCTTCGGATGCGAGTTGACAAAAAAGGACACACTAATCCTGGCCCGGAATGAGCTCCGAATTGTCGGATCATTACTGCTGACTGACGACGGAGCTGGGCCCGGGCACTATTGGAAGGGCATTAGTTTTTTGTTGGCACTGGATTGGCTCCAATCGATTGTTATTAATTGGGGACATTTTTTGAGACACAATTCTGAACTTTCTCTTTATGGCATCTCGCTTTTTCTTTCAGTTGATATAAATTGTGGCATTAAATCAAACGTTTTTGTGTGTCCTGAAATCGTACCATTTGACACAAAGAATTAGTGCGATAATTTCTTTCAGTGTACGTTACTTGCAGATCCCTGAATAGATCCGTAGTAACATTTCAATAGGGCGAATCTGCGTTTGTAAACAAGCAGTCTATCCCTCTCTTACCTTACGTGAACTGTCACTTGAACAAAAGGGATAGACTGCTTGTTTACAAACGCAGATTCGCCCTATTGAAATGTTACTACGGAGATTCTTGAGAACCACATTAGAATTCTCTGTGCGTACAACCCGTCATAAAAGTTCGCAACTTTAACGCTTTTCCAGCAAATTTTGCGTCGAATTTCCCACAAAAAAAAAAAACATTTCCGTGAACTTTTATCTTCCGCCGTAACGGCGTTTGTTTTCGGCAAACCAGACCTCGAAATCCAAACTCGCAAGGCCACGGCTATGTGGATTTGTATGTGTGTGGTGTTTCCGAACATTTCATCCCAAAGCAACTGGAGCGTCAGTCGACCCGTCACTCATGCAACTCATGCTGAAACTGGCACGGAAAAACTCTAACTCTAAAAATCCAAGTTTTACAACCCTTGAGAAGATTGTAAATTCAGTCGAAACGTTGCCATTTAGGTTCGCTCTTTACTCTTTACTCTTTACTCTTTACTCTTTACTCTTTACTCTTTACTCTTTACTCTTTACTCTTTACTCTTTACTCTTTACTCTTTACTCTTTACTCTTTACTCTTTACTCTTTACTCTTTACTCTTTACTCTTTACTCTTTACTCTTTACTCTTTACTCTTTACTCTTTACTCTTTACTCTTTACTCTTTACTCTTTACTCTTTACTCTTTACTCTTTACTCTTTACTTTACTTTTACTCTTTACTCTTTACTCTTTACTCTTTACTCTTTACTCTTTACTCTTTACTCTTTACTCTTTACTCTTTACTCTTTACTCTTTACTCTTTACTCTTTACTCTTTACTCTTTACTCTTTACTCTTTACTCTTTACTCTTTACTCTTTACTCTTTACTCTTTACTCTTTACTCTTTACTCTTTACTCTTTACTCTTTACTCTTTACTCTTTACTCTTTACTCTTTACTCTTTACTTTACTCTTTACTCTTTACTTTACTCTTTACTCTTTACTCTTTACTCTTTACTCTTTACTCTTTACTTTACTCTTTACTTTACTCTTTACTCTTTACTCTTTACTCTTTACTCTTTACTCTTTACTCTTTACTTTACTTTACTCTTTACTCTTTACTCTTTACTCTTTACTCTTTACTCTTTACTCTTTACTCTTTACTCTTTACTCTTTACTCTTTACTCTTTACTCTTTACTCTTTACTCTTTACTCTTTACTCTTTACTCTTTACTCTTTACTCTTTACTCTTTACTCTTTACTCTTTACTCTTTACTCTTTACTCTTTACTCTTTACTCTTTACTCTTTACTCTTTACTCTTTACTCTTTACTCTTTACTCTTTTTTTATTTTTGTTTACAAACATGTAATTTTCCGTGCCTTCCCGTCGCGTGTAGTAACCCCAACTAAACGGAAAATTTAATAACATCACCCGAACCCCGGCGCACGCACCCACCCACGAGGAAGAGGAAAACGCTTTTCCCAAAGCGCCATAAATTTTCGCATCTTTTTCGCGAGTGAAGATCCCAAAAAAGAGGTGGGCCCATGGGTGGAGGAGGAGCGGCGCTAGTAAGCATGTGTATGATTATCGTTAATTAAATGAGAAAAGGAGGGACTTTCCCCCTCATTTCCCCACCCTCCTTTTCCGGGTTTTCCTGCCAAACTTTTCCGGAGACTCCAGGGAGACCCTTTTCCCAGCAGCAGTACTTTTGCGCATCGCTAATTTTAACGCAAATGGACGAAAAACTTTCCCCTCCATGAACAATAACGTGTGTGTGTTTGTGTGTTTATCTTTGGTTGTGTGTGTGTGCGTGCGATTTTGACGGGTAAGTATCTGTTTTCTCCGGGGCTAATCTATAGCTGAACCAGCATTGGCAAGGATCAACCAAGCATGACATTGCTTCTCTGTGGAATTTTGTGCACAGTGAACTTCATGTAAATTTACATGGTTTTCAATGTATTTTTTTTTCTATACCTTATCTGATAATTTCGCAGTAAAAACAATAATATACTTATCTCTCATGATAATGTAATTAGCTCAAATTAACTGTTTTCTTTTTGTACTGTGCAACAGTACGTTTTGTGTTTCTTGTCGTCATTAACCACACTTAGCTTTTCATTTTCATTCGACTATATGCAAAGCATTAACAATAATAAACAAACAGTCAAACAACATCAAAGAAACAAACTTTCGCTGTCGAGCTCGCCTTAGCTTCTGGTGGCAAAACTTTGCATTTAGCTGATGAACCTGTCCAAATCTGAAGGGAACAAAGTTCGCTGCGTCAGTAAAGTTGCGTGCGCTGAACTTTTTACAGAACTTTTAGTGCAAAGTTTGTGTGCTATGTGAACCACACACAGGGGAATGATGGTCCAGGGTGAATTTGTTCCGCTTACAATTCGTTTGTGATGTAAATTAAGATTGATTGCCTGGGAATTCGCGCGAGCCAAGCTGTTGTGGGACTCGGCCCCCTAAACCATCTATCAATTATGTGTGTTAGAATGTTTGCACAACTTTGTAACTAATTTATTAATTGTTTTTTCTTCTTTCTTTTCTTTACAGGTAAGCTTTGATGGAATTTTTGTGGTATTCATCCCTGATTTGATTGAAAATTTGGTAAGCTTTAATATGAAATCTGAATAACAAAATTCCATTTTGAATCGAAATCAATTTGAATTTATTATAAAAATCCTCTTGCAAATTCCAACTTTCGCAAACAAGAAAAAAAAATCAAAGAGATTTCCATTTCTTCGGGGTATACCACACAATGTGCATTAGGATGTAACAAAAATGACTTTTTGGCGGGCATTCAAGGGTTTGTTCCGGTGGGCATACTAAGCCCAATTCCAAAATATGAGCTTGATTGGACGTAACAGGAGCTGGCGCTCCGCCCTTCAAAATATTTTTTCAAAAATGTCACTTTTTGAGGCATTTTGGCCACCTTTACTCCCGGCAAAAAAGATACGCGTCGCGCCTCGCGACGCCCGAGACGCAATTTGATTTTGCCGGGACCGATTTTCGAAAAAAATGCCAAACTTTGAAGGCCTTTACCGAGCTCCAGGGTGCTCCAAATGTCAATGTTATATATACCAAAAGATGCGCAAGGATCTGGCCTACACGCCAGTGATGTTTTTGGTAAACGCATTGGTGGCCAAAATGCCTCAAAAAGTGACATTTTTGAAGAAAAAAAATTTTTACGGGTTAAATCCCATTTAAAATTTACGGGCGGAGCGCCAGTTCCTGTTACGTCCAATCAAGCTCATATTTTGGATTTGGGCTTAGTATGCCCACCGGAACAAACCCTTGAATGCCCGCCAAAAAGTCATTTTTGTTACACTCTAATGTGCTTACACTGTTTTTCAGAAATGTAGGGAAAAATGGGGCAAGTGTAACAAGCTAAGAAAATGCTCTTAAAACCCCTTCAAAACGTAAGAAATTTTTCTGATCTTTTGACAATCATCTTATTCTAGGTTTTGACTATGACTTGATTAAAAGGAGTTTTTAAATAAATCCCGTTTTGTACCAAACGATTTTAAAATTAATGTCTTCAGCATGTTTTACATTAGGTAGGGTAAGGGAATAACAAATTTTTTTGAAAAAAAAACTCAAAATGTTCACAAAATTATGAATTTTTGAAAATATACTCCAAATTTAAGGTTTTTCATACATTTCGATAGCAGAAATATTATTTTTTTGTGAAACACACAAATTTCGTTTTTTCGAAAAAATACTAAAATTTTTTTTTACAATATGGGTATCAAATGATCGGAAAGTGTTCATACATTTCGATAGTAAAAATATGTTTTGGGAAATATTTTTTTTTCACGAAACTACGTATTTTTGATTAAAATACTTATCGAATATCGAATTTGCTTTGTAGAAAACTGAACTTTTTCATTTTTTTCAAACACGTAGTTTTGGTAAATTTTTTAGTGGTTTAAATTTTTTTTCTAATTGCTTTCGATACGTTCATTTGATACCCATGTTTTAATAGTAGTTTATGCAACAAGTTGCAAAAAGAGGATTTTTTCAGCACGAGTCGTACATTTATCCAACGAGGTTCACCGAGTTGGATAAATATGACGAATGATGAAAAAATCAACTTTTGCAACGAGGTCCATACAACGTTTTTTGCAATTCCGAAAACACCCTTTCAACAGAATTATAGGACAAATGTCCATGCATTGAGTGAATTAATCGTGTAATTCAAAAAAATGTTGAAAAGTACAACTTTTCAAAACAAGTACTGAAAAGTTCAACTTTTCAGCATCCATTTCAGTGCTGAAAAGTAGAACTTTTCAGCATTTATTTTGAAAAGGGTTACTATTCCATTCTGTTATGTTTGGTACAGAAAAGTAGGCTGTTTCGTCGTCCAAGAATGACAGGAAATGTTAGTAGTTTCATGACGGAATTGCAAAAAGTATTTTTTCAAAAATATGTAGTTTTTTGAAAATTTTGAGCATTTTTAAAAATTGAAATTTATGAAAAAAATTCATTTGATACCAATATTGCTATAACACTCTGACTCTGAGCCAAGTATAAGCAAAATCGGTCAACATTAACCCATTGATACTCGAAGGTGAAGTTTGTATGGAACAAATCAAAAAATGTATGGAAAACCCAACTTTCTTATGGTTTGGTCTACACGGTACGCTACTTTCATCCAAATATTCTCAAAAGTGAGATTCTCATTGAAAATTTAATGCTTTACAACTTTGTAGAACATACCAAAGCTGTAAAGCTTGAAACTGAAAAGTTATTAACGATTTAAAAAGGTCATTTTTGTATGAAAAACATTTTTTTCACCAACTTAAGGCTCAACGAATTTCGCTCAGAATTTACACAGATCAGGGATGGAATAATCGCAAAAAAAATCAATTTCGCTTGCGAACTTTCTTCACCCGCGAATGAGAGAGGAGACAAATCACGCAAAAGAAAATCGCTCCCGAACTTCTCCAAGAAAATCAATCTGCTGATGATTTTTGTGAATTTCCTTGTCAGCACCGCTAAAAAATATTTATTTCACTTTGTTTACACACATTGCCCGTCTACAAAATGTGACAGGTCATATTTCGACGTGTGACGTTACACTTGCGAGTGTTGTAGTGAAAAAGATGTTCCGCCGAATAATCAAGATGATGATTTTTCTAGATTCTTTTTACCGATCTTTCGTGCGCGAGAGAGAAGAGCCATGCTCCCTTCGGATTTTTTCTCTTGATGAACGTCCAATGATTTTCTTTTGATGATGATTATTCCATCGCTGACACAGATACTTTAAATAACCCAATAAACCGTTTTCTTCTTGAAGAGCAGGGGTCATTTTTTTCTGGGCACCCTAGTCTACATTGATTATTTTGTAAAATTGTCCGGGGAACACGATGGTGAAAAAATAAAACAAATTAAAATATAAGGAATTGGTCAAAACTGAATTTTAATACTTAAAACTTTAAAATATAACATAAGGGGCCATTTAAAGGGTTAAAATTTTATTTTTATCGAATTCCCTGGACAATTTCTATAGAATGCAACCTGTAGAAAGTCTTTTGCTCAAATAGTTGCAAAGTTATTATTTAAAAAAAGGTTTTTTAGAAAATCGTCAAAAAAGAGGGCGGTGCCAAAAATAGAGGGATGGTCCAATCAGCACCAAACTTGGGATTTCTGTTAACTATCGATAGATGAACGTTCCCTCAAAGTTTTGTCCAAATCGGTTAAGGTCGAGTCCAAAAGTGTACCCAGTTGACCTGGAATGACCCATATTAATATTGCATTTTTAGAACACGTATTTCTGTGAAAATTTTCATTTATTTATAGATGCAATGGAAAATTATAAAAAAAATATTTTTTTAAGGTTGGATGATTTTTTAAAGGATTATAGCCAATGTCTCCCAATCCCATAAGCTCTATTCTTCAGTTAAGCACTGGTCCGTGCTTATCCGAGGCAGCTGAACGAATCATAACCGAGGCGTGCAAAACCGGGGCATGACTGTATTCCAATAGAAGTTTCCATGTGTTACGACAGTGTTGCCATACTTTTCGGAAATTTTATTTTTTGTTGATGAAAGATGTAAAGAAAGGTGGCTCCAACGGCGAATATGTGATCAGGGACTAAATTTACCTCTCAGGTCAAAGATTCACAAAATCAAATGGAGGATTGGAGCCTCAAAATTTAAAATTTTTAGTACGATATCACTCTACAGATAATATCGCACCCACATCGTAAACCTGCCATTCCGCAACTGACCCCACAAACTGCGGAACGACCTTTACTTCCGACCAGACATCACACTTCCGGAAAGGGGTACTGGAGTACATCCAGTCAAGTACGCGCCACACACGAGACCTGCAGTGTCAGTGTCCACACTGCACTGGTCAGTCAGACGTCGTCAACGTCGTTTATGAGCCATTTAAACGTGCTGCTTCTGAAAAGGGTCCCTCTCCTATGACTTAAACGGAGACCCATCACCACCACTTGACTGGAGAGAGAGTATTGTTCATGGTCGATTTATTATGTAGGGAAGTGTGCTGCTGCGGTTTGCTTTGGTCCGTCTGTCCTCGGTCTTTACCTGCGCGGTAAGCACTGCTACCCGACACCGGTATTTAAAGCCCCTTGGGGTCATTAGCAAGTTTTTCAGCTTGGTCGGTGGCATTATTTTTTTTTCTTCATCGGCTGTTCTTTTAATAATGTGCGCTTATTTGCTTTTGTGTTGTACGATGAAAAAAGTTGTAAATACTTCTTGGATGAAGTTTGCAATAAAAACTTCTAAAAATTATTAATTTTAAACTTGAAATTGAATAACTACCAACAAAATTTAAAGTTCAAAATGAAATGACCACTATTTAGCCTTTTAAGATCAGAAGTATTGAGATGACCTTTCATGCAACAATTCTACGGTCCAAACTTCAATTGAGCTTAAATGTTTGCGATATTTTTTGCTGCGTTACATGAATGTTCAAAATCCCTCGGTGGTCTCCAGTTCTCAGAAAAATCCAAAAGGTCTCACCAATTACCGACTTTTCCATACTTCATTTTCAATTTGCGTCTACGCGGTGGCGCATAAATCCACAGCACGTCTCAAAGGTTACGCCACCGTTCTGAGCAGTTCACAGGTTAATATTTTAATAACTGAATGCCGCTGTATTTCCACGCAAAACAGCACAAAAACAATGCCACCATCTCTCGCAAAAGGGCACCTTAGCATGTTGGCCAACCTCCTGGGCGCCACCATGCGTGATGCGTTTTCTGAAAAAGACTGCGCAAAAAAAAGCGCATTTACACCACACGCTTTTTTCTCTGCTGCAACGTTCCGTTCGATAAGTCCACAAAAGCTTTCGCAAGATTCGCAGAGGCTGTGAACTGCAACTGGCTATGTTTGGGCAACCTGACTGCAAAAAGCTGCGCGCTGTTGAGCAACAACTCCATCAGTTCTGAGTGTTGGTCCAGCGTCACTTGGGTAAACAGCAGGTTCGGACCAGGATGACGGCGGAGTTGTTGAAGGGTAATACAATTACCCAACTTACGGGGTGGTGAGGAGTTCACTGAAAAAGTTGATTTGAATATCTGTGGAAATGATGCTTTCAATGCTCTGTTTCAGTCATTGTTACACGGGAAGAAATTTGATCTGAAAATCAACAATTTGTATTTTTTTTTGTTTTTTTGTATTTTTGTATTTTTGTATTTTTGTATTTTTGTATTTTTGTATTTTTGTATTTTTGTATTTTTGTATTTTTGTATTTTTGTATTTTTGTATTTTTGTATTTTTGTATTTTTGTATTTTTGTATTTTTGTATTTTTGTATTTTTGTATTTTGTATTTTTGTATTTTTGTATTTTTGTATTTTGTATTTTTGTATTTTTGTATTTTTGTATTTTTGTATTTTTGTATTTTTGTATTTTTGTATTTTTGTATTTTTGTATTTTTGTATTTTTGTATTTTTGTATTTTTGTTTTTGTATTTTTGTATTTTTGTATTTTTGTATTTTGTATTTTGTATTTTTGTATTTTGTATTTTTGTATTTTTGTATTTTGTATTTTTGTATTTTTGTATTTTTGTATTTTTGTATTTTTGTATTTTTGTATTTTTGTATTTTTGTATTTTTGTATTTTTGTATTTTTGTATTTTTGTATTTTTGTATTTTTGTATTTTTGTATTTTTGTATTTTGTATTTTTGTATTTTTGTATTTTGTATTTTTGTATTTTTGTATTTTTGTATTTTGTATTTTTGTATTTTTGTATTTTTGTATTTTTGTATTTTTGTATTTTTGTATTTTTGTATTTTTGTATTTTTGTATTTTTGTATTTTTGTATTTTTGTATTTTTGTATTTTTGTATTTTTGTATTTTTGTATTTTTGTATTTTTGTATTTTTGTATTTTTGTATTTTTGTATTTTTGTATTTTTGTATTTTTGTATTTTTGTATTTTTGTATTTTTGTATTTTTGAGATTAGGATTTTTTTCCGTGTCAACGCAGACCAAGTCCAGGTCCGGATCACTGCACTATTAGCGAGTATGGTCTAATTTAATCCAAGGTTCAGCCGGACGACTCAGTAAAGATTTGAACGGTATTTGTTACAACCCAAGTGACATTTACCGCAAACAACATCAAAAGAAGGTCACTTCAAAGTTCGCCAACTTGTTTACATAACCAGCGGTACAGTCATCAATCCAATCGACACCACTAATCAGCCAAAGTTGCTGAACATCGGGGTCGACGTGTCGGAAGTTTGTACACAAAATACACACACACACGTGTTTGTTTACTTTTCGTGCTCTTAGCGTCGGGCGACTTCAACCTGAACGCCCCTAGAGTTAATTAAGTGCTCCAGGAAAGAGAGTCCACGCGGGTTCAAGATTTGTTTTTATATTCACCCAATTTGCTGCTCTCGCCTCAGCAGTCGGTCGGTGTCAGGGAGTTGACGTTGAGAGTGTTGTTTTTTGGACGGGGGAGTTGGGAAAAGTCAAACTTGTTTTGGGGTTTTGTGGGGGAAGAGGGAAGGGGCTTGGTCACGTGTCGGCTATGGCCGAACAGGAAATTGAGTCATCGAGTGAGTTGTAGCTTATTTTTCTTAAATTTATTACTAGGATTAATGAAGACGAACCTAATTAGTTATGATAGATCCAGAATATTGCTGGTTGTATTTTTGTTCGTTTCTTTGGAATTATGAGTACCTACTGTAAATGACTGTAAAAACTGTAAAATGCTTTGATTAAAATAGTAGTTTATGCAACAAGTTGCAAAAAGAGGATTTTTTCAGCACGAGTCGTACGTTTATCCAACGAGGTTCACCGAGTTGGATAAATACGACGAGTGCTGAAAAAATCAAGTTTTGCAACGAGTTCCATACAACATTTTTTGCAATTTCGAAAAACACCCATTGAGTGAAATTTTAAGTCGAATTTTCATGTATTTTGTCAATAAATCGTTTAAATCCAAAAAAATGTTGAAAAGTGTTACTGTGCTGAAAAGTTCAAATTTTCAGCACCCATTTCAGTGCTGAAAAGTAGAACTTTTCAGCATTTATTTTGAAAAGTGTTGCTATTCGATTCTGTTATTTTTGGTACAGAAAAGTAGGCTATTTAGTCGTTCAAGAATGACAGGGAAAGTAAGTAGTTTCACGACGGAATTGCAAAAAATACTTTTTGTTTGAGGTAACTGTACGTAATTCTAATCAAAAATTAATTTACTTGTTGTTGAACCGTTTTCAAATCAACCGCGTCAACAGTTCATTACCACTACAACATATCGGCAAACCACAATCTCTGAGGTTCGCGAATCCCAGTTTGGACAACCCTTCCGGGGAAGTAACATTTCCGCCACACCGCCGCATTCAAGCAAACAAACCACGATTGTATTGATTTTGCGAGTGAGAGTGTGTGTGTCTGGGTTCGCACTGATTTGGATCTAAATAATTAACAATTAGTTCACCACAAAGGGACAAAGCGCACGCGGTCATCACTGATTTGAAAAATTAATTATAAAGCTGCCAGCGGCAATGTTGGGCTAGCGATTGACATCCGAAAAAAAGAGCGCTACAAATGTTAAGATTCATTACTTTCACGAAGGCAAAAACATTTGCTGTGCTTAATTAGCCTGCAAAGAAAACTTTCATAAGCAAAAATTAATGAGTAAATTTGCAAACAAGAACTTGTTTACATGTTTGCTGTACAGAAACCGGCGAAACGCCGTTGACGCGGTGACCTAGTCATCGATTCAGCACTCGGGAGTTCTTTGCAGGTGCACTAACTGCACGTTTTACATGACAATTTTTCAACCTTTGACTCGTGACTAGCCGGCGGTTGGACTTTAAGGCCAACGGGCCCCAGCTGGAGAATGTACGCTGGCACACATTTGACTCCTCTGCGGTGATCAGGCTTGTTCAATGGCACAATTCGTGGTGATTCGCACATTAGCGATTATCGTGCACCCAGACGAGAGATTTTGGACAATTTTTGTAACAGTCCACTTCACGGTAACTGTGAAATCATTGACACCTAAGTCACTGAAGTTGTCAGATCATCGGCTGCTGCCAATCAAAGTCAGAGTTGCTGACAAACTTGTCAGATACAATTACGTCTTTCTTTTGGGTGTACTTGACTCAAGAAGAAGCGATGAATTGACTGACGGTACAGCGAACGTGTCAAGGATGTAATGTTGGTGACTTGCAGTAAGAGATATTAATCTTAGTTCAAGGCACGAATTAAAAGTGTAGAAGTATCATCTAATCTTGATTGATGCTGCATTTGGTGATTAATGCAATTTTTTCTATCAACAACTGAAAATTTCGTCTTGACACTTAAATTTTAAAAAGTTGCAATTTGTGCTTCTTTTGCATTTTATTTGATCAAATTTATCAGGAATATTTTAAATTTACTTGGGTAAAATAACAAAATCAAAGAATAGCGCAATCCACTGAAAATCTCCGTAACCAAAAGCCGATATCATTTTCGCAAAAATTAATCAACCAACTGCACTGCCAAACTTGGCCCGGCTTGATTGATGGTATAATCCGGAACATCCCCTGAAACAAAAAAAGCCCCACTCAAACATGATTCTCACGTTGTTCTCGGCCCCACCTCCCCCGCCTGCGGCGGCAACGTCCATTAAATCGATTCGGCTCATTTCCCCCCAACTCCGAATTTGAACCGATTCAGAATTCAATCAGGACATGTGAGGGCAGAGAACAAAAAATCTGACACAAAAATAATCCCGACAACAACGCAACGAGCAAGTGAAGTACACAGCTTCAGAGTACATGTGAGTGCAGCGGGAAAAAAAATAATAAAAACAATCAACAAACAAGCCGGCAACATAAATATCAATAAATAATTTAAGCCCCGTTCATTCGCAAACGGGGCAAATTCAATATTCACGAAGTGCAGGAGAATTTCCTCGTGAGCGCTTTACCCTTTCCCCACCTCTTGGAACGGTGCGGAAATCATCCAGATGTCACACGGTGGGTCTGTGGTGGGGGTGAGTGAAATGGACACTGACACGGTGGGGTTTAACATTTTTGGTAAAATTTTAATTTCAAACTATAAGTTCTTATTGAAATGGACTTTTTCACATAGAAAAACAAAGAAAAAGCTCTGGAAATGTGGATAGGGCATGTGAATATTCGAAAATCTGTAGCGATTTGGTGCCTTCACTAAAATCGAGTTCCCAAAATTCATATATTAAAGTTTTTCATGTTTCTATATGTTTAAAATGACAAAAATACATCTATCGCGCTAGAGTTTAAGATGGTGCGAAATTTGGTACCGGAAATATAAATTCGTGAAATAAAAAAAGATTTTTGAAAAAAATATTGTCAGATTTAAACATCATCATAATAAACATCAAATGCTAAGTTTGTTTTCAAGTTGCAGGAACTTGAAGGAGTTTTTTTTTTTGAAATGCTATGTATTGTTCATTTTAAAATACTTTATAAAGAAAAAATACCCCCTTAAAAATCAAAAAGGTCTGATTTTTTTTTACAATTTTCTGATCGAATTTCTAGTTGGTGAGACACAGTTTATGAAAATTAAAATTTTGTGAATAATGAGTTTTTCTCTGGGATATTGAATTAGCCCTTTTCCATGAAAATATTTTGAAATTTAAAAATCTAGCTCAAAATTTAAAGTATCTGAAATAAGTTTTTCAGCCTTTTCAAAAGGTTACTCTCGGTTCTTTAAAAAATCGAGATTATTTTTTTTAGAGAAGAGCACAAAAGTTCAAAAAAAATATTTATTCAAACAATGCAAACTAAACAATAGTTCTGCGATAGTTGAAAAATGAAAGCTAACTAGATGACAATGAGAAAAACTTAATCTTACAGAATTTAAATTTTATCTCAGGGACCAGCGGTCTGATAAACAAATATGTTTTACATGGTTTGGTTTCTCCTTCATGAAGTATCGTAAATTATTTTTCGAAAAATTTCCCCTAGTTAATTTTTAAATTGTTGAAACCCTTTTACAATTCTCTATTTTTATTTTTTTTTTATTAATAAAATTCTATTATTTTTTTAAATATTTAAAATTCTGGATTCCATGAAGTTCTTTGAAATTGTATTTTGTTTTGCAATGCTTATTTTTTATTTTCCATTTTTTATTATTGAAAAATTAAAAAAAAGGTCTTTAGGGACCACACGCCATGGCGGAAGGCAATTATTATTGGAATTGAATGTACATAAGATGTTTTATAGTGGAAAGTTAGCTAAGGGGGTCCCTTTTCGATATCTGTGACCAAGAAAATATTTCACCGAGGGATTTGCAATTTTTTCAATTTTCAGTTTTTTTACTATATAAATGGAGACGCACGGTACTTTTGGTTACTTTGCGGTTGCACAACACCTCCCAAATGATTTTAAATGCAATGGATACTGATCAAAGGGTTCGTCCATTAATATTTCAAAATATTTGAGGCCCCAACCACACTTGCAATCCCCCTTACTCTCCCTACTTTATTTAACAAACATAATTACATTATGTTTAGTAAGGCACAAAAAAGTATGGCACGTTTTGTACCCTTATCTTGTTTTTTTTGTACAATCTTCTTTTCTTTTAATTCTGAGTTCAATCAATGCCAATCAATGTCTTGTATCATGTTTGATTTATGAGTTAAGTTTATCAAACATTAAATAACTTTTTTGTATATATTTTTAGCCTGAATTTTCAATTGTTTAATTTCCAGAACCCTTGGTATCCTTACACAGTGAGTTGCATATGCCTAGATTTACTAGTTCAGCACAACCGATTAGTAGAAAACATCTGAATTTTCGGTTAATTTGGCTGACGAGTTTGGTTTGGTTTGGTAGTGCAGTTCTCGGCATACTGCAAAATAAGTTCATTGTGTTTTTACTGCATTAGGTACAAAAACAGCATTATTTATTTATTTAAAACTTTTGATATAACTAGGCTTAAAATATTTACAAAAAAGTAATTCGATGTTTAATAAACTTAACTTATAAATCAAACATAATAAAAGGCATTAAGAAACAGAGTTGTTAATGATAAATATTATGTGCTTATATCATTAGTCATTACTTACTTAATCATCGATCCTGATTTCAACAACAACAAAAACTAAAAACATAGCCTATAAAAATGTTAAGCTATTACATTTAACTCAGAAGTTTAATAAATAAAAATGGACAAAATACAAGATTGGGGTAGAAAACTTGCCGTACTCTTAAAGGGTGGGGGAGGGGTTTTAGGGGGTTTGCGATTATCCACGCTTCATACAAAAAAGATATGTTTTGTAAGGAAATTGTCCACGAGGGGGGGAGGGTGAGATATAAAAAAATGTCTACGTGGTGGTCCCTTAATTTCTTTCATGTTTTTTTCTTCAAATTTACAAAAGTTTACTATATTAATAATATTTTTAAACCTTTTTCAAATCTTTAGATTCTTTTAAACTCTTCAAAATAAAAATCTTTAAAATTCTATAAAAAAAATGTGAAATTCTTTAAAATTCTTTAAATTCTTTAAAAAAAATAAAATTCTTTAATTATCTTTTAAAATTCTTTAAAATTCTTTAAAATTCTTTAAAATTCTTTAAAATTCTTTAAAATTCTTTAAAATTCTTTAAAATTCTTTAAAATCCTTTGAAATTCTTTGAATTTCTTTAAAATTCTCTAATAAAATTTAAAAATTTTAAAACGCGTTTAATTTTTTAAAAATTCTTTTAAATTTTTTTAAATTATTTTAAGTTCGTTTAAATTCTTTAAAACTCTTTAAAATTCCCTAAAATTCTTTAAAATTCTCTAAAATTCTTTAAATTTATTTAAAATTCCTTAAAAAAAATAAAATTCTTTAGAATTCTTTAAAAAAAAATTTTCTCTTTAATTTTTTTAAAAATTCTTTGAAATAACTGAAAATTTAATGAAATTATTTTGAAAATTTTATTTTTTTTATCTTCATTGGTCTGATATTGGTTGAAAGTCAAAACAACTGGGGAATAACATTTTTTGTTATGGAAGAATGTCTCAAACTGTTATTGGGATGATCGGATTAGTTGTTAAAATAACAAAAAATAATAACAAAGATTTGTTCGAAGAAAAACTTAAAATGTTATTAGTCTGTTATTACAATAACAATCCAATAACAAAAAATCATAACGACGAATAACAATTCCTGTTATCAATAACATTAAATGTTATTGGCCAAGTATTTTCAAATATCAAAAAATGTTATTCCCAAGTTATTTCTGTCTGCTCGGGAAGCATTTTTCGAAACGAAATTGTAAATTAGTTTTTCCAAACTCATAAAAAAATAATAAAAATTCTTTAAAATTAAAATTATTATAATCAAAGCTTTTTTTTAAATAATATTCCAACAATTTAAAAATATATTGTTTGAATTCTGTAAAATTCCTCAAATTCCTTTTTTTTATTCTTTGAAGTTCTTTAAAAAAATTAAAAGCGTGTAAATAATTTCAAATGCTTTCATTGCATAGATTTATTAAGTCGGAGTTTGACCAGAATATAAATAGAACCAAAATGCATTTTTAATTGTTATTAGTTGATTAGACTTATATTTCCATGAACATTGATATACTTCCCTACTAACCCCGAGTAGGCCGCGGGTAATCGGCTCCCCTCCCACTAACATTTACACACAAGATCCTCTGTAATTACTCTTAGATTTAAGTAAAATGTAATTACAAAAGCCGACTCGGTCCTAACCAGGTCCCAGCACCGAAAAGGACCTAATAAAAATAATTTTATATTAAAAAAAAGAAACATTGATATACCATTGCTTAACCTACTTGAACTGAGATTTGTTACAAAATTACTTGAAATACATGTAGCAGAAGTAAATTTCAATAAAATTAAAAAAAAATCAATTTTTCCTCCTTCAACCCCACCTTACCAAACGCGTCGATATTTGGTGGTCACTTTACAGCGTCGAGCTTTCGCCAATCGTCGACCACGTGAGCTTTTGCAAACAACCCCTTCAACCTCTCTCCTTCCTTACTTAGAATGATGAATGAACCAAATTGGAATCCGCTTAGAGCGGTGTGGTATCGATAGCAAACATCAGCAGCAAAAAAGTATAGCTCACACACAACCATCCAGCAAAACGAATTGTTTGCACTTATAGCCCCATTCACAAAGCCCATTAAACATTCATTATCAATCTTTGCTCCATTTTCCCGCCCAAAGCTCCCGCGCGTAACCATCGGTGGCTAATGGTTTACCGAAAATTTTCCTCCCAATGGGAGGAGGAAACAAACATGCACACACGCCACCAAACTGCAGTCAGCTTTCGAAAGCCAACACGAGAAGCGGACGCGCTGCGCTCTTCGAGAGTGGCATTTTCTGCATAAATTGATAAATTATACAAACAAACAAATAAACAACGTGGCGTAATAACTGGCCGGTTTGCCCGAGGGGCTGGGGGGTTAGAACCGGTAGAACCAGAGTTGGAGCTTTCCGAGTTTGAGGTTGGTTGTCGAACAGAAGAACATTGTGGCTGCTCTAATGCTAATGACTACCCGAGCAGAAAATGTCACTGTGAATCACCTTCAAAAGAGTTTTTAAAGAATTGAGCTAAATCTCTAAATTTGAAGATTTGTTCAAGGAGTTCTTTTTATGATTTCAAAACTCGTGTTAAATTAGTCATCATTTCCTGCTAAGTACCACTAAGCCAACTCTTCTACTCGGCATCTTACCAGCTCATGAAAGCAAACCCCTAGAACAAACACTCACACAACCCCCTTCTGGAGCCTGCAACTCTCTGCCAACACGACTACTCGACTCGTGCTGCACCGCGAATGCTTCTGCAACTGGTTTCGGAAGCATCCTCCTCTTCTATATGGCATAAAGCTCAACTGGCCTCGAAAGTGCCACCGGCAATGAAAAGTGGTTCTAAATCAATGAGTGGCTACAAGTATGTGTACGTGTGTGTGTGTGTGTGTTGGCTTCTGTTTGTTTACCCAAACCCACTTGTCCGATATCCTTGCGAGGTCCTTCCCGGCTGGAGTACCACCAGATATACCGCCGGTACGGGTAGGATTAATCTTCACTGGTCTTTCGACTTCAGGTTCGGTGGCCAGAGTATTAGGCCGCAGAGCTTAGAAGAGATTTGGCACGATAGTGGATTAAATAAATGATCGTGGTTCTAAATCAATTCCAGTGAAAGATAGCACTTTTTTCGTTTGACTTTGATATTGTTTATTTCGATATTGAACGAAATCCACAAGGAAGTCAACGTCCAGTCTCGCAACTTAAATCTGAGGTAATTTTATCGAGAAATAAAATTGGGTTTTGCTCTAAATAAAATTAATCAAAAGACATTATGATTTAGTGTTAAGCTAGTCTATGTCTATCCTTTTCCTTAGCTAATTTCATAGGTTTTTTTGAGTAGGTTTTCCTTCTGCCAATTCCATTAATAAAATCAATTGAATTGAATACAGGTCAATTTTCGAAAGAAAATATTTTGTTGAATATTCAAAGTCACAAACACAAACTTGATGCAATTTTTTTTTAAAGATAACTCCAGATTGATTTCTAGAACTTAACTTAAAATATATCAAAAGTTTTTTTTAAGAATGTAAGAAAAATAATTTACAATCTAAAAAACAAAGCTTGCCAGATAACTTTTGCTGGTTTCTGGAACCATCATGGTACCTGATAACTTCTTGATTGGTCAACATAATGCATGAGATATCATAACAAATAAAAAGATTATTGTAAAACTCAATTCTTATCTCATAAATTCTGCTGGTTTCATAGAACCAGGCTGCAAAATAACTTCTTTTCTTTTAAAAATAAAGCCGTTGCAAATAATTTTCAAAAATCTTCCTAATATGCTTTGGCTTAACTGAGGGCAATTATTTATATTCAGTAATTCCCCCGGCAACAGCACGACTTGAAAAAAAAATTGAAGTAATCAAACACAGTTTTTTTATTAGGCCACTAGGCGAATGCAATTTTTTTTTCAAATTCCCCCCTCCCCCCACTCCTTTTCAAATTTCCCTAAAAAATGAAGGGGCTAAAACAATGTTAACTTAAATTGAATTTTTCAATGAAAAACTTGTAAAATCGATTTTAACTATTAAAAATACATTGTATAATATGATTTATGTTTTTTAACCAAACAAACAATGTTTTGACTATTTACAAATTTTTAATTTTAGTATAACGAATCGGTGAAACCCATAAAAGCTTAAGATTTTTTTAAATTTATTGATAATTTGCACTTTTTTTGTAGTCGCAAAACTGTCGGAAAGTATAAAGCGTTTTGTGAAACTTTTCGCATTTTTTTTTTAAATTAGGCTTAAAATTTGAAATTATTTTTTAACCTCCCCCTTCGACCTTGACCAGGGCCTTGGGACAAAAACTTTAAATAAAATTTGTACCATCCTAAGAGTGACTGGCACCGTGTTGGGGTGGTCAAAAAATAGTTTTTTTTTTGCAAAAAAACAGTTTTTTGTTTAAATCATGACTTCGTGCAATTTAAACTGATCCAAACTTCTTTGGATGCAAATGAAGCTTATCATTTTTGAAAAGTTCGTATAAAAATTTAAAATACTGTTTTGATGGTATCGGAACCAAATAGCCCATGACTTAAAATATTTTTATCGGATTCCTCGGAAAATTTTACCTAATATTAAAAAAAAGTTGAAGTTTCATTACCAGTTTTCTGAAATCCGATTATTGAGAATAAAATCTGGGTTGTTCGTAATTTTCGTAATTTAAAGACGCAACTTTTGGTACCGAAAAAGTATAGGTCATCACTTAAATTTTTCAGTAATTACAGCTTTAGTGAAAATTGTTGATTTTTTATACGTTTTCGCCATTTTACCGTTTCTACGCGTGGGGCGTTGAAACTTCGCGATTTTATTTTTAAAAACTCATTTTTTTGGAATCTTGTTGATGAAACTGTACAATTTCTGAAATCCGTAAAATATATGTTCAGACATAGGATCTTTGATAAGGAGACATTAAAAACAGCATTTTAAATTTTCATACAACCTTTTCAAATATCAGGCTTGATTTCTTTAACCTCAAACTATTTTTTCTGAAAAGCCAAACTTATCACCTTGTATTAGGGTCCAAAAGGGCGTAAATTGGTTTAGATGGCGATGTTTTTTTGAATTATGTAGTTTTGCGAAAATCGACAAAAATCACAATTTTTCGGACCACCCTAACACAGCATAGGTAACCCTAATGGCCAATAATAAATGGTCTTTTTATTTCGGCCAGGAAACTACAAACAAACGTTGGGCCCAATCGGACATTTTTTTTCGAATTGTGTTGTTTTCGTGGGGAATTGATTGATTTAAAATAAAATAAATAACATAACGATTTAATAACCAATCTACAAATTCATTTTGCGGTTATAATAACGTCATTACCCGCTGCAACTCATCCTTCCCAGCACCGGTTTTGGTGAGTACTGTTTCCAGATCATGCCGGATTTCTTATTGCTCGCATTTTTTTTCTTCGACAAGATAATGGATAGAAAAAGGTGAACGGCCGTAAATTATTTTTAGACCCACCGCCGCCGGGAGATCGCCTCTCGAGCCGAATGGAAATTGATCTGGATGTGTCTCAAGTGCTCTTTGAAATGACGTGGATTTGAAGAAGCTGTGTTTGCCAGAGGTTTTTGTGAAACTGGGGAGTTTTAAGCAGAAACGTCAGCTCATTCAATTTGGGGCAAAATGGTGAAGTTCTGCACCTGTTGGTTTACGCAAGTTTTGGTCTTGTTACGCAATTCTATGAATGGGTTGTACTGTTTCATCGATCACGCTGAAGGTTGCGCGCTGAAATAACACGGAATTACGCAAGCCGCAATTTGCAGCTGAAAATGTGATGGAAATCGGCTACCAATATGCCACTTTAAGTTCACCGCTCAAATTGAGTGATTCAATATCGGAAAGGCCACAACGCCTCCAGTGCTGTGGCATTACCCTTTAAGCCAGACATTTTGCGAGTGCCCTCCCTTTCCGGAAGCCGCTGGACCCCGTGCCGGCACCACTCCCAGTCAGCATGGGTGTCGATAGCTGCCAATTTTGATTGAGTTGAAAAGGGGCGCCCGTAAAATAGCAAACGCACCTCTACTCCGGAGAACAACGGCTCAATTTTGGCATGATCCGCTATGTTCGGGGTAAATAATTTACCCTGCTGGAAGCTGCCGAACCTCAAACATTGGAAGTTCCCTCCCTCATCGGTGATCCATCAGCGCAGCGCCAGCAGCGAGTCCATTATTCATCTCCGGATAAGCGAACGAAACGTCAGGGATGGGAAAAGCTGCTTAGGGTGATCTAATATATTTGGTCACTTGAAATCTGAACATTATTTATAACAAAATTTCTGTGATCTGTCTCCAAAAAAGTAAATTAGAATCACTTTGAGATCTAGATAAGATTACCAGATCCTCGAAAGGCATAGATGGCTATGTTATAGACATGATCAATATGACAAAGAACTTTGCAACGTGCTCTTAAACGTATGATTTCTTATAATATTTTTGATTTAACATCTATTTTTTTTGTTAGAATTCCTACCTGTTGGAACATTTTGACATCTCTGTCAGTACCCTTCCTCTGCTTGTTCAATTCAACTACTTGACCCCCCTCTTCACCCAAACGTTTTTGTGCGGCAGGCTGAAGAACCACGACTAATGTAGTGGACTCACCGCTCGCCAAACTTGGTTGGCTGGCTGGCCAAAGGTTGATTGGGTTCAATCAGCTCGAAAGCCCCCGATCGGTGACCATTCAATCGAAGCACATAGGTTGGCCTGATATCTGCCTTCTCATTTATGGTTGGTTATGTTATGGGGGACTATGCTGAAAGTGGTGAGGGGAACTTTAAATGTTGAAAGGTAAACATGAAAATGCGTTTTTTACTGCGTTTGCGTTGTTCAATTTTGATGAACCGACGTGGGAGTGGATTTCACTGTTTGAGCTGGCCTGAGGGAACACATTGTTGTATTCAACGTTGACAACTGAACAAGTTAATTGAGAGATGGAATAAGCACTTTGTTTTACCGAGAGATTTGATTAAATTGGTAAACTATTTCAGAACTTTATCATGTAAAAGGTTCTTTAATATCATTCAAATTGTTTTTGTAACTAAGAAATTACAAAAGGTGGATGGTTCTATGACCCATAGTCACCCTCACTGACAGTACTTATCATTCTACTTGCTTTCAATCAATCGCATTCAATGCCAACTTTAAAGCACATAAACTGCACCTCTCTAACTCAACTCTTCTCTTTTCTCTCTCTCGTTCACAGGTAAGCGACCACGAAGGGCCATATTCCGGGACAGAGGTGTGTTCCCGGAGAGCTTGCGTGATTTCAGCAACCATCGTTCCACCCAGAACTGCCAGTGTAATTGACCTCGACACAGGAAAAGCTAATGCCTTTTCTTCCACCCAACAACGCTCTGGTTGTCGAGTCTTGGGTTGGGCTCTGCAACCGCAGCAATCACCCAAAGACCACACCTGCTCCCGGAGAGCAGGTGGCCACCACCGTGGCCAGCATTCAATTTTCATTCAACGTTTTTTTTTGTTCTGCTCCATTCATGCTGAAGTCGGTAGCGATAATGTTCAACGATTATTGATTTCTCCCCTGGGAGCACTTCCTTCCATGTCGGGTTGGTTTTTTTGTTTGTTCGTACCCGTAATGTTCTGTTTGGGTGCAGGAAAAATGGTTTCCACTTTTCAGCGTACCTGACCAGCGTCAGCGGCGTCATGATTGGAAAAGTTTACAATTTTGGTTGAGTTGTCGACACGACTCGTGTGGAGCGCTGACTTTAGTCTGGAAAGTTGGCGGGGATGTGATTTATTTTTTTGTTTTGGGAAGCTGGCGGGGTAAATCGCGTTGAGTGGTTTCGGATTTTCCGAAATCTTTTTCCGAGTTGAGTCAAGTGTGGAAAAGTTGGATTTATGCCGGGGAAAGGATTTGGGAAATTTGGGCTGATATGGAAGTTAAAGAGGGTTTGATGGCTTTAGGTAAATCGGTTAAGTTGGGATCCATGGATTTATTTTGATATTTGTTCAAGTGCAAATTGAGGCAGTAGGTTTGCATCAGGTTGACAAACTGTTATGACAGTGAAGTTACGATTTCTGCAATTAATCATTTTGAAATTATCTCCACTAAGTTTTCCTCATCCGAAAATCCCTTACAGAAGCAAAAGCTCAAAAACGCACCAAGCTTGCTGTTCATCGCGCCGTAAATCCGCTTTCGCAGGAAACTTTAAATCCACTCCAACTCCCAACTTCTTCGGCCCACACTGGCCTGCTATGTCACTTGTAAGGTCCCTCACAGGCAGTAGACATTATGCAAATTGTCCAACACCGGCAGCAGCCAACTCAGCTCTAAACACAAACAATGATGCAGTTTTGTAGCTTTACAGCAAAGTTTACTTTCCGCCGCATTAGCCAACAAGCTGTGCAACATGGACTTCCCTCAGAACTCCCCTCCCCCCTTGAGACTTTTAAAAGTGTCCACTCGGCCAAATTCCGGTCCTGGAGTAAACTTCTGTGTCCAAAATAAACAAATTAAATCGTTCCGGCGCAACTCTCGCGAAGGTTCTGGTCCAGGGCTAGACGTCGTTGACAACGGCTTTTAGACTGGTGAAAAAACCAAACAAATGTCGGACTTTTTCCCTACGGGAATCCTGGCCTGAGTAGCAAGTTACTGCTTAGTGAGTGCATTTAGGGTTACCGCACGGAGAAAAATCATTTCCCAAAATCTGAAACAAGCGTTCATGAAATTCGGAACCACGAAAGAAGTGTTCAAATTACGTTTTTCAAAAACGTATCATGAAATTTGAACACTTTGTTCGTGGTTCCGAATTTCATGAATACTTGTTCACGATTTTGAGAAATCATTTTTCTCCGTGCAGACGCTAAACGATCTAAATTGAAGCATAAAATTGGTCATTGGGAGACTGGACTAAGACAAGCTATATCGACATATTCCAAATCTGAAACAAATTGCACTTTCCCATAACTTCACTGCCGGCCAGCGGTTGTTCCGTTTTCTGCGTCACCCTACAGTCTGCCACTGGCTCGTGTGACAAATTTGTTCGGACACTGAACGGGTGTGTGTCGGACAAGCAACGCAACGTCGTCCAGACCACGTCAACGACGGCGGTAATGAAACTTTGTTTATAAACTAATAAATAACTTTTCCATCTCCCGGACCAGTCTGTGCACGTGAAGTGTCTGGCACACGGTTCTAGTCGGCGTTCCAGGGTCGAATTCGGGAACTGGACGCATCGCGGGACTCTCTTAGGATCACACCTGAATCCCACCCAGAACTTCCCGTGTACGTGTACTGGTCGTCTGGCTAAGCGGCTTCGACAAATGCAGTCCGGTGCAGCCGGAGTAGCTGTCACTTTTTTAAGGTGCAAGTGAATTAGACAGCGGTACCGCTGTCCACCACCGCATTGTTTGCGGAGGTGACCCTCTCCGCACCTCGCTGTTGGTCAAAGTTGGGCGCAGTTTTACGGCAACTCTTCCTCGTCACGTCCAAGAAGACGAAAGGTTGGCAACATTTTGTTTAATAAACAAGAAATGGTTAACACCTCAACAACCAACCTAACCTTCAAGAACCTTGGCGAGGACAGTCTGGACTGCGGAGACCAGGTATAAACAAAACTGGCAGCCGGTCAGTCGCCGTTCGGCGCAGGTCGCAAAATTATGCCGCCGATGTCGCCGGATGGGCAGCAGTTGGGAGCGCGCTAATTGTTGTCTTTTTTTTTGACTCAGCTCTGGCCGCCACCGTTATGGTCAACGCGGTGGGAGGTCGGCCAATATTGGGCTACGGGGGCTTGAAGACACGGCACGAAGTTTGTACGAGCTTGTGTTTCGACATGTGCGTGGGTCATGTTTTTATGAAGCGTTTAGCACGAGGATTTGAGGAGTTTGATTTTAGTTTTGATAGTGATTATGGATTGTTTTCAGAAATTGAAATTGGATTTTTTTTTCATTATAATATCATTATATATTTAATTCTATCGATGATTCGAATTCTTTTAGACACTTTTGCAACTTTCAATTATCAGATTTTAACTATTTTTACAAAATAAATACTTAGAAGCGTGATTATTGTCAGAAAATCATAAAATTTACAAACTCCAGATAGGTTATTGAAAGACCATTCCAATAAGAAAAATCTGGTAACTCTTTCTTAAGTCATAAGTATTTACGTGAAATCAACATATCTTCCCAATGTCAGATATCGGTGATTTTTTTTAAATATTTCATTTTCAGAAAAATTGTTACACACTAAAAAATACCAGTTCTTTATCGACTTTTCACACAATAAATTTATGAAAAATTTCTTTTTGGATATTTTTTAGATGATAAAAAATCTTTTAAAATTATAAAAAAAAACAACAAAATTTTAGATACACTAATTAAAGATTACTAATTTGATTTTACATCTGCACTGAACGATTTTTCACGTTTAAAAATATATGATTTTTTTTCGAAAAATTGGCAACACTGCCAAATAAATTTTGAACAACTTGTTCCACACCACAATAGAAGCAATTTTTTTACATGTAAAAAATATCCAAAAATTCGTTTTTTCAAAATTGTTATTTGGCGTAATTTCTATTTTTGTCAATTCCTTTTTTATAGAGTTTAACTATTGTTAAAGAGAAATCCTAAGCAATATCTACAACATTGCCAAAAACGCAAAAACATTGATCAGATCTTTGAATATGTATTTCAATAGCCTTTTGTATGGACAGTAGGGTGCCCAGAATATGGGACTTTTTTTCAAAACCTCGCTCCACAAGCTCAATATTGTTCCTTGACTTATTTTAGGACTCTAGGCTAAATATGAGCAAAATCGGTCATCATTTACCCATTGATACTCGGAGGTGAAGTTTGTATGGTGTTAATGCACAGGATAGGATTCTGATCAGAAACTTCTGTACTGTACTGTTTTCTTGTAGCTTTTACCGCAGTTCATGTTGGTCAAGTGTTCACGTCTACGCAGAATGTAATCACACTAGTATTTGTAATCTACAGAACACAATCTGAGCAGAAAAGGTCAGTGAACTTGATCTGACTGTACAGTTTCTTCTGGGAATGCAAACCGAGATCGATGCTATTCCATTTCTGACCGCACAGCAAGACGAAAGTGCTTCTATAGCATCTGTGCAGACCAGCTACGGGCGGGTTCTGTACAGACTGACGAATAAACCAGAAGATTGAGTTAAGTAGTTGTTTCAAAATACATTTTCCGTACTGCGAAACTTAAGAATCTGTGTAATTTGTGCAATAAACTGTTTTCTGTGTTTGACCGCGAGATTAGTTGTTCACTTATTAGCAGAAACGACTTACAGTTCGGATTACGGTTTTCGATGAACCACAGACGTTAGAGTGTGCGTTAACATATGGGAAAAATCGAAAAAATGTATGGAAAACCCAAGTTTCTTACGGTTTGGTCTGCACGGTGCGCTACTTCCATCCAAATATTCTCAAGAGTGAGATTCTTATTGGAAATTTAATGCTCTACAACTTTGTACAACATACCAAAGCTGTAAAACTCGATCCTGAAAAGTTATTAGCGATTTAAAAAAGTCATTTTTGTATGAAAATCATTTTTTTCACCAACTTTAGGCTCTGGTATCAATGGGTTAATCTCATCCAATTTCGCTCAAAATTTTCACAGATGCTTAAAAGAACCCAAAAAACCGTTTTCCGCTTGTGGAGCAGGGGTTCATTTTTTCTGGGAACCCTAATGGACAGCTTCCAAAATAGTATGGAAATTTGCATGGAAGAACATTACGCAAAATGTCTTCTTCGATCAAAGAACACAAAGTTTTACATAAATCATAAAATACATAAATAATAATTTGCAAAAAAGTGCTCATTCTTGCGAGAATTGCTCTTTTGTTGCTTATTTTTATCTTCTATTGTTTCCTTTATTCTCAATTTCTAGTTTTTAAATCACCTTCTTCTTAAATAGTAGAAGGCAATAAAAAATTATTTTGAACGTATTAATTTAAATTCCAAACTAATTTTGGATTACAGATTTCCCACGTGAATTGTAACTTGCCACAAGCAATACACACAAACATAATTCCCTGGGTAAAATGTGGGCCAAACGCCGCCCAATTGGTCATAAAATTATTAATGATCCATGTTTAATCCCAACCTCCTCATGTGCGGATCACACTTTCGCACGCCTCACAAAGCTCGTAATTGTATTTGTTCAGCGTGTAGCAGGTATGTGCTACTAGGTACTGCATGCCAAATACCACACATTCAAATGTCACACAGCTGGTTTGGCTGCCAAGCCGGCAGGACACGGTGGAGTTGTAAATATCGCACATATTTCACCGCGGCTGGAACTCATCACGGGACGGGTTTTATAAATAGTCCCACTTTCTGGATTTTAGTTGACTTTTCCTGACGCCGCCAGGCGTCTGACAGATGATGTGGTTGTTTTGTGGAGGCATGTATCGTAGAGGTAAGGTTATTCGATAACCTTTTTTCGGTTTCACTTTGAAGAGATGTGATTGCGAAAAAAAAAGTCATCAAAATCAGTCGGGTATCATTTTCAGCAACTTCTACGCTGATTCCACAGACCTACCAGAAAGATTTAGAAAGAGAGTGTAACGATGTTGAGCACGATTGGGGTTTTCTCTCAACTACCTTTGGTAAAGAGTTGGATTCCCAGCTCAGGTTTGAATCCTAGTGAAAGCAAAACCTGATATTCTGATATCCGTTGTTCCAGAACTTCTGCGAAAGTTATCAGATGAACTGGTTGCTTCGATATGAAACTACCAAACTACCGCATGCGTACGGTACTCGTAAAATTTGCACAGCTGGTAAAACGAGTAATTAAACCATATTTACACGGTGTTTCAATATTTAATTAACCACTAACATCCCCCTGCGGCTACCGTGACATAACCTCATCCGACGAGCAACCCTTTAACATCCACGTGAGCTCAGCGAGAGAGAGAGAGAGCAAATGACGGAAATTTCATGTTTTGAACCAACTCAACCACTCCCTACTCAAGTTCAACATCTTAGAGAGGGCGCAGTCAGTGCGGGCGTTTCGCTTGACAACTCCAGCATTGCAAGACAAGACAAGTCGAGAGAAAAATGCCCCTCGTGCGTTCAATGTCAAGGTCGTTTCTGTTTACCTGTGGCACGGCTTTGATAGCCGCAGAAACTCCCTCTCTTTTCTCTCGTTTTCTTTCCCTGCTTCGCTTTTTCGCTGCGGTTGGCGCTGGAGGCGAAAGAGAACGGGGGGTGAACCAATGCGAAGACAAATTCAACGAGGGGTGTGACGATGCGAGGCGAGGGGTTGTTGAATTTTTTGAAGCTTGACGCTTAACATAAAATTACTCAATTTTAACGATTTTCGATGGAAATATTGATTTTTTTTTCTCATTGTAGGACCCCTCGCTTCTGGCGAGGTGGGAACCAGTTAATCGACACAGTTTTGCTACAGTTTTATATCTTTCATTGCACCTCTAGTGGCCTAGTGCGAAATAATGAATGGAACACTACATTTACTGGAGGTGCAATGCATTAATTTATTTATATTTCCACATGGTGACCGTGAAATGGAAAGGCATTGAATATTTTTGGAGGACGTTTGGAGGTGTTTCCAAAATTTCATAATGAGTTTAAAATATACACATAATCATGTACTATCTCTTAAGTTGTACTATCTCATGACAGGATTGCCAGATATTTAAAGTTTTTATGTCTAATCGGTAAGTCTTTTGATTTTAACCTAAAAATAAATCGTCAAATTTATGTAAGCGTGGCCTAAAACTGCTTTTTAAATTTCACTTAAGTACTCGTAACTTTAGACAGTGTTGCCAGATCTTCAAAATTGTTACCAATAGGGGAAAAAATTCGTCAATTCAAAAGCCACCCCACCACACAGTCCTCCTCCGGCTCGCGGTTGTGTACGTAATTGGCACGGTTTCCGATTGCATAATAGCCTAGACCTAGAGAAAAATGATCTGCAACTGCAGCACGGATTCCGAGACGCTGGTAAGACGCCCACGCCGGATCTCTTTTTTTGGCGAACGGAATGTTACTCGTTTGGAAAAAAAGGAGGTTGGGATTTTGGAGCGAAGCCGGCTTAATTGCTTGGCGCAGAAACGGAGATGGATTTCAGCCGTGATTGATTGGGTTGTTTTTGAAGTGAGATGCGTTTTTGCATTGGAAATTTGAACAGATTGTTTTTTTTTTAAGTTACTAGTTTCTTGATATGCTAACTTTTTCTAAGATCAGTTTGTAAAATTGTTATTTCTCTTTATTCGTAACAAATTTTTGAATGTTTTCATAGCCAAATTTGTATGGAGACTTGTATGAAGAAAATAATTATGCATAATAGCTAATTGATGAACAAATACAAATACAAACTAAAAGTTGATGTGTGAATTTCTAGAGAATCGATTAAACACTTTTCTGAGGAGGTAAGAGCAATTAGCGTTGTAACCTTTGGCATTATGATTAAGGAATGAAGTTATTAATCTCAAGCAAAGAAAAACTTAATAAAACTGGCAAAAATAACTATAAAAATCCTCAACGGTTGAAATTATTATCAAATTAAAAATAAATCAAACAAAACCATTGCCAAAAGGGCACCAGCATCCCCTGATCGACACTTCCAAGCCGTTGTCCGCCAATCAACCGGTTTCAATTACCGCAAAAGGTTAAAAGTTACTTCGAATGACATAAACGTTGAAGGGGTGGTGGTCCCCGACCATTAATCAACCAGGACCGCGGCTCAGTGACCCTTTTTTTCTTCTTCTCCCATTTGGTAAATCAAAATTTACGAACCAATTAAAGGGCCCTGCATTGTCGAGTTGTTTTTTCGTTTTTCGCTTACATTTTTCACTGCAAATGTTCCGAATGCTTGCTTTTTTTGCGAATTCAGGACCGGAGACAGACACGACAATTCGGTCAGTGCAATGTATTTTTTTCGATGACTTTTTTGTTCGAGTGTGTAACGTTAAACGAACAAAAGGGAGTAAAATTGAGAGAAAAAAAAAGGTTGAAATATTTTTGCTGAATTTATGCTTCGTTTTTCGCGTTGTTGAGTCAGGTTTCGCTTCGTTTGCCGACCACTCCGAACAACATTGAGTTGGATATGATTTTTTTTGTTCAGTGATTTCTCATGCCCATAACTCATCGCATTGTAATCACTGTGTGAAGCATGGGTTTTTGAGCTCGCTGAAAATATATTTCATCAGAGCGGGATGTCCTTGATTTTTACTTAAAATTCAAATAAATTGAACTTTTGTGCTGGCGGAACGAATTGTCGACCGCATGGAAATCGGCTGACGATTTCCCACCGTGCACCCAGCATGCGAAAACCTGTTGGAGAAATGGATGCCACTGACTGTGCACACGTCACACACCATAAATTTCCCGAGGCTCAGCAAGTGTCTCACGGAATTCATTTTCCAGAGTGAGTTTTTCTTCCACAGTTGTGAGTACAGTATCGATTGTTTTGCCAACGAGGAGTGTCCGGAATAGAATGTTACTTTTCCAAAGAAAATGTGTCTTGTAATTTCCTATTTTTTCAAAGTTTATTTTTGTTCAGAAATTTTTTAAAAATTCTTTGAATTAAGATTCAATAAATTAAAAAAATATGTATTTAAAAATCTGCTAAGTGACCAGCAGTCAGTTCGGGTTCAAGCTGGCTCCAAACCGGCATCAACTTTGTGTGGTTTACCATGTATCACAGTTGGGAACCAAGGCTGACCGCACCCATCCTGCAGCAGCAACGGCATGGACATGGATAAATTGTTCAAAAGTACTCACCACCACCACTACTGTAGTGAGCCGCAATGTGAAGCATCTGCTTTATTGAAAGTGGGATTCGAAAATGGATGGGTTTGTTTTGCTGAAACAAAGGCTAGCCTGGATTTTCTAATGCTTTTCGTGCGCCTTTGTTTGTAGGTTGCATTTATTTGAAAACATAAATTTAGGGATATAAATTTAGATTTATTTTTTTAAACTTAAGAGTTACAGGCAAACATGATTAATTGTTTGATATTAATATGTTCTTAAACTAGATTTGGGAGTACTTAAAACACATTTTGAGCTGAAATTTGATTGCATTTGACAACAACTGACTGAATCAACAGATAATCAATTACCTTTTTATGACCTTAATATCTCTCAAATAGTACAGATCTCGGGTGAGTTTTCAAAAAGCCGTAAGAGCCACTGTGACCTCTGACACTAGTTTTCGTTTTTCTCCAAAATGAAACAAAATTTCATTCATCTTTAGTTTGGGGCGCTTGAAGGACGTGTAGATGAACAATCTCAAGCATTTTTGATATTGGTTTTTCGTAAGTAGGTCGAATACCGATGCAAAAAGGACTTTGTTTACCAATGGCTTTTACGGCTTTTTGAAAACTAATCCGAGAGATGAAGTATTAATTGAAATTTTACTAATAAAATATCTTCTCTGGACTTTAATATCGTATAAGGTTGCTATTTGATAAATAGTGTTAAGATTCTTTACTATTTAGATAAAAAAAAAACAGTTTTTCTGAGAAAAAATGTACTGAATTTGAAAAGGTTAACATTTAGAGTGGTTCAGATCGCAAATTTAAATGAAAATTGCATGATAATTAACTTACTTTCCTGGAATATTTTTTTGTTTTTTTTTCTATTTTAAAAAGTTGTAGGACAAGCCAATCCATCCCACTTTGTTTAAAGCATCAAAATTTTATCTCGCAATCCACGCATTCAACGACTAATTTATCATAATCATCGGAGCAAAAATAAGTTTTTGGCACATTGCAATTCAGGGTTATGTTCTACACGCACAAAAAATATATATCAAATCTGTCATACTGGATTTGCTGCAAAAAAAAAAGTTGCATTTTATAACAGATTATGCAGCAAGCCCGTACATCGATTTTGCCCGTGGGTAAACATGTCAGCGAGCTGCAGTCCTCACCAATATAAGCAACTGGCCAGAAAGAAGAGTATGTTTGAACTCTGTCCTTATCATGTCATCAAGCGATCCATGGCGCAATGGTAGCGTGTCGGATCATCATCCGAGAAGATGATGGTTCAATCCTCATAATGTTAAGATTTTTTTCTGCAATACAATCAAACAGCCGTCGGCAATGTCGATAGTTCGGATAAAGAAATCTCCGAATAATCGAATCACGATTTTTTTTCGCGATTTCGTGATTTCGGAAAAGTTTTAGGTATGGATGTAAACCTAAAAAAAAGACACACGGGAAAAAATATTTTTTCTTAAGGGTGCACAGCAACCAAGGAAGTTGTTGTCTTCTTATTCCAAAATTGTTGAACTTACGGACCCAATCCTGAAATAATTTGATTATAAAATTTGACCAATTTTGTTGTACATCATTTTGGAAATATTAGGTTAGGGAATGAATAAAAAATCAAATCGACAGTTTCCGTAGTTTTGAAAATACTAAAATTTCTGTAACAATAATCTGGGTGCAACAGCTCTGGCTGATGTGCACCGTCAATGAAAATTGATTTTCTAAAAAACCATAGAAAGCCGTCTGTTCAGAAAATTCCAAAAAAGGCAAAATATCTTTGACCAAGTAATTGTTTTTTGCAAAAAAAAAAATTCTTAAAAAACCATCAGAATAAAATTTTAAATATTTAGGTAATTTTTCTGAAAAAAGTAAAAGTTTAAAATAGTGTCTATGCTTGCACATTGCACAATGCAACAATATACAAACAGGAACAATACGATTTCCAGCTGCCGAAAAAGCGCTCGTTTTTTGATCACCAATATTTCGGGAACAAATAGTCAAATAGGAAATGACCAGAATTGTATGCTCTTTTCAATAATAGTAATTTTGAAATTTAAATATGTAGCTCGACATTCCCTTGCAAAAATTTATGATTTTTTATTTGATTTGATTTGATGTGATAACCAACAGGGCTACAAGGATGACCTATGTAGCGGTTGCTTAGAATTACAGTGGCTCAGACTCAAAGGGAGCATCTTCAAATTACTGCCGTATGAAGGGCCAAAAGGGGATAGTTGGACGCAAACAAGCAAAATCGCTCACGGTGTCCTCAGGGAAACAGAATCTCCTTCCGACAGTAACCTCCAATAACTCCGAAAATAGTCTGACAAAGCTGAAAAACAAAAAGTGCAAAAAGTCATTATAAATCATAAATTTTCATTTTTTTTTTTTATAAGGCCGTTGCAAATATTTTTTAGAGTTTATGTCCTTCGCCTCTGACCAAAGTCGAGGGGGCAAAAAAATAAAAAAGTTTAAAAATTGAATTTATGAACCATGGTTTTAACATTTGAATGAAAAAAGTGTTTTAAAATGCATTATATACCTGTCCAGTTGATTTGCAATTATTAGTTTAAAAAATTTCTAAGTATTGACGAAAATTTTATTTTTTGCGAAAAAAAAAGTTTTTGCGTTGCTGTGCACTGGAATTTCACAAAAATTCAAAATATTTTTAATCCAGCCCAAACATGCTCAATATGATTATCAATGCAGAAAAATGCATTTTAGATTGTTTTTAGTTGATTTAACTTCTATTTTCATTAAAAATTTTAAGTTTTTTGAAAAAAATATTTTTTTGCCCCCTGATTTTTCGGACAAATTTTGAAGGGGGGGCGACATAAACTTTGAAAAATATTTGCAACGGCCTAATTCTGCAAAAAAAAATTTTACATTGAAAATTGGACCATAAGTTCCTAGATATCGGTGATCAAAAAACGAAGACTTATTGGCCAACACTCAGATAATCTATTTTTTTGATGCGGAATGCGGGAGAATTTCTTAGCTTACCAAAACCATTGCATTGTTTTCAAAAATTAGCTAAAATTAACAAAGCACAATTCGTCGCCATCGTGCTAACTTGTCGTACGTGCATTTTGGCCTCACCTTTTGACCTTCACAGATCCCCAAAATTCGATTTCAATCCTGAGATATTCAACAAAAACCGAAAAAACTCCGTGCATTTTTGTCACTTTACATATGAAAGTAGTTTCAATCTTGTCGTGCTATCTTGTCACTCCCTGAAAATTGATGTAAGTGCGACAAAGGGCAAAGGGATTTCAGGTCAGGATGCGTTTGACGCACGTACAAGTGAGACTACCGTAAACATTTGTAATTATAACTCGGGACTCCGGCAACCAAATACAACCAAACTTCGGGGCAATGCACAGAATGGTCAACCAAACAAAACGTGTATGTTATTGTTTACAATGCGTGCTCTCGTTTTTGTTTATTCAAGGTCCAACATTAAAACGCGTTTTTCTCGGAACGTCGAAATGGCGGGTGCGACAAGATAGCACGACGACGTCGAATTAAAAAATATAAAACGGAACAATTTCCAAAAACGTTACCTGAAAATTGTTTTTAATTTAAAATAGTGCACAGTGCACGTAGCCTAGTGGTAACGCTCCCGCCAAGTAAGCGGCAGATCGGGGTTCAAATCCCGGCTCGGACCAACACAACTGGTGATCTTTTCCCTTCTGGATTCGATTGCTTAGTAAAGGGAAGGTAGTGTACCGTCACAAACTGGACCTTATCACGACACCTTAGGGAGGCGACCTATGGAATGTTAACATTAACCTTAACATGTTAACATTAAGTTGAGAATGAAATTGCCACTGAATCCGCTTTGTAAATGCCGGCCCCGATACTCTTCAAGGGTGTTCCCCTCAGGAACAGGGAAAGATTTACTACATTAAAAAATATTAAGGGTACTTTAAGATTGCAAATTTCATTTTACATTAAGGTAAGCAGTCAATCAGTTTAAGAGAAAAAATGATCATCACTGTAAAATGCGCTGTGTTTTTTATGATAAGGCTGTTGCAAATATTTTTCAAAGTTTTTGTCTCGACCCGGAAAATCAGGGGCAAAAAAAAAGTTTTTCCAGATACTTCAAAATTTGAACAAAAATTTGAGTTTAATCAGAAATCCAAACAAAAAATGTCAAAACTTATTTTTTTTGAAAACTAATGATTGAAAAATGAGTAATTTCGTAGAGAATGAACAAACCCCAAATTATGCTTCATAAGCCTTTTATACGCTGTCTGCAACTTATAAAAAAACCATGTTCAAAATAATTAACATTCCAAACCCAGAAACATGTAATTTCCTTTCACACCAATTTTAAACCTAACATAGTGGCGAAACCCCCCCAGTCCATCCAATTTGTCCCTCCCTAATTCCCTCCCACACTGTCAGCAGCACTGTCAGCAATAAACGGCCAAACAGCAATTTTTCATCATTTTACAATCACACCATCGGAGCTAATCAAAAAAAGTAAATCTTTCCCAGTTCCTGAGGGGAACACCCGTGAAGAGTATCGGGGCCGGCATTTACAAAGCGGATTCAGTGGCAGTTTTTCACTCAACTAATGTTAACATGTTTAGGTTAATGTTAACATTCCATAGGTCGCCTCCCTAAGGTGTCGTGATAAGGTCCAGTTTGTGACGATACACTACCTTCCCTTTACTAAGCAATCGAATCCAGAAGGGAAAAGATCACCAGTTGTGTTGGTCCGAGCCGGGATTTGAACCCCGATCTACCGCTTACGAGGCGGAAGCGTTACCACTAGGCTACGTGGCTCGGTCAGGAGCTAATCAAAAAGCAATCAAATTCACCACATAATTGAGTTTGCGCCGTTCCCAGACGCGACGACGACGTTAGACAACTTTGTGGTCGCTCCAACCAACTGGACCAACCATATTTTTTTACGTTATTCCAATATTTACATTTTGTTCGCGCGACCTATCTCCCTTTGGTGTTGATGGGGAAGTGGTGCGGCAGATCATTAAAAAGTGTTATTTTCCCTCATCGTTGGTTTAAAATGTTGCCCCGTTCGGAAAAAGTGATGTGATAATTTTCCGGCTTTTCCCTAGCGAGCTGTCAAGTCGCGGTGGAAATTTCGGTTAGCACCTTTCCAGCCGACGACTAACGCGCGCTTCGCGGAAAGAAATGAGATGTTTATTTAGTTGCTGTTTAGTTGTCACTGCTCGTTAAGTAAGTGCTAATTTTTTGGAACTTCTCCTAGAATTCTGCGGTGGCGACGAGAACGTGAATGGTCAATTTGTGCGATGGGAGTGTTTGTTTTGACAACTGTGTGGATATTTGGCTTGGAGGGGGCCAAGGTCGACTGGCTGCTGATGAGAATGCTAATTTGGTAGTTTAACAGCCGGTTTTGGGATCAATATTTAGCCGGTAGCGGTGTGATACGGTTCAAGGTTGTAACGGAATCAAAACAAATTAGATTTGTTTTAGATTTATGGCTTTGAACAAAGGAAAACTTCAGATCTTGAAACTAAAGCGATCGCGAGTTGACTTGGCGACTTGTTTATTTTTTTGAACAGCATTTCTTGTTATCTAAAATTAAAAATTAAAAAAATATAAAAAATAATACTTGTTATGCAACAAAATCAAAAATAGTTTCAAACGTGAAACCTTGCAAAAAAGTTCACCCAAGACGAATGCTTTCAAATAAATTCCTGAGTCTTTTATTCCAAGCATAATTTACCTCCCTTTTCCGGTTGAAGTTTTTTGAACGTCACATTTCTTTCTTTTTTCACTCTCTGGGACTTGTTTTGGCATCATTCTGTCTGCTCTACCGGAAGTTGAGGATGTTCTTGGTGCAAAAAAAAAAAACGCTTGCCGGAGTAGCTCTCCGCGCAAGGACCGGAGACTCCGAGAGGTGGAAAATGAGGGCTCTTATTGTCATAGAGTAGCTCGACATGTGCAGTGAACTTCGGGGTAGGGTGGAGTCTTACATTTGTATTTTTTTGATTTTTTTTCTTTTCAATTTACAAATTCAGTCATGCCGAATTTCATAAATAAAACAAATTTCTTATAGGAAGCAAATTTATTACTAAAATTACAAAAAAAAATCAAACCTTTCTACACTTCAAAGGTAACCGCTCCCCGAGCACAAGTGCCCATTTTGATCCGCTTCAATCCTAACCCATCTACGCCTTTTTTTTATAAATCCTGCCAGCTTTTCTCGCTTCCGTCGAGCACTTTTTTTTCTACGACTTCCTCGGAAAAAAAACTGGCGAAAAAGGTTGTAAATGTAAACGGAACGCTTTTTCACTTTCACGCCGCCGCCACTCTTCGTCTCTTCTGGGTTGCGGTTTTCGGGAGGCCGGTGCCTCGAGCACCCGGGTACTTAGAGGCTATCATCGCGTTTCCCCCGAAATCGTGCCCATTTTTCTAGCCGCTACCTTTTCGGAGAGGGCACTGTTGGAAATTGTGGGTTAAAAGCGCTTCCAAATCATCAACACTTGGTAGATTTTTATACTTGGTGAGTTGCAACACTTGACGAGTTGCAACACTTGGCACTTTTCAACACTTGGTGAATTACAACACTTGGTGAGTTGAAAAGATGGCAACACTTGGCAACTTGCAACACTTGACAACTTGCAACACTTGGCGAGTTGCAACACTTGAAAAGTTGCAACACTTGACGAGTTACAATACTTATCAAGTTTCAACACTTGACAAGTTTCAACACTTGACAAGTTGCAACACTTGTCGAGTTGCAACACTTGTCAATTTATAACACTCGACGAGTTGCAACACTTGGCAACTTGCATCACTTGTCAATTTGTAACACTTGGAAACTTGCAACGCTTGACGAGTTGCAACACTTGGAAACTTGCAAAGATTGACGAGCTGCAACGCTGCACGAGTTACAACACTAGGCAACTTGCAACACTTGTCAATTTGTAACACTTGGAAACTTGCAACACAGGGAAACTTGCAAAGATTGACGAGCTGCAACGCTTGAAGAGTTGCAACACTTGGCAACTTGTAACATTTGGCAACTTGCAACACTTGGCAACTTGCAACACTTGCCGAGTTACAACACTTGGCAACTTGCAACACTTGACGAGTTTCAACACTTGGCACTTTTCAACACTTGGTGAATTACAACACTTGGTGAGTTGAAAACATGGCAACACTTGGCAACTTGCAACACTTGGCGAGTTGCAACACTTGAAGAGTTGCAACACTTGACGAGTTACAATACTTATCAAGTTTCAACACTTGACAAGTTTCAACACTTGACAAGTTGCAACACTTGTCGAGTTGCAACACTTGTCAAGTTGCAACACTTGACGAGTTGCAACACTTGTCGAGTTGCAACTCTTGGAAACTTGGAACACTTGGCAACTTGCAACACTTGGCGAGTTGCAACACTTGAAAAGTTGCAACACTTGACGAGTTACAATACTTATCAAGTTTCAACACTTGACAAGTTTCAACACTTGACAACTTGCAACACTTGGCGAGTTGCAACACTTGACAAGCTGCAACACTTGACAAGTTGCAACACTTGGCTAGTTGCAACACTTGGAAACTTGACGGGTTGCAACACTTCGCGATTTTTTTCCATAGTGCCTCCCCCGGGTTCTCCTCGCGAAATTTCCCAACATTTTATTCGCTTCCCAGCACCGCACACGCGAAACAGGATTAAGTACTTGAGCGTTTTTACACCGGAGTCGCCGCCGTGTGTTTGTTGCCCAGAAGGACACAACTTTGCCCTGGTATAACATTTCAGCCAAAATCCTGGCGCATTTTTTCGCTGAGGTACCCCGGATGAAACACACACGTTACATAAGCGAGCGAGTTAGTAGCAGGAAGAGAGAGAGGGCGACTTCATATTTAAGCTATTTCGTGCATGCAAATTGTACCAACCAGCAGCTGCTGCAAAGTAAGGAGGAGGAGGGGGAGAAATTTCCAGCTTCGTAACAAGCACTCTGAGGACGCCACGGGCCAGTGTTTCGACAACGTTTCCAAGCTTCAAAGCCAGTGTCGAGCCAACAACGGAATTTCTCGTGCCTGGATCGGCATGCCGGTTACTCAACGCAGCGTTTAGCAAAGCGGTTGGGGTGGCCAAGCTTAGAATAAGGCGAAATTTTGCGAGGGTCCTGAAACTTTTCCTTTTCGGGGGAATTTGTACCATTAGCGATTGCAATAAAAATCAAGCTTGGTTAATTTATTCAAATTGGTTAAATTTTATTACAGATAATCAGATTAAAAAGCTGTAAAATCTCCGTTTGAGATGGGCTCACGCCCTAAATCTATCTCAAAGATATTAGTGATCGTCAACATCAATAATAAACACCGAATAAAAACCGGTCCAGCAGACTGATTTGTCGTCCAAAAGTTCTCACGAAGTCAACGACCAGACTGGACGACCAATTTGTTGACACGTACGCGCAGTGATTGGCCATAAATCAATCATTATCGGATTATTGCTCTAACACACATCGATGTTCCCGGACCAGAGTACAATTCATAATTGAATTCAGAATAGAAGCTTTAAAGCTTCGACGACAACGGAGACATTAAATTTTAAACATTTGAAATCATAGACAAGATTGATGACATTAACGTCATTACAGCCTTAGAAGACATTGAAGACATTGATAACATTGAGGACATTAAAGACATCGCAGACATTGAAGATATGACGACATTGAAAACATAGAGGGCATTGAAGACATTGAAAACATTAAAGACATTGAAGACATTAAAGACATTAAAGACATTGAAGACATTGAAGGCATTGAAGACATTGACGACATTGAAGACATTGAAGACATTTTAGTCATTGAAGACATTGAAGTCATTGAATACATTGAAGACATTGAAGACATTGAAGACATTGAAGACATCGCAGACATTGAAGACATTGAAGACATCGCAGACATTGAAGACATTGAAGACATTGAAGACATTGAAGACATTGAAGACATTGAAGACATTGAAGACATTGAAGACATTGAAGACATTGAAGATATTGAAGCCATTGAAGACATTTAAGGCATTGACGACATTGAAGGCATTGAAGACATTAAAGACATTTAAGACATTTACGACATTTAAGAAATTGAAGACATTTAAGACATTGATGACATTCGAATCATTAAAGATTTATAGACATTCAAGATAACAAAAAATCGCGAAAAATCAAAGTCTTGGGTTGAA
Source organism: Culex quinquefasciatus (assembly GCF_015732765.1). NCBI lineage: Eukaryota > Metazoa > Arthropoda > Insecta > Diptera > Culicidae > Culex > Culex quinquefasciatus. The sequence goes on along the minus strand of NC_051862.1, from coordinate 134,956,603 downwards.
GACTAAACTTTTTGTCCTTAGTTTTGCCGACGATGCAAAAAACAAAACTTGTTCCAAAATTAGCAGCATTCAACCTTCCTTGTTGCGACCAAAATTTTCGAAATCAGAGTCAATCGTAATCGCAGCAGCATCCCCCCGGCCGGAATCTGGTTGACATTGGCTACTTCCAGCCCCAAAAAGGTGACTGTATTTCGCCGTAACATCTGCGTTGCGCGTCGAACCGCAAAAAAATGCTAATTCCGTGCTAAATCCATTAAAATATTCAAACTTGGACCATATCTTCCATAAAAATTTGAATTTCGATGCCATCGGCCTTCGACGCCGTTTCGCATTGAACCGGTTCCGCAAAGATGTTCATCGTCATCATAGCGATCGTATTACCATCACTTGTGAAGCAAAAAGAGAGCGGCGCCCCGACCTGATTGGCAAAAGGGCCATCGCCTAGACAAACCGATCCGGCTTATGCTAATTAATTGTTTGCGATTTCAGCCACCCGGAAACGACCTTCGTAACCTACATCACGCGCAAGACTTTCTCCGATAGATGTCGCGTGGTGAATTAATTGGAACCGTGCCCGGCGGTGAAGTTCTGCGTGCCGTTCTATTTATAGCACCGAGACCTTTTTGGCTGTATCTTGCGAACCGCATCGGGGTTAGATCGGAGCGCGTTGACAACCTCCATTTGGCTTAAAGTTCAAATCTCGGCGCCGGAAGCGAGATGTTGTAGCCAGTAATTCGCCATTTCCGTGCGCCGATTCTGGGTGGGCCGGGCTGCCGGTAGCAATTTCGGATGTCATTAGCGAAGACATGAACTGCACACGGGTGAGAAGGGCGGAGGGTTTTCGTAATGCTGGTGAAAATTGACCTTTTTGCATTCTTTTTATAATATTGAGGATGTTTTCAATTGAACTTTTTAGAACTCGTACAGTTGCACCTTAAAAAAGTCTAGAAAGGGTATTGAAAATGAGTGTCTCGGTATTGTCTTGGTCTTGTCTTGGTCTTGTCTTGGTCTTGTCTTGGTCTTGTCTTGGTCTTGTCTTGGTCTTGTCTTGGTCTTGTCTTGGTCTTGTCTTGGTCTTGTCTTGGTCTTGTCTTGGTCTTGTCTTGGTCTTGTCTTGGTCTTGTCTTGGTCTTGTCTTGGTCTTGTCTTGGTCTTGTCTTGGTCTTGTCTTGGTCTTGTCTTGGTCTTGTCTTGGTCTTGTCTTGGTCTTGTCTTGGTCTTGTCTTGGTCTTGTCTTGGTCTTGTCTTGGTCTTGTCTTGGTCTTGTCTTGGTCTTGTCTTGGTCTTGTCTTGGTCTTGTCTTGGTCTTGTCTTGGCCTTGTCTTGGTCTTGTCTTGGTCTTGTCTTGGTCTTGTCTTGGTCTTGTCTTGGTCTTGTCTTGGTCTTGTCTTGGTCTTGTCTTGGTCTTATCTTGGTCTTGTCTTGGTCTTGTCTTGATCTTGTCTCGGACTTACTTAATATAGCATTTTTCTTGTTTTCATTTTGAATACTTTTTCCATGACCAATCTTTGTTTTCATTTTGAATACTTTTTCCATGACCAATCTTTGTTTTGCTTTTGTCTCATGTCTGTCTCACCCTTCACTCTTGCAATATTGCAGTCGACAAATTCCATCACAAGTCGAAACACTTGAAACAACATGGCTTCAATCATCTTTAACCTATTACCTTTTATTTCCCCCCTTCCGTCATCGCTCATAATATAATTTGATTGAGCCGTTATTGCCTGGTCCGTCCCGCCCTTTACTCATTTCTCGGCGAACCTGATGACATAAAGTCACAGCTGTCTGAGTTCTTGAAGGGGAAAAGTGGGATAAATCGGGCATTCTGAAATTGTTTTGAAATTTGTTTGTCAAATGACCTGAATCAAAAACATTTCTCGTTTGAATTTGATAGTTCTTTTGACCCCGGTTGTCCCACCACCTTACATTTAATTGTTCATTTGCGAGCTTCTTGTTTGCGCTCAGGTCGAAAAGTTGCCCCCGCCAGATAAGTTGCGTCATGCTCTTTCTCCACCTGGCGGATACCAGCATCCTAGAAGATTTCCGAGCGATGATTTATCGACTGCCGATGATAACCATGTGCAGCGTCGTGATAAATGTACCTGTCCCACCCTGCACCAGGCCGATTGATTGATAACTTTGTTTCCCCCCCCGGAGGGGGAAAGCGGCCTGTACTGAAAGGTTGTAATTGTTTAAGATCTAGATAGAAGAATGTCTTGTGGTGATTGCGATGAATGTCAAGCGGTGATTGAGTGTCGCGCGGTAGCGATTGTTGGTAAATCTGCAGGCAATATTTATTGATTGATAACACAGCTTTTCAGTAGCACCGGTAATTAATAGGTTGTTATTTTTCTCTCTTTTTCAATTTCAGGTAATGCAAACGTGGGGTTGTCACGTCATAAGTTTGAAAATTGAAAAAGGATTCAACTTTGAGTCAGTAAGTACTTTGCAAAATTGTATTAATTTTGATAAAATTGACCAAGTCTTTACCTCTATCAAAAACAAATTGTCAAACCTAGCACTGCTGACTGATGAAACTCAAACATCGGTGAAAAACTCGCTCTTAAGTTGATCAGCCCTTAACAAATTAACAGCAATCAATCAAACTTATCCGAAACGACTGGCGCGACTGGCTTAGTGTGGTTAACCATCGTAATTAATCTGCGGGCACTAAAGGGACTTACATACACGTTCAAGGGCGTTTTACCACCCCTCGTTAAGCACCCCGCACTCGATTCGTTCCAATCCACCAGTAATTTTCGCTCGGAATCCCCCTTCCCCGATATGGTATCACGCAGGGGTCATTTCCAATTATAATTCCACAATTTACAATTACTCAAACAAGCGGAAAATTTAATCGCGCCGATCTCGGAACCATGCAAAATTGTATATGCGCGAGGAGGTTCAGCAAATAATGAGAGCCACTAATTAAGGTCTCGTCCACTATTGTCGTGGTTAATCCGCTGGGAACGATGCGATTTGCCTAGAATCAAACCCTGGATGGTTTATGACTCTTTTTTCCATGACTTCATCCAGCCAGAAATAGTACGGCCTCCCTGCGCGAGAAGCGTGATGACGATCCACCCGGAGATCGTCCCACCCGGTAGCGGTGGAATCGTCTCTGACGTCCATTTATTACGAGATTATGTGATTGTGCCGCACGTGAAGCTGTACGTACGTGTGCCCTGGACCGGAGGAAGAGAGGGTGGTTTCACTTGGGAAAGGAATATTAAAATCCGCGTGAAGAATGATATATGTGGACGATAATATGATGCTCGGGTACCAGAAACGATACTGTCGCAAGCCGAGCATGGTGCGATGAACTGTAATGTGGGGTTACATTGGGAAGTAACAGGACTAAATGTGTACTGGATTCAATCGATCTTCGTCGTGGATGCAAAAAATTGGATCTTTGTGAAAATCCAATTCAGATTTTTCACCAGCTTCGGATGTAAAATTTTCAGAGAAAAATACTCCCAAATAGCTGAAAATGTGTTTATTTGAACCAGGCTTGAAGAGTCGGGTTGCATTCGAAGCGATTCGGACTCGAGCTTCTAAAAAAACAGTAACTACGACTCCGGCTTCTGGAGATTTAGCGACTCCGTTTTTGACACCAACTTTTCAAAAAGCCTCAACTCTGACTCCAAAAGCAACTAGCATAAAAAATTGTTCAGAATCGGTCAGCTCCGACTCCGACTCCTCAAAAATACCCGACTCCACGTATTCTCGATTGTCCTTATTTTCTTGATTTTCTTGGTTCTTTTGATTCTCTTGATTTGTTCAATTCTACTGTTTTTTATATTCTCTCGATTTTCTTGATTCTTTTGATTTTTTTTAACTCGCCTAATTCTGTTGATTATCTGTATTTTCATTATTTTCTTGATTCTTATGATTCTCTCGTTTTTCTTATTTTTTTTATTCTCTTGACTCTCTCGATTCTCGTGATTCTCTCGATTCACTTGTTTTTTTTTATTCTCTTGATTCTCTTGATTCTCTTGATTTTTTTGATTCTCTGGATTCCCTTAATTCTCTCGATTTTCTTGATTTTCTTGATTCTCTTAATTCTCTTGACTCTCTCGATTCTCGTGATTCTCTCGATTCACTTGTTTTTTTTTTGATTCTCTTGATTCTCTTGATTCTCTTGATTCTCTTGATTCTCTTGATTCTCTTGATTCTCTTGATTCTCTTGATTTTCTTGATTCTCTTGATTCTCTTGATTCTCTTGATTCTCTTGATTCTCTTGATTCTCTTGATTCACTTGATTCTCTTGATTCTCTTGATTCTCTCGATTCTCATGATTATATTTTTCAATCTTCTGATTCTCAAGATTCTTGATTCTGCCTCTTAATTCTCTAAATTCCTACGATTTTTTTTATTCTCTTGAGTTTCTTGATATTCTTGATTCTTTTGATTCTTTGGATTGTCTAAGTTTTCCTTATTCTCTTGATGTTCTCTAATTTCTCGTTATTTAACATTTTGTTGTTGGAATCAGAATCAGAGTCGGTGAAGTCGGCCCTTTTTGAAGAACTGAAGTTGGAATGGGAATCGGAGTCGATTCAAAAGCCACCTGAATAAATCATTTTACCCCAATTTCCATGTTTTTGTGTCTCGCGATTCGCTGAGTACTCTTATAATTCGAATGAGATAAAAGATTTCGAAGACTTTGAGAATGTTCTGAAATGAAAGTTTTCAAGCTGTTTTAATATAAGAGAAATTCTAATTTGATTAGTAAAGCACGTACATTTATTCGTTGCTATTAAATCTTTTCTAATCTATTCTAAACTATTCTAATCTATTCTAATCTATTCTAATCTATTCTAACCTATTCTAATCTATTCTAATCTATTCTAATATATTCTTATCTATTCTAATCTATTCTAATCTATTCTAATCTATTCTAATCTATTCTCTTCTATTCTAATCTATTCTAATCTATTCTAATCTATTCTAATCTATTCTAATCTATTCTAATCTATTCTAATCTAATCTAAACTTATCTAATCTAATTTAGTTTAGTTTAACTTCTGATCTGATCTAATAAAATCTAATGAAATCCATGCGCAGTACGGGGACAAGAAAAAATTAAAATTTTGGAAAATCGTAACAGGTAAAAATAAGTAACTGTGCCAATTTTGAGCCTAATCGGTTAAGGGCTATGGGTCGCTTTTTATCGTTGAAGTTTGTATGGAAAAACTCGAAAAAATGTATGGAAAAAAGCAAGAATTTCAAAATTCCACCAAAAGGTGGTGTTAAATGTGTCGGATCAATGTCAAGTGTGAGATTCTTATGTAAAATTTTATGACAAACAACAACTCGCTTTTGTATGAAAAGATTTTTTTTACCGACTTCAGTGTTGAAAAATTTATACATTTAACATCGTAATCGTTGGAGTGGCCAAGCTTACCTGCGCAAAGTAAATCGCAGAGATGATTCGTTGAGTTTTGAAGTTTGTGTTTGTCGATTTGATGTCTTCGGCAAAGTTGTAGGTATGATGAGGACTGCTGTTTCTCTAGGCAAAAAAACAATCTACTGTGAAATTCACTGAGGCCTGTACTGTGACCTAATTGGATATAACCCAACAAATCTAGTTTAAAAAACTAAACTGCCACCATTTGACGGTACCTTTCGGCATCGTCACAGTATCATGCGCTCAACCGTACCCACAAATAAATAAAACCCCAGACTTTCACGCCCGGCCATCCTTCCCGAGTAGTGACAACGCTGGCGTTCTTCCTGAAAAACGATCGCTGTCATCAGTGCTTCGCGCGAACACAGTGACACTCACATCCGTACGTGTCACGTTGTTGAGACGCTCCTGATGCTACTTGTTGCCACGTTTCGTGCAAAAATTGGAGACTTCGTTTTCCTCGCACGGCCGTAATCTGCTGTGTTGACAACCGGTAATCTCATCCCGCGCGCGCGTTCTCTTTCCAATATCGGATATTTGCATAACAAATGCGTATTTGTGTGTGATTTTGCTTTGTTTCACGCGACTGTCAACGGCTGGTGGCTCAACGTCAGTCCAAAATGGAGTGTTTGGTGTGCTGATTTGTCGGGTTTCCTTGAATCAATCTGATGTTGCTCAAATTGGATTTGAATTGAGCTTGAGTGCATTTGTAGCGGAAGATCTATCGAATCTCCAAAGAATCTTCGCTAGAAGATGTTCTTGAGCTCATCGCATTTGGTAATTCCCACTTAGCGATTATACACAGAGTATGGAGCATCTCAGTTGCATCCATAATGAATAAAGAGGTTGAACAGCTTCTGACCTCTGCGTTGTTCCAAGCCGAGAAACCAGTTGGTATCACACACACATTCCATCAATCACGGGATTGCCGGCGAATGAAGTCATCTTAATCGATTTGTAACGACTTGTGGATGCTACTAGTAATGGGAAGTCGACTCTTAAAGTCCAGCACAACTTACTCTGCGAGTCGACTTCGAACCACAAAGTTACTTCTCGGTAGCACAACAAGAGAATCCACATCGCAGGAAAGCTCGACTGCTGCGAATCCTTTCTTCCAACACCCTTTTCAAGTTCAATGGCCCGCCGGGCAAAATCGGTAAGTAAATCTCGCTTCCAACCAGGCGTACGTACTTCGTTCTCCGTCGACGAGAAGGGTCTAGCCCGGTATTGACTCGTAAAAGACCAACGGATTTTCCGCCGGATACGCCTTGGAAGCAAACGTTAAGGGGTTGGACCTACTGAGAAGAATCGATTCTCAGATTTTTCATCATCTTTCACATTCTGTAGAAACAGTGTTGGTATTTTCGCGCTCTCGCGAGAAAAATTTCTCTCTCTCGAGTTCTCGCCGCGAGTCTCGAGCTGCCGAGAGAAACTCACCGATTGCCCGTGCTCTCCTCCGCTCGCGAACGGGCTTTCTCGCGAGCCAGAATTGCCCGTTCGCGAGAAGTTGAACGTGTTAGAAACGAACAAAAAGCAACACAGCGATTGAAGTTACACCTTTATACCATCGCCTGGTCCGTATTCATAAGCCTGATAAACAAATTGCTAGCTTGGGACGAACGGATAGCCAGAGGCGCTCGCGAGCGCTCGCGTCTAGAGCGAGAACGCGAACGAAAATGCGAGCGCGAGCGAGAAGAGAAAAGTACTACAAGTTCTCTCCCTCGTTCGCGAGCGAGAAATGCTTTCCTTCTTCTCGCTCGAATTCCAACACTGTGTAGAAATGATGCTCGGAATTCCGAAGACCTTTAAGATCCTAAGAATTCTGAATATCTGAAGATGCTACCCCTTAACAATCGATCCACCCGGCGACGACAGTCGTCTTTGGACGGATTGAAGTAAGGATTAGCAATTGATTTCCCTTTCGCTCTGTCGGTCGAACGAATTGAGTTAGCATCTTCAAACTGCCGGATCCCCGGACAGCAGAGCAGCATCCGAAGAGACGACCGACGGGTAGGATTCCCACTCTGTCCGCTTTTGCGTGTCGTAATTTGATAATACTTGGCATGACTGGGTGATGACTGTGAAGGCAGACTATGGAAATTCGTGGAATATTATCTGTATTGATGGATTTTTGACAAGGATTTTATTTATTTATCATCTTTGCAGACTTTAGGGTTTCTTACTAACTAAGCAACAAAATTCTACTTCTAAACACAGATTTACACACATTAAAGTCAAAATTTTCCAAAATAGTCGAGTGATTGAACTTTCTACAGCAGGCGTCAAGAGGGTTGTGGTGTCCGTAGTTCGTCGTGTGTCTTGGTATGTCGAGAAGCTGATGGTTCCGAAGTTCTCTTGAGGGAACTCGGATGTGGACTTCTTCGAGTAGGTCACTGCAGTCGATGTTGTTCCGCAAGACGTCAAACACAAACAGTCGTTGAAGGAGAACTCTTCTGTGTTGGAGTGTTGGCAGGCCGACCAGAGCGCACAGGTTCGTGTAGGGTGCCAGCGTCACAGGGTCGTTCCAGGGCAACACTCGAGCTGCAAACCTTACGAACCGACGCTGGATACTCTCGATCTTCTGCTGATGGACGGCGTAATACGGCGCCCACACCGGTACGGCGTACTCCAACACACTGCGAACTAGCGAGAAGTACAGCGTTTTGAGGACCCTCACGTCGGTGAAACCAGCAGCATTTCTTCGAAGGAAACCGAGCATAGCGTACGATTTGGCCACGGAGATGGAGACGTGCTGGTTGAATTCCATCTTGCAGTCAATCGTGACGCCCAAGTCCACGATGGAGTGAACGCGTTCGAGTGTGGATCGGCCCATGTTGTACTCCGCAAGATTTGGGCTCCGAATCCTGTAGAACGAGATCAGCTTGCACTTTTTCTCGTTCACTTCCATTCCGTTCTGAACGCACCAGCGAAGCAGCACGTTGATGTCTTCCTGGAGAGCACGGACGTCGTCAGAATCGCCAATTCGCCGGAAGATTTTAAGGTCATCGGCGTACAGCAGCTTGCATGACTGCAGACGGGAACACAGGTCATTGATGAACAGCACGAAAATCAACGGCCCAAGGTGGCTTCCTTGCGGGACGCCGGAAGGTATTTCGTAGCAGGTCGAGAGAGAACCAGCGATCTTCACATAGGCGGAACGGTTGACCAGGTACGAGTTGAGCCAACGAGTAACCCAGTCCGGCAATTTACCCCTGAATGCAGTACATTTTCGGAGGAGATCGGATGAAGAACAACTTAGTGAATTGATTTTTTTATATGAATCATGTCTTTAATCAGATTAAGGTTCGGTAACGTTCAGATCTCCCACCTTAACCTAGTTCTTCTAGACTATTTTTAAACTAAATCATTACTCCAGCTGTCGGCGATGGCAGCTAGACTATCCTTTCTTTTAATTACTAGCCTTTTCAACTGGGAAGTGTATAATTTCCGCAATTCTCTACCAAAGTCAGGAAGACCTTCCATTCACCACCGCCAAGGCCCCATAAATCAGTTGGCGCCCGATTTATCTGACCTCCAAGAGAGTGCGGAGATTAGCAGCAGAGCAGAGGTGCGTGCATTTCTCCTACGACCGTCCCGGCAAAATGAGCTTTTAATGCAAATGCTAGCAGAGGTAATCTATCTTGAATAGAACAAGTGCACACATTCATAGCCACCCCCAGCCCCGACACCCCCCAGGTAATTAAAAAAGAGCTGCTCAAGTTCAACAGAATCACGACTTTCCTGCCCCCTCATTCTGCTGCTGCTGAGTTGTGTAGTGAAAACTTAATCCCTTCTTCTCCAGAAACAAAGCTCAAGCCCAGTAGCAGCAGCAACGTCATCAGTAGCGCTAGGATTAATTATGGCAATTAAACGTCAATAAAACACATCTGCTGTATAATTACGCTGATAATTTCACTTATTCAAGTTCGAGCTGTGGCCGGTACTCAACCGTGCCGGCAAGTTTCTTTGACGGTTCTTCTTTTTGAACATGCCTCCGCCAAGGCAGTGCCAATTTGAAGAGGCAATCTCGCGAACAAAATAATAAGCTCCCGCGGAAATGAACTTCCGCGGGGATCGTTCCAAAATTTCGTAATATTTTTTGTAGCATCTTCTCAAATTAAGCATTTTTTCCTTCGAATATTCATAACATTATCGCAACACATTGGAACTCATATTCTTTGAACAAGTCATGCAATATCTGAACGACCCCTGTGAATATCATTTAGCTTGCATTGAATAAATAAATCAGCAACAAAAAAGGAAAATAAAGCAAATAATCAAAACCTGCTAGATTTTTGCCTTGAGAAGAATTTTGAACCCAATTTGAAGAGATTCAAATCAAGGATAATTTCGGATAGTTTAATAAAACTTAAGAGCCAATTTTTCATTTACTGCACCTAAGTTTTTTTTTTAACTACATGAAAAATGCTTTGAAAACTTACGTAGAAATAAAATGTTTTTTTTTTCAATTTCACAATAAACTAATACAAAATATTCATATTTGTAGCACTTTGCAATTTTTCTCGACTTTTTTTTATTTGGTTGAACTTTTCCATTCGTTCCGTATGATGAAGCTGGCATTTTGCTTAGTTGGTTTCTCCATAAAAAAAAATAGGGACTGTCCATGCAAATGCTATGCAAAATATTTTTTTATTTGTGTGTCAAAAATATATTTTCTAATCGATTTCGTGATTTCAGCAAAGTCATTGGTTATGATCAGGACCACTCATTTACAAAATTAAGCTGTTACAAACCACTTAATTTTTAAATAAGCTTAAATTCGATATTGCGTACTTTACCATCCTCATTTTTTTATGTGTGTTGGATTGGAAAAAAAACATTCCAACTTTTGACTCATAATGATGGACGATTTACAATCTTTTATTTTTTTTGGAATTTATAAAAAAAAAGTGTCAATTTTTTACATTTATTGAAATGTTTTATTCCATTTTAAATCAAGAAGGTGACTTTTAAGTCCCTAAAAATATGCTTTTTTTTATTATCCACCCTCAATTTCCATACGAATATCCCGGGAATTACTGATCTGTGTTTCAATGTCAAAAGTAATAAAAATTAAATATGTTTATTTCTCGAAAAAAATATTACTGAAATTTTCAAATGACACCAAGGGTGAAGATATAATTTAAAGCCTTATCAAAAAAAAATAAAATTTGAAATTTAAAAATATGAGAATATTTCACAATAAAAAAAAAACTAGATGAAAATATTCAATTGTTTATTTTAAATTAACCTAAAAACAATTTAACTTAAAAGCTTAATATTAAAAAATAAAATTAGCTGAAGGTATCATAAATGCTTTATAAATCATTTGAGGTATTCTACATCATATTTAATTTTTTGTTAAATATATTTTCTTATGAAAATATTTTTAGTCGAGTCCTAAAATTCAAAATTTCTGAAAAGATTAATAGCATTCATTTGACTAAAAATGCAGTGTTTTCGATATTGTTGAAAATGGATTTCACAAGTTTTTTCAATAAAAATAAATAAATGTATGGCAGCAATTTTTTCTGCCCCCTGATTTTCGAGGGAAATTCCAAAGGAGGTGAAAATTTTTTAAATAACATTTAGGTAAGAATAATCTAATCCAATCTAAACTAACTCAATATAATTTAATCAAATTGAACTTAGTCCAATCTAATCTAATATTATTAAATCTAGTCTAATTTAATCTAATCTCATCTATTCATGTCTAATCTAATCTAATCTTATTTAATATTTTGGAGCAACATTTGAAAAGGGCGCATAAGCATTTTGACAGCTGCAACTATTTTGAAATTTCCTAGGCAATAGACAACTACTTTACAAAACCCATAGTGTTAAATGGTAGCTGGGGAGGCCAGATATTGTTTCCCATTGCGAGTTTTGAGAAAAAATACCATTAACTTGAGAAATAGCAAAATAGTTCAAACTGTCAAAATGCTTATCCGGCCTTTTCTCGTGTTGCTCCAGATATAGTCACTGCCAGTTCGATTTTCAATGTGAAAAAACCCTTAGTAGAATTATCTGCATTTCCTCAAAAAAAAAATTCGAATTTTTTAAGTTAAATTTATTCTGCAAAATGTTCAAAATAAGCTATTAAGCCTTTTACCAAATTCTGTAAATTCGATTTTTTTTGTTAAAAAAAGTAAAAAATCCCAAAAGATTCATTTTTGCATCACTGAAAATCGAACTTATAGCTTTCAAGAAATGGCGAGTTGATCAATAACTAGACTAGACAGGGCTGAGCTGTATGATTTTGAACTAGTTAGTCGCTGTTGGCGGGTTTAGGGCGCCAATGTTCTTGGCGAGGGCGCTTCTCCTCGTAGGGCGCCTATATTTGTACAAGGGGCGCCAAGTGATGAGCGGGGGGGGGGGGGGGGGAGGGGGGAATATGCTGTTCGTTTTTTGATTACACAAAAAATAACAGCTACGTTAGCAAATGAAAAAGTGAGTTTCAGAAAGACACATAAATTTTATCCATTTGCCCTTTCCATTAGGTCCCTGCACTAATCATAAAATGTTGTTTGATTATCGGCAAACTGCAACAGTCATTTAGCAACAGTACGAGTACGAATCCCCTATTCGGAAAGGTAATCAATTTTCATACAAACATATTTCATTTAAAATCAACATTATTCTATCTCAAAATAACATTGAAAACTTTATCAAGTTAACATTACTGTACCGTCAGTTTGTCTGACTATGGGTCAAAAACGATTCACTTCTCATTACTTCTTACGAACAAATCTAATCTAATCTATCTAATCTAATCTAATCTAATTACTTCTAACGAACAAAAACAATTTAAATTATAGCGAAAAAGCGAAGGATTGATCTTAGATAGTTTACCAACATTTTCCAAAAATATGATGGAATTTGATGAATCGTTTAAAAATTTAAACTAAAATAATGCTCTAATACGAAGCAATGATCAAAACAAGTAACTCAGCAGTGTTACTCTTTCATAGGAATCGACCCATTTCAAAAAACATATTAGAAGGTTGATTTTTTGAAAAATCATTTTTGGTGAAAACCGTACCCCACATATATAAAGCTGCCAAAATCGCGGGTTTTGTTCTAGGAATGTGACATTTTCAGCAAACGTTTTTTAGATGTATCCTACTCTACCCTTTAAACATAATTAAGTTTCATTGAAAAGACTGAGGAATAGCAAATTCCATAAATAAAAATCATTTTGACCCGATTGCACCCCTAATAAAGGTAATTTTATTAATGATTTGGCAAAAATAGCCACTCCAGCCGCAATAAATTAAATCATCGCAGTGAACAAAAATGTATATTTCAAACACAGATCAGACTCTGATATACCATAACACCGGTCATTGTATGCTAGCGATGCATAAAACGAACAGTGTGAACAGAGCGAACAGCAACGTAGCAGCATCTAGAAAAAGGGAAGAATCATCAAAACGGAACACGTTGAAGAGCACTGCTAGTTGATTCCAAACAAACGCGGCAGCGTTTCGCGGCGCAACTTGGCAACTTAGCAAATTTGCAAAATGCAAAGTTTCTCTTGGGCCCTGCTGAGGGCGCCAAATGGTTCAAGGAGGGCGACATTTTTGTTAAAGAACTTGTTAGTCGACGACTAACCTCGACTAACCTACAGCTCAGCCCTGAGACTAGACCATGTTTTATTAAAAATTTTAGCTTCTCGGCTCCAGTCGACGTCTATGTTTTAAATTTCAAGCCATATTTTCATTTTTTTAATAAATAGTATTGAACCCTGCACCTTTCGCTTGTAATGTGGGAGAAATAGCCATTAACCCTCTAAAGTCCAATTTTTTTTGAAGATTTTTCTTCCTAATTAATTTTTTTACAACTTTTGTTCTACGAAAAACTTTACTCCTCTTGTTTCTTGTTATTCTTGTTCCATTTTTAGTTTTTTTATATGAATTTATCTTGTTTAGTTTATGGTTGTTATTGATAGTATTTGGCTTATTTTACCATCTCTTACATTACCTTTTGCCTTTTTAAGCTATTTTTCATGTTTTTTGCTTGTTTTTCACGTTTTTTACTACAGAATGATACCATTGTCAGTAAAATTGTAAAACAAATGCGTAGAGGCATAGTCTGACATTATACCAAATAATGCATGCTTTTTTTACGTAAAATATATGCAATGTTAGTGGAAAATACAGTCAAAGTAGACCCCCGAATTCATTTTTTTTAAACAATGGCAAGGTCACATAAAACAAGTTAAGGCACGGGCTGGTTTGCAAATGACGGATGGCTTAACCTTAATTATTTTATTTTATTTGAATTTCAAGCTGTATCATGTTTTTTCTTTGTTTGACCACAACATTCTTCCACTGAAATCCCACTCCCCCCACACAGAACACCGTTCCAATTTCCCTGCTCCAGCTTAGTTTCCACGCGAACTACAATCATTTTAATTGTTCGTCCTGTCAGCGCCCCCCCTCGAGCCGGCCGTCACCGGTGGCGTTGATCCTGGCGGCGGCGTCAGGACCTCTTTTCACAAACACAAGTCTGGTGCGGCATTTAAAGTGCTTTTCCGGGGCTAGACACGCCAGGTAATTGAAATTCGTCCCCGTCCTAGGACTGTGATACGCTGAGCTATACTCTTTGTTTTCCATGGGTTTTCGAAACTGCAATGGGAGTTTTTTTTTGCCGACTAGGGTAAAGGATGCTATTGTTGTTGAGTTTTATACCAATTCAGCAAATTTCTACTAGTGGTTCCCATCCCCCTAATAAAGTTTAGCTTCAGTGGCACAAATCTACCTTCTAAAGAATCGCGAGCTACGCACAAATCATACCTTTTTCCGCACGGTGCTTTTCACCATTTTGGGTTGAAATCCATCGTCGAAAAAATACGAGAAGGGTTGTTGAGTTGTGGATTTTCCATTTTACCTGGGCGCGCACCTTGGTCCACGAAGCGACCACGGTCCACTGACTTTAGGCTGACGGTAGCAGGAATGTGTGCAATCTACCCGGGGTGTTTCCGGGAAGGCGCACCGTTTTGGGACTGAGCTTGCACAAGGAATTAACAACACGCAAAGGGAATGGTCGCTCTTTGGTGGAAATGCGTGTATTTTGGAACGTACTGACCCGCGTGGAAATGCTGAACGTTGTGAAAATTGGAAAGAAAAGCAGGTATGGTTTCGCAAAATGGTCCTATGTAAGCAATACTGATTGGTGAAGCTCTTTTTGGAACGATCAATATCAATAATGTAGAGTATTTCAAAGAATAAATGTATGTATTCCTGAAATCTTTATCAAAGTCACTTTAGTAATTTTCAGTCGACCTGCTTCCAACCCAAATCTAATCCCCAGCAGTGACTTCCCCCAACCAAATTCATTGTCCTGGAATGTTGGCTTTTCGGTCCCATCATCGGTCCCAGATCTGCAATATCGCTCCAAGCTTCGGTTTATGTCGTCCTCGTCCCAAATTGCTCCAAGCTCGTTGGACGCGTCGTCCTCGTGCTACCAACCAGCAGCGTACTAGGTAGTATCGTGAATCAAGTGCCAACGATACGGCTGGGACTTTGTGGTGTTGGTGGGGGTGACTACGGTCCGGGTGAAATGCAATTTGCCGGTCGTGTTTTTCGAAGTTGCTTTTTTTGGCTGTAGTAGACATACTGGTCCAATGTGGCCAACTTGCGCCATGAGCAAAACATCACGCAATAAACATCCCCTCACAAAACACCCACAACAGCTCGAGTTGCTGGAATTTTGGCGCGAATCCTAGTTTGGTTCGGTGCCGTCTGGAATTGGCCCCAAAAATATAGTACGAATACACTGAAAAAAAAATAACTTGGCAAAATATTTGACCTAAATAAGAAAATGAAAGAACGAAATTGATAGAAAAATTCTCTGAAAAAATAATTTTAATTTTTTACTGTGCCCAAGCATGCTGGCCTCCAGTAGTGGCCAAATTTGTTATGAAAAATGGTTCCCTCCCCCCACAAAATGGGGTTTTCGGGTGGACTTCAAGTTAGATAAGGACCTTTTGGGTGGAGTGCGAGAGTAACTCGAAGGAAGCAGTAGCGCCCAACGCATTGGGTGATAATTGTAGTTGTTGAGTCCGTTCCGGCTGACTGAACAGTGTGAGTGCGGCGTTTTTCCTTTGGCCGGGGCGTTCTAAATGGGAACAAATTTGGAGCAGTTAGTTAGCTGAGTTTGTCGGTTGGATTTTTCGTTGAAATTTGGCATCAAACAGAAGTGGTTGTTGTGGCTTAATTATGACGAAAGTTGAGGTCCGGGAGAGAAATGAGAATTCATAAAAAATACCCAACTATAAATTAAGTTTTTATAAGAAAAACACGGTTTTTACTCAATTTGACTTTACATGACGAAGTCCAGTCTGCAATCCGCTAAGATCAAGTTGAGGTCCGAGAGAGAATTGAGAACTCATAAAAATATACTATTTATTAGAAAAACACGATTTTGACTCAACTTGACTTTACATGACAAAGTCCAGTCGGCAACCCACTAAGACCACCATCTCCATCTTAATTTACCAAATCAGATTTTTTTTTTTGAAACTTGTGGACCAAACACTCCAACTTTTGAACAACTATGCATTACAGTCGAATTGTCTTTGACCATGTTATAGTTGTTTTATGTTTAAGTAAAAAAAAAACGTTACTTAATCCACCGTAAGTACAGCATGCTGTCCACAGTCTTGTTGCTCCCTTCACGATCTCCAGCTCGAGTGCGGGACATTTCGCCGAATGTCGTTTCGCCGAATGGACATTTCGCCTAAGGTCGTCGTCGACAACGAAAAAGGAAAAAAGAAAAAGAAAAGAATATAAAAAGTACTAAAAAAGAGTTTGAGAATACTTCTGTGAGTTTTTGCATGCTTTCAAACATGAATCGTTCTTTGTTTTAGCTTTTGGTAATTTTGGTGTTTTTATATTTTTGTGTACCTTTAATTTTAATCTTTTTTTTAAATTCGGCAAAATGTTCATTCGGTGAAACGACCCATTCGTCGAAACGACCTTCGGTGAAATGTCCATTCGACGAAACGACATTCGTACCAGATTCCCCCAGCTCTGGTTCTAACTACTAATATAAAGGAAAATCATGGAAGAGAAAAGGTCAATGCGGATGAAGATCAAAATAAACTCAGTATACCATCACGAAGCAATGAAAATGTGATAAGTTAGTTAGTTACAGAGATGCATCGATTTATCAAGTTCTAAATTTCTAGAGTTTTATTTAAAACGGTCCTATAAACAAATTAAATCTCATAGCTTATAGGAAAAAAAAACCTCTAAAATAAATCTTCATGAAAAAGGGCTGTGATTTTTGCTTTCTTAGAAATCACTCACTATGTAATCCATATGATAACAGTTATTGATTGTTAAAAGCGAACTGACCACCGGACAGGTTGTCGAAGGTTATGCTTTTGGTACACTAACTTGCCACCGCGAATGTGCGCTTTAACAATTATTTTTACAGTCACGTATTTGCCCGCGTCAGTAATCCGGAATAATACCAATCCTGCTTGTCAATGTTCAGCTTTGAAACATTTTTATTTGCATCACGTTCCTGAGATTGATAGCTCGCGTTTTTTTATTTTTTATTTTTTATTTTTTTTTGCGTTCAAATATGGTTTATTTATAAAAATCGCACTAATTATCTAGACGGGGAGGCATGAAATATTCATACCACACAACTTGATCGATGAACGTCAACTTTGTGTCACTTATGGGATATTTCATCAGCCAAATTGGGTGAACCCGGTGAAGGTGATGACGATGTGTCAAATTCCTCACCAACTCGACGATGTGAGCTATCGTAGCCCGCCCGATAATGGAATTTGATTGCACAGCCTTCCTACTCTCGGCCTTCCACTTCTGCTGACAGGTTAATCTAGTGAAGGATTAGCAGCTGCTGCTGCTTCCGATGCTGATATGGCAGGGTAGACGTTTAGTGCAATCTCTAGGTGAGGGTTGATGCTTGACTATCACTCACTTAAAGGGGGAGCTTAGATGTTAGCACCTGTTGATTGGGTTCTTGATTTAATCGAATTTGGATCAGGTGTCACTCATTGGGAATATTGGGACTGACGTTCATCGAAGTTTTGCTAGTGAAATGATTCAATTTTCTAATGTTTCTACTTTCTCTTTTTCATTTCAGGTAAGAACTCAACAATCATCATCGGTAGACGTGCTCAACTTAAGGTTCAAGTAGCGTTTAAATCGTTTCAAGCAAAACAACTATCTAATCTTTGCCTGTCCTACAAGTTCCGTCTGATCTTTACCGTTTATAAAATAAAACAAAAAGAAATTATCAATATTGCCCGGGGCCTAACTTAATCCCATCCTAATCGTTCTGATCCTAACCTACTCCAACATTTACCACCAGAAAGGCTCCCGCCTTCCCCAATAATAATGAACATTGAAACATTCAAATGATTGTACTCGATGCAACGCAGTTGCGTGTGGCGCCACCGGTGGGTCGGTTTAATTCGAGAACCTTTAATTAGAGCGTTGCTGTTTTGCGTGGGTCGAAAATTGGCCCACAATTTTTGCCGGAGTGAGGTTGAAAAAGCATGGAGCAGGAGTATCAAAAAATTGAGGGTGAAACTTTAATTGACCTTCGGAATAAAGGGCGTGTGCTCTCGAGAGCAGCGATTGCAGCTTGAATTTTTGTTAAAACAATAATTTTTTGAGGTATTTTTCGTGCTACGTTTTTTTTGGATTTATAATAATTATTGATTCAAATTCGAAAATAAAGATTTCAGCTTTTGGCAAAGTTCTCTGTTATATTGGTCATGTGTAACATAACCTCTCACTTAATTTTTGATTAAAAATAAATTCATCAATAAGTCAACAAATTTCCATGGAGCACATCTTTTTTTTTTCTTTTGCTTTGATTTTCATTGTTTTTATGGATATTTATGTAAAACAAGCTAACCCCGACAAACTTCGTCTTGTCATGTTTTCACTTCTTGACGTTTTTAGCCTCCTGTGATCAAAATTTGATTTTACGTAACTTTTCCCATACAATCTGCAGACCTTCCGGAATCGGTTCCAGAGTGGCCAAAGTTGTTACTTTTTGGCGTAAGAACCTTCCTTGGGCTTATACGAACCCAACGCAACAAAGACCACCTCGATCCGACGCTCCGTATTGAACTGATTCGCGTTCGAACAAAACCGTCGAAATTTTTTATATACAGCAACAATTCCATTTGAAAAGAGCCTAAACCAAAAAAAAATTTCTCCGATCGGGCTCAAATTTTTTCTGGGGGTTCCTTGGCCAAAATAATAAGACCCGTATTTTTTTGTTTGGCCATTAGGGTGACCTACATCGTGCTAGGGTGGTTCGAAAAATGGCAATTTTCGTCATTTTTCGCAAAAATCACTTTTTTCGAAAAATCATATCTCCGCGCCATTTCATCCGATTTTAGCTATCTTAGATGCAAAAGAAAGGTAATGAGTTTGGCTATTTGAGAAAAATAGTAAGAAGTTCCAAAAATTTAGCTTAACTATTGAAAAAGTCGTATGAAAACTTAAAATGGCGTTTTGACCGTGTCTGAACCAAAGAGCCTATGTCTGAAAATATTTTTATCGGATTCCTCGGAAAATTTCACGTAACATATCAAAAAATTGGCGATGTCGAACCGTACCTTTTCAAGATATGATTTTTTGAAAATAAAAATTGAGTTTTTCGACGCGCCACGCGCAAAAACAGGAAAATGACGAGATCGGCAAAAAATCAACTTTTTTCACTAAAACTGCGATAACTTTAAAATTTCAGCGATGACCTATAGATGTTATGGCACCAAAAGTTGCGTCTTTCAATTACGAAAATTTTGATACCCAGACATGTATAGGTCATCGCTGAAATTTTAAAGTTATCGCATTTTTAGTGAAAAAAGTGGATTTTTTGCCGATTTCGTCATTTTCCTGTTTTTGCGCGTGGCGCGTCGTAAAACTCAGTTTTTATTTTCAAAAAATCATATCTTGTAAACGTACGGTTCGACATCGCCAATTTTTTGATATGTTACGTGAAATTTTCCGAGGAATCCGATAAAAATATTTTCAGACATAGGCTCTTTGGTCCAGACACGGCCAAAACGCCATTTTAAGTTTTCATACGACTTTTTCAATAGTTAAGCTAGATTTTTGGAACTTCTTACTATTTTTCTCAAATAGCCAAACTCATCACCTTTCTTTGCGTCTAAGACAGCTAAAATCAGATGAAATGGCGCGAGATATGATTTTTCGAAAAGTGATTTTTGACGAAAATTGCCATTTTTCGAACCACCCTAGCAAGATGTAGGTCACCCTTATGGCCAAACAAAAAAATACGGGTCTTATTATTTTGGCCGAGGAACCCCCAGCAAAATTTTGAGCCCGATTGGAGAACTTTTTTTTCGGTTTAGGCTCTTTTCAAATGGAATTGCTGATATATAGATAATATTTCTCTCCTCATATCTTTTCGAAAATTTGTTTTAAAGTGTTTTTTAACCCTCTACAACCCAACTCCGCTTCTATCTAATCAACTTTTCAACCATTTTTTTCTTCAATATGCATTGAAAAGAAGAATTCTAGATTACTTTTTCCAAACCACCAATGGGTTTCCTATGTACATATGACCTTTTGAAAAGTAAGCGAGAATTTTAAAATTTCTAGACAAAAAGACAAAAAAAGGACAATTCGTGATTCGATTATCTTGAGTTATTTCTTCCGAAGCCTTGGGATATACGAGCCTGAACTGTCGTTTTGTTTAAAAATAAAACCAAATTCGAGATTTCGAGATTTTGTTGGGGTCCTTATCTATGACCGAAGAAGCCATTTTGTGTCATTGGCTCACCCATATAAGGCTTTATACAAATGTGGAAGTAAATATGTAGCTTTTGAAGAAATTTTCGGATCGATTAGGTGTCTTCAACAAAATTGTAGGTATTAAAAGATCTATTCAGAAAAAATAATTGGTACATGGAAATTTTGTTCTAACCGATTAACTTTGTTCCCACAAAAAAATCATTTTCCCAAAACCTATATCTTTAAATTTTTAAAATTTTCTAGAACTAGCGGACAAAAAACGCAACTTTTGAGTCATAGAAACGTATGTTAAAAAATTGTGCTGCCGAGTTTTTTGAAAAAAAAACTGAAATTTTACTCGAAAAAAATTGTAGACTTCACTTTTTAATGTAAAAACAAATTTGCGATCAAAAAATACTTAACAGATTTTTTGATAAAATGTCTCGTTTTCAAGATAGAGCCATTTAAAGTTTAATTTTAACTGAAAAAATCCCGTTGTGAAAATTTCGAATAAAATTGCCTAAGAGACATTTAAGATTGAACCTCTGGTTGCTAAAATACAGCGATTATTTTCTAGTACACCATATTCTTGATTTACACAACGAAATGGGGGTGTTTAATTCGAGAATCGTTTAAAAAAAGAATGTCCATGACTTAAATTGAGAATATGACTTAAATTAAGAATCTTTGAGATTTCGTAATTGGTCAGAGAATTTTCAAAATGTATCATTAGTTTTTTGTTTAGTTATGTTATTAAAACATTTAAGCATGGTTTTGGAACACCTGGGATGTTCTAGTCCATCCGAAACTTCCGGAAATTTTGTGCAGCAAGCTAACCGAAGAAACAAGTTGAAACTTCAAAATTTTGACAACGGATCCTACCCAGACTGCTTCAGTGAGTACGGTAGGCTACAGTGCATCGTTGTAACAACTTATTGGGATGATCTGGGACATCCAAGGACTCCCTGGAGTTAAGATCTGTGGGTCTACCGCCGTAACAAGCAAGAGGTCGATGGTTTTTGACCCCGGAACATATCCGCATAGCTTCAGTGAGTATGGTAGACTACATTGTTGATGTGTAGGGATGCCCTGGGTCATCCAAGGACTCCCTGGAGTTAAGATCTGTGGGTCTACCACCGTAACAAGCAAGAGGTCGACGAATTTTGACCCCGGAATATACCCGCTTAGCTTCAGAGAGCATTGTAGACTACTTTGCTGATCTGTTGAGATGTCCTGAGTCATCCAAGGACTCCCTGGAGTTAAGATCTGTGGGTCTACCACCGTAACAAGCAAGAGGTTGACGGATTTTGACCCCGGAATATACCCGCATAGCTTCAGTGAGCATTATAGACTACTTTGCTGATGTGTTGGGCTGTCTTGGGTCATCCAATGACTCCCTGGAGTTAAGATCTGTGGGTCTGCCGCCGTAACAAGCAAGAGATCGACGGTTTTTGACTCCGGGACATACCCGCATAACTTCATTGAGTATTGTAGACTACTTTGTTGATGTTCTAGGATGTTCTAGGTAGTCCAAGGACTCCCTGATGTTAAGATCTGAGGGTCTATTGGATGTTCATAGCTTCAGAGAGCATTGTAGACTACTTTGCTGATGGGCTGACTTGGGTCATCCAAGGACACCCTGGAGTTAAGATATGGTGGTCTATCATATCCCTAGGTGGTCCTTGGATGACCCAGAACATTTCAACACATCATATCTATCATCTCACTGAAGCTATTGAGTGTGTTCTCAAAACCGTCGAGCCGGCAGACCCAGATCTTAACTCTAGAGAGTCCTTGGATGACCCAAGTCAGCCCAACACATCAGCAAAGTAGTCTTCTATACTCACTGAAGCTATGCGGGTATATTCTGGGGTCAAAATCCGTCGACCTCTTGCTTGTTACGGTGGTAGACCCACAGATCTTAACTCCAGGGAGTCATTGGATGACCCAAGACAGCCCAACACATCAGCAAAGTAGTCTATAATGCTCACTGAAGCTATGCGGGTATATTCCGGGGTCAAAATCCGTCGACCTCTTGCTTGTTACGGTGGTAGACCCACAGATCTTAACTCCAGGGAGTCCTTGGATGACCCAGGACATCCCTACTCATCAGCGAAGTAGTCTACCATACTCACTGAAGCTATGCGGATATGTTCCGGGGTCAAAATCCGTCGACCTCTTGCTTGTTACGGCGGTAGACCCACAGATCTTAACTCCAGGGAGTTCTTGGATGTCCCAGATCATCCCATAAGTTGTTACAACAATGCACTGTAGCCTACCACACTCACTGAAGCAGTCTGGGTAGGATCCGTTGTCAAAATTTTGAAGTTTCAACTTGTTTCTTCGGTTAGCCTGCTGCACAAAATTTCCGGAAGTTTCGGATGGACTAGAACATCCCAGGTGTTCCAAAACCATGCTAAAATGTTTTAGTAACATAACTAAACAAAATACTGTTGATACATTTTGAAAATTCTCCGACAAATTACGAAATCCCAAAGATTCTTAATTTAAGTCATATTCTCAATTTAAGTCATGGACATTCTCATTTTAAGTCATGACTTAAAAAAAGTTGCGTGAATCGAGAATCGTTTAAAAAAAGGTGACTTAAAAAAAGAATATGGTGTACCAATATCTCAGAAACTAATTGTCCTATTTTCAATGTTAAAATGAAACAATTCGATGCCCGTGTGCCCTCTTGTACTAAACTTGTTGTGATTCCTATTTAGATAGAACAAAAGGGCACACCGGCATCGAATTGTAACATTTTCGGATTTTTTCGAAGACAATATTTTTTAAATTTAGGCATCAAGACTAACATTTTGAAAAGGTCAAAAATTCAGAACTACGCCCTTTGCAAATGTTAAAGCTGATTCCACAATTCTAAAAATATTTTTTTTCGATGGGACCAGACAAAAATTGTCAATGCTTTTCAATGACTCAAAAGTTTTGGTTTTTATGTCCCGTAAAACATATAAAAAATTGAAAAATGAAAAAGTGTGGCTTTTGGGATTAGATTAGAAAAAAATATAATAAAAAAAAATCGACAAAAAAAAATCAAAATATTTTTTTTTTAATTTTGTAAGCATGACTAACATTTCGAACAGGCCAAATGTTCAATGTAACACCCTTTTGAAATATTAGAGTTGATTCTAAAATTTAAAAAAAATCGAAAAGATCCTTTTCTGATCGCTCCGAACGAATTATTTTGAATAGTTGGAATCAACTATATGGTAGTCTTGATTCCAAAATTGAAAAAAATAATATTTTTTTTGTGTAACTCAAAACTATTCCAAAAATTTAAATTATGCTGATTTTTGAAAATTGAACTTTTGCATTTTTTTAATCTGTGCTGCTCAAAATACTAGAGTTGAAATATTTTGTTTAAAAAATTAATTAAATTAACCTTACTCAAACTTTGATAATTTACTTCAAAATTCAGGAAGGACCCGGATATCTGAGATTCAGCTTCAAAAAGATGTAAAACCAACATTCAAGGGTGGACATTGTTGTTTTCTTACTTACGGACCCAATCCTGTGATTTTAAAAATAATCAAATTTTGTATTTAATATTGTTGTAGCCAGTAGTTCAGGGAATATTTTAATATTATACCAACAGTTCCCGCCCTTTTTGAAGATACTGAATCGCGTGTTACAAAAATCTTGGTGCAAAAAGCTCTGGTTGATGTACACCGTTAAGTCCTGATTTCTTTTGATATGATTGCTAGATCTTCTTGGCAAGTTACCCATCCAACGATGGGTCGCATTCAGACTTCATTTCATCTAAATATAAAAGATACGGCTTCACAAAAGTGTGAGCACTTAAGTGTTCATAACTTTTGATAGGGTTGCCAGATCTTGAGTTTTTGGCTCATTAGAAAAATCTTTGAATTATACATCATCCGAACCTGGGATATTTGTATCAAAATCTAAGATTCGTCTTCAAACACTTCAAACATCATAAATTTTGAGAGGGTTGCCAGCTGCTCATGATAAAAAAATAGCTTGACGAGATTTCTATCGAAAACCACCCTCTTTACAATCTCCAGGACTTAAAAATTAAAATATTTTCTGGAAATCATAAATAAGTAAGAAGTATCTCAAATTAAAACTTTCGAAATTAAATTTGAAATAATAAAAAGTATCTCAAATCTATCAAAGGTAGACATGGTTTGATTCTTGAAATTTAAAACATATTTTCAAGGATTGGCATAGTTCTGGACATAAAATGACTAAAAATTTCAAACAATTGTAATGAAAAATTGACATTTCAAGTCCATTATAAACCTAACACTGCGTCACGCAATCTACTGCAAAAACGGCTCAAAATCGCACATCAAAAAACGTTTGCTGCTGCTGCCGTTTTATAAAACCTCGGCCCCAATGGCACATTTATGGCGTACTTATCATAAAACTGTGCCTCCACCGTAATATAACAACGCACTGCTCATCGCCAAACTTTCGCGTGAATAATGTTCACATTTTTTCTCCTTGTGTTCATGTGATATATTTAGCAAACTTGTTTTTGTTCTGCTTCATTTTTGTCATGTTTCACGGGTGGGGAAACAAAAACGCGTACAGAAATTTGTGCTGGGTTGTTATTGTTGATGAAAGGAAGTAAAATATAACATTCTCACGAAAAAGCCATAAAATCAACCCCTCAACGGGAGTTCGGCGGAATGGTGCGTGGAATTTATCGTCCTGTTGGCGATGCTTTTTTGCTTTTGAATTTCCGGACACATTTTTTTAGGGGCTGTGAGAACTTTTGATTCCTAATTTGTAGGCTCACTTGTCGTGGAAAAGTTTCAAGCACGATTGTGATTGCGATGTCTTTCCCTCCTGGAAATCAGCTCATGTTCTTAAACTGTAAAGCTGTAATGGAGCTACTTAACGAAAGCTTTTTTTTACGAACTTCATTTGATGTGACATGTGGTGTCCTCGAGCACCGCCATATGCCTGCCTAATTCCGGATGACGCCAAAAATGAGGGCCTCCCCTTAACTCTCGATAGTGAGTCTTGTCTTTATGTCTCCATTAAATTTCGACAGCAGCAGGGGCAGCGGCACCAGCTTGTGAGAGTGCCTAATGAATGAATGTTTACGACACTCACTGGGAGATGATGGTCACCAAAAGCCAAAGCCGTCGCCGGTAACGATAATGACTCCTAGCAGCTCGCAGTGTTTAACCTTCACTTAGAACGAGATTGTTACGAGCGGATGCTGAGCAGGCTGGTTGGCTAAGGGAGTTTCGTCAGGTATCAGGTGAGATCTAATGGTGACCTTGGACCTGAGGCTAAATGGCGTCGTCTCTATTACACCCAAAATTCACAGTCGAGATAATCGTTCTCTCAAAATTTATTGAGGGATCAGTGCCAAAATCGATAGAATAATGGTACCAACTCACACCATCATAACAAATGAGTTCATTCGTTAGTTGAATCAATAAATTTCCAACAAGTGTCATACATCGACTTGTGACCTCTCCTTGGTCACCAAGCTGTGGTGGCCGGGCAGTTAAGTCATTGGAATGGTATGTCAAAGGTCTCTGGTTCGATTCCCGTAGTTCAACACTTTTAGTTTTTTGTTTGACGGATGAACTTTTTTTTGCAAATGAACCTCGAGAGAATAGTTCTATCGCCCATCTCGAGCTGTGTTCTCTGTGTCCGTGAATGGTACCACTGTTCTCTCGACTCGAGACCATCATTATCTCGGACTAGCGCTGCCAGTTTTGGGTGTAGGAGGATGGGGTCGTCGTTAGGAAACAGGAAAGAGGTCTAGATTGTGGTTGAATTTCAAGAGCAAAACCGTTATTTGACCTTTTTAATTTTTATTCTGGGGTACGCATCAAATCCAATTGAATAAAAATTTCTAGAAATAATGGCCTGCACCCCTTACTATGGGAAGTAACAAAAACAACGATCAAATTGCTCCTAAAACAAAGCCAACCTTGAAACGACCGCAACGACACAAATCGTGATCGACAATCAGTCATAATTAGCCCGTCCACGCCACTGTCTAGCCGATCAATGACCCAACCCGACTCTCAGAACGTCGCCCGATCTGCCCGCGAGGCTCAAAACTCTGTCACGACACATTCATAGTCCAGATCTCACTTTTTTGAGGACCAATTACGGCCGTCTTCCCCGAAGCGAACTCACGGCGTCTACTGCTAGGAAACCCTTAAAAGCTGGATCGGGAAGGTCTCTCCCCGTAAAGACTGGCGGCCAAAGATCAAGGAAATCGCTCCGCGTAATTACACAATCGACAATTATTTCAGCGTTCGGCCGTCGATGCGTGAGTTCCCCTAGCAAGCTAATCGAGGAATGAACGGGCTTTAAAAAAAAAGTTAAGGAACGCATTTTGAACATTCTCTGGAAAGAAGCTTATTTTTGTAAAATTTTTATCTTGTTTATATTTTTTTTGTAAATGTCTTTGTACCGAATTCCGAATACTAATAAATAATTTTCAACTGATTCCAAATATATGATTAACAAATTAAATGTTTTAATGATTTTAATAAAAACAAAAAATTTGGTCAGATCAGAGATTAAGCTGGAAAAAACATCAAAAATAATTAACCAAATTCCATAAGAAAAATCTGCGTGGATAGAAAATAAAGTTTTTTGTAATGAATCGCGCATCTTCAGAAGTAAACAATAACATTCGGCAACCATGCCTAAATTAATAGTATTTCCAATCAACTACGTGGCTTTGCAATGCTGTATTAAATTGTTCAAAACGAGATTTATTTATGAGATTAAATCATGATCAGCTTTCGATAACAGTTATCTGGCAACCCTGTCCAAAGGAAATCGCTAGTTTGTTGAAATTGTACGAACTTTGCGAGGCGTGTGTAAATTTTAAAAATAAGACCTCCAAATTTTGTTTTTATTTTTAAAAGTTTCTTTCATTTTTGGGAACACTGCAAGTGAAATTGATCCTGTTTTGTTCAAAAAAACATATAAGTGCAATAATAGCTATAGCAATAATTTAAGCGAACGTTATTTAATAGAAGTCTAGGCTCAATTATTCGAAACCTCGATTATCCGAAAGTTTGTATGAGACTTCAGAAAATCAAATCATAAACAAAAAAAAGTTTTTTCGTATTTTTTGAATTTTCTGTATCGTTATCATGATCGAAAAATGATAATTTCATCGACGATAACCGTCGATATTTCAGTTCAAGTAACTTTTTCTTATTTAATTAGTCAATAAAATTTTAATATTTTTGATAATTTAGCAAGTTTCAAATTATAAGCTCTCGAAAATATCCCAAAACGAGCATAAAAAAATGTTCATGATTTGCAATATGCGTATCAAACGACGCGAAATTTTGTAAAGATTTTAACTGTAATACAATTATTGGTTTAAAATACCGTCAGTGGAGCTGAGATTGGCTCAGCATGATTTAAACGGTTTTAGCAATTTCTTCGATTTCTTCACTGATAAGATCAGATCAGATTTTTATCAGTGAGTCTTAATGCTGTTTGAAGGATTGTTTTTGAAATAAATTAAAGAAAACGTTCCTGCAAAAAAATCACTCTCCTGGTACAATTTCTGTCAATTTGAGTAAAACCAAAATTATCGAAAATCAAACTGTAAAAGCTAAATCCACTTCTTGACGGGCTTCGATTTAAAAATATGCCAAAAATCTGGTTGAAAATTGATTTTTTTGAGAACTCCTAGAATTGTAGAAAATTTTAGATTTGAGAGTTGAACTTGGTTTATGGGATTTTGCCAATGTCCTTAAAAATGATTTTTTTTTTCAGGGATCTACTTGGCTCTGTGTTTTACTAACATTTTCTATAAATTAAAAAAAAAACTCAATATTTTTGAAAAGAAAACATTGTTTTAAAAATCTTAAGTCTGGAAAAAAAATTCGACCATTTTTGTGATAGGTGACTGAACACTCCAAACTTCTTCACCGCAACATGAATTTTGACACTCTGCTTTCGTTCGTTTCACACACAAACGAATGAGTGCTACGCAAAGTCACTTACACAGTCATTGACCTCTCACTAGAAATACATTCGCATTTTACCATCTCTCCCATGATCGCATTCAAATGACTCCTGTCACCACGCAGCGAACACAAGGAGGAGAGAGAGAGAGAGATGAAAAACGAGAGAAAGAGAAAAAGCACGTTGACTCTTTGGTGCGGCTGCTTGAGTGGTGCTCACTTTTCGTTCGTTTCGTCTTTGTGTTAACGTTCACCGACCATTGTCAATCAATGATGATCGTGATAGCCGCTGTATGTGAGCGATCAAAGTTCTTTCAAATATCGAGCAGTCCCATTCAGTGACAGATCCCTTTTCAAGCATTGAGTCTGGATATCAAATGGCGTGTAATTTCATATTGATATTAACTGTATTAAAAATACTTGTACTCAATACTGAAATTTCACCGAATTCCGTGCATGTTTGGAATTAATAATTTTTTTTCAAATACCAAACCAAATTTTATATAGATTTTTGCTCCATTAAAATGTTTGGTTTATTAAGTTCAAAAAATACGGTATACGATAACAGTTAAAATTTAACCAAAAGTTGGCGCCATTTTATACCTACATAGCAACAAGTTAAAAATTAAGTCATTTAAAAACCACTGTTTGTTGTGATAGTTTTATGTACTTGACATTGAAAACTGTTATTTAGCGATGAATATGTATATGAAATGGTTTTGCTTTAGTCTTTTTTTAATATGTTTGTTTTAGAATAATTTAAAACATTCTTCTTGTAAGAGTTATTTCCATTTTTTAAGCACACAGAAAAAAATTATGGTAATACTCATTAGGAAATGATGACAGATTTTGTGTCAAAAAAATGTGTAA
Source organism: Culex quinquefasciatus (assembly GCF_015732765.1). Classification (NCBI taxonomy): domain Eukaryota; kingdom Metazoa; phylum Arthropoda; class Insecta; order Diptera; family Culicidae; genus Culex; species Culex quinquefasciatus. The sequence continues at coordinate 134,927,612 of NC_051862.1, read as the reverse complement.
TATTACATCAGGAATTGATGAATATTCATCAGTTTCTGATGAATATTCATTAGGTTCACATTTTTACACATTTTTTAAGTAATATTACTCAAAAAGAGGTAATAATCAACCAACCAAAATTTCAACCTTCCAAAATTAAACTTTTTTTTCTTTTTTCTAAGATATAGACTATTGCACATATTTTTCAGAGTTTTAATATTCTGACTTGTTTTATATGAAATTTGATTTTTTTAAGGTTTTTGATATCAGTGTCGAAAAAACTGTGTGAAATTTAATTAAATGTAATGATTTATTTTTTTGATTTCAATAATTTATAAATCATCTTTTCACAAAATCTTAAATAATATCAACGATTTCACAAAGAAAGGCTCATTTATAAATTTATTTAATTCCATCACGACAGCATCGTCAACCTCAGTCGAGATGTTGAAGCATTCCACCCGAGAGACGTCCACGTCCTAGAACACAACTCAGCCACGACATGTCTGCCAATAATCGTCGATTTACTCACAAAAATTATCGATACCCTGTCCCGCGGCGACGGGATCGCGGGGGGATCTCTCCCGGGGCGTCATTATCTTCACGTTCCAAGGACGGTTCTTCGGAGATATCGTGAGGCTACCAAGGTTCAATGAATTACGACGCCGGATCGGGACTGGATTCCGACAACAACCTTTTTTTCGTTTTGCTGTTTGTGAGGAGTCCCAGAGATGCTCATTATTCGATTATATCGTTAAAAGTTGCTCATTTGAGCGGACTGATCTCCCGGGAGAAGTCGAAGTCGTCGCCGCCGCAGGGTCGTAAAAAGACAACTTCAACAGTGTCATTGTATGACACTTAATTTTACGATTTATGATTATGACTGAGCTTTGGCGGTGGTGGTTCCGAGGGGTAGTTATATTGTAGTTTGACGCCTGCAACTTAAGCCAATGCAGGGGTGAGTACGACTGCATTAATAAAATTATTACCATTAAAAAAACTTTTTGTGTATTGGAAGGTGGCCTGGGACTGGGAGGAGACGAGAATTTGCGGTGCTGCGAGCGAAATCATACAAGAAGGAGGCCCCAATGGGGTCAATTACCTAACGTTAAAGGCGGTGATTTGTGTGACACCCAAATGGCCATTTCTTGCTGCCTTGCTGGGAACGGGTAATTAGTTGTGCAGACTAACGATTGGCAGTTGCGAAAGTTTCTGCGAGTGAGCTGCTGTGAACTTTGGTGTGTTCATGAGGTTGAGAAATCGATTAGGAAATACTTTCCCTAGTGCTTGAAATTGTAATAGAGATTCTCAAATTTTTACTCCTTAAAGAAGTGCAAACCAAAATGAACCTCAGAAAATCAAAATTAAAATAAAGTGGCAGCTGCTCCTGAACGGTTGTCACCCGTTTCAAAATCGAATTTCCTAACCCAACAAATATTCATAACCATGATAAGCCGCACCCAATTTCGCCGCGATAAACCTTCATCATCATCAGCCCATCCAGGGCAAGGGGGTGTAAATTGTTGTATCAGATATCAAGACAAACGACGTTCCAAAATTTCCTTTGATTTATGCGGGGGCCCGGTTGTTGTAGGCTGCGCCGCTTGGCTTCGGTAGGGAAATTGTGTCTCATTTTGTAATACGCGGGGACGCAAAATGGCTACATTTTGCGGGGAGAAAAGATTGGATTTTGCTTTTTCATTATCCAAAGGCTCTTGCCTTTGGGGACGTCGGAAAGTGTGTCTGGCATTAAATAACTTCCGTCTGAGCTGAATTTTAATTAGGTTTCATGTTTCAGGATGTTTTTTTTTGTTGTTGAGAAAAATCAACAACGAAATTGTACCATAAATCGTTTAGATAGAAGTTGTTCAAGTGGCTTGCCGTCATCCTGTTTGTGTTGGCCGACTACAGTGGCATTTATGCTGAAAAAAAGAGAATTTGTTGTGCATGTGGCTGAGGACCAGATAGATTTGTATTTCAACCTGACTGTGTGTCAACCCACGATCAGAATGCACCAATACAGTCGAAGACGACGAAAAGCGTGCTATAAAATTTGGTGAGTCTGTTCCAAGCCGTCGGCTCATCTGTTGGTGTGTATAAGAGTGATCATTGTTTGAGAGAGTGAGAGTGAAAAAGGGTTAAAGAAGTGGGGGAGGAGGGTTGAAACAGATTATGAGAGAGAGCGAGAGGGATGATGGCGGTTTATGTTGCTTTCTAGTGTGTGAGTGTAGGAGTGTGTTGCATTTATGAATGTATGTATGTATGAATGTGGATGACGGAAGCATTACTGCTATGCTAATGCTATTTAGGAGAGAACTGTCAGAGCTGGTAAATTGCTGCTGACACGTTCGATTGGAATTAACCATTTCTATAGATTTCGGAGAATGATCTCAAAATTGGGTAGCAATTTATATCAAGTGTTAGTTTTCGCAGATTTAAATTTGTCTTGTCTTTTGTACAAATGAAAGCGACAGATAATGTAGCGGATCGTCAAAATTGGGCGGGCTGGTCTGGGGGAGGAAATAAACAGCAGCGATTTGTATGGAGGAAGGGGGTGTGGACGAGCGACGTTCGCTGCAGCGTTTGCTAGTGTTTGTGCTGATGGCTAGGCACACGGCAGGCTGTTGCTTGGATGCCGGTGACCATGAGTGGCCGGGAGGTGCCGTCGCGTCGTTGTACTTCCGGAATGTCAGTGGCAGCCGTCGAGATCGTTGAAGCTGGTGAGTTCGTTCTTTGTTGGATGTATGTGTAACTTTGAATGTCAGAGAGTATGCTTGAGTAAAACTGGTAGCTATGTTTCGGAATATGAGTTGGTGTGAGTTGCATCATCAGAACATACAGTGTTGCCAAAACTGTAAAAAGCTTCAAGTTAAAATAACATTGTGACATTTCGTAAAACTTTTGAGCTTTCCTGATACGGCTAAGTGACATAAGCGACATTTTTTTACAACTAAGCGCTTTGACATTTTCCTCACTGAGTGTGATTGGTCTTGAATGAAAGGAAGCATGACTGAGTACTATTTTTAACTTAAATTAAATAATCGCGTCGCGTAAATAGTACAAAACCGGACGTTAAACACAAACGCGTTGGCTATCTATTTACTCAATACTTTAGAAATTCATTAAATCATAATATTAATTATGTGTTACATTCGGGTTGATATATTTTATACGGTTGTGGTCGTCGCGGCATACTCTTTGTGCGTTTTCAAAGCATTCTTTTCGATAAATCATTTGCATTAAACGCGCGTGCTTTTACTTTGAAAACAGTAAGATAATTGCAACAACAATTGCTTAACAACTCGTCGTTCGCTTGGATAATCAATACCTCACTAAACATCAATCATTTAAAACTCCTTAAATCATCTCAAGTTAAAAGTTACACTGTTTAATCTTTGATTCTTTAATTAAAAATTATTTTGGTTCTATCTTTCCACAGCCGGCTGTCTAAGATTGGACCATTTCATTAAAATTAAACAAACGATAAACGGGAAATGTCTCATCCGCAGCATTCGATTGCTTGCCTTGAGATTAATATATAATACCTTTTAACAAACACTACGATTTTGGGTCTCATCATCATCTTCTATGATGAATCCTGACCAAACACCCTATCCTACTAACAAGTTTTCAGGTTCCTGGCGCTCGTGGGGTGTAAGCACAGAGTAAATCAGCTGCCCTAGTAGCAACCTGCGCTAACTAACATTCCCGTCCCTTAAAATCGAGGTCTACAAACTGACATGGCGGGCGCCGTTGGTGGCCAATGACTGTTACCTATTCGCAACTGATCTAGTTTTGGCAATCATGGTGTTTTATCTTTTCAGCGCATTCATACATGCTGTTGATAAGGGAAACACCACTAGATCGTCGAAGCCTATGATCAGTAGTGCTGAAAGGATATTACGGTTCTGTTCAGCAACGGAGGGGCAACCATGGGTGATCTCTCATGCTCATGCTCATGCTCATAAATCGTTTAAATAACAATATAGACCACTTTTTGAGCAATAAATAAGAAATTCTTGTAGGTTAATACATTTCTAGAATAACAAATTCTATCAATCAAGGAGACCTCATTTGAGAATTCCCAACCTCTCAAGAATGCAATATAAACTATGAAGCAATGAATCTGAAATTTCCTCTTAAGACCTATCAACAACCTGCCACTTGGAGTGCAATCGAACATCCGAGAGATCTTTCCGAGCCATCGACCAAAATGATCAGTATTCATTACACACTTTCCACCCCGTAGAACACACAGCACAGAGTACATTCCAATCCGTTGCACTCTCTGCCCCCCAAGTTCTGGAAACTGATGTCGACATTTATCTGCTACCATTGCATTTTTATTGCACCTTTTCCCAGAGTTCGAAACCTGTTGAGTCCTCGCTCTGTTTCTCTCTGTCTTGTCGAGCCCGGTAGTAATCAAACATTTTTATTGGACGTTGTCCAGAAGAACTTTTCCTGGCCGGGGCGAGCTGCCAAATACGGAAGAGTCAGAACAAATAAATGGCTAATGGGAGGGCAACCGGAATCAACTCGCCCTTCCTTGGATTCAGCCAAGATTTGCCCCCCGTAGAAGGAGGTAGGAATTATAAAATGAAAATTTCCAGCTCTGTCTTTTGGCCGATGTTCGCAACAGGCTTCCGAGCTTTATGGCTTGATTCCGCCGAAAAATGGGATGGCATCGTTTGTTCTTGAGCGGGCAGAGGTTGGAAATTCGCGAGGGAGTCTCACTCAGCGATGGAAATTAATTTAGCTTCGCAATATTATCTTTAATTTCAGAGATGGAGTGATTCACCATCGTGAGGTAATCATCACCTGAAAAAATATATCACTCAGACATTCCATGCGATCCGCTCACCTTGCTGACAGAAACGTCAGAGATGGAAAGATTCGCCATCCCTAAGTAGTCATCCCTCGATCAATCATTCTGAACTCTTCTTCTACGTTCAAGTTCGATTAAGCCAGTGATGGCATGACTTCACCATCCCGATGGAATCTTTACTCGAAAAATCGTTCAAAATCAATCGTAAAAGTCTTATTAAGTCAGAGATGGAAAAGTTCTCCATCGTGATGCATTCACAACTTTCTCAACAACCATGATGGTTTCTCCACAGTTGAAGTCAGTAGTGATCGAATAATTTTCCATATTGAAGCGATTCCTGTTCAGACGTTTGTTTGCGATGCTTGATCGCTCAAAAGTGTTCAAGTCAGTGGTGGAAATATCCACGCTCGCGATGTAATCATTTTTTTAACTTTCAAGATCATTCAATGTAATTGAACAAAAATCTTGAATCATTCAAAACGAGTTTTTTCCACCTCTGTCGAACTCTGACTTTTTATCACTGTCCTTCCTTTGCCGGTCACCGAATCGCTCTTCCGATGGAGAGAGCGAACGTTTATCCTCCTCGTTGACCGAAAGCAATCCGGTAGCGGCGGCGTAAGTACTGTTTTGGCGAGCACCCGACTTTCTTGTGTTCTAATGAGGCGAGGTCGAGCAAAGCCAAGCCAAAGCCAAAAGTGTGTTCTCTGTTATTGCGGTTGTTTGCGAGATCATTCTCGTTAAATTGCGACAACGACAACGGTCATCAAAGCACTTTTCGAGTCGTCGTCGGCTGGGACAATGTGTGTGTGTATTTGTGTTGGGTCGATGATTTTATTGGAGAGATTTGCGAGAGAGTGTTGCTGGGGCTTTAGGTTGAGGAGCCCAAATTGGGCGCAGGCTTTGTGTGGAGGGGTTTGATGTTTACTGACCTTTCCGGGGATGACGAAGTGACGAAAATGGACAGAAGCTCCTCGTTAGAACGGCCATAAATGAATGCAGGCTGTTTGAGAAGTTGTGTTCGGCCTTTCACTTGAGTTGTACTGAGAACTGGTCGGGGGGGAATTGGAAATGAATTGAAATTGTGAAAATTCAAGAAAGTCGTGTAATTGTTATTATTTTGAATATTCAACATTTTTGGAATTTGTGATTTTGATCAATATTTGAAATTTTTTTGTAACTCATTTTCTGAAACAAATTAAGATGATGAGATTTCAAAACAAACCATCTTTTTTTTTCTTCATTCTGTATTAATATATGTTTTCTTATAATATTTAAGATTTGACTGTTCAGTAATTCTAGAATAAAGATAACATATTTTGTATTTGGGTCATTCCATCTGAAGCGGAACAGCATTTGAAAATTACCATCTCCGATTCTGCTCAAATTTCGCAGAGCTGTTGAGACTACCAAAACATGAAAAAATCCCGAATTTCATCCAAATCGGACCACCCCCTCCATTTTTGTACCCTCCCAAAAAATCGACTTTTTGGCGATTTTTGAGCGAAACCCCTATCTTCAAACGACGATAACTCAGGAACCACAAATCTTAGAGGGTCGGTCTTAGACTCAATTTTGAAGGAATCGTAGAATCCATTTCCGTGATCAAAATTTGTATTGAAATATTTTTTCTACCTGTATTGCGCAATTGAAAACTTTAAATGGCCGTATCTCAAAACAGCCCTATTTATTTTTTAAATTTGACCTCACCATCGTATTCCCCGTCCAATTTTACATAAAAATCACTTATCGACAGAAAGGAATATGTTTCGTTCCAGAGATATCGTATTTTAAAGTTTTGAGTATTTGAGATTACCAACATCAGCCGTGCTGATAAATAATTACTACCTGGTGTTCTGTAAGATGAATTATTTTTATAATTTATCCAATCTATTTTTTGTTTAAGGAATATTTATTGGGTCATTTTTAATGCACTGTTTTTCCTGATCATATTAACTATATTAAGTAAAATTTGAACTTTTAATAACACAATTTTCGAAAATTTATCTTTTTTCTATTATTTTTATATTTTTCCTAATTCCTCATTTTTCCCACTTTATCAAATTATTTCTTTGATTTCTTCTTTTATTGGAAGCGAGAACAAATGCAGAGCTGGCTGTAGTAGATGAAATAATTCTCATGGGCTCTAGAGCTTTCGCCATGTGCGATAGCGAAATAGTGCCATTCAGCAAAAACCCCAAAATCAACCTTACGGTTTGAAAGATTGATCATATTAAACCGATTTTTTATTGGGAGCCAGTTTTATCTGAATAATTGATGATTTTTTTTTTCAATTCTGGTACATTTAATTTCAAAAATAAAAAACATATACTTCTGATACATGTGGACAGCAGCTGAATCGTCTTCCAAGATTTCGAAATCATTAACAAACAAAAAAGATTATTGTTCGGACGGTGTCGAAATCAACACAATTGAATAATAACTTAACTAGATAATAAATCAGAATAATTTTTGTGATTTTCTTACATTTTTCAGTTTTATACTTTCCAGAAATCCTCCTCCTTAACCATGCTTCACGAGAGTTTTATTCATGTTAATTCATGTTAATTAAAAAAAATCACCTTAAAATTCCTATAACATGAAAACGGTGAACATTATCATAAAATGGGTAAAGTCATATTCGATTACAAATATTATTTCTATCATCTTAAGAATGATTTTTGAAAAAAAATCTAGAAAAAATGCGGAATTCTAGAGAATTACTCTAAAGTTAAAACAAATTTCCCCAAATTTCCCCTTCAGAATTTTCTCAAAATAACAGGGGGCAAAAAAAAATTAAAAATTGGAATTATTGTTCAAACCTTCAATTTTTTTTTATAAGTTCCATAAACGAACATTTCATTTTTTTTTTCCTTTTTGGGCATATTCGAAGTCGCTTTGAGTCAGGGGTATTCATAAACACCCAAAAAGCAAAAAAAAAGTTCATTGGACAGTTAAGAATAGAACAATAAATTTTTATTATGTTGTTTTTAATCAAATTGGGCATTTTGAAGCTTTAAACAAATTTTTAATTTTGGAACCACAGATTGGAAACAGCAAAACTTTTGAAAATTGTATAAAAATTTGGAAATTTTACCAACAATGCCAATAATTAAACCAACATGTAATGGAACCGGTATTTTAAAAAATTGTAGGTTTTTTTTATTTAATGAAACTTAGCCATAAAAATATTTATGTTCAAAAGACTTACAAGAACCAATACAAATTTGGAGGGATGCTTACAAAAAAATGGCAATCTATACAGTCAAAAGGATTTTCTTATTGATTTGTCTTTGGCTAAATTGCACTAGCATCTTCATTCATAACAATTTTTTTTTCAATGGAACCACTCTGAAAAATCCTTTATTTTGAACGCAATTTTTGTATCACAAAAACCGGAATTTAATCAACAAATTCCCTTTCCATTAAATTTTTTTTTATTACAGTGGAAGGAGAGTATTTTTTTTAGAAGTAGTGATTAACGAAATAATTGTGTAGATTTTACCATTCTTTTGTGACTTTTTTTCAATTTTCATTTGAAATATTAAACCAACAATTTTTAATTATATTTTTTCAGTTTTTAAAAGTTGATTATAAAATATATTTAAAATGCTTTGAATTTTCTGTTTAAGACTATTGTAAGAAAAAAAATATCATTACAGGATAGAAAACGAAAATGGTTACATAAATGCCTTTAAACTTTTGCTTAAAAATTGTATTTTGATAACTGTTAAATCAATTAAATTTTAGATGCAGGAAAAGCGCTAACTTGGTAAAATCGTGGTCAGACATTGTTTAGTATTTTTCTGATTACAGTGTACTCTCTCGTTATCGATGTTGAAGGGACCGTCGAGAGCGGGAGGTCTCAAATTATAGAACGAAAATCAAAGCATGCTACTTGAAGGAACTGAAGAATACATATATTGAAGCTGGAGCAATATTGATATCGACAGAGATCGACATTTGGTCGTTGTTTCCAAATTTATTTCAATTTTTCGTTCTCCTTTTATTGATGATCGTCTTCAGCACTCCTAGGGATATCAATTGCCTTTCTCTTTTCTCAAAAAACCAGAGCAAAAAAAACTGAAAAAAAATCTCAAGCGTTCCTGTCGTCACCGATGCCGCGCGGTATCGGTACCATTCTTGAAGCCCACGTGGTTTTCGCGGCTATCCACTTTTAATGAACACTTGAATATCGCAATCGCAAAAGGCATCACGAAAAAACTCGTCGAAGAAGCTGCTGCTGCTTCTTCGCTCCCAAGCTAAATGAGGATGATAATGAGGAGCACATTCTTTGTGTCCTTACTCCGCCCCGGTGAGAAGTGGAAGCTGTTGCGACATTCATCAATCTCTGCTTCTCTGCTTGGGGGGGCTTTCAAATGTGACGCAACGCAACGAGATTAAACCTAAAATGGGTACGTAATTTCTGAACAAACCCTCACAGTGAAGAAAGAGACGAATCTTCGCCGTTTGACGGAAGGAATTCTGAGAGTTGCGTTTTCCTCCCCTGTAAGGAAATGTCACATTTTACAAATGGGAAGAACATGTCTGAAGTGGTCGTTTGCTGGGAGTGATTCTTGTGAAAATCATAGCACACACGATAAGGGCAATAAATTATGCTAACAAATGCTGGGGAGAACGTTGTGTACGTACAATTGATGGTCGTCCCTCCTCCACCACTCTAATCCACTAGAAGTGAAGTGTAGGCGCAATAATTCGAGCGACAATTTAGCAGGTGGAGCACACACTCTGAATTCCCATTATTTACAATATCAATTAATTATCGCTAAAACGGGTCCATCTATTCATGGTTATCGGAGTACAGATAATCTACATTTCGGCACCGTTGTGCTGACTTGGCACACGTCAAATTTGGAAATTATTTCAAACCAACCTAAATCATAGCTTACAGAATTAGGACAACAAAGTACAACGACGCCGACTTTGTAATAGGTGGGCCTGGCCTGGCGCTGAAGTACCGATTAGGGGCCGTCAATAGAGCACGCGTGGTAATCAATTGCAAATCCCACCGAGCTGCTCCGGTTCTGTTGACTAATTCCTAATGGAATTGCTCAGTTTTGTGATGAGTAAACATAATAATAAACCTGCCTGAAATTGATGAACGGTTGCTGGTCGCGCGCGCGGCACTCGATGAAAGAGCGCTTTTGAACGGCAAAATGATGATGAGGGGCTATCGAGAGTTGAGTTATACGGGGGCACTCAGGTCTGGGCAGGTGCTTGGGGAGTTTCGATGGGATTGATTACGGGTGTGTGTAAATCACGTTTCCGAGTTGCGATTTGATGTTATTTTTAGATTTTATAGTTTTTGGCTTTAAGTTGTTGACTTCCTGTTGTTTTTTTAGCTTAAACTTTTTTTTAGTATGTTTTCACCTTGAGAAAAAATATTTGTTCTACAAGTAAGAAACACTGTAAAAGTTGACCCCAGAAAAATTACATTTTTAAAAAAACCCTGTCTAAATCAAATTAAAGAAATCACACTTCCAACCTTAGAATTTTCTTAAATTTTAAGAATTCGTATTTCCAATGCTTTTCAAAGATCAAAAATTGGATAAAAATTGATTTTTCGGCGGATTTTTGGATCGAAGCCCGCCTAGAAGCGTGGTTGGGTTGTAGAGGATTAATTTTAGACATACTTTCGATATGTTTTATCAGCTTTAAGAAAATGACGAAATTTTAAAGTAGATACGCAATTCTCTAGAATTTCCCAAAAAATCCAGATTTGAATTTTTGTATTTTTTGATTTGTATGAAACTCTTTAGAAAAGTGCTATTAATTCATTCGAAAATCTGTCTCTCGAGAAGGGATTTTCTTATCGATTTGGTGTCTTCGGCAAAGTTGTAGGTTATGATTAGAACTATGCAGATACATTAAAAATTAAACTGAAATAAAATTTTATTTTTTAGAATAAATTTTTATATCAAAAACTGAACAATTTGGCAAACTGAATTCAAATTTCGATTTATTTTATGTTTTAGTAGACAACAAGTGCTAACTTTTGAGGTATAGGTAATGACGGATATTTTGGTTTTGACCAAGTTATTTTTTTTTTGATAAAATAATATTTTTTTTTTTATATCGAAATGTATACAAAAAATAAAAATATATTGTCAGATGTGAAATTGAGTTGTAAATCGAAAAGTTCTTTTGATTTTTTTAGTTTTTTTTTTGTTATAGCCATTTTTACGTGAAGTTGTTCAACAAAATTGTCTTTTTGAATTTTTGAAAATAATGTCCATCTTTGTAAAACAAATATATTAGAAAAGCTGAAAAACTCTCTACAATTTGCATTTGTGGACATTGTTGATCCGACCTCTTTTGCTGAGATATGGCCTTACATAAAAATTTAAATTACCAAAAATGAATTTTTCTTAGTTCTCCAAAATTTACCCTCAATTTTCAATCGACGCTAGCTTGAAAACCATTGATCAGATTTGCAATGTGAAAAAGCGAAACTTGTGTAAAGTTTTCTCATCGTTTTGAAAAAAGATTTTTTTTTTAGATCGTGACACACATTTCAATATGGACAAATAATAAGATTTTAATAAGGCCATTGCAAATTTTATTCTAAGTTTTTTTTCACGAATTTCGTCGAAAATTTCCCAAAAACACATTTTTTTTTTGCTTTTTGTGAAGTTGATTGTAAACTATTTAAAATACATTGTGTAATGTTTATTTTTGTATCTTAATCAAATGAGGCACTTTTAGATTTCAAGCAAATTTTGAATTTTGACAGACCGAAAAAAATACACAAAACTTTTGAAAAAATATCGTTGGAAATTTTCAGCAGAAGCATGATGTAAAAAGCATTTTGTGATATTTTGCATATTTTTGATTAGAGCGCCCAATTTGCAATTATTTTTTCAAAAATTGGTCTTATTCTGGTTCTGATTATTATTTTGCAACAAAATTCTATAGAATAGAAATAGCAATGGTTAAAATAAGTGTGAGTATTAATTGATGCCATGACTGCTTGAGAAAAAAAAACATACAATTTCAAGAAAATATATAAATTTCTGAAATTTCACACAAGATATAAAAAATAATAATAAATATTTTTTTGTTAAGAAGTAGGCATTATTTTTTAAATCACAGTATTTGAACATTTAGTAAAATGAACCTATGGTCCAAAACCATAAAATTGCTTTTAAGTTTGTCTCTGTGACTAGTTTAAGAGAATATAAAAAAAAATAATATAAAAAATTAGGCAGAAATGAAAAAAAAAATAATGCAGAAAATTTGTTTTACATGGCATATATTTTTTCCATAGCAACTCATACTGATTTGAGCTAATGCATAAATTGATAAGCGTTGAATTTATCATAAAAATCTTAATTTTATCTAGAAATACCATTTTTATGCAATCACAACTTAACGTTTTCAAATATTTGGAGCGAGTTTTTGAAATATGTTTACAGTTTTTGAGTACCTTTTGTATAATACGAAGTAGTTTTCAATGATTTTTGAATGATTCAGCCTAACAAATGACTTCGGGTTAATAATTTTTTATTGCAAATCAGTAGTTTAGTATTCTTACCACCTCTTATGATCTTGCTCTAGTGCCAACGTTTAAGAAAATGTATTGAATTTGGGGAATCCCTGGCAATTTTTCTCTAATGCTTTTGCTTAGAACGGAAAATAACATTGTTTTCAAAATGCTTCAAAACTCATGCTTGAAATTCATATTTCAAAGAATATTCCACCTAAAATCAGCTCAGCTTAAACTTTTTCAAAAGCTCAAGGGAGAAATTTCATCATCACGAGCAGATATCAATCAACCGTCGTTGTAAGGTTGTGTCTGGTTCTTGAATTTTCGGAATAATTTAGAAAAAAAAACTTTTCTCATACACATTCCGAAAAACTTTAGAATTCCCCCAGCTACCTTCGCGTGTAATGAAGCGAACAATCAACAATTTTCAAAGCATGATTTTGCCGAAGTGGGAGAGGGGGAAAGCAAACTTTTCCCTAAACGGTCCATCAACGGTAACTTTTCTGTGCCAGGATTTCAAGATTTCGTCTATCAGTCACCGGCACTCAACTTTTTTGCACGGAGGGAAATCAACTTCAAAGACATTCCGCGCCGGCTTCGCCTCCCGTCGAGGCATAAATATTGACTCTTGGAGATCTGCACTGCAGTTTCATCTTCTGGAGGGGGGGCGGGAATATCTAATAAACAGACGTGAATTTAGGCGCAGATTCAATCAGTCGTGAGTCGTCGTGGTCGTTTTAGGGGGAAATTGTTGCAAAGTAAACATAGCATTTTAGAGGAAATTCCCGGGAAGTACGAGCGTAATCAGCCGTGGAAGGTATTTATTTAAGTTGATTATGGAAATTGGGTTGGCATCAAATTTGGGAAGGATTAATTCTTCTGAGAAACATGGTGACTGCCTATTTTGAAAATTTAAGAAAAATTATTAAATTAAGAAGATTTATTTGCTCGGAATGCTTTGGAGTAGATACCACGTCCAGTTGCTTGTTGATTAGCCTAGTTTCTAGGAAAGGAATTGCTTTTCAAATAAGCAAAACCTACTGTTAATCTGATTCTTCAAAGTAAACACTAGTCAAAATTCGATCAAAATTAAAAAAAAAAAATTAACCAAAAATTTAAAAAAAACTCTACATCCACATCAAATAATTTCAGAAAAGTGAGACAACAAAATTTAAATAAAATCACAGCAATAGTTAAATTCACACTTTCAATCGATTATACCCAAATTTGGAATGCAATCATCAATCAACCTGGGGATACCAATTTCCATCAGCTGGTTGATCAATATCAAAACATAAATTGATGAACTTTGCACCGATTTGAGGGCAAAAAATACTCCAACTTGATTGATAGCCCTTGTCACCGCTACAAAACCTGATTATTTTCACTCTCCGTTTCGAGAGAAAAATAAAATCGATTGAAAAAACAAATTCCATTCAAATTGATTCCGATACTAAATTTTGTGGCCCCACGAGGCAGATCGATTGCCAGGCTTGGATTTTTTTTTTTTTTTTGCTGATTGATTCTCTGAGGCTCGATTTTACTCCCTCTTTGGGGACAAAACGTCGGAGATTAATGACACGGATCGGGCAGTTTCTCGCTGAAGCCACCAAGCGTTTTTTTGGGAAAAGTAAGGGTGTGACTCACCTCGACCGGAAAACTCCATGCATAGCTTATCACGCGGAGTACGATTCTTGTGATTAAATACACGCTGGTGACACGGTTTTAACTTCTCTGAAGGGGGGACCGTTTACTGGGGGTGATTTGGAACTTTTTGAGGCAAAGTATGACTGACTTTTTTTCTTAAACATTTCCGCACATGATAATTCAGTCTGAATCAAATCTACTACGCTCAACGGTATCTTTTTTAAACAAACTAAAATATGCACGAATTTTTTTTCGCTTTGCGCAGAGGGTAACGAAGTGGATTTTTCGGCTAAGAGCTTCCAACGGAAAAAGCTTCACAGGTATTTCGCTTTTTTTTCGAGCTTTTTTTCCAGACCCTGAACACGCACAAGCACAGTTGACTATTTAAAATGCACTCATTTGCGGTATAAAACACCCCACACAGGAGAGGACATCCCCCAAGTATTGCGAGTGCAGAGTAGAAAAGCGAGGACAGTGTTGGAATTAAAATTAAAATGAGAATTAAAATTTCACGGATGTTGGTTTATAATTACTCGCTTGGACGGAAATGAAGAACAGAAAAAAAAGAAAAACTGCTGTTTGGTGGCGGCAAACAGCAGCAGCAGCAACTATGGTGTTGCACGAAGCATTTGCAATCGTATGAACGGTTCGATGAACAGTGTTTGTCAGAGAGGCGACTCTTCGCTCTCTGTGTGGTGCTTAATCCACGGGGATTGAACTGAAAGCGCGTTCAGTTGAGCGTGCTAAAATTGTTGATTTTTCGTATTTTTGCAATTAATATGGTTTTGTTTGCAAAGTGCTCATCATTTGATTGAGTTAACGCGGCTTATTTAGTTGTGGTTGATTGTTGAACTGATTCGTAAATAAACCTTTTCAAGAGATGTGGAAATAAAGTGATGATTACCATTGGAGAATTTATGGCAAAAAAAATCGTATAAAGTTGTGTTGTGATTGTTGAATGGAATCGCTTTGCAATAAATTCATTACTGGTAACGAATGACCTCTTTTGAAAAACATCTTAAGTAAATAAATAACAAAATTAATTAATTAATTAATTCTTAAATTCAAAGTATTCTTTTGAGAGCTGTTTCTCAGCAATAGTTCGATTTACCCTGAGGTTTTAAATGATTCTAATGTAAAATTGTCCGGAGAACATAATGGAGATAAAATTTAAAAAAAATACAGTATGTAAAAAAAGTATTTACACCCCTTGGGCACTAAGCACATTTTGTGATGAAACATGTAAAAAAAATAAAGTTTGACAGGAACCTAGTACTACGTTTTGTTCAGAAACTCATGCCAAACATTTTGCTACAAATAGCTCATTAAAAGATGATTTCTATAAAAAGATATATAACAAATACTACTACGAAAATAAAAAAAAAGTGCAAAAAAAGTTTGTACACCTTTCAAAAAATTTACATAAATAATGTTATTTGTTGACAAATCCCCATAAATCCAGTCTCCCAACTCCAAATAGGCATCCTTGACTGATTAAAAAAATAATTTGGATTGAATATAAAGTTTACTAACTACTTAGTATAAAAGTTTATATAACTCTGGAAATTCTTTATAAAACTTATCTAAACTTAATTTTGCAAACTTTTAATTCAACTAAATGTCAATATATTACCATAGAATTGCTAAATAAACATTTTGGAGTGGCATGGGTATTTGTATCGATAGAATAGATTTTTCGTTGGAATTTCGTACCAACCCGGAATTACGTCGTCGGAAAATCCGCCGGCATCTGAACCGGTCCACAATTCACAAGTCAACCTATGTGGCATCAGAAAGGGCATAAAATTTCCGATCTTTTGATCCAGGTTTTCTATAAAACCTACGTTTTTAAATACCTGGGCAAAAAGTAAGTTTAATCCACGAAAACAAAAATTACGAAATTCCATACATTTTTGGCAGGTTGCTCAAACGAAACCATAACATCGTTTTTGCTTAGGTATTTAAAAACGTGGGTTTTATAGAAAACCTTGATGTATGGGTATCAAAAGATCGGAAATTTTATGCCCTTTCTGATGCCACATAGGTTGACTTGTGAATTGTGAACCGGTTCAGATGCCGGCGGATTTTCCGACGACGTAATTCCGGGTTGGTACGAAATTCCAACGAAAAATCTATTCTATCGATACAAATACCCATGCCACTCCAAAATGTTTATTTAGCAATTCTATGGTAATATATTGACATTTATTTGAATTAAAAGTTTGCAAAATTAAGTTTAGATTAGTTTTATATAGAATTTCCAGAGTTATGTAAACCTTTATACTAAGTAGTTGGTAAACTTTATATTCAATCCAAATTATTTTTTTAATCAGTCAAGGATGCCTATTTGAAGTTGGGAGACTGGATTAATGGTGATTTGTCAACATATAACATTATTTATGTTAATTTTTCGAAAGGTGTACAAACTTTTTTTGCACCTTTTTTATTTTCGTAATAGTATTTGTTATATAACTTTTTATAGAAATCATCTTTTCATGAGCTATTTGTAGCAAAATGTCTGGCATGAGTTTCTGAACAAAACGTAGTACTGGGTTTCTGTCAACATTAAATTGTTTAGATGTTTCATCACAATATGTACAAAGTGCCCAAGGGGTGTAAATACTTTTTTTACATACTGTACAAAATCGGAATATTTGTCCAAAACCAGGTTATTTCAACTAAAATTGTAAAATATTCATACTGAATATCATTGAGGCGATATGGATTGGGGGTTAATATTTTATTTTTATCGAAGTATTTTGCCCTAGAAAAAAACTTTTTTTGAAAACCGCGGTGCCAAAAATAGAGGGATGGTCCAATCGACACTATCTTGGGATTTCTGTTGACCTTCGATAAACGAACCTTCCAAGTTTGGTCCAAGTCGGTTTAGGTCGAGTCCAAAGGTGTTCTCAGTTGACCTGGATTGACCCATGCTCATTAGCTTATACATGTTTAGAAAATGTCAGTCTTAAATAAAACATTCTTCATAAATATCAAACTAAGAGTACTTCTCCAGATTTTCTGAAAATTGTTTGTGTTTTTCAAGTTTGAACTTTTTGAAAACATTTTGCAAATAGAAACAAGCCTATGTTTTCGGGTCAGGCCGATTTATATATAATGTATAACGCTTATTAATGCATTATCAAGTAAGACTATTTAATCTTTGTACAAATTTTAATTTTTAGGACCACAGACAAAAAAGTCTGAAAAATAAAATATTTTCATAAATGCATTGCTGTTTTGCACATTTTTGATAGCAGCATTTTTCAATAACTTTTTGCCTACTTTTTTAATCTAGCTGGAAATTCAATTGTTAGTTATTTTTTTATATTTTTTTTTAACTATTGGGTGATTCTTTTATTAGCTTTTCTAAGAATTCATTGTGTGTCATGATTTTCTCCATGAAAATTATTTGGAGTCGGAAAATAATTTTTTTCTCGCCCCCTCTAAGTTGGCCTGAATAATCAGGGGGTACAAAAAATACTTTTTTGAAAAACTTTAAAATTTTAATGAAAATTAAAATTTAATAAACCGAAAACCAGTTAAAATGCAACCATAGCCATTTACAGTAAATCAATTTTTACTAAACTTAAGAATACTTTTGATTCGTGCTTCAAATTAAGTTTATGATGCAATTTGAATCGATAGTTTAATTTAAAAAAAAAACTAGTTTTAACGAATTCCAATCAAAATTCTGACTTTACATCAATTTAACCTAAGATTTCTATGTATTTAATAAATTTTGTTAACTAAGTACAAACATTGTTTTTTTTTTTCTCAAAATTATATCAGCAACCTTAATGAAGATTCATTTGACGTGAAAATAAAATTTGAACACATTCATTTTGATTTTATCAAGTAACGGAATGACTATCCAAAAAAAACAGAATTTTCATCGCATCTATTTTTTTAAACACTATTGAAACAACTTTTTTTCAAAAATAGTGAATGGACCTTGTGTGGCCTGTGTACATGTTTTAAAAATTAAAAAAAAACTAGTTGGAAAATATTCCAAAAGTAAATTGAAATCTTATCAATGTCACCGTCACCCCAGTTCACGGTACTAATAACTTGTTATATGATTGTCAGATCTTCAATCTGTTGGACTTGATGATTAGGTCTTTTGATAGCTCATCCAACGATGCAACAATCGCTTGATTGATCTGGACATCGTTTTCACCAAAATATCCTAGATCCGGCGTTTACACTTAAGTGACCATAACCTTTGATAGTGTTGTCAAGTTTTCAAACTGTTGGACTCAGTGGCAAGGTCTCTCAAATACCTTCAAATATAGAACATGACGGGTTTTCTTACAAAAGCCAACATTTTAAAGCCAAAATCGCTTTTCAACAAAACTTTTGGAGTACTTGATTAACCCTCTACTGCCCAATTTTTTTTCGAAATTTTTTATTTTTCCCGTGTTCAGGGGGTCATTTTGAGCAACTTTTGTTCTACGAAAAACTTCTCTTGTTACATATTTTTCTTGTTTTTTTTTAGTATTTTAATTTGAATTTATCTTGTTTAGTTTATGTTTGTTTTTGGTATTATTTGGCCTTTTCGGGACATACATTTTGCCTATTTAATTTTTTCTTGTTTTTACAGTCACTTTTTCAATTTTTTGCTTGATTTTCATATTTTCTGCTATAGAATAGTAACATTATCATTTAAATTGTAAAAAAATACGTAGAGGCATAGTCTACGACACTATAAAAATTACTTCATACTCCTTTTTACTTGAAATATAGGAAATGTTAGTCAAAAACACAGCCTAAGTTGACCTCTAAAAAAATGTCATTTTTTAAAACAGTGGCAAAGTCACATAAAATAAGTCAAACTTCCAACCTTAAAGTTTTCTAAAATTTGAAAAGTTCTTCTTTCCAATGATTTTCAAAGATCAACAATGGGTTGAAAAATTGATTTTTGCTTATTTTTCAGGTCGAAGCCCGTCTAGAGGCGGGTCTAGGTTGTAGAGGGTCAAATAAAATGTTTTTCAAATATGACTTATTGGACCACAAAACGGTCCAAATGAGATCAAAACGGTCAAAATCGGTTAAGCCAGTGCCGAGTTAATCGAGTGTAATTTTTATATCAATAACCCACCACACCATACCACTCTCACTGTCGATGAAATTAATTTTCCGCGATGCGTTTTCCATTTCCTTTCTCTCTACCGCTCTGTTTCAAAAGGGGAAGGTGGGGGTGGCGGGGGGCGCCAGCAATATAAAGTACAACAACTGCCGGCCGGGCACGTTTAAGTCATAACTTATTTATACCCGACCATTCGTCGTCGTCGTGCCACGGGGTTTAACCTTTCTCGAAAATTCATTCCTCTCCACCCCCCAAAGGGGGGGGGGGGGGGGGCTGCTCGTCTCCGGAAAAGAATGGCAGAAAGGCACGTGTTGAGGTTATAAATGAAAAATCCCAAAGATCATCGCGTTCGATAGCGTGCGTTGCCATCAATGAGCGTTTCTTTTCCTTTTTTTTCTCTTTGCGACACGGAGGGAAATATAACAAATTGGTTTGTGGGCTAATCCGATTCTGTGGGTGCAGCCGAGATCGGCCGATTCCGGCCGGCTAGCCGGGCGCAGATTTATCCACTGTTTACCCCGTGGGCCAACTTACGGCCCGAAATCCGTCTTGTTGGGAGTAAATCAGGGGTGACCAAAGTAGGGCCCGCGGGCCAAATGTGGCCCGCGAGGCGATTTTTTATGGCCCGCGAATCTATTTTGAATGATCATACAAAATGGCCCTTTGACCATTTGTAAAGTGATTTTATATTTTTGTTTAAAAGAAGGGTTTTTTTTTAAAAACTATTTTGTGCTTACACAAATATTCTGTTCAAAAATATTTCTAATTGAAACAATATCACACGTTTCAATGGGAAAATAGTCAATGAAAATAGTAAATTTCGATACAATTTTCCTCAAACATTTTCAAAAATATTGAATGAAAAATTCAAACTCAAAAAATATGGACATATTCCATATTAATTTAAGAGTCACAATGAGTCTTTTTATGAACAGAGCCTCAAATTTAATTTATAGTTAGAAACCTTCCACCTCAAGATTCAAACTCATGAAAGTTGGATAACGAATCTGATTGATTATGATCTGATTCAGGCTGTCAAAAATTGGTTGAAATCAGATTTTATATTTTTTAAATTTCGAAATCGGCTTGAAAAATTAGGGGCTATATATTTTTTTCAAGAGTTATTCTGAAATTTTAGTGCAAGTAACTGAAACCAATTTAAAATGCATTCCTGTACGATTATAATCATGTTGAGCATATTCTGGTTTATTCAAAAATAGTTTGAACTTTAGTGAATTTTCGATGTTTTTTTTTTGCTGAAATGTTTTTTTGGTCATATTTTAATTTTTTTAAACTGAAAGGATTGCAAATCTATACGGGTGTAGAATACATTTTCCAAAAAAAAAATTCATTGAAATGTTGAAATTCTAGCTTGTTTATATTTATATTTTTTTTTAAATTATGTTGCCATCCTTCGACCATGCCTAGAGTCGAGCGACAAACATTTTTTCAAACATTTGTAACGGCCTTTTTTTAAAAAATATTAAAAAAATTGAATGAATAACCAAATAACCATACATTCAACTAAATACTTTTTTTTTCAAGTTGATAGCAACATCAACAGAACTTTTAAAAATTGTCATTTTCTGTTTTCTTTTATTTTTAAATGACGAAAATGTAAAAAAAATACATAAATTTCAAAAAACTTCAGCTGCTAGGTGTATTGGTTAGTCTTTTAAAATAATATAACGTGATTTATTTTTTTTAAACAACCAATTTTGTACATTTGGCCCGCTAGCTCATTTCAGCTTCAAATTTGGCCCGGCATCCAAAAACTTTGAGCACCCCTGGAGTAAATAAAAGATCATTTCGTTTGCTATATTTGCGTCACTTTTTTTTCACTCACCCGGGCCAGGAAAAACAAACGGGGTGTGTAATAGGCGTTTGATTGTGTTTAGTAGTGGTGTTTTCTTCGTCGTTTTTTTTTTCGTTCGCTCACTAAATTTCCCTTGACGACTAATGATGAAACCGGTAAACACATAACACGGCAGCACACATGGTGAGGAAAGATGAGTTTTCTCGATCTAGTTTGTTTCGTCTTCTTCGCAGAGGTTTCTTTTGGGCAGACCTGACAGCAGAATGGAGAAAACGTTTCTCGAAACAATAAAACACCAGGCGGTTCCATTGAGATTTTTTGGGGGGCTATCGTTAGCTTACTAGCTTGGCTTGATGAACCAAAATAGAACTGAGCTGATCGTGTAAAGATTGAGGTTTATGAGTTTTCTGGGAGAAAAAAAAAGTTTGGATTTTGTATTGTTTTGTGTGCTAAATTGAGCGTTTGCTAAACAGAGTGTCCAATCTAATTTAATTTTATATCGTTCAGAAGATGCTTTTGAACACAGTCTAAATTGTGCAGCGTTTTTCGTTGCATGATCTTTTGACATTTTTGTTGTTTTTCAGGTACAAGCCTTAATTATAGAATTTTGTAATAATTCTGAAACAAATCAATATAATTTTTATTATCTTTTCGATTGCGCCTTTTCAGCATTCCTCAAAACTCAAAATATTGAGATAGAGAGTGTTATTCATGAAAGTAAATGCTGTAAAATATTAAAAATTGCAAACATTGGAAATGGCATAAATGCCAGAAGAAAAGATCAAAACAAAAGAAAGCATAATTTTATTTTGAAATAGTTGCTCTAATTTACATCCTCAAACTCAGGGAAAATTAATGATTTTAATGTTCAACCACAAAGTGTTAATAATAAAACCAACCACTGCACAGATTTCTTATTAAAAAGAATGCAAAAAAATTAAATCTATTGCTCAGATTTGCACGTTGTCAAAACGCAGTCAGATCATTTCTTTTCTCGCTCTTTCGAGACCTTCTTACCCTCTAGAGGCGAGGGAAACCATTCATTTCAGTACTTCTGGCCAGGGTATTTAGCAGCAAATAAATCCACTGACGACCGTCGACTTTCCACCAGCCCGCTTCATTTTCCACGCTCCCCCGCTGGGAAAAGTCGTCAGCAAAATGAACGTTCATTTGCTTGCAGGTTTTTTTCCTCTCCCGTCTCCGGCATTCTTTCTAAAGAATGATTTGTTTTGTTTTCCACACCCCCACATTTCCCGCTGCCACAATCGTGGGGGCCGGTACATCCTGTCCCGGATTATGCCACGGCACAATCACCTGTCTCTGGAGGCCATGCCCCCTGCTCCCTATTTTCCCACGTGGACACCCACGCAATAAACATGACCGATTTTTAAATAGAGTCCGTGATGCGAAAATCGATGGAATCTACTCCCACGAGAATGGCGAAGCATCTTTAAGTTGTGTTTGTCTACCTGGGATTGAACAAACCACGATTAAATTTCCCATTTCCACCCACAACCCACCCCCGTTGGGGCTGAAATCAGTGTACACCAGCGCACCCAATTTACGCTGCCACCATCATCCTGGATTGGCTAATAACCGTTAATTTCCCTAGCGATTCGATTAATTTGAGGGTAAACAAAACCCCGAACCAAACATTTATCTGGCTAATGGTTATCGCTGCGCACAAACAATCTGGGCCCTCAGGTACACGGACACGGACATTTAGTGCGAATGTCTCCATAAAGTAGTAGTTTAGTGTAAGTAATGAGCAGTTTATGTGTGAAATTATGGGTGATCTTTTACTAATCGTGTGAAATTGGTTTTTAAAAGCGATTTTGAAATTAATTGCTGGTTTCCAACGCATTATTTTCAGTAAAGTCGTGTTTGAACATTATTGTTTTCTTTGAAAAGTTACATTTGCTGGATAAACACATTTCTGTAGTAATATTTGATTCATTGATATCAAGAGTTAGAATAATGGAACAGCTAATTTTTTTGTTTTAAACAGGGGTATCAAACATTTTGATCCTGCTTCTTCAGAAGCAGTGGGGAGCCGGAAAAAATATTGGATAAAAATAAAATAAAACAATCAAATAAAACGAGTTCATAAAGTAGAGAAGAGGATTACGACACATATTTTTATTTCAAGTAAGGATGATAAAGAAAGCTTTCCAAAATTTGTTTATTTGATTTTTTACAATTTTGGAATGTGAAAATTAAATAGAAATGTTACTGTCAATTTCATTGCAATTTATCACTAACTTTAAGAAATAAAAAATTATAGCTTCTTAGAACTACAAATAACTATAAAGCTGAAGTCTAAGTGGTAAACCAACCTTATTTTGTTATGGCATGATTGCAGTAGTTTTGCAATCTTTTACCTTAAAATGACTTGTTGAACATTTTTGACAAATTTTTTTTTGTGGTACTGTGTTTCACCAAAGTACAAAGTATTTAAAAATTATTTTAAATATTCATTGAATTTATTTGAACAATATTTGAAATTTTATTTTGAATTGTTTTTAATTCACTGCTCTTCGAATTTATTAACTTTTTAAAGTTTAGGCCGTTGCAAATATTTTTTAAAGTTTATGTCCCTCAACTCTGACCAAAGTCGAGGGGGGGGGGGGCAAATAAATAAAAATGTTGAAAAATTTAAATTACAGGCCATGGTATCAACATTTGAATGAAAAAAGTGTTTTTAAATGCATTTCACATCTGTCGAGTTGTTTTGCAATCATTAGTTTTCAAAATATCTTAGTATTGAGGAAAATTTTATTTTTTTGCGAAAAATAAAGTTTTTGCGGTGCTGTACCTTGTAATTTCATAAAAGTTCAAAATATTTTTAAACGAACCCAAACATGCTAAATATGATTATCAATGCAGAAAAAGGCATTTTAGATTGTTTTTAGTTGATTAGACCTCTACTTCCATTGAAATTTTCAAGTTTTTTGAAAAAAATATTTTTTTGCCCCCTGATTTTTTGGACCAATTTTGAAGGGGGGGGGGGCGACATAAACTTTAAAAAATATTTGCAACGGCCTTATTGAAAAATATCAAAAATTGTCTCTCTGATTTTTTGAGACGTTTTTAGTTTTGAAAATTGTTTTCAAGAGTTTTTTAATCGATAAATTATTTTTTAACTTTTAATACTTTTTTTAGCAAAATTTTTAAACTTAAATTTTAAAAAGATGTTCTTAAAAAAATACTCATTGCCATTATTGAAATACTTGCTGCTTGATTTCTTAAAATATAAATTTTATTCATATTCTAAAAGACAAAAGATAAACTTTATTTTAAAGAAAATGCAGTAAAATCTTTAACATTTTTTGTACTTTTTTAGCCTACAATTCAAGTTTTTCCATATATTCTTTTTATTCTTTCACGATAGAAACTTTGAACATTATTTGCAATGGCCTAATTAATTGTGCAAAATGATAATTTTGATTGAATCGGAAAATGTTTAGAAAAATAAATAATTTAAGTTAAGGTTAATTAAATAGTTTAAGTTTTTTTTGTTATTTGTTGCTCAAAGTAAAAAAAAATGACAATAGTCATTAAATCTTGCGATTTAATTATTTATCCAACTCATTCATTTGGAGAAGAAATAATAACTATTACTTTGTAAAAGATAACAAAATTTATCAAAAATTGCAATTAAAAAAAATACGACTGCAATCAGTGAAAGCTAAATTTTCAGCTAATTAGAATTGTAAACATGTCTGAACAAAAAAAAGTAATCATAAATAAAAGTAAACTGGAAAAGTGTTCGAAAAACCTCAAGAATAAGTTTAAAAAAATTTAGAAACATTTTAAAAATTGTTGAACTAGAAAAAAATATGATATTTTTTTTAAATTCTCATATTTTCTCTATATTTTCATTGAATAATAGTCGCTCAATTGGCAACAATTTGAGTGCTTAAGCATAAAAAACGAAGAAATTTTTATTATGTAATTGAATGTGAAAATACGATCTCTCTGTGATGTTTTCAGATATTCCCCCACCAATTTTCCTAAATATGTTGTAGTTATACGCAACTTGTCATAAACGCCAAAAACGGTTTCTTGACTTGGCTATATCACTTCTCTAAGAATGAGATGACATTTGGCCATATGAAAATGGAATGAAGTCTTAAAACAAAAACAAAATTGTTAAAATGTAATATGTATTATGAGGGAATCACATTTATTAAATCACATTCATTAAATGAACAAGGTATTTTTGTTGGAGTCAAACATTTTAATTTGTAAACAAACCCTTTAAACTTCAATGGAAAATTGTTGTTAGCAAATCTATAAACCAACAACTGAACCATCAGTTAAAAATCTGTAATATTTGCTCTGCAGTGATCATCAGCACCAACAAGCAAACAAGCCAACTAGAATCGTCCAATCGGTTTGCAATTAGTAACACTCGTTTCATATTCAACCACTCCGCTCACTGCTTTGAAAAATAGATAAAAAGTTTTACTGCTGTTTGAACACAAATAATGACACGACCAATCCAACAACAGCAAACAGCCCCGTGCCTGTCAATAGACAAACAGTGCTGCAAACTTCACAGAAACACTGAACTGAAAGCAAACTGCAATTAAATATAAACATGGAGCGCTGGCAGTCTCATCTTCAATCATCACGAACCAAAGCCGCCACAAAATTGGGCAATAAAAATCAGTTTATCTTTATTGTTTCATTAGCAGCACAAAACGCGTGCGTTTGGAGAAAAAAAGAAGGAAAACTGAACGACCGCAGACTCGTAAATTGTTGCCAGTCTAGTCCGGTTTTCCAAGACGGAAAAATGCTAATAACGAAACCCATATGGCTCATTTATCATCCAGCGGAGTCCGAGGTCGACCCCCTTCTTCAACCTTCCCCCCTTAAAGGCATACGGCAAACCATTCATACGAATTAATGACTTCCGAATTATGCACAGAACCCCCCTCCTGGCCGAGAAATTTTCCAGCAGTCCAACTTAATTTCCTCAAATATGGGCCAAAACCGGCTTGCGACGCACGTCCAATCTCGACTTCAAGAGGGGGACCGGCTCAAGTCTAGACTAATGGATCGTGTTTCCAACTCAATTTCATTCATGACGGAATACAACCAACTGCGCGGGACCTCACGCAAAAAAGTAGAGATGTTTTTTTGGAGAGATTTTTTTTCTCCTCCATCTGTTTCTTGCTCATGAGTGTGTGCGTTCTAACAACATAGTCTCATAGTGGTTCAGCGTTAGAGTGGAGTCAATAAATAAATTTTGGGGCAGTTATTTGCCGCACCACATATTTTCCACCAAACGCCTCCGACGACGACGACCGGCGACCGGTGTGTTGTGGTTGCCCTCCCTGATCTGATCGGAAGGGGACACTGTCAAAAAAAAAATAACGAATTTTTGTTTTTTTGTTCATGGATTGTTGGCAATAGTAACTTTGTGTTGACAATTTCTTTTTATAACTATTTCTTCAGAAAATTTAAAAGAAATGATCGAAAATTTAAAATAGCAAAAAAAAACTAACTAATTATTCAGCTAATTAAACGCTTTTAACATGTCCCAAACAAATTAAACCTAAACTAGAGAATAGCCACAAAAATGTGTTATTAAAAAAATTAAATAGTTTGAAAGTCAGTAAACTAGAATTATGAAAACATTGATAATTATTTCAAAAAATTTCAAAGTTTCATGATATTTTATAGAAAATAAATTCAAATCGAATAACAAATAGCACTCACGA
Organism: Culex quinquefasciatus; assembly: GCF_015732765.1. Taxonomy (NCBI): domain Eukaryota; kingdom Metazoa; phylum Arthropoda; class Insecta; order Diptera; family Culicidae; genus Culex; species Culex quinquefasciatus. Next base: position 134,901,023 of record NC_051862.1, on the reverse strand, counting down.
AATCTTGGACCATTTTACACAAATTTCGGTTTAATTTTTTATGAAACAGAATTCAGTAATATCTTCAAATCTTTAGTTATTTTCAGAAGAACGGTTTTTTTTTACAAAACTAAAAAAAAAGTTCAAGCTTCAAATTTGGTTCATGGTTTCGTTAAATTAAAGCTTTTAATTTATCATAAATGTTGCACAACATATTTTTCTTAACTATTTTATATATTTTTAAGTGTCTTTAACATTTTTATCTGTTTATTTGCACACACCTAATTTGTTTTTATTTTTCGTGGATTTATATGATATTCAAAAGAAATCATATATTTTTGTCGGAATTTCACCAAATTGCAAATTTCTTTAAAAAAATAATTTGACGTTATTATGGAAGTGTTTTTAACTGCAATTGTTTTTTTGTATTGATGATAAATAAAGTTGAAACTTTGTTTTTGAAATGCAAATTTCTTGAAATAGCCTTCTAAACCCTCCTGCACGAATCGACATAGACATTTTTAAACTGGTACTCGAGATTTGTGAGTAATAGGGTGCCCAGCATATGGGACTTTTTCTTAAAACCTTGCTCCACAAGCTGAATATTCCTTGAGCTATTTTAGGACTCTGGACCAAATATGAGCAAAATCGGTCAACATTTACCCATTGATACTCGGGGGTAAAGTTTGTATGGGAAAAATCGAAAAAATGTATGGAAAACCCAATTTTGTTACGGTTTGGTCTGCACGGTGCGTTACTTCCATCCAAATATTCCCAAAAGTGAGATTCTCATTGGAAATTTAATGCTCTACAACTTTGTAGAACATACCAAAGCTGTAAAACTTAATCCTAAAAAGTTATTAGCGATTTAAAATAGTCATTTTTGTATGAAAAACATTTTTTTCGCCAACTTTAGGCTCGGGTATCAATGGGTTAATCTCAACCAATTTCGCTCAAAATTTGCACAGATGCTTAAAATAACCCAATAAACCGTTTTCCGCTTGTGGAGCAGGGGGTCATTTTTTCTGGGCACCCTAGTGAGTAAGTTTTTTCCGACTTTTCCTTGTTTTTTTTTTTTTAATTTGGATGGAAACTCCGTCCTTGTATTACCTTATTTTATACCTTTTTTTCCACTCTTCAAAAAAAAGGTGCAAGAAAAAAATTCGATTGTTTGTTTTTACTTTTTAATTGGGTTTAATTCATATTTTTCTTAAATTTTCGATTTTTTTTAAACAATTTTTAAGGGATTTCACAATAAGTTTTTTGAGCCAAAGTGTAAATGGTGCAAAATCTGGTTCCGGAGATTTAAATTTTTAAAAATTAGTATTTATTTTAAATGTCGAAATAAAAATAAAAAAAAATATGTTTGAAAACAAATTTAGATTTGCAATTGAAAATAACTACGTTTTTTTTATTTTTATAAAATGTACCGTTTTAAGTTATAGTTCATTATTTATTTCATAAATTTTCATTTTCTTTTCTTTTTTTGCATTTTTAGTTTCTGAGATAAAGCCTTATAAAAAAATAGTTTTTCTAAGTGTAAAGAACTAATTAGCCTGCAATTATTAACTAACGAAATCTCGGAAACTGGTTCGATTTATAATGTTTAAAAAATGAAACTTTTGTGCAATTTTCAAATCTTTTAAATGATAATAATTTCAAAATTTTGAATTCAGTCAAAGCTATTGAAAAGATTTACAAATAGATAATTTTCCGCCTTTCATATTTAGACCAAATTTAAAAATTTTTAAATATTTTTTAACATTGAAAATCGAACTAATAGTTTAGGGACCATCCATAAACCACGTGGACACTTTTTTGAGAATCTGTTACCCCCCCCCCCCCCCCAACCCCCTTCGTGGACAATTGTCCATACAAAAATAACTTTTTGTATGGATCATGGACAATCGCCATACCCCCTGAAGTGTCCACGTGGTTTATGGATGGTCCCTTACGAGATATCGTCAAATGACGCTTAGGCGACACAGAAAAAATGCATTTCCATCATTTCGAACTTATTGCCCAATTTTCAAAGTCTCAGCGAGAAAATTGGAGGAAATTATCTCTACTTAAAAAAAAAAATGCTGGGTGGCTTTCTTTCATCAAGTATTTTAGAAAATCCAAGTAAAAAGCAAAGATTGTTGAAATTTCTGAAAATTATTACCTAAAAGTGACTTTAACTTTGGGTAATTCTCTACCAACTCACACGAAATCGGGAAAAGTTGCCCCGACCCCTCTTCGATTTGCGTGAAACTTTGTCCTAAGGGGTAACTTTTGTCCCTGATCACGAATCCGTGGTCCGTTTTTTGATATCTCGTGACGGAGGGGCGGTACGACCCCTTCCATTTTTGAACATGCGAAAAAAGAGGTGTTTTTCAATAATTTGCAGCCTGAAACGGTGATGAGATAGAAATTTGGTGTCAAAGGGACTTTTATGTAAAATTAGACGCCCGATTTGATGGCATACTCAGAATTCCGAAAAAAACGTATTTTTCATCGAAAAAAACACAAAAAAATTAAAAAATTCTCCCATTTTCCGTTACTTGACTGTAAAAAAATTTGGAACATGTCATTTTATGGGAAATTTAATGTACTTTTCGAATCTACATTGACCCAGAAGGGTCATTTTTTCATTTTGAACACATTTTTTCATTTTAAAATTTCGTGTTTTTTCTAACTTTGCAGGGTTATTTTTTAGAGTGTAACAATGTTCTACAAAGTTGTAGAGCAGACAATTACAAAAATTTTGATATATAGACATAAGGGGTTTGCTTATAAACATCACGAGTTATCGTGATTTTACGAAAAAAAGTTTTGAAATAGTTACTTTTTACGTTTCTCTTTGTTTCGTCGTCCGTGTCTGTCGCGGGTGACCATGAACGGCCATAATTGATGACGACCAACTTTTTAAAAAAAATTTTTCGTGAAATCGCAATAACTCGTGATGTTTATAAGCAAACCCCTTATGTCTATATATCAAAATTTTTGTAATTGTCTGCTCTACAACTTTGTAGAACATTGTTACACTCTTAAAAATAACCCGGCAAAATTAGAAAAAACACGAAATTGTAAAATGAAAATTTTTGTTCTAAATGAAAAAATGACCCTTCTGGGTCAATGTAGATTCGAAAAGTACATTAAATTTCCCATAAAATGACATGTTCCAAAAATTTTTACAGTCGAGTAATGGAAAATGGGAGAATTTTTAAAACTTTTTTAGTGTTTTTTCGATGAAAAATACGTTTTTTCGGAATTCTGAGTATGCCATCCAATCGGGCGTCTAATTTTACATAAAAGTCCCTTTGACACCAAATTTCTATCTCGTCACCATTTCAGGCTGCAAATTATTGAAAACACCTCTTTTTTCGCATATTCAAAAATGGACGGGGTCGTACCGCCCCTCCGTCACGAGATATAAAAAAACAGACCTCGGATTCGCGATCAGGGACAAAAGTTAACCTTTAGGACAGCGATTCTCAACCTTCTTCTAGGCTGGTACCCCCTGCCATGTAAATCAAGTAGGCCCGGTACCCCCGTTGAGAATCGCTGCCTTAGGACAAAGTTTCACGCAAATCGAAGAGGGGTCGGGGCAACTGCTGTGTGAGTTGGCGTCATCATGCACGATGGTTCAAAAAATGTCATGTTTATCCTAATTAGAATCTACAACTTTACCGACACCAATTCGATCAGACAATCCTATTTCACGATACAGAGTTCTCATATATTTACGCACCCATTTTGTAAGACCGGCCTACAAAATTGTATGTAACTAATGTTCGAAATTGCTCTTTTTTACTTAAATAAAAAAAAATACAAATTTGAAAATAACGAAATAATTTGTTAAGAATTTAATAGTTATTGTTATTGGATTATAATTAGCCTTCTACAGGTAAAAACTGAAACTTTTTGCTTTTCTCCATATATTTTGGTGATTTTTTCAATACAAACTTCTATGATTTCAGGGGGTAGCCCCGAGGAAGCCCACCCTTATTTACATTGGAATTTCGCAAAATAATCAAAATATTTCAAACGAACCAAAACCTGCTAAATCCTATTATCAACGCAGGAAATTGCATTTAAAGTTATTTTCAGACTATTAAAGACTTCTATTTCCAATAAAATTTTCAGTTTTTTGGAAAAATAAATCCCTTTTGTTTTTTAAAGCTGATATTGATGGTTTGAAATTGGATTGACATAATCTTAGAAAAATATTTGCGTTTGCCTATTGTTAAATTATAACTTCTGTACCTAACTTAAATATATTTTGTCTGTTACAAAACTAGATTGTTCCTCATTTTCTCACCGTGCCTCTTTTTCCACACTTTTGCTCCGCTGGAAATTTATCTTCCATTCGCACTAATTTCGAACGGCGGCATCGACTCTGTTTGCGCTAGTATATTTTGCCGCGCGCGTTGAAATGTTTGTTGAATACACACATTTCCCGACCAGTAATAATTTTATGAGACGCTCGTGCCTATCTCCCGTAAATGTCTTTCTGGTTCGACGCCGACGCCGTAACTTTTTTTTTTTACAGGTGGAGCTCAGCTTTCATTGAGATCGTTTCCTGCCTTCCTGGCTCTGGCTGGTGAATGAATTAATAAGGAAAAAAGAGTAGCAAAACCGTTTATTCGATTATATACGACCCACGAAAGTTGGTATAATTGTAGCAAATTGGTCTTGACGGGCTGAACCCCCGAGAGGGGGAGTGATTTAGGGATTTCTCCGGTAAATTTGCGAAATGATTGATTGGCTGGCCGCGGGAGTTATGGGCGATAAAAGTTTAAAGATGTGTCGAATTTCAACTAACCTCTGATTTTTTGTTTCTCTCGTTTTTTACAGATCATTATGTCCGAGAAGGACAAAAACAAGTTGGTTTCGACGGAGAAGCGGAAAGCCGACGAATGTGAACCGGTGAAAGATCTCAAAAAGGTAAGTTTCGGCCGAGTTTCGGCAATAATTCATAACTTTAACAGCTTGAAGTGAAAAGTTGTGCTTTAAGTACACTTTTGGGAATGTTTCAAGTCGGGGTGGCAGACCTGTTCTCGCTTGAGAGTTTTCCCGTTTGGAGGGAAAATTCGATTAATAAATTTTTAAAGCGGAAATTTTTGCACGTGCGCACGTTAAATTTCCTTACGCTTGAAGGAAAACTCACCCACCATCAAGGAGGAGTTAAATTAATGACACTAATCTAGTCAATGTATGGCGCTATCGTCGTTCGAGGGGTTGACACTCTTTGGAAAAAGGTAAAATGTGGAGCAATGTTTCTGTGTCGATGCAAACTGGCAGTCAAGTCTACGACCGTTCCACGACGATCGTCCCGCAGACGATGGCATCAGCTGGGACTGGAAAGTTAATTTTATTGGAAATTATTAACGTTTTCCCCCCGGTTGCGCTGGTGTAGGGAACTTCCTGTTTCTTTTTTTTTGTCCCAGTTGCACCATATTGTGCCTGTTTCCGATAAGAAAAACGACGTATTTACTTCGCGTCTGCCTTGCGAGGTTAATTAGAGTGTCGTTGGCGCGTCTTTGCTGAACGTTAATTTAGTTTTTCTCGCTCGTGCTTGAAAATTTTCCATTATCGTTGCCACAGGGCCCGACCCCACAACAAAGTCTATCAACTTTTATCAACTCTCTATCTCTCTCTCTCGCTTGGTTTTTGTAGTACAACCAGGTCTTTACGCAAATTTGCCCCCGCACACACACACAAACACACAATTTCTTGTAGCGTAAAGCTTTTTCCTCGTAACACCCCCCAACAAGAAACACCCATTTGCAAATAAATTTACATTTTCTACGATGTGTACCTATTTGTATGAGAGTGTGTGTTGTATTTCATTGCAAATTCCGCCCAGGTGCACTTGCCGTTTGCTGCACCTTTTGCAACCAAGCAACCAAAAGCTCTGTTGGGATAGATTCTACCGGAGAATGGGATGCAAAATTTATTCAAAGCTCTAACTGAAACGACTTCTTTTGTGTTGTTGAGCTGCACATGAATCGCTCTCGACTGGTATACGCTATCATTCATTCAGGTGTTGCGGAGAGCCTGACTCGGTGTGGGGGCGATGAATGGGCGCCGGCGACCGTGTTCTGTGTGAAAGAGTGCCCGCGTTTTTTGGTTCGGACGGAGTGCAAATTAAAAGCTACAAGCAGAACATTTTGCAACAAATATACAACAAATATTCAAATTAATTCTTCATTCTTCATTCTTCATTCTTCATTCTTCATTCTTCATTCTTCATTCTTCATTCTTCATTCTTCATTCTTCATTCTTCATTCTTCATTCTTCATTCTTCATTCTTCATTCTTCATTCTTCATTCTTCATTCTTCATTCTTCATTCTTCATTCTTCATTCTTCATTCTTCATTCTTCATTCTTCATTCTTCATTCTTCATTCTTCATTCTTCATTCTTCATTCTTCATTCTTCATTCTTCATTCTTCATTCTTCATTCTTCATTCTTCATTCTTCATTCTTCATTCTTCATTCTTCATTCTTCATTCTTCATTCTTCATTCTTCATTCTTCATTCTTCATTCTTCATTCTTCATTCTTCATTCTTCATTCTTCATTCTTCATTCTTCATTCTTCATTCTTCATTCTTCATTCTTCATTCTTCATTCTTCATTCTTCATTCTTCATTCTTCATTCTTCATTCTTCATTCTTCATTCTTCATTCTTCATTCTTCATTCTTCATTCTTCATTCTTCATTCTTCATTCTTCATTCTTCATTCTTCATTCTTCATTCTTCATTCTTCATTCTTCATTCTTCATTCTTCATTCTTCATTCTTCATTCTTCATTCTTCATTCTTCATTCTTCATTCTTCATTCTTCATTCTTCATTCTTCATTCTTCATTCTTCATTCTTCATTCTTCATTCTTCATTCTTCATTCTTCATTCTTCATTCTTCATTCTTCATTCTTCATTCTTCATTCTTCATTCTTCATTCTTCATTCTTCATTCTTCATTCTTCATTCTTCATTCTTCATTCTTCATTCTTCATTCTTCATTCTTCATTCTTCATTCTTCATTCTTCATTCTTCATTCTTCATTCTTCATTCTTCATTCTTCATTCTTCATTCTTCATTCTTCATTCTTCATTCTTCATTCTTCATTCTTCATTCTTCATTCTTCATTCTTCATTCTTCATTCTTCATTCTTCATTCTTCATTCTTCATTCTTCATTCTTCATTCTTCATTCTTCATTCTTCATTCTTCATTCTTCATTCTTCATTCTTCATTCTTCATTCTTCATTCTTCATTCTTCATTCTTCATTCTTCATTCTTCATTCTTCATTCTTCATTCTTCATTCTTCATTCTTCATTCTTCATTCTTCATTCTTCATTCTTCATTCTTCATTCTTCATTCTTCATTCTTCATTCTTCATTCTTCATTCTTCATTCTTCATTCTTCATTCTTCATTCTTCATTCTTCATTTTTCATTCTTCATTCTTCATTCTTCATTCTTCATTCTTCATTCTTCATTCTTCATTCTTCATTCTTCATTCTTCATTCTTCATTCTTCATTCTTCATTCTTCATTCTTCATTCTTCATTCTTCATTCTTCATTCTTCATTCTTCATTCTTCATTCTTCATTCTTCATTCTTCATTCTTCATTCTTCATTCTTCATTCTTCATTCTTCATTCTTCATTCTTCATTCTTCATTCTTCATTCTTCATTCTTCATTCTTCATTCTTCATTCTTCATTCTTCATTCTTCATTCTTCATTCTTCATTCTTCATTCTTCATTCTTCATTCTTCATTCTTCATTCTTCATTCTTCATTCTTCATTCTTCATTCTTCATTCTTCATTCTTCATTCTTCATTCTTCATTCTTCATTCTTCATTCTTCATTCTTCATTCTTCATTCTTCATTCTTCATTCTTCATTCTTCATTCTTCATTCTTCATTCTTCATTCTTCATTCTTCATTCTTCATTCTTCATTCTTCATTCTTCATTCTTCATTCTTCATTCTTCATTCTTCATTCTTCATTCTTCATTCTTCATTCTTCATTCTTCATTCTTCATTCTTCATTCTTCATTCTTCATTCTTCATTCTTCATTCTTCATTCTTCATTCTTCATTCTTCATTCTTCATTCTTCATTCTTCATTCTTCATTCTTCATTCTTCATTCTTCATTCTTCATTCTTCATTCTTCATTCTTCATTCTTCATTCTTCATTCTTCATTCTTCATTCTTCATTCTTCATTCTTCATTCTTCATTCTTCATTCTTCATTCTTCATTCTTCATTCTTCATTCTTCATTCTTCATTCTTCATTCTTCATTCTTCATTCTTCATTCTTCATTCTTCATTCTTCATGCTTCATTCTTCATTCTTCTTTCTTCATTCTTCATTCTTCATTCTTCATTCTTCATTCTTCATTCTTCATTCTTCATTCTTCATTCTTTTTTTGAAAAACAGTTGATTTTTGGAAAAAATAACCAAACAAAATTTCAAAAATAAGTTTTAGATGCAAAATCTAATTTGAAATCGAATAAGTATCTAATAGTAGTTGATGCAACAAGTTGCAAAAAGAGGATTTTTTCAGCACGAGTCGTTCATTTATCCAACGAGATTCACCGAGTTGGATAAATACGACGAGTGCTGAAAAAATCAAGTTTTGCAACGAGTTCCAAACAACATTTTTTGCAATTTCGAAAAACACCCATTGATTGAAATTTTAAGTCGAATTTTCATGTATTTTGTCAATAAATCGTTCAAATAAAAAAAAAAATGTTGAAAAGTGTTACTTTTCGAAACAAGTGCTGAAAAGTTCAACTTTTCAGCACCCATTTCAGTGCTGAAAAGTAGAACTTTTCAGCATTTTCTTTGAAAAGTGTTGCTATTCGATTCTGTTATTTTTGGTACAGAAAAGTAGGCTATTTCGTCGTTCAAGAATGACAGGAAAAGTAAGTAGTTTCACGACGGAATTGCAAAAACTTTTTTTTTTATTTAGAACACCGTTTTCATGTAATAGTTTTATTTAAGGTGAAAGCTTTTGAAAAATATTCACTTTTTTGTTACAATTTAAAAATACTTAATGAAGGAAAAGCACCCTTCCAAGTACTAATTTTTGTTATCAAGATATCTCGGAAAGTTTTTTTTTCGATGTTCATAGTGAAATTTTCTGCTCTTTACCATGAAAATAATTTCAAATATTTAGAATCAAAAGAAACTTTTGAAATAACTGAAAATATTTGCTTTCGATGCAGTTCGTTTCGCGGTGCCTGTCCGTCGGGATGCATTTTTTTCGCGTTCCGTTTTCATCGATCGTCGTCGGTATGTATTTCGAGTGAGGGCGCGCGTGTGTGTGTGAAGGTGCGGCTAGCTCTGGTTGTCACGATGACAGCAGAGCTAAGCCAGTTCGTTTCGCGGTGCCTGTCCGTCGGGATGCATTTTTTTCGCGTTCCGTTTTCATCGATCGTCGTCGGTATGTATTTCGGGTGAGGGCGCGCGTGTGTGTGTGAAGGTGCGGCTAGCTCTGGTTGTCACGATGACAGCAGAGCTGAGCCAGTTCGTTTCGCGGTGCCTGTCCGTCGGGATGCATTTTTTTCGCGTTCCGTTTTCATCGATCGTCGTCGGTATGTATTTCGGGTGAGTGCGTGCGTGTGTGTGTGAAGGTGCGGCTAGCTCTGGTTGTCACGATGACAGCAGAGCTGAGCCAGTTCGTTTCGCGGTGCCTGTCCGTCGGGATGCATTTTTTTCGCGTTCCGTTTTCATCGATCGTCGTCGGTATGTATTTCGGGTGAGGGCGTGCGTGTGTGTGTGAAGGTGCGGCTAGCTCTGGTTGTCACGATGACAGCAGAGCTGAGCCAGTTCGTTTCGCGGTGCCTGTCCGTCGGGATGCATTTTTTTCGCGTTCCGTTTTCATCGATCGTCGTCGGTATGTATTTCGGGTGAGGGCGCGCGTGTGTGTGTGAAGGTGCGGCTAGCTCTGGTTGTCACGATGACAGCAGAGCTGAGCCAGTTCGTTTCGCGGTGCCTGTCCGTCGGGATGCATTTTTTTCGCGTTCCGTTTTCATCGATCGTCGTCGGTATGTATTTCGGGTGAGTGCGTGCGTGTGTGTGTGAAGGTGCGGCTAGCTCTGGTTGTCACGATGACAGCAGAGCTGAGCCAGTTCGTTTCGCGGTGCCTGTCCGTCGGGATGCATTTTTTTCGCGTTCCGTTTTCATCGATCGTCGTCGGTATGTATTTCGGGTGAGGGCGTGCGTGTGTGTGTGAAGGTGCGGCTAGCTCTGGTTGTCACGATGACAGCAGAGCTGAGCCAGTTCGTTTCGCGGTGCCTGTCCGTCGGGATGCATTTTTTTTTTTCGCGTTTCGTTTTCATCGATCGATCGTTTTCGCGTTCCGTTTTCATCGATCGATCGACGATCGTCGTCGGTGTTTTTTTTCTCGTTAGTCATGTATTTGATACACACCACAGCCGGGTTTCTTTGTTCTATGATTTGCAATTGTTTCACGGGAAGATTCGTTTTTAATTGCGTTAGCAAAATACAAATTATCATTCAATTCGACCATTCGTTTCCCGCGACTCACGGCGACAAATATTATTTCAACGCGATTGTTCAAGTCCTTCAGATAACATCATAACTCATCAGTCATTAATTGGTCGCTCATCTTATAATAATTTAAAAGTATAAATAGTCTCAGGTTAACTCTATGTAAATATGTTACGCTGAGTTAAATATTTCACCTTTTAATCACACATAATTTTGATTCTATCTTTCCACAGCCGGCTGTCTAAGATTGAATCATTTATGCTAAACTCAACACCAAATAACCGGGAATGGTCTCATCTGCATCATCCGATTGTTTGCCTTGAGAATACATAATACATCACCCTATTCAACGAAATTCATTGATTATTGGGCCACATCATCATCCTCTATGATGAATCCTGGCCATTACCCTTCCCCACTAACAAAATCCCAAGTAGAAGTAGTTTTCCGGTACACGCGGGGGTGTGGATATCGTATAGAACCCACCCTTGGTAGCAGCCTGTGCTAACTAACATTCCCGTCCCATCCCCTCGAGATCTACAAACTGACATGGCGGGCGCCGTTGGTGGCCAACGACTGTTTCCTATTCGCACCGGCTCTAGTTTTGATGATCGTGATGTTTTATCTTTTCAGCGCATTCATGCATGCTGTTGATAAGGGAAACATCATTTGATCGTTGAAGCGTGTAATCGGTTGTGCTGATGGGATATTACGGTCCTGTTCAGCAACGGAGAAGGACAACCATGGGTGGTCTCTCATGCTCATGCTCATGCTCATGCTCAACTGAAAATATTTGCTTTCGATATTTACCAAGTTTGGGCTAGATTTTTAAATTTAAAAATCATTTTAATACAAAGGAGCACAAAATATTTTTGCATGAAATATTTTTTATTGCAAAATCTGGGTATTTTGAGACAATTTTTGACATTAAAATGCATATGATTTGGTGCACTTTACCAAAAGAAATTTGTAAATTTTATTTTGCATAAAAAATTGTATTGCAATTGTTTTGTTTGGTAATATTTTCATTTTTTTTCAAAAATCAGCTTTTTTTCAAAATTTATAACTTCAATACATACCAAATTTTCCACCATGCCAAACTCAAGCACAAACAATGGAATTTTTAATGTTCTGAAAAATATTTTTTTACTTTGTCAGTTATGGTCTTTGATTCTCATTTTCTTCATTATTACAGTTTACGATGTACAGTTTTCGTTTTTTTTATTTTATCCAATTTTTTAATTTGCGGCTTTAAACTTCTTAAGCTTGTATTGTAGGTTTTTTTCTTTTATTTGTTTTGTTCTTTTTATCCTTTAGTTCGTTGATTTATTTTAGTTCGTTTAGTTGGTTTAGTTCGCTTAGTTCGTTTTGTTCGTTTAGTTTGCTTAGTTCGTTTAGTTTATTTAGTTCGTTTAGTTCATTTAGTTCGTTTAGTTCGTTTAGTTCGTTTAGTTCGTTTAGTTCGTTTAGTTCGTTTAGTTCATTTAGTTCGTTTAGTTTGTTTAGTTCGTTTAGTTCATTTAATTCGTTTTGTTCGTTTAGTTCGTTTAGTTTGTTTAGTTCGTTTTGTTCGTTTAGTTCGTTTAGTTCATTTAGTTCGTTTAGTTCGTTTAATTCGTTTAGTTCGTTTCGTACGTTTAGTTCGTTTAGTTCGTTTAATTCGTTTAGTTCAATTGGTGCGTTTTGTTCGTTTAGTTCGTTTAGGTCGTTCAGTTCGTTAAGTTTATTTAGTTGTTTATTTTGTATAGTTCGTTTTGTTCGTTAAGATCGTTTGGTGCGTTCATATTTATTTATTTTTTAGTTCGTTTTGTTTGTTCAGTTCATTTAGTTCGTTTAGTTCATTTGGTTCGTTTATTTCGTTTAGTTCATTTAGTTCGTTTAGTTCGTTTAGTTCGTTTAGTTCGTTTAGTTCGTTTAGTTCGTTTAGTTCGTTTAGTTCGTTTAGTTCGTTTAGTTCGTTTAGTTCGTTTAGTTCGTTTAGTTCGTTTAGTTTGTTTAGTTCGTTTCGTGCGTTTGGTTCGTTTAGTTCATTCAATTCGTTTAGTTCGTTTAGTTCAATTTGTTCGTTTTGTTATTATGTTCTAAAGTTTTTATGTTTTTTTTTTTTTTTTTTTTTTCAATGTTGACATTAGTTAATCATAATTAGTTTTCTAGTTCAGCAGTTTTGATTTTATTTTGATTTTTAGTTATCCACTTGTCCAGTTGTTCAATTCTTGACTTTTTCTTCAAATTTCATTTTTTAATTATTGTTGTATTTAATCAAATTTGTAATTTTTTCGTTTCATTTTCAGTTATTGTCATGCTGTTTTTTTTTTTGGTTTCTATTTTTTTAGATTTTGTTTCGCTTATTCATAACTTAAATTCTGACATTCCAGAAAAAAAAACGAGCACCTTTCCCTGTCGAGTCCTTGCAACTTTACACAAACCCCTTTTTGCCAATTCTTGTGGCGTCATCGTCGTTGGCTGCGTCGAAACAACCCTCGTTTTTTTTTTGCTCCTTGTGTAGCTTTTTCCCTGCACACTTTTCCCAAGTTGTTGGCCATTCAGTTTGCGTGCATGGTACAAGGTGAAAATCCACCCACCTACACTCTCTCTCTCTCCTTGGGGAAAACGGAGGGGGTGCAGAAAAGCCATTATTGGTTGAGTACACAACCGAGCGAAAATATTGCATTCATGTTTAACAAAACTGTCACTTTACACGTCGCGCGGCACTGCTTGAGGGATTTTCCGAGCGAGGGGATTTTTTTGTCTTGTATATATATTTTTTTATTTCTTGTTGATTTGCAAAGTTTGCTCGTAGAAAAAAAGGAAACGGGAACAAGTTATGCACTATGCGATCCTTTGCGGTAAGGGTGAGGTTAGGGTTGCAGGAAATGCATAATTTTTATGGATGGGGTGACTTGCGAAGGTACTTCAAGTCAGAGGACGTGCAACACGACTTTGATTGAGTTGAATTGTGAACGCTTGGAATGATAATGTTGCGTTGAGGCAATTTGTTAATTTATGCGGAGATGATATTTGAAAAATGTTAATTTTTCTTTCACGGTTTACCAAGTTTTGAAATCTCTTTTCAAACAAAAAAGGGCTCACCCTAATTTATTCCACAGCCATGAGCATTCTATTCAACTGCCAAACCCACTGTCCCATCATTCAATGGCTTCCGGGATTTCAGCAAAGTCCACCATGACCATACCTCATAAAAGTGACATAATGGCTTCCGGTCAATTTCCCTGCCGGGGTCACCCGAGAAAGGACACTTTTTGTCCTGCTCTCTCTCTCCTTTGAGGCCACCCTAAGGATACAGCGTCCATGAAAGATTAAAATTGCAAATGATGTTAATGAAGCGCTCCACCGCGTCGAGTACTACGACGGGGAGGGGAATTTCTTAAATCAGCTCAACCCCTAGTCGCACACAACTAGGTTATGGTCTTCCTTTGAAGCTCCCTGCGGCCATCTTCAACGCTAATGAGGTATAAATAAACCACCGGCTCCCTCTTTGCCGAAAGGACGTCTCGTTAGAAATGCATTAAAGGACACATGCATCACAAGATTGAGAGACCTCGCTGTAAAGTTGTGAATGAAAATCATCGTGAATGCACTTTGACGAGATTGAAAGAGTTTCGTTGAAAAGGTTTCATTTTAATGAGGAAAAGAAAGTGTCAGTCTTGTTTAGAAAATTGTAATTTTTGTAAAGGACGTCAAAAGACAGTAAGACAACAAGACAACAAGACAACAAGACAACAAGACAACAAGACAACAAGACAACAAGACAACAAGACAACAAGACAACAAGACAACAAGACAACAAGACAACAAGACAACAAGACAACAAGACAACAAGACAACAAGACAACAAGACAACAAGACAACAAGACAACAAGACAACAAGACAACAAGACAACAAGACAACAAGACAACAAGACAACAAGACAACAAGAAAACAAGACAACAAGACAACAAGACAACAAGACAACAAGACAACAAGACAACAAGACAACAAGACAACAAGACAACAAGACAACAAGACAACAAGACAACAAGACAACAAGACAACAAGACAACAAGACAACAAGACAACAAGACAACAAGACAACAAGACAACAAGACAACAAGACAACAAGACAACAAGACAACAAGACAACAAGACAACAAGACAACAAGACAACAAGACAACAAGACAACAAGACAACAAGACAACAAGACAACAAGACAACAAGACAACAAGACAACAAGACAACAAGACAACAAGACAACAAGACAACAAGACAACAAGTCAACAAGACAACAAGACAACAAGACAACAAGACAACAAGACAACAAGACAACAAGACAACAAGACAACAAGACAATAAGATAACAAGACACCAAGCAGATCCAAAATTCAAAAATGTCCAACTTACGACAGTTTGATTTTTCTAACCAGCTGTTGCAGCTGCTGCTACTAAAAAACTTTCCCCACTGTCTTTATGCGGCACGTTATCAATGTCACACATACACCGGCACACACACATAATCACACGTAAAAAACTTTCCTCCCGACACAAACAGCTGGCGCATGTTGTCACTAAATTGTATCGGGTGCAGCCCTCGCGGCTCATCCTTCTTCCCTGAAATGAAACAGAAAACAATGAAACAAACCCACCAAACTCGCACAAATACAGTCAAACGGCTCACACACTCGAACTTACTTATTGTTTCGAATGGGAAAACTTTTGCTGCCGGGCGCGCAACACTAAATATTCGGGTTTTGCCACTGGAGAAGGTCCTAAACTTGGAGTGAAAAAGAGTGAAATTCGGCACCCTTTGGCAAAACTTGGGCTTTTTGGCGAAACAATAATTGTCGCGCTAGGTTTAAGTGCTTTTAAGGGTGGTTGTCAACAATTTGAAACTTTGTTAAATTTTATCTTAGTTTTTTATTCGTTTAGTTCGTTTAGTTCGTTTAGTTCGTTAAGTTCGTTTAGTTCGTTAAGTTCGTTTAGTTCGTTTAGTTCATTTTGTTCGTTTTGTTCGTTTAGTTCGTTTAGTTCGATTAGTTCGTTTAGTTCGTTAAGTTCGTTAAGTTCGTTTAGTTCGTTTAGTTCATTTTGTTCGTTTTGTTCGTTTAGTTCGTTTAGTTCGATTAGTTCGTTTAGTTCGTTTAGTTCGTTTAGTTCGTTTTGTTCGTTTTGTTCGTTTTGTTCGTTTTGTTCGTTTTGTTCGTTTTGTTCGTTTTGTTCGTTTTGTTCGTTTTGTTCGTTTTGTTCGTTCAGTTCGTTTAGCTCGTTTAGCTCGTTAAGTTCGTTAAGTACATTTAGTTGTTCTTAACTCTCTTTAGTTTTTTAGTTTTCATTAGTTTTCATTGGCTTTCTTTATTTTCTTTTGTTATCTTTATTTTCTTTTGTTTTCTTTATTTTTCTTCAGTTTTCTTTATTTTTCTTCAGTTTTCTTTATTTTTCTTCAGTTTTCTAAATTTTCTTCAGTTTTCTTTATTTTTCTTCAGTTTTCTTTATTTTTCTTCAGTTTTGTTTAGTTTTCTTCACTTTTCTTTAGTTTTCTTTTATTTTCTTTAATTTTCTTTAGTTTTCTTTAGCTTTCTTTAGTTTTCTTTAAGTTTTAAATAGTTTTCTTTAGTTTTCTTTAGTTTTCTTTAGTTTTCTTTAGTTTTCTTTAGTTTTCTTTAGTTTTCTTTAGTTTTCTTTAGTTTTCTTTAGTTTTCTTTAGTTTTCTTTAGTTTTCTTTAGTCTTCTTTAATTTTCTTTATTTTTTTTTAGTTTGCTTTAGTTTTCTTTAGTTTTCTTTAGTTTTCTTCAGTTTTCTTTAGTTTTCTTTAGTTTTCTTTAGTTTTCTTTAGTTTTCTTTAGTTTTCTTTAGTTTTCTTTAGTTTTCTTTAGTTTTCTTTAGTTTTCTTTAGTTTTCTTTAGTTTTCTTTAGTTTTCTTTAGTTTTGTTTAGTTCTCTATAGTTTTGTTTAGTTCTCTATAGTTCTGTTTAGTTTTCTTTACTTCTATTTGCCCATGTTCGCATAAATGTCTCATATGCAAAAACAGCAAGATGAGGAAAACGCGAGACAAATTGTCCCACACATAAGGCTACGTGTTATGTTTTCGCGAAAAAAACTGGATTTTCTCCTGATTTCTAGAACAAAGTACTGGAAGTTTCAGGCTTTTGTGAAAGAGTACACGATTTTGAACCAAACTGCAATATACACTCAAAAGTGATTAAAATGAATATGGGACATTTATGTGATCAGGGGCAGTTTAGTTCTCTTTTGTTTCTATGTAGTTCTTTAGTTCTCTTTATTTCTGTTTGGTTCTTTTTAGTTTTCTTCAGTTCTCTTTAATTCTATTCAGATCTCTTTAGTTTTGTAGTTTTCCTTGGTCACCTTTAGTTCTCTTTAGTTCTCATAAACTCAAAAGTGATGAAAAATGAATATGGGACATTTATGTGATCAGGGGCAGTTTAGTTCTCTTTAATTCTCTTTAGTTCTTATTAGTTCTCTTTAGTTCTTTTTAGTTCTCTTTAGTTCTACTTAGTTCTTTTCATTTCTCTTCAGTCCTTTTAAGTTCTCTAAAGTTCTCTTTTGTTTCTTTGTAGTTCTCTTTAGTTATCTTTAGTTCTCTTTGATTCTCTTTAGTTCTTTGGCTTCATCCATAAAGTACGTCACGCAAAAATCAGCCAAAATTTACCCCCCCCCCCTTGTCACGCTTTTCCTATACTTATAACATGCAATGTCACACTTGCTCAGACCCCCTCCCCTAGAGCGTGACATACTTTATGGATGACGCCTTTTTAGCTCTCTTTAGTTCCCTTTAGTTCTCTTTAGTTTTTTTAATTTCTTTTCAGTTCTTTTCCATTCTCTTTAGTTCTCTTCAATTCTATTTAATTCTTTTAAGTTTCCTTTAGTTCCCTTTAGTTTTCTTTAGGCCTCTTAAGTTCTGAAAAATCTTTAGTTCTCTTTAGTTTAGAAAAATCCTTGCTTCTTGTTCATTAGTTTAGAAATAGAAGTTATTTTTATTTTTATATTAATTTTTATTTTTTTATTTTTTCCAGAGTAAAAATGTTGACCTATGTACCCCAATCTTCCCTACATTATCATGGGAGGCCAACTCGAGAAAAGGAAGCAGTTTTCCACGCACGAAATATCCAGAACACTTGTGTGACAACTGTTTTTATTGTCGGTGTTGTTGTTGCTGCTGCTATTTTTGGGGTGGATGGCAGAACCCAAGAGTTGGTTCCAGTTTTTGGTGCATTCATGTTTTTGAAAAGTTCAACCAGAACGCAGCTGGAGGGGAGTGCAAGGAAAAAGTTTTTCTTCAGTGCCAATTTCCCTCTTCTTTCCATTTCCATTTCCAAAGGAAGAGGGTATCCCCTAGGACAATAATTGAGAAAGTTGTCGGGCTCAGAGGCTCTGGATTTTGGCTGTTAATTGAATTGGGCGGTTTTTCTCATGGCTGTAACTTAATTTGCTGGTTTGTGTGCAAGTTTGACCTACGATCGAGTCTGAATAGTTGATAGCTTTTGTGTGGGAAGGAAAACAGTTGGAGAGCTAGTTTTGAAAAGTTGTTGGCTTAATTTGTTTGAGATCGGTTTTCGTTAGGATGACATCATGGAAGTTGGCAATTAAAATTCATTTTCTATCAGTAAAAGGGTCTCCTTTTAGGTGAGACAGTCCATCATCCTCATTATTTATTTATCTTCGACTTGAAGACCGTTGCATAAATTGTAGGATTTTTTTCTCATCCTCACCGTCCTATAATTCACCTTAAAGATCACCCCCTTTTCTCCACGAAAGGATTAAAGTTCATCCCGCTCTGTCAAAACATTTTCCATTTTCCCAAGAAACCACCACTCAATGGAAGAAGATATCTTTCCACGCTAATGGATGCCCTCTGTTGCGCTCATCGCGCTCTCAGGAAGGAAATTTTAAAATATTTTTCGTCTTCGCCTTAATTGCGAAACCGGTGCTATCTTGCGCGATAAAAAAAGTAAAAAAAAAATAAAATGCCAAGGGAAAATCCTCGAAACGATGCGGAAAATCGTCATTAAATGGGCTGACTTGTTTTGGGAAGGTCTTTGCGGGTGAGCGGGGTGAAAAGGTTGACATTTTCCCTAGCCCATTTACGTTTGACTTCCTGGAAGGTGGGGGGCCACCTCCACCTTAAACGAGAATGGAAGTGACATTTGGTCTGGGTAACGATCTCGAGAGTATTTTGACGGGTATCTTTCCGCTCTCCCCCGCTGTGGTGATATCTTAATGGAGTACCACTCACTGATTTAAAGAGAGATTTGCACGAAGGGAAATAATTGGTTTTGTCGAGCGCTCTGCAAAAATCTCTGGAAAAATCAGTTCTGAACTGAACCGCCGAAAACACCACCAAAATTATCATAATGATGATGGCCAGAACAAGACGCGCTCCGCAGGATCAATCGGCCACGCCAAGAAGGTGCCCCGGCGTCTGCCCGAATAATCGTTTAGGCAAATTTGACGTCGACATCACTTAATCGGAATTTTATGGCTCGAACCGACTATTAATATCGAATCGATTCCGGCAGCGACGTAGCGCAGGCTGTGGCGTGCGACATCCGAAAAAGATTTTCCACGATGTCGTCTTGTGCCGGTAACCCTCGGGTGGCCATCGTTTTTTCGCCATTTTTTTTTTTTTTGATAATTTGTTCTGCGTTCATAATTTTTGTAACATTTATCAATCTCATAAAAAATAGTAAACAAATTGTCCCATGATCATTTTTTCAAACAATGGATTTTTTGTTATTCTTTACAATTCTGAATCTGACATTTACCTTCTCAATAAAAATATAAATAATAGATTTCAAAATTATGTCGAAATTAACAGAAACTATATTTAAAAAAAAGTTTTTCAAAGTTACAGTTCAGACTCAATTATCCGGAGCCTCGATATACGATGTTTCGATTATCCGAAGTTTGATTATCCAGAAGGTTTTTATTAGTCTTCGGAAAATCAAATCATGAAAAAAATGTATTTTTTGCCTTTCTTACAAAAGAAAGGTTTAAGGTTTGCTTTTAGAAAAACGCTTTTTTCAGAAATCTTAAAAAATTCGTGCACGGCGCCGATTCGTCCCAGGAAAAAATCCTATTACTAAATTGAAGGTTTAGATACGCTCTATCGATTGAATTTTGGCCCGAAACCCGGAACTCAAAGTCTGATTTTTGAGAGCTCTTTTTCTGAAATACATGAGCGATTTCTGTATCCGCTCTTAAAAATTTGTGTCTTCCATCACTGGAAAACCGCTCGTAAAACCCACAATTTTTAAAAGTCAGATCTGTAGCCGTGGGGTCGGAGACGAACATTTTATTTTTCGATTCACAATTTTCGACCAGTAAATGTGGTCAAAGCCATTTTTAGAGGTATTTTTTGGACTATTTTACAGATAACACTATCAAATTTAAAGAATTCAGTTTCAAACAAAAAGCCATTCGAAAACATGCGCCATAAACTGTTTGGGCCCAAAATTTGAAGCTTTTCCAAAATGTATTTCCTGAGATATAGCGATTTTAGTGTTTTTCGTCTTATTTTTACCCTATTTTTTCCTATTACATTTTTGGATTTATACAAAATCATATACTGAACATCAAATTCGAAGTCCCGGCTCGTTCTCGCTCGAAAAGTCGTCAAGTCGAAGCTTCAACGCCAGCGCTTTTACGCTTGCGCGTTTTACGCTGCGCGTGAAAGTGTTCTTTCTGGCTTCTCATAATTAATCGACAAAGTGCAATAGCGATACATGATGCTATGAGACGCGGGTTCGATTCCCGCCTTATCCACTGAGCTTCTATCGGATGGTGAAGTAAAACGTCGGTCCCGGTTTCTCCTGTCTCGTCAGAGGCGCTGGAGCAGAAATCCCACGTTAGAGGAAGGCCATGCCCCGGGGGGCGTAGTGCCAATAGTTTCGTTTTTTAATAGCGATACATATTATTTTAAGTTAATCATAGACTAACATTATAGACTGAGTACCCTTTTTTTTTCTAATAATGTCAATCCAATATCTTTTTCTTAATTAAATTTAAATGTCTTGCGACAAATAATGCACCTCAGAAATTTAAAAAAAAATGGCATTTGAGGTTTAGCCTAAAAAGATTCAAAGCTTTAGGTAAAATTCTCACTGGATGGTATCATTATGTTTTTGAAAAATTAATTGCACCAATTTATTTCTCGGAGTTTCATCATTTTGTGAGAAAGGCTCTATTTCACCTCTGTTGATCGGGAGCGAATGACCCATAGGGTTAAAGTTCCCCTAATAAAATCAACAACAACAACAACCTCTGTTGATATTAAATCGGTTTTTTTTTTAATTTTTTACATTAAACATTAATTTCAAGAACTGAAAACAATTAGAAATGCATTTTCCTGCGTTCAAAATCATATTTAGTATGCCTGGGATCGATCCAAAAAAAAAAATCAATTTTTGTGGAATTCAAATGTACAACACCTCAAAAAGTTTTTTTTTTTCGACAAAAATAATCTCTGTTATAATTGGATATTTTGAAAACTAATGATTGCAAAACAACTGGGCAGGAGTAAAATGGACTTTAAAATATTTTTTTCATTCAAATGTTGAGACCATAGCTTGTTATTTAATTTTTTGATGTTTTTTTATATTACAAATCGAAAAAAACACTGAAAAAACTGAAAATAAATATCTGTATAACAGGCCTGCCCAAAGTTAAATTCAGCTGTGGCTGAATGGTCACGGTGTTCGCTTGGTAAGCGAATGGTTCTGGGTTCGATTCCCATCTGCTCCCATCGAGAAAGTTAAGGACATAGAAATACTTGAAATGCTGAATATGAACGAAAAATCAAAGTCGCTGGAGGCGGGGTTCGAACCCCCGTCCTTTGGATTGGTAAGCAAAAATGCTAACCACTGGGCCATGGCGACTTGTTGAGCCTAGACTGGAATTAGGAATACTGTTACAACCAACCCGCAACGCCTTTCGAGGTGTATCCTAGGGTTCTACCTCTCCTACTAACATTGAGTCCAAAACCTCCCTACAAACATCTATATCACTAAGGTGACGTAGGGGTCCTTGCGCACTTTAGATAGGTGTTTACTAACGATCCTTCATATCCCTGAGGATAGCTTGGACCCGGCCTGGACCCCCTTATGCCCTGGGCTGTATTACACACTCATCAAAAGATGAAGACATGGTATCTCCCGTGTTGGATTATTGTTCCGGATGAGGGTCTAACACAACCAGACCAAACAGAGGGATAAGCGTTGTGGAGCCTTCCGGTGGTGGGGCGTCCTCCAAATGCTAATGCTAATGCTAATGCTAACAGGCCTGCCCAAAGTCCGGCCCGCGACGGCTTTTCAGAATAGTTTTATAACCGGTCCTTAATAAATAAATTGAGTGTCTAAATTGTTAGAAAATAGCTTCAGACATTTAGTTTTTTTATTTGATTTTTCAATACAATGTTGCTAATTCAACGTGTTATTTGGACTCTGCGATTGTTTTTTTTAAATGTTTTTTTTTGTTTCAAATCCGAAAAAAAATCGAATTTGAACTTAATACTTATCATTTCTATATTGATAGTTTTAAAATCAATTATTAAACTTATAAATGACCCAAGAAAACAACATTATACATTTCTTCAAAATGTTAAATATATGAAAACAAAACTTGATTTTGCACAAAAAGATTTTAAATTTATATTTCTTACAGTGTTTACTGTGTTAACTACAAATTTAAGTTTTTTTTAGGAACTCGATTAAAATAGATTTTAAATAAACGATATAACATAGCAAAAAATAATTTATTTTTTCAGAACAACTTTTCAGTGATAATATTTTTTTATGAATTTCAATAGTTTAAAGAAATTTAAAAAATAGTTACATTAAAACAACTCAAAATATATGTGTCCACACTTTAAAAATGTTGTGTGTTTTTTTTGTTTAAAATGCTTTGTAAAAAAAAAATCAGAAAAGGGTGAGAACAATGCAAAAGGCGTTTTTTTAAAATGAAAATTCGAATCCAAATTTCGTTTCAATAAATTCTATAATGCCTCATTGATTTTTTTTATACAAGTTGTTGTGTTGAGGAGATAAATCTGTAAAAAAAAACTTGCAACGACCGATGACATTTGAACCTTTTTTTAAGTTACTGATATGAGGGTATTTAATTTAACATTTTTATATATATTTTTTTAATCGCTTTATGAACTTAAGTTGGCCAAACATTTGAGAATAATGGCATTCTTGAAAAATAAAACAACCAAATTTATTGAGAAATTTAACTTTCTAGTTTTCATTTCCTTAATTTTTGTTTAAATAATGATAAATTATAGTACATTAATCATGATTATTTTGATCATATTGAATCATTAAATTTGCTTGATTTTTGTTCATTAATTTTTTGAGAAATTTAAGCTTTATAGCCGTTACAACAGATTCTGATTTCTGAACAACATTACTGTTATTCGCATTCGCATTCGCATTTCTGAACAACATAACTGTTATTGTTTTAAAGTGTTGCTGATTGAACATAAAAAATAATTAATTAATTTGAGAGTTTTTTTTCTTCAACAGCTTTGTTGACTTTTCTCACAAAAACTGAATTGCGCAAAATACTAAACTTGAAAAAAAAAAACAATTTTTGGATAGATTCTGGATGACAAAAATGGTATCTTTTGAGCTTAGGCACAAGCTAATTAAAATTAATTTGGCAGTATTGATATTAAAATATTAATATCATAATTTGTCAATAGCTTGGATATAGTTGATATTAAATCAAATATTTAGATATCAAACCAAATTTGTAATAGAAAAGTATTTAACATATTTTTTGATATCGTTTTTTTTTTGTTTGTTTTTGTTTTTCTAGAATTCAAAAGATCAAAAATTTTCCAACGAATTTGTTTCTACCCTCCAAGGGTTAAGAGTTCAGTTAAGGTATCACCCAGTCACGGCCCGCCTCCTGCTCTGATCCGCGTGTTCTCTACGTGACTTTGCCGAATCGGCCGAAACAAACCGCACCACCGCCGCTCGGTTGTGTTCAATTCCGGGTGAAGATCATCAAGTTGAGGGGTAGGGAGACCAGCAGAAGCAGATTGCGTCAAGTGATGGATATAATTGGTATTATGGAAATTGTTATTGGTCGCAGCAGCGCCCTCTCGTTTTCCCACTGGAAAATTATGATCCATAATTTGGCCTCTGTCAGCCAACAAGTTAGGCTGGGGGTGTCGGTGGCAAATCTGTTTTGTGTCACACGAAGCTGGGAAATGTCATGATTTTGTGGTGGCGACTAGCGAGTGCTGATGATGTTGTGGGTGGATGATTGGAACTCTGTGGGGTAGGTTTTAAATGATGAGATAATTGGAAATTTAATGTTATTGTTGGTTATGTTTGATTCGTTTTATTTTTTTAACAAATTTAATTTGCATTAAAAGTTTATTTTTGAAGAAGCATTTGCTTCGCACTAATTTCCTTAATCCAAAGTGACATCAATAAATCAAAGCAAAACTTTTCTCACAGACTTTGCTGGCATCACTCTTAATTCAAAGAAAAAAGAGAAATCAATCTAATGTCCTGCGTGAAATTCCTCGGAAACCGAGCCCAAAAGTACATCATCTATTATTTAGTGACCGCAAACAGTCGGCACAAACAATCGAAGTTCTGTCGTCACAGAGTGGCTGCTGCCCAACAAACATGTCAAACATTTGTCCTTCTGAGCCTCGGGATTAGGCTCAGAATCCATTTGGGGGAAAGAGACACTGTGAAAAATTGTATTTTTATTTTTTAACACTAATCTAAAATGAAATCTAAAAAAATTGGATATTTCTACTGTGTTCAATGATCTCCTTCCACACATCGTGGTCCATCCATTAGTCCATCGGAGTTCTATCAATATACTGATTTTGTTTCCACTTTTCTTCTCCCTCCCCCAGGCTAAGCTGGAAACCAAAGCGCTGAAAGCCAAACGGCCTGGCTTCACGGACGAGCGATACCACGAGACGTCCTACTACATCGAGAATGGTGAGTATCCTTTTCCAGTTTCTTGCTTTCTTTTATTTTTGGTCTCCCCTTTTGAAAACAAACATAAATAAATGTTTTATTTGCTTTAGTCGATGGAGTGATTCTCGAAGAAATTTAGTTCTTCACAGATATTTTTTTAATAAACGAAACGCTTAAAACTTCAATCCTTCTATTTATGAATTTTAAAAATAAATCAGTATCGAAAACTATTACTTTTCAGCACTCAAACCGGTGATATTAGGAACTATTCAGTACTGCTTTTTTTGTAATAGTAATTTTTGTTTTAAAATAGTGATAAATCATCATTGTTTCGTTGAGAATTTTCCAAATGGTTGATTGACTGTAAAAAGTCAATCTTTTATTTGCCTTGATTTTGAAGTTCAAAAAAGTATCCCCTCCTGTAGATTGACTTTCCATGTTGACTAGCTAATACTTGGCCCCCTCTCCAACCAAACATCAACTAATGGACTTTTTTTTCCCTCCCCAACTCGAAAACTTTGGCAGGCCTCCGGAAGGTGTACCCGTACTACTTCACCTTCACCACGTTCACCAAGGGCCGCTGGGTGGGCGAGAAGATCCTGGACGTGTTCGCGCGCGAGTTCCGGGCCCACCCGGCCGAGGAGTACGAGCGGTGCATCAAGGCCGGCACGCTGACGGTCAACTACGAGAAAGTGCCAACAGACTATAGGTTAAAGCATAACGATCTCCTGGCGAACATCGTGCACAGGTAATTGACCGCTTTCCGTGTTTGGGCACTCTGTGCTGTCCGACCGACTTACCTTGCCCCCTTGAGTTGCCTTGTCTTTTTTGGACTTTTTTCTTTTTAATTTTTAGTTTTTTTTGTCACTTTTGAAACTTTCCAGTAGTTTGTAGAAGTCAATGCCAACAAACAGAAAGAAAACATTCGAGTTTTCCAACTTTGTTACGACACCTTAGTATAACTCTATCTTTTTTATTTTTTTAAATGTCTTGTGACGAGAAAAAAACGCGACTGAGCTAGCGCCCGAACAACTGTACAAAAATAATAATAATCCAAGGCGACACCCTGTCTCTAGGACTAGGTCCAGCCAAATCCCCAACCAAAAAAGAAAACCCCCTGTAAAAAGTACTGCCTTTTGCGAGACTAAACTAAACAAACCCAAACAAAAAAAGTCACACAAATTAAGCGCTATTTTCAGAACGTGTGTGTTGGAGTCAAAACCTCAGCCAGGACACTCAGACAACATCCACCCCCTGTTACTTTCTGTACATATTCCACATCCACAAACACACACACACATCTCATGGCATCCCAGATTTCCCTCCTGAAACCACAAATCGAATTACCAAAAGTCCCTTTTTCCCGTGCCCCCAAGAGTTCACCTTTGCCTGCTTTTTTTTTGTTCGTTTGTTGTCATCTCATTTTTCTGTTGTGTGTCTCGTTTTCCCCCATTTTCCCGAGAGTCCATTTTCCATCCAGTCTCATAACCATTACAAGAAACAAGTTAGTGTGAGCGTGTTAGTTTGTTTTTTTTTCGTGCTTACGTACACAACACAGAATTCATTAAGCTTTGCTCAAATTACGAGAAGAACAAAGAAAGCATTTGGGCTTGTTGTTTGCTAAGTTGCTGTGTCAAGTGTGCAATTATGTGTTATTAACTGACCGCTGTGAACTGTTCACCATGAAACGCTTTTATCGAATAAATTGTTTTTTTTTTAACATTGTTTGAATATTTTTAAAGTTAATATTCATTAAATTTTAAAGTTTGCCGTTCGTTTTCTAATGATTTCATATATTTGTTAAGTACGGCTTGAAACACTTGTCAACACTAATATAGAACAACAAGAATAAGTAAAAAATTATAAGCCTGACACATTTTGAAGCAGAGAATGTTTACATTTAGAATAAGCAGGAGAGACTATTTTTTTACAAATCCACTTTGGCCCATTTACATTGTTTTATTTAATTTGTTCAAACAAAAATGACAAAATTGACAGTATTTTTTTATTATTCTAGGCCAACAAAAAGATTATTTAAATTATTTTATTTTACCTCCACTCTCCCTTCGTATTTTTTACTTTTTCTGATTCTCCAAAAACTACAAGTGTTATCGGAAAAACATACAGAATAAATTCACTAAACCATTTCAAAACCCTCTGGAAACGTTTATTTTCCATTTTAAATAAGACGTTTTAAATATTCGGAAAAGCAGCACAATTCGGAAAAATCGTAAAAATTTAGTTTTTTTTTAAATTTATTGACGTTGTTTTTTGGGTTGATTTTTATACTTTTTGTTTAACATAACCTGCATTTTATTTATTGAACAATTTTTCAATTTTCATGACAAGTGTGCATTTTTCAAGTCAAACATGCTTTGTAAAAATGTTGTTTTAAATACAATTTTTTTTTCATTCCAAGAAAAAAGATTAATTTTTGCTACAGTTTGTCTGTCAAGCATTTTATGTTCTGATTGGGATTAAAGAGTAAAGAGAATAAAGTTGCATTAAATATTTTCAAAATATTAAATTTAAGCAAATATTTTAAAATTGTTTTGACAAAAAAAATAACTCCTGGAAAAAAACTGTTATATTCTGCATTTTATTGTCAACAAATATCTTTTTTTTTAAGTAAGGAAGTTGCTTTAATTATTTTTCAATATTTTTTGTTTCAATAATTTTGGTAAATTTCTACTTGCAAAGACCAAATAATTTTTAGCTTCGAAATCAATACCACGTGGTTTAGTATATTTAAATGTTATTAAAAGTTTTTTAGTTTTTATAAAGTATTTACTATCAATACAACACTAACTTGTATTAGAATTATTGCTATCAAACTATTCTTTAATTTAATGTTTTTCCAGATTTCTATGGAATTTCATGAATTTTTATTCTATTTTGGATTTTAGAAAAGCGATTACAATATAACTCTTAAACAATTAAAATTTTCCATCGATCATTTCTTTAAAAAAAATGGTTGACAAATCGATGCCTCTGTGCTATCTGATGTAAAATCAGCATTTTTTTTAAATGCAAGTTAGCACTGCATTTAATATATTTGTCTCCCGTAGTTTTGCTTTCCTATTCCAGAACTGCGAAATTTAATCCTAGAATCATCATTTTGATGACAATTTGACTTTAAATTGATTCAGAATTCCCCAACAAACTTAATGATTTTTCCTTTCTTTGCATAGTTGCCTTATTTTTTAAGACATTACGAAAAAAAATCTTTTTCTATTACATCGATTTGGTGTCTTCGGCAAAGTTGCATATGTCTCAGAAAAATTAGCTACAATCCTAAAAAAAAAAATTTTTTTTAATTCGGCTTTTCACACAAAAAAGTGAATTGCGCCAAATAACCATTTTTGAAAAAGTTTAGGGTGTCGAAAATTCCATCTTTTTAGCTGTAACAAAAGTTGGTAGAAAAAAAACAATGTTGCCATTTCTAAAAATCTTGATTTATAAAAAATAAACGTGGGAAAAGTAGAAAAATTTGTTTTGACTTCAGGCCGTTGCAAATATTATTTGAAGTTTATGTCCCTCGACTGTGGCCAAAGTATAAATATAAAAATGAAATTACAAGCCACAGTATTAACATTTGAATGAAAATGTGTTTTAAGATGCATTTTACACTTGCTCAATTGTTTTGCAATCTTTTGTTTTCAAAAATATCGAAGTATGGACGAAATTGTTTTACGCCGAAAAAAATCCTTTTTGTAGGATTCACAACGGAATTTTACCAACATTGAGTTTAGATCGATCTCAAACATTCTAAATATGATTTTAAACGTAGGAAAATGCATTTCAAATTGTTTTCAGTTGATTTGACTTCTATTTTCAGCTGAAATCACTGGAAAACGTTTCTTAGAACTACCTTATCTACAATTTCAGTTTTAGTATTCTTAAGATCATTTTTGAAAACGATCACCAAAAGATTTAAAACTAATCATCAATCATCATGAGAAATTCTACGTCCATTTTTCAATGGGTCCCAGAAATTGCAGTTTGATACCAGAAATTATCGAGGCAGTGACAAAAGGTAGTTGAAAATTGTGATTTTTTCTTGATTTTAACGTAACAAAAGCCCCACCAAATTTATTTTGATAAAAACGACTCAAATTTTTTTTTCTAATTTATTTTCGATCTGGAATATTAAAATTTGTAGGATAAAGCAACTTCTTTTTTGGACAGAATTTTTATTTAGTTTTCAAATTATACTATTTTTTACTAAGACTATGAAAACTTCCCTTAAATTTTATCGAAAGGTACGCTTTATTTTCCATTTTTGATACTTTTTGATGAAATAAATTGAAATTGATCCCAGAATTTTCTTTTCAATTTTATTTCAAAGAAACTAAGATTGATTTAATTAAAAAAAACCATTGTTGATTTTGCAAATATAACGGTAATCAATTATGCACGAATTTGCCACAAAAAAACAAACTAACAAACGCTTTACCACAATTAACATAATATCATCAAAACATGCTCTCAAAAAGACTATTCACTGTCATATGTGTGACATGTATTGTTGTCATGTATTGTACTGTTCCGCTTTTGTTTTAATCCTAACCACAATTACCCCAACCGAATACGCAACACCCACCACCCTCTTACACCCACCTCACTCATCTGTCACCCGTGTTGTTTGTTTATTGTTTTCGTTTAACTCTTTGTGTAGCCTGCTCACATCCACCACCCACCACCCCACGTTTCGTTTTAAAGTCATGCGCCCTTCAAAAACTTTTTACCATAAAACCCCTTAAAAAAGATAAAAAAAAACCGAAAAACCGTCCTCTTACCCCCAAAAAAGACCGACAAAAACAAAGTTTTAATCACCACCCCGTTCCACCCTCTCCCCCCTTCATCAGAAAGAAAGCCAAACTTTCATCTACATATGAGTGTTGTATTTTCCAGACATGAAGTTCCAGTTACTAGTCAACCAATCACAATAGTGCACATGGACGACGATATTGTGGTTGTGAATAAACCGGCATCTATACCTGTAAGTGGCTTAAATGACCGCCATAATGTTTCTTTTTTCGTTTCCTTCCTTCTTGTTATTCTCTTTTTATTTTTGTTATCTTGTCCTATTTTTATGTATTTATGCTACCATTTTCCTTAACAATAATACAATTTGAACGACTTAAATTTTCTCCCTATAACCTTTAACAATTTTGCCTTAAAACTTTTTCCTCCAATACTTCACAGGTTTAATTGATTTCATTGTTCCAAGCTCCGTTTGTTTGCTCGTGTTCTACGTTTGTTTAATCCGATCCCGTGATTGGCCTCTAAAACCACCAAACGGGTGGTCCCAGCCATTGTTTCACGTTTAACAATGCCCCCTACCAGTGTATGTGTGTGTGTGCTGTGCGTGAGTCACAAAACGCTCATTGTTTGCACCCTCACAAACACACACGCACACACAGTTACGCGCGCCCCGATCACAACAAAGGGCAGATTGTGTGTTTGCGATTGTGCCCGTTTATCCTTGAAAACAGACTATTTTGGTGGTATCGCTGGGGTGCAAAATGAAATTTAAACAGTCCAAATTAAAGGGTGGCGAATTTCGCACACAAATTATGCACAAAACCCCCTTCTCCAGGGAGGTTGAATATATAACGAGTTACAAAGCCGGAATTCCGGACACACACACAATAGCATATTCGATTTTGGGTAAAATATTGCATTGCACCGAAAAAGGTCGATACCACCAAAAACAATTCCGTAATAACTGCGCGAACAAACACCAAACACACACACGCACATGTGCAAAACGTATTTGTGAGGCTTTTCTCGCGTGAGCTTTTCCGGAAAAACACCGCCCCGCCACCACGACGACGTGTCAAGGGAAGGAAAATCCGGCCTGATTCGGACAATTATCCCAAATTTTAATCCTGTGTCTCGCACAGCAAAAAATCCGATGGTAAAATCGCATGCTAAAGCATGCACATCACCTTTGTGAGCAAAAGCATGTAATATTGTATGAGAAAACGTGTACACAAAAAGCATGTACAAAAGAAAAATAAATAAATTTTGCACACCCTAAAAATAACATCAATCTGGTGAGAGTCATATCCAGATTACCAAGTCCGCGCCCCAACCGTCTCGGCTATCTCACCTTCTTGTAAATGTTGAGTTCAACGCCGATATACCAGTAGGTTTCCCGTACGTCGAATACTGAATTAACTGTATACGATGTATGGGGAACGTACACCTACACCGGTGATGATCCAACCATAATCACAGCGGCGAGATAGCCGAGATGGTTGGGGCGCGGACTTGGTAACCTGGATATGACTATCACCAGATTGATGTTATTTTTGGGGTGTGCAAAATTTATTTATTTTTCTTTTGTACATGCTTTTTGTGTACACGTTTTCTTATACAATATTACATGCTTTTGCTCACAAAGGTGATGTGCATGCTTTTGCATGCGATTTTACACAGAAATTTTTTACTGTGCGGTTGACCGCACACAAACAGTCAATCAGGCACACACCCTCACTCACACCCCGGAAATCTCACCTGACACAATCACCACCAAAAGCTGGGATTTGACCTCTGATTGGTCAATCGAATCACAATGATTTGTGGTTTGTTGACTGTGTGGGTGTGAAGTTTTTCGAATAAGCTTTGTCGGAAGTTTGAAAAATCCCAAAAATGCCAAAAAATGGAGACGCGTGGTGATTATTGTTGAATTAGATTTGTTTTACCCCAGAAAACCATTAAATCTGTACTAAATGGTTTAAGACAGTTAATGAAGTGAAATTAAACAATTGTTTCACTAGTCTTGTGTCGTCATTTGCATTGTTCATATCCCGATTTTGTTCTTCTTTTGCCTCAGAAATTGTAATAAATCACTAGAAAAAAAATTAAAACATTCATAAACATTAACTTTAAATAAAAAGTTTTTTAATATTTTTCAGCGATTTCAAGTGTAATTTTTTCTTGTTAAATCCAAGAATAGTTTGATAAATTTGCAAGTTATTTAATCTTAAGGAGGTATTAGACTATGACATATAAACAGACAAACTTGAAATTGTGCTTGCAGGATGACGTTACTAAAAAACGTCATCTTGCATAGATTGGCTTTGTTTGCGAGTTTGACAAGCTGTAAAACACGAAATAGTGCGAGTTTGATTTATTGTTTGTCGTAATCCAATACCTCCTTTAGAAATATTTTATATTTTTAAAGGTGTTTTTGGAGAAAATCTCCTAAGAATCCTCTTTTTCTAAAGTTTTATTCTGATCATTTTTTCAAATGACACATTTTGGGTTTTTTCACAGAAAAAATGTTGAAACCTCTTATTTGAGTAATTTTACCTAAAAAATTAATAACCCTACTCGGGTTGTCAATCGATAAAATTATCGTCGATAATATAATCGTCTAATGATTGCGATAATGGTTAATTTTTAAAATCTTTCTTAAATCGACTCAATTCAACCTAATCATTTTTAATTTTCAATATTTTCGCCAAGAATATATATTTTTTTTAATTAAGTAGGTTTCAAAGTACACCCAAACGGCGGTCGCATGATTGGGATGCATGGCGGCATGAAAGTATATCAGAATCTGCATGAAAACTGTCCTCATGCATTTTTTGCGATATAGGGGTATGACATTTTTGCCCGTTAACGACAATTATCGACATTACCGACGGCTTTTTGGTTGTATTTCACAAAAAAAAAAACCCTTTACAGAACGAGTATTGAACCACCAACTTCTTGGTTATTGATCCGACACGCTACCACCGCGCCCTGGACGCTTGATGAAATGTGAGTGAATGAGCACCAACATATTCTTCTCTTTAGAGTGTTGCTCGCGGACGGGCCAGCATTATATGTGTTGGTGAGAACTGCAGATCGCTGATATGTTTACACGCGGGCAAAAATGATCTACGGGCCTGCTACAAAAAATGTTATAAAATGTGACATTTTCTGCAGCAAATCCACTGTTGCAGATTTTGAGATATATTTTTCCTTTGGGTGTATAAATACTCAAAATTGTTCACAAAAAATGTCAAATTGTCTTAATTAGCTTTATATGGGTATCGAACAAAGCGCTTTGTATGCTTTTTTACTTTATTACCTTTTTTTTGCAATATACTAAAATTTTCATAATATACCGTATATTTGCTTCGTTTGATACCCATATTAATTTTTTTTTAATTTGATGGGTGGTCTCTCATGCTCATGCTCATGCTCATGCCCGTATTATTATTTTTTTAATTTGAGTATTTTCAAAAACATACGATATTTTTTTAAATTTCTAGTGATTTACAAAAAATAAAGTGAAAATGCATTCAAAATTCCACTTCCTTTGCAAATTTTTAGTACTGAGTATTTTTGAAAAATACATTATTTTGTAAAAATTTTAATGTTTCATAAAACACTCTAATAAACTGAACATGCTCATCAAATTTAGCTTCGTTTGATACCCATGTTGCAAATCATGAAAATTTGAGTATTTTCCAAAAAATACAGTATTTTGGGAAACCTTTAGTATTGTCAAACAAAACTTTTATAATTTAAAAATGCATAGAAAATTTCGCTACGTTTGATACCCATATTGCATGTTTTGAAAATTTAAGTATTTTCGAACAAATACAGTATTTTGTGAAAATTTTAGTATTTAAAAAAAAACTTATTTGAGTATTTATAAAAACTCACGATATTTTGTGAAAATTCTAGTAATTTACAAAAAAAAAAAATCCGTTTCATTTGCTTATTTCGAAAATTTGATTATTTTTGAAACATACATTATTTTGTAACAAAAAAACTCTAATGAATTGAACATGCTCATCAAATTCTGCTTCGGTATCAAATGTTGCAAATCATGAAAATTTGAGTACTTTCAAAAAATAAGGTATTTTGTGATAATTTTAGTATTTTCAAAAATACTTTTATAATTTCAAAATGCTTAACTAATTTCGATTTGTTTGATACCCATATTGCAAATTTTGAAAATTTGAGGACTTTCGAAAAATACAGTTTTTTCTGATCATTTTTTTGTACCTTGAAACTTACAACATCTACAATAAATATATTCCTTGTAAAAGCATTGAAAATTTCTCATGATTTGGTTGAACTAAGTCGTTTTTATTGAGATTTTTTTTAAAAATTAGTTAACGTGAGACGATAGAATTATCGTTATCGTCATCGAGCCTCGTTAATTTTTCGTTAACAACCTTGATCCCTACACACGCAGAATTTGAATCTGAGACGATATCTTTTTTTCTGTTTAGCGTCGATAAGGTTAATAAATTTCAGTTATTTAACACTTTTTGTTTTTCAAATTTATTATTTCAGCATATTATCCCAAAAAAAAATAATAAAATTCTATAACCCTAGTCACATTTTAAATTCAGATTTAAAGGTTTACGAAAGTGCTTAATTAGTTCAAGAATCAGCCTAGAATTCGAACTACGTTAATTCTGGAGCAATATTTTGAATGGCATAGGTAACTATTTAACAAAACCCGTAGTGTTAATAGATTGCTGGGAAGGCCAGCTATTAATTTACATTTCGAGTTTTGTGAAACAGTTACCTGTTGGCTCGGAATTTGGATTTTTTTTTCAGCTGTCAAAATGCTTTTTCGCCCTTTTTCTAGTGTTACTTCAGTACTTATATTTCTTTTTCTGAAAAGTATTTTTTATTGGAATAAATTGAGAAAGACAATTTTAGTGATTTATTTCAACATATCTCCTCTCCATCATGTTAATTCCTGCCTAGATTTTACACATTATATCAAATCCCAAACTTGACTACTCACTAAATAAAATTAAAACACTGTACAAATTACACGTCTTTTTTAACTCGCAAAAAGTTTACTTTATGTTTACCACTCCACCCCGTTTTATCTCATTCGTTTTATCTCTTTTATTTACACTCTTTATTTCTTTTATATTCCTTCTCTCTTCATTCGGCTCTCCCGCTTCGAATTGTCGCCCGAAATCGGCAATCGATTCGCGTTTGAATAAACCGCTCTCTTTCTTTCTGTGTTTTTGTTGACGCACACAAACAAAACCAACCAATAAAACGCACACACACGCGCGCCGCGTAACGAATGTTGAATGTTGTTGTGTGTGTGTGCTGCTGATGCTGCTGCCGCCGCTGACTTGACATAAACAATAAACAAAACAAAACAAAACTGTACTTACGGTTATGGTGTGCGTGTGCGTGTCTAAACATCAAATGCAACGTATTAAAATGAAAATAAAAACAATAAACAACCATGTTGACCTTGGCACTTATGAATATTTGTTTACATATTGTGTAAATAAACCTCAAATCAAACAACAAAACAATGCACACCATCGGTGGGGACCGAATGCGCGCGGCAAACTCACTGTTGATCACCTCCTGCCAAAACAAACAAACAAAAATTAAACCGATTGGAAAAAAACAAAAACTTGTGACGGAAACAACCTTGTGCAACAACTGTGTAACTTACACGATCGAATCAAAAAACTTCACGGAACCGATGATGCACGCAAAACCTGCAAATCAAACAGGCACGAGACGCCCGTTCTAGATCATCCCATCAATATAATCTATGTTGACAACGATCTCGTTGTGCTGGACAAACCCTGCTCGTTGCCGGTGAGTAGTAGCTGCTGACACACACGCACCCACCTCGTGGTTCCATTTCCTCCCTCTCTCTCTTTCTGCGTGACCTTATCCCTTAAGTCATCCTTTCCTCTAGTCCCGAAATCTTCGAATTACTCCCACGAAGGACATGTCACTTGGAGCAGTGTCACATGGCGGTACTTTCACCTTCGTTTGTGTGTATACCTCTTTTTGAAGCATCATCGCCGGTAAACCGGACACAACGGTACCCCTTTTGTTTTCCTGTTCATCGGATCATCTTCACCGACACATAACTTCCTCGCTGCGGGAGGAATTTTACGCTGAATACTTCCAGTAGAGTTGACTAACGAGCCTGAAGGTCTTTCTGTGTACGAAAGAAATCTTCAAATTTGCATGAGTTTTGTGTGCCAGTAATTGCGTGTCTGACGGTAGAGATGAACGCAAAGCTGCTCAGAGTGTTATGGTAGTGTGAGTTACTATCTCCGTAGCGATGCAACGAGAATAGGGAAGAGAGACTCTCTCACGTATCAGCATCTCGTCATCTCATTGACGAAGGATAGACGGGGTGAAACATGGCGAAAATCTCATTCGAGCTCTCAAAAAACATCAATCAGTAAACGATATTTTTAGACTCTCACTGCTATTTCAAGAAAAATATGGAGGGTTTAATGGGTAATTCTCTACCAACTCACACGAAATCGGGAAAAGTTGCCCCGACCCCTCTACGATTTGCGTAAAACTTTGTCCTAAGGGGTAACTTTTGTCCCTGATCACAAATTCGAGGTCCGAGGTTGATATTTCGTGACGGAGCGGGGGTACGACCTCTTTCATTTTTGAACATGCGAAAAAGAGGTGTTTTTCAATAATTTGCTGCCTGAAACGGTGATGAGATAGAAATTTGGTGTCAAAGGGACTTTTACGTAAAATTGGACGCCTTTTTTTAAATTGGACATACTTTTCATCGAAAAAAAAACACAAAAAATATTTAAAAACTCTGCCATTTACCGTAACTGAACTGTAATTTTTTATTTTGGATCGTGTACTTTCAATGAAAGTTGAATGTGCTTTTCAAGTTTACATTAGCCCAGAAGGTTATTTTTTTCATTTGAATTTTTTTTTTAAATAATTTCTTCCTCAGTTATAAGTGGAACTCTTTGATGAAGATTGTATCATTTCTGGTTGAAAAGTTTGATTATCATTTTTTTTAAATTAACACCTTAATATTTATTTTTGATAAAGTTTTTCGCAAATTTGTTAAATTCATAATGATCTATGATTTTTTCAAATTAAATTTCAAAATTTTAATTCGTTTTTTAAGTTTTTTTCACACCAGAAAATTAATTCTGTAAGAATCAAGGGATGATTCCCTAACAAAATCGATCTTTTGAGACAAAATGCTAACTCCTAGGTCAGCTCGCTCCTCGAAACCCCCATCATCGTATATCTTAACAAGGGCAAACTCAACCAGCAAAAAAAAAATATTGCAAAAGCAATTTAGATCCCTCAGATTCCATGCGATGGGTCGCGCTCACTAGCAAGCTAGTCCGGCTGCTTTTTTAAGAATAACAGATGCGATATTAATATCCTGAATTTAAAAATAATATCCCCCAGAATGGATTGGCGCCGAAGCGGAAAAAATGTGCAGAGAGAAAAAAAATGCGTGCTTTTAGAATCGAGTTGTCGTCCTTGGAAAAGGGCTCCGTATTGCACCCCGAGCAGAATGTTGCAGTGAGTAGAGAACACGGCTTGTTAAAATTATCAAGCAAAGTATTCTAAATGGATTTCATTAATTTTTCGTTAAATGTTTCCATCACAAAACTTAGACATGATGCAGAGAAAATAATTGAAAAAATTAAGAGCTTTAATAAAACCAATAAACTAATTTGTACAAATTGCGTACGGGAAGGAAAATTTATAATTCACTTAGCTTGTATTTTCGATAAAGACTTGTGAAAATCATTGTTTTAATCAAAAAACATTTAAAATTTACTTTATCAACTAGGTGAACAGCATCTAACTCCATCGTGCCTCTAATGTTGCCATATGATACTTTGATGTTCAATTACAGCTCATAAAAAAGCGTTTTCAACTGAAATTGAGTGATAAATAGCTCTATAGGAAGTAAGCCAATAAGATTTAATCGATAGTTTTACAAAATAAGTTGTTTAAATAGTGAAAATTTGCAATTTAGATTATGTCTATGGCACAAGAGTACACATAGCATTAAAAAAGAAAGCTATAAATAAAGTTTAACAATTGATGTTCTTATAGTTAGCAGAATGTTGCAATGAGAAGAAAACATAGCATGTTGAAATTATCAATTTTTTTTTTAATGGCTTCGATATATTTGTTTTAGGGGGAGAGGGGGTAATATGCACCCCCGGGGCAAAATGCACCCTCTGCTTTTCTCGACATTGGGAAGAATTTTCCGGGGAAAAATCATAGAAGTTGGAAGCTTAACATTGCTTAACCAGGCTGGAAAAAATTGAGCATCGTAGTATTAAAACAGCTTAAGATATTTGCAAAATTTTGAAATGTTATGTTTTCATCTAATTTTCATTGAACTTCCAATATTAAACAAAATTTATTGATTATTGGGTCGCATCATCATCCTCTATGATGAATCCTGGCCATTACCCTTTCCCACTAACAAAATCCCAAGTAGAAGTAGTTTTCCGGCACACGTGGGGGTGTGGATATCGTATAGAACCCACCCTTTGTAGCAACCTGTGCTAACTAACATTCCCGTCCCAATCCCCGAGATCTACAAACTGACATGGCGGGCGCCGTTGGTGGCCAATGACTGTTACCTATTTGCTTCAGATCTAGTTTTAATGATCTTGATGTTTTATCTTTTCAACGCATTCATACATGCTGTTGATAAGGGAAACACCATTAGATCGTTTAAGCGTATGGTCAGTTGTATTGATAGGAGATTACGGTCCTGTTCAGCAACGGAGAAGGACAACCATGGGTGGTCCTCATGCTCATGCTCATGCTCATGCTCAATTTTCATTGAACTTCCAATATGATTTTTGGACAATATAAAAAGCATTTATTGACATTTTAAGTGTTGATTTATATAGTTTTTACCATAATCTTCATTATTCATTAGATAGATGAGTCCAAAAACATTAAAAAATTTCTGCAAAAATCGTGATCGGGGCAAAATGCACCGCTGTGATGCTCCTTTGTAAAAACAACGGTGTCATCTAGTGGTGACTAGTGAAAATTGCTTATACCCGGTGCATTTTGCCCCGATGTTGTGGTGCATTTTGCCCCGTTGTTGTAGTGCATTTTGCCCAAAGTTGGGGTGCATATTGCCCCGTATGGTTATTTGAAATGAATCAAAAGTTTTTTTTTGAAATTTGATATTTTCGATCAATTTTGAGGTTTTAAAGACGTTTTTTCTCATGGATGACGAAGAATATTAGTTGTTTTGGAACATCGAACAAAATTCTTCCATAGAAATGCTGTTTTAGTTGAGCAATCACAGTTTTCCCTTAGGGGGTGCATATTACCCCCTCTCCTCCTAATTGAATTCATGAGTAATTTCAATAGGATTCATACTCAATACTCATATTACACATGAAAGATACAGGAACAAACATTTAAGGACTTTAATTAAACAATTCTCTGGATAATTGTTTACTTTTTACTGTATAATTAACAAAGTGTGTTCGGAAAGGAAAATGAATGTTTAACTAAAATTGTATTTTTAATTACGTTTTGGGAAAATCGTATTCAGATCGAATTCAGATTGAGTCTAATTTACAGGTTTTAATTTCTCATAAAAAAATTACTTATAAATAAAATTTAACAAATTGTGTTCTTGTACCATCCAAACTTCTGCTCGGGTACCCCAGCTTTCAGGGTTCAGCTGAACCTTCAACAAAAAAAGCTGATCGCTCTCTCTCGCTGGGTTTGCCAAATCTGGCGTTTCTAAATGAAGGGAAAATACACCCGGGAAGAGAGCATCATATAAAATATGATTTGTTGCCATTTGAGCGCGTGTGGGGGTGGGGCAGGAGTTTAAAACTTTTTCCCCGATGCCTGCAATATTTCACCGGCGAACACAAATACACATGTGCACACCTTATTGGAGAGGGCCCTCGGGAAAAAGTTAAGGAATTTTTGAAAGGGCCACCTTCCCCTCCCCCAAGTTTTTGGGTTGTGGTTTTGTTTTCGGCTAGTAAAGTTGATCGCCCGCCGCCGGCGGCTGCAAAGTTTCAACGAATTTTATTTTGCCAGCTGTCGGAGCAGCAGTGCAAAATTGAGAGCTTTCAAAGTTTTCGCCTAAAATATGTTCGGAACGGTTTTTTTCTCGACTTGTTTCTGGCTCTGATTTTGGCTTGAGAAAAAGCAAAACACTCCCCCCGGCAGCCAGTAAAATGTGTGAAAAATTGGGGGCTTGTTTTAGGAGGAAAAGTTACGCAGCTTTTCTTTTTTTCGTTTTTGTTTGGAGTTTGGTTGCATTCTTAATTTTGGTGGGTTGAAGGTCGTGCAAAGTTCGATTTGATGGAAAGCTCGATGTATAACGTTAAAATCTTTTGAAAGATTGTTTCTGTAGATTTTTTTTTAACATCTAACGATTTTGCAAAGAGTCCCTCTAAAACCCTGATTTGCTAATTTAGCTTCTTTAAGACCCAGATCATCGACCTACATTGTCGAGACTCGTAACTTTCCCCAAAGGTCAACCCCCAAAATTTGCATCATACACACAAAACCCGTGTATGCTATCGGGGAACCTCTTCTCAAGAGTGCCGGTCATATTTTCCCCAGGATAATCGTTCCGATTACAACCCAGACTCTGGAACCGACAGAGAGGTCAATTCCCTGCTAACACAACACCATCACCGGCGGGTGGTTCTGGGAAATCTCATTTCGGAAAACCAAACTTCCCGGAAACGGCCCCCCGAAAATAGGAAAGGACCACGGCAAACAAGTAAATCCCATAAATTCCGAGCTCCCTAAGCCGACTGGCAGCCAAAATTTATGGTGCACCTTGTTAGCTGTTTTGGGGGCTGGTTCACCCCTCCTTCCAAACACATTCATGTACAAACAATTCACTCCCAAAGTGGACGCTGGGCTAACTGACCAAAGTGGCCGATTTTTGGCGACCGAGGCGGAAGAGTTGATGATGGCCGGGTGGCAATTGACAGACCGGTTTTGGGACCGTCTCATGGTTTTGGAAGTCGTGGGTTTTGGGACGTTCTTTGGTGCCAAAGGAATCCGGGCTTTTTGGCGATGATGGAAAAGTGGGTTTGGAAATACTGAAAAAATAAAAAAAAAGATTTTCCTTGGAATTTGTTTTTTTTTTTTGCATACAACTTTGCGGATTGCTCAAACAAAATTGATACCGTCATCTGGGGTGAATCGGGAAACATGGGGTAAATTGGGGCAGCTGTTTTAGCCTCGTTTCTGCACAATATTTGGATTTTCCTTTTACTGTTTTCGAATAGAACAAACACATACCTCCAAAGCTTTCAAGCTTATAAGTCCTCTAGAAACTGCTGTCCCTATTCAGACTGTAGTCCTTATTCGCCTCAGTTGACAGTACGTAAATATGAAAATCTTTATCTCGATAAGGGACTACCTGATCGATTTGGTATCATCGGCAAATTTGTAAATTATAATTGTATAATTTACCTAAATATTGAATTGATAAAATGAAACCTATGCAAAATTTTCAGATTTTTTCTAAGGAAATAATTTTAAAATTTGGGCTTAAATATTAAGTGAAAAAAAAATTAATTGCTAGACTTTTTCAAAATTTATGCTTGATTTCAGATTTTGAATGTTTTTCTATTTAAATGATCAAAATTTTACATATGTTTTGATTTTTAAAATTGAACCCGGAAATTTATTGAAAAATTTTGAAAGTCTCAGAGATAAATTTGTAG
The DNA here is from genome assembly GCF_015732765.1 of Culex quinquefasciatus. Taxonomy (NCBI): domain Eukaryota; kingdom Metazoa; phylum Arthropoda; class Insecta; order Diptera; family Culicidae; genus Culex; species Culex quinquefasciatus. The sequence continues at coordinate 134,860,085 of NC_051862.1, read as the reverse complement.
GAAATTATCTTACCTTTTCAGAAATTTGTTATTCTCTTTTCTTTCAAGAAGTATTTTTAAAATGCAAAAAAAAAAACAAAAAAAAAGTACATAGTAGAAAAACAATGTAAATTTGGAAGGTTGAAGATTACCTCTTTTACGATGTAATTTTACCTCAATTTAGATTGAAAAAGTGACATAACATCAGAAAAGTGGTAAAATTTCTCAGTTTCATAGGTAAAATTACATATTTTTTTCTGACAGAAAAGATGTACCCATTTCCAGATGTAATATTACCATGATTTTTTTTACTGTGTATATACCAAAAAGTAGCTGGGTAATTCTCCGCCAACTCACACAGCAGTTGCCCCGACCCCTCTTCGATTTGCGTGAAACTTTGTCCTAAGGGGTAACTTTTGTCCCTGATCACGAATCCGAGGTCCGTTTTTTGATATCTCGTGACGGAGAGGCGGTACGACCCCTTCCATTTTTGAACATGCGAAAAAAGAGGTGTTTTTCAATAATTTTCAGCCTGAAACGGTGATGAGATAGAAATTTGGTGTCAAAGGGACTTTTATGTAAAATTAGACGCCCGATTTGATGGCGTACTCAGAATTCCGAAAAAACGTATTTTTCATCGAAAAAAACACTAAAAAAGTTTTAAAAATTCTCCCATTTTCCGTTAGATGATATATAGAATATTTGAAAAAGTTGGTCGTCATCGATCATGGCCGTTCATGGACACCCGCGACAGACACGGACGACGAAACAAAGAGAAACGCAAAAAGTAACTTTTTCAAAACTTTTTTTCGTAAAATCGTGATAACTCGTGGTGTTTATAAGCAAACCCCTTATGTCTATATATCAAAATTTTTGTAATTGTCTGCTCTACAACTTTGTAGAACATTGTTACACTCTAAAAAATAACCCTGCAAAGTTAGAAAAAACACGAAATTTTAAAATGAAAAATTTAGTTCTAAATGAAAAAATGACCCTTCTGGGACAATGTAGATTCGAAAAGTACATTAAATTTCCCATAAAATGACATGTTCCAAATTTTTTACAGTCGAGTAACGGAAAATGGGAGAATTTTTAAAACTTTTTTAGTGTTTTTTTCGATGAAAAATACGTTTTTTCGGAATTCTGAGTACGCCATCAAATCGGGCGTCTAATTTTACATAAAAGTCCCTTTGACACCAAATTTCTATCTCATCACCGTTTCAGGCTGAAAATTATTGAAAAACACCTCTTTTTTCGCATGTTCAAAAATGGAAGGGGTCGTACCGCCCCTCCGTCACGAGATATCAAAAAACGGACCTCGGATTCGTGATCAGGGACAAAAGTTACCCCTTAGGACAAAGTTTCACGCAAATCGAAGAGGGGTCGGGGCAACTTTTCCCGATTTCGTGTGAGTTGGTAGAGAATTACCCAGCTTTAACTTCAGAACGGTACATTTTATATGAAAAATGTCAGTTGTTTTTATGAAATTATTCAAAACAATCGGTTTTTTCGACATATTTTTTTGTATTCTTATACAGTCCAAACTTGTTGATCCGAAAGGCTTGGAAAAAAATCACTTTGGATCACCAAATTCAATTCAATTCAATTCAATAAGTGTTTATTAGTAAATAATCAATTTACAATTTTGTATTTCTTATAACCTAATAGAGTTTTGGAGTTCCTTTCAACTATGGTTTACACTATAATTCATTTAGATGTAATTGGATATTCTAACAATGGGTTTGGCAAGAGAAGGAAAAATTAAAAAAAAAACCTTCGAGATTTGCTAAGGAAAAGGATAGAAAGAGAAAAAGCTTAAAACTAAATCACAGTTTGTGTTGTCTGTTGACGTCGAAAAACTTCGCTGCACAATACAGCTTATCCGTTGTAGATGTACTTCATCATCAGCTCACTGAGAGCTTGGAATTGTTCTGCCTTGTTTCGGCAGGCACGAAAGCGCGTGAGCATCTCTCCAGCAAGGGCGAAAACTCAGGAAGCGTGAAGAGATCATCACCGGTAACATCAGCTTGTCCCGGGGGAGTACCGACGCCAGAAGCGGCTACTCTAGCGTACGAACCTCCCCAACCGGGAGGGAACGCTGGTTTGGTCGATGGAACCGCTCCGCCGCCAGCTGCTGCAGCGTTCGAGCTCAAAGTCTTCGGAGGTTGGCGGGACGCTGGCGCTTTCTTCTTCTTGTCCTGCTCCTCGAGGTACTTTTGGATCACCAAATTCTTGTCACAAAAAAAAACATTTTTTTTTCGTTGTTTATTTGACTCCTAAACTACGCCAAAGTGGTTTAGAATTTTTAAATCCGATATGGTGGCCAAAACTTCCGTGATGAAAAATTTTAAAAATGCATTTTGTAATTTGATTGGCAATTCAAATTTGACTAAAATGGGGTCTTCGAGCTCGAATTTGATGTTAAAAGCATGAAAATTTGAAAAAATACGATTTTTTTGTTCGTGATTCGATTATCCGAAGTACAAACCTTCCGATAATCGAACTTCGAATAATCGAGTCTGGACTGTACGTATTTTGGGAATTCAACTTGTGATAATAAAAAAATGGGAATTGGTTAATTAAAAAACATAGAGTGAATTTAAAATATAATGAAGTCAATTACTTATGGATATTCTAATAAAATCTAGTAAATTTCGAATTAAATGAAGTCTATTTAAAAAAATCTACTTTTTATGGAATGAAGTCAATTTAGAATAAAATGGAGTTGACTATAAATAAAATGGAGTCAACTTCAAAAGAAATTGAGTCAACTTCAAAAGAAATTAAGACAATTTCAAATGAAATGGAGTCCATTTCATATAAAACGGAATTGATTTCAAATTAATTGAAGTTATTTTCAAATTAAATTATGTTAATTTGAAACTAGATGGAGTCAATATCAAATGAAATGGAGTCAATTTCAAAATAAATGGAGTAAAGTTTAAACAAAATGGAGTCAATATCAAATGAAATGCTTTATATTTCTAAAGCAATGGAGTCAATTTTAAACTAAATGAAATCAATTTCATATGAAATGAAGCAAGTTCCAATAAAAATGGCATCAATATTAAATAAATCGGAATTATTTTCAAATTAAATGAAGTTAAATTAAAATGAAATGGAGTCAATTTAAAGTAAATCTGAATTGATTTCAAATTAAATGGGGTCAATTTCAAATTAAATGAAGTCAACTTTAAATGAAATGGAATCAATTTTAAATGAAATGGAGCCGATCTAAATAAAATGGTGTCCATTTCAAATTAAATTGAGCCAATTTCAAATAAAATGGAGTCAAATATAATAGAGATAATTTCCAATGAAATGGAATCAATTTCAAATGAAATGGAGTTGATTTAAACAAAATAATTTCAAATTAGTCAAGTCATTTGCTCATGGAATGGAGTCAGTTTCAAACGAAATGGAGTCAATTTCAAATGAAATGGAGTCAATTCAAAATAAAATGAAGCAAGTTTCAATTAAAACTGATTCGACCTTTGAAGAAATCATGGATCAAACTGATTTTAAACCCACCCCGTAGAAAATGTCCTTCCCCAAAGCATCCTTCCGAAATCCATCGTCAACACGCTCCCTCACAATGCCTCATTTTCGCTTATTGGATCCGCCAGCATCGAACCGATTCCAGCGTTCCCAGTGCACCTCTTCGAGGCCTGGAAACGACCACATTCAGATAAGGTCCAACGAGCGCCGTGGCGTCATCGTCACCGTCAAAAGCCGGACGGAAAAAGTGAGATTACCAACTCGTGCCTTTTCACGACTTTCCAGGGATGACGATGGTCGTCCTCTCGAGGTTTTGGTCAATTTATTACTTGACAACTGATTAGGATCGTCGGCCGGTTCGTCAGCGCGCGCAAAGTCAACATTATCTTGCGGCAATTTCCAGGCACCGTTCAGGGGACTTTCGCGAAATGTACCGCGGCTGAAATGACTTTCGAAAAGGGGGTGGTTTGATCGTAACAGCGAACCGCGATATCGAAATTCAAATTAATTCCAAGCAATTCCGAGCGCTCGTTATAACATCATCGGAAGTAGTGCTAGTGCTCAGGCTTGCCGGCGTTACAGGTCCTGCTAGTTAATCGGAGGAATTTGGCAGTTGTTGAACGCATTTTTTATAAATTAAAACTGACGAATTGAGTTGAACCAAACAAATTTGGTTTGTCGACCTAAACGAAATAAGGGAGTCGAACCAAAACAAGAAATGAGTAAATCAAACAAACTGAGTGAGTTGACCTAAATTAATTGAGAAAGTCGACTCAGACAAACTCAATGAGTCGTTCTAAACGAACTGAGTGAGTCGACATAAACAGGAAGTGAGTCAAACCAAACAAACTAAGTGAGTCGACTCAAACGGCTTGGGTAAGTTGAGTAAAACGAACTGAGTGAGTCGACTCAAACGACTTGGGTGAGTTGAGTCAAACGAACTGAGTGAGTCGACTCAAAGGAATTGAGTGAGTCGACTCAAACAAACTCAACGAGTCGGTCTGGACGACGAACTGAGTGAGTCGACTTAAACAAACTCAGTGAGTCGGTCTAAACAAACTGAGTAAGTCGATCCAAATTTGAGAAGTGAGTCAAACCAAACAAATTTAGTGAGTTGACTCAAAGGAATTGAGTGAGTCGACTCAAACGACTTGGGTAAGTTGAGACAAACAAACTAAATAAATCGACTCAAAAGAATTGAGTGAGTCGACTCTAAGGAATTGCGTGAGTCGACTCAAACGAATTGAGTGAGTAGACTCAAACGAATTGAGTGAGTTGAGTCAAATGAACTGAGTGAGTCAACTTGAACAAACTCAGTCGTTCTAAACGAACTGAGTGAGTTGATCCAAATTTGAGAAGTGAGTGAAACCAAACAATTTTAGTGAGTTGATTCGAACGAATTGAGTGAGTCGACTCAAACGAGTTGAGTGAGTTGAGTCAAACGAACTGAGTGATTCGACTCAAACAAATTAAGTGAGTCGACTCAAAGGAATTGAGTGAGTCGACTCTAAGGAACTGCGTGAGTCGACTCAAACGAATTAAGTGAGTCGACTCAAAGGAATTGAGTGAGCCGACTCAAATGAATTGAGTGAGTTGACTCAAATGAATTGAGTGAGTCGACTCAAAGGAATTTTGTGAGTCGACTCAAACAAACTCACTGAGTCGGTCTGCACGAACTGAGTGAGTCAACCCAAATTTGAGAAGTGAGTCAAAACAAACAAACTGAGTTAATCGATTTTAAAAAATGAGTGGGTCGACTCAAACTAGCTGGGTGAGTCGACTTAAACAAGTTGGGTAACTCGAGTCAGCATTTTCAAGCATTTTTATTTCAAGATAACTAGAACCATCCAATTATTGCCAAATGCCCCCCTCGCTCTACACACTTAATATTACTACACGCAAATGCTAAACGCAAACGTTCCCCAACGGCACCATATCGTCGTTGCCGTCGACGTTCATCCTTCCTACAAACCGTAAAGCCTTTATCCTCGCCATCAAGCCAAATCGTTTGCGATGGCGTGAAACTAGTGATGAAAATCTGCTTTTGCTGCCAGCCTGCCTGACTGAATATCCTTTCCGCATTTGCCGAGAACAAAGTTCCGTGACTTTTGGGAATTTAGACTCGGGACTCCCCATCCAACCCCACCCTGCGATTCCGTGACGACAAAGGCTGATGGCGTGGAACTATAATAGCCGCCATGCCAACTAGGAATCATGTTGGCTCTAGACTCCGGTCTAGGTCGTCCCTTCGGGGCCGGCGTGTGGATTATTTAACGGATTCGGGGTTCCGCTGATGTTACAGTGGCAATCGCGCGAATCATGGGAATCGCTGGGAGCTGAAACAACACAAAATGCGCGTGGCCTGCTGCGGAATGTGTTACGGAATTTTACCGAGGGGAGGTGTGAAATTGACGGGAGTGAAATTATTTATTGATTCGAGGTTGTTTGGGAAGGATCAGGGTTGGGGGCTAAGTGATGACAATCAATAATGTGGCGAAATTGTTGATTCATTAGATGTTTCCAATTATGGTCAGGAATCTCATATTGACACACCGCAGGAATTCAAGTGTAGTGATTAGGTCAGAAATGTTCCATGCAGAGGATTCTGTGAACGGATCACGTTTCACGGAATCTACAGAGAGGAAGGATGCGTGGACATACCGTACCAAACACTTCTTGAATGCAAATCGTAAAAAACTCGATTTTTCCAGCCCTCGACGTATTTTTCTAGCTTGTCAGAGCCTCGTTGGATAAATGCTGAAAACTAATTGCATAACGTACTGTTTTGGTCATGAATGTTTGTTGGCACCATTGTAACCCAAATCTAATCTGTTCCATTTGTCAACATAACAAGCCACACAAAGCCCGTCCGTGAAAGGCAATCACTGAGGCAGCTTCCAATAATCGAACGAAAGATGAATTTTATTCCGGAGCAAGACAGCAGCAGCAGTAGAGCATTTGGCATGCCAATGTTCTCGTTGCACTCTCGTTGCCAGAGCAGAATGCCCTAGGACACACTGTACTTCTGCTTCTGAGCCAGAAATCCGATTTTGTCCCAAGAAGTGGACGGCAAGATGCCACGGGCAATGAAAATAACCAATCTTTCCAGCTTCCGATTTCGGAAAAGACAGACTGAAAAAAACTGCACAAGGCATTATGTAAATCCGAAACAACAAAGTACAATAATAAAACTGGTGAAATGGTGCTCCCTTCTGGACGGATATGGAAGAGGAAATTTTCCTCGTTCTCTCAGGGTGGGATTTCTCCGCGAAGAATCCAACCCCGAACGGCGTCGTCGACGACGACGACGCGTTCTCGGGTAACAAATAAATTTAACGAATGTGGCGGATTTTGAAATGGATTTTCCGGAGCTGTTGCACAGAGTTGTTCCTCTCCCCTCGGAAACGCTTGGACAAGAACTTGGACGAGTCTACTTTAAATGGTCCTCGAAGCAAGAAATAAGAGTGCATTTTTTCTTTGCATTTTTATGCCGGGTTTTTTTGTTTTTTGCATCTGTTCTGCGTGAGTGATGGAAAAAGTTTTCGCTGCGCGAAGTGGCAGCATTGCTCAACTTTCGAGTTGAGTCTTCTTGGAAATATCTCCGATGCTTTCAACTGTTCTTTTGCAGGAATGCAGTCAGAAGACGCTGAACGGAGAGCATGAACGCGAATAAATAGTAAATCATTGTTTGAGGATGATGCAATTTGTGATGCTTCGCTGAAGTGGATTTCTGCGAGCGAATCAAGCGAAATGATTGATTGGATTTGAATGTGCTGTCACTTGGCTGCGGTCGAGAGAGAGACTTTGAGGGATGGATTTTGGGATGATTGGCTTGGAGGAAAGCAACCGCAATATAATTTTAGAAATATCTTTTCCTTTTGCATGGCACGAAGTCATTATCTTGATGCTATTAATATTTTTCAGACAGTTTAGCATGTCCAAATGTTCAATTTTTGTACTTATTCTGGATTGTGTACGACTAGATTTTCGGAATTCTTCAGGTTATGTTACATACTTGTATTTTTAGTGATTTATCGTTTACAAATAATATAATTTAAAATGTAATTCACAAACATTTTTACAAAATATGGATTGAAATTGAAAGAATCAATCGTTTAAGAGGCAGTATTTGTAAATATTGCTCGGTTTGTTCTAGAGGTCGTATCGAGGTGCTCCGATTTAGATGAAACTTTCAGCGTTTGTTTGTCTATACATGAGATGAACTCATGCCAAATATGAGCCCTCTACGACAAAGGGAAGTGGGGTAAAACGGGCTTTGAAGTTTGAGGTCGAAAAAACATTAAAAATCTTAAAATTGCTCGCATTTCCGTAAAACTTTAGAAATTCCTACTCTCTTAGATGCATTCGAAAGGTCTTTTGAAGCACTTCAAAATGTGCCATAGACATCCAGGATTGGTTTGACTTTTTCTCATAGCTTTTGCAAATTAATGTTGAAAATTGATTTTTTTAAAACCTTAATATCTTTTTGCAACAGCCTCCAACACCCATACTCCCATAAATCAAAAGATAGGTAATTTCATGGACTATAAGCCTACGGTATTAACTTTTTGGCCAATCGCAGTTTTTCTCATAGTTTTTCGATTTTTCTAGAACAAACATTTTACAACGTTAGTTTTTGCCCTGTAGGCCAAGAAGACGGCACTTTTTGGTCTCAATTTTGTCATATTCGGACTCCTCGGACAATTTCACGTAAGTTAGAAATATTGGAGTTGTAATTTTGATTTAAAAAATTATTAAATAAAGCATTTTTGAAAAAAGAAATAGATCTTATTTACCCTATGATCAATACGTCAAATGCTGTATCAAGTAGGCGAAAACCTGTTTTACCCCTAATCCAACAAACTGTTAAAAAATATTTTAATTCGTTCTAAATGGCAGATTTTCCAATCAAATTTACAACTCCAATACTTGTAACTTACGTAAAATTGTCCGAGGATTTCGAATATGACAAAATTGAGACCAAAAAGTGCCGCTATGGCTGCCTACAGGGCAAAAACTAACGTTGTAAATTTTTTGTTCTAGAAAAATCAAAAAACTATGAGAAAAACTGCGACTGGCCAAAAAGTTAATACCGTAGGCTTATAGTGCATGAAATTACCTATCTTTTGACCTATGGGAGTATGGGTGTTGGAGGCTGTTGCAAAAAGATATTAAGGTTTTAAAAAAATCAATTTTTGACAGTAATTTGCAAAAGCTAAGAGAAAAAGTCAAACCAATCCTGGATGTCTATGGCACATTTTGAAGTGCTTCAAAAGACCTTTCGAATGCATCCAAGAGAGTTGGAATTGATGAAGTTTTACGGAAATGCGAGCAATTTTAAGATTTTTAATGTTTTTTCGACCTCAAACTTCGAAGCCCGTTTTACCCCTCTTCCCATTGTCGTAGAGGGCTCATATTTGGCATGAGTTCATCTCATGTATAGACAAACAAACGCTGAAAGTTTCATTCAAATCAGAGCACCTCGATACGACCTGTTACACATTGGTGAAAAACTCGCTCTTAAATATTGACTGCATGATGTGCATTGTTAGGGTAATTTCATTTGACCACATAAAATTAAAACAAATTCTCAATATAAACAAAAAAAAATTTGGAAGTTCTCTTACAAAAAAATGTTTCAAATTCGTTCATAAACAGTGGACAATGTAAGGTCTTAAAGTTTGTCTTAAAGTTTTATAGCTTATAACGCAAAGTGTTGATCCTTAATAATTCATTTATCGATGTATCAGTCTAAGCTTAGATATCGATCAAGAAAAAAAGGAAGAAGCACTAACATAAAGAGATATTGAAGTTTTATTGATTTTTTTCTCGAAAATATTGAGATTTTCTAATTAACTTTAAAAAAATATTTTTCATCATGCAGTGTTTGTTATTCTCTCGGAAGGGATTTTTTTTCTAATCTTGATTATAAGAATGAATATGCTTTACTAAGTACTCTATTTCGTTATAAACGCTTGTTTTCAAATATAAAATAAATAAAAATCATTGCTTGTTAAATTGAATTCTGGTATATCGGATTTTTTTGTATTTCAACTAGGTTTTTGGAAAACAAAATTAAAAAAAAAAATCAACAGGAACTCAAATTTGTTTGTTGAATATGTAATTTAATATAATGCCTTACAATAAAAGTCATTTTACAGCATTTAAACTTTTTAAAAGGTATTATTTTTATATGTAATTTTTTTTAGACAGCGAGTTTAATCAAAACAAAATTTTGGGATTTTCAAATTTAACATTTGAAATATATTTCTTTTCTGTTCATTCTAAGAATGTTTTTTTTTCCAACCAAATTCAATCAATTTTCGCAATTTTTTGCAATATCGTTTAAAAATACTTTTTCTTCCAGTCATTCTGTCATGACGAAAATGCAATAGTCAAACCAAAAATAAAAGTGAACAAAAGTTCAGCTTCCCAGCACATGTTTCGAATGCCTTTCGACTCTGTATTGAATTTTGATTCGACCAAACACACGGAAACCATCCTAAAGCTGGGAAACCATGTTTCACTGAAAAATCCTGCTATAATGTGAATTTAGAATTGCAAAATCAATCAGCATTTCGTCGCCATCGTGCTAACTTGTCGTACGTGCATTTTGGACCAAATTGAGTTAAGAACGCCATCTTGTGCAGCTCATAATGCCTCACCTTTTGACCTTCACAGATCCCCAAAATTCGATTTCAATCCTGAGATATTCAATGAAAACCAAAAAAGCTCCGAAAATTTTTGTCACTTTTCATATGAAAGTAGTTTCAATCTTGTCGTGCTATCTTGTCACTCCCTGAAAAGTGATATAAGTGTGACAAAGGGCAAAGGGATTTCAGGTCAGGATGCGTTTGACGCACGTACAAGTGAGACTACCGTAAACATTTGTAATTATAACTCGGGACTCCGGCAACCAAATACAACCAAACTTCGGGGCAATGCACAGAATGGTCAACCAAACAAAACGTGTTTGTTATTGTTTACAATGCGTGCTCTCGTTTTTGTTTATTCAAGGTCAAACATTAAAACGCGTTTTTCTCGGAACGTCGAAATGGCGGGTTCGACAAGATAGCACGACGACGTCGATTTGTCGTATTTATCCGACGTGGCAGAGTTTCGTTGGATTAATGTGCTGAAATTGATACCAATTTTTTATCATTAAAAATCTATGGAAAGGAGAATTCTTAACTCTACAAAAGTTTTTCAATGAAAAAATGTTGCTCAAATTGACCTCTTAAACACGAGAAAAAAAAAACAAAAAAATACTAGGGCAGTAGAGGGTTGAAGTACAGAGCGGAATAGTGAAATCAAATGGTATTCGGGATTCGAAGTTCATTGAGTGTTCTGCTTGGCTTTACATCAATGTTAAAATTAAATTTAAATTAAATTTCTTAGACTCAAAGGGCATCTCGAATGCCTAATATTCATCCCGAAATGTTCTTATTCAGATGTCATCCAACCACTTGCACCGCAATTTATTGTCGAACAATTCCGCAAATCTATTCCAAACCAAAAGACATTGTTTATCCCGCCCAAATCCTACCCCCACCACCGGATGCTCACCTGCCGTGCATTAAACTCGTCTTCGCAGGGAAATCAGCACGAGAAAGTTTTCCACTGCTTTTCCCGTTTTCCATTTGTTTATCTATACACGTGAGGCATCAGATAAGCTAAAACTTTTCCCCAACGGGTTTTGTTTCGACTTGATTGGATAAAATTAATAGGCGATCGCTTGCGGCAATGGGACATTCATGAGCGATTGCGATTCTGTCTTCCAAGGATGAGGGGGAAAACCGAATTACTGCATTTGTGACATTTGGGTTGATTGAATCGTCGTCATTTTGGCGAAAGAATAGCAAAATGGCGGATAATTACCTTTAGGGAAATATCGTAACGACAAATCAATTTGGTTGCAGTGAGCTCAAACCACCACCACCATCAGCTGAATGGTTTTGTTTTGGTTTGAAATGCCAACATGATTCCTCCCGCTGATGGATTGACGGCATGCGATTGCGGGTGTGTCTGCATCGGAATTGCTGTTTCGACTGCAGCTATCCGGTATGTGTTGCACGTGGAATGCTCCAGCAGAAACTATGTTTCGGCACGTGAAAACCGCTAACGATTACATGCCTTCGTTGAAATTACGCTGATTGAATGTTGGGTTGTCAGAGAAGGAATTGAAATTTGATATGTAAAGCTAGATAATTTTAAAAGTTGATGTCAATTTGGAATAATGATGTGTTCACAAACTTACAGTCTCATATATTTGACTAATTTAACATAATTTTGAAAAGATTTGTTTAACTCAAAATTCGACTAGTGTATAATTTTAGGAGATATTGCAATATTTATCATCAAAATAATTTCCTTTAAAATTGCTTTGACTAAAACTTACAAACAAGTTTTGTTTATTTCCTCTGTTTTCCACGGCTCCAAAATAAAAGCATAAAAGGTTTGCATGTTCAAAGTAGCAGCGAAACTATATATTTTACGATCTTGACACATCACATCCGTGCAAAAAATCCTGCATGTTATTGGTTTCAATGCTATGGCTTCCATGTAACAAAAACCGTGCCTTGATGTACACGGAAAAAAATCAATTCTCGAAATCGTGAATTAAATTCACGAATGCAAGAACCACGAAGGAATATATTCACGTTTATAGTGCAAATGCACCATACTCATGAATAAATTCCTTCGTGGTTCTTACATTCGTGAACTTAATTCACGATTACGAGAATTGATTTTTTTCTGTGTAGAATTTAAACCAAATAAAATTTAATTCAAATATGATATTCCTTGAACAATATGAAGTAAATATGTTTGTTATTGTTAATCTTAAAAATGGATTTCAAACGTGCTCAAAATTAATTGGTCTTAAATGTTTTTTGATTTTCATAACAGCGATTTCACGTAAAATTAGCAGGATCCAGATCAAACGAGAGTCGATTTGGCTCAAATGTGGCATGGAAGTTTTTGGCCAAGAATTATAAGACCAGTATCGGTTTGTTTTACGATTAAGGTGTTCGTATCCGAAAAAGGGTGGTCAAAAAAGTTGTATTATTTGAAGATTTTCGCAAAAAAAAATCTTCAAAAAAAATCATATCTCAGGAACGCCTTTACCAATTTTATCTCGCCACGTTTCAAAAAGAAGATGACAAGTTGAGTTAAAACATTTCAGAAACATAGCTTCTAAACCTACAGATCAAATGAGCATTTTGATGTAGTTTTTGCAAAAATCTTTCAAAAATTGCATTTTTTAACCACCTTATTTTTGATAAGACCATCCTAATTGCCAAACAAAAAATACGGTTCTAATTATTTTTGGCCAACAAACTTCCATGTCAAATTTAGGCCAAATCGAAATACTTTTGATCTGGATCCGGCTATTTTGACTTGAAATCGCTGATAAATCGAACACAATATTTATTTAAAATATCAAAGGACATCTTAAATATTTGTTAAGGATATATAAAACTTTTTGTTTTGAAAATATACACTAAAAAAGCGTGTTTTTTTGTCTTTTTCTCATTTCTTCAAAATACAGACTTCTTTCAAATTCTATCTTGATGGCGTTTCGCTTTTAAATACAAAAAAAAAGTTTTGTAAAACATGACGTTGATTTTCATACTACAAAATCGAAGCAAACAATGCAATAAAGTAACAAAAAAAGTTCTTTTACCCTAACGGGTAATATACCCATTTTCGTCACACTACCTATTCTTAACACTGTTGCAATTGTCCGCCATTTAAGCAAGACTTTAAGATAAATCCACATTTTTATTGTCGCTATTATATAATTTTCCCTAACCTTCATTTTTTCAAATTGAAAATGTGACATGGTGTTTAAAAATTAATGATAATAATCTTTATTATATGTTTCATGAATAAAATATCTTAGAGAAATATTAGTTTGAAATATTTAACAAAAGATGTTGTACTGTGCAAGTTTTTTATTCAAAACAAATTTTTATTAGATCCTCTTATGTGGTGAAACCACACGAATAGAAATCTTGTTAGCATAACCGGTAACTCTATGTTTTTGACAAACATTTGCATCGAAATGGAGAAAATTGTTGATAATTTTCGAAAGATTTCAATGTTTACAAATTCGAAAACATAGAGTAACCGAATATGCTAACAAGATTTCTATCCGTGCAGGTTGTCAATCTACTTACTTTTCCTGACATTCTAGAATGAAGTTATGGTCTACTTTTCACCAAAAATAACAAAAAAAAACATTTGACCATCAAACTTAGTGCTTTTCAAAACTTGTTTTGAAAAGTCTTGCTTATCGATACTGTTTTGGATTTTGACACTTATGCAAACGTATTTTGGCGGCAAATGACATTCAAGCGGGGATACAAATGACTAACTTGACTAAATAATGTAGACAAAATTGCACATTTTTTTAGATGTCATTAGTAGAAAAATAAAACTTAAAAACCTTTCGACTCGCGCTTAAAAAAATTTCTTTCGCATATTATTGCATAAATTACAAATTCTAAACATTGGAAAAGTCACATGAAATAAGTCGACTAGAAAAAATAGTATTTCTTCCTAAGCTTTTCAAACGTTACTTCCTTAGTTTAAGTAGTATCTGGTGTACAAATTTAGTTTTATTCATATTTTGTATTGAACAATTACACTTCTTCGACATACCACGGTAAATTGCCCTCGCAACCTACCTTCCACATTTGGAGGTGTTTCTTCGTGCTCATGTTTGTTTGGGCTGGTTCCCACATCAACCGACGCCGACCTCTTCGTTGCGGTTTCCAGTTCTGATTGACTAGACTGATTCGTGTGCCATAAATCACCGCGCCGGGTTTTGCGACCGTCTTGTAAAAGTTTAACGACCTTTCCGACGATGTGCTGCCGTTCCAATATCTCTACTTAGATATCACATACATCATATCGCTTACTGTTGATTGCAATTTGAAGAAGATATAGTTTTTATGAGCTTTTGCTGTCTGTTAAAAATACCATAAAAAGGAAATTTATGTGTAATTGCGGTTCGAGAAAGGGAATACTTTGCTCAGCAGCGATCAAACAACGTAAAACACGATGCAAACAAATGTAACCTTTTTCCTTTTTAATATTCTGTCCATTTACCCCCCAAAAATATCTGTACAATTGCTTCTGCTCTGATTCTCTACTGATTGCCTAAATCAACGTCCCAGGAATGGTTTGGTCCTTTTGGCCGCCACCCTCCGGATGTCGCTTGCCTCACCTTTTTTTTCGTGATTAATTAACCTGGTTTGTGTTTCACTCTCACTACCTCTGTTCAAACAATGCTAACCGTTTCCGTTTTTACCTTGACCCTAATCGTTTCAACTCCCATTCGGGTTCCTCATCTCTGAATGCCTTTTGTTTTTTCCCTGGTTAACTTTTCTTTTTTGCGTTTTCTGTACCTTTATATCTCTTATTCTCTCGTTTAAAATAATTAGCATAAAATTATTTTCCTAAATTCTACCGTAATAAGTTATGCAAATAACCACACACACACCAGCAGTCGGTGTTTGCTGCTTGCGCATTCTAATTTTGGTTTCATTTCTCTTTTATCTCAACCAAACAAACAATCGTCACCAAAAAAAATGACAACAAACAAATAAAAAAAGGTCCATCCGTGCGGCCGCTATCGCCACAACACGGTGGTGTTCATCCTGGCGAAGGAGTACAACCTGAAGAACCTGCGCACGATCCACCGGTTGGACCGGCTGACGTCGGGCCTGCTGCTGTTTGGCCGGAGTCCGAAGAAGGCCCGCCAGATGGAGCACCAGATCCGGAACCGGCAGGTGCAGAAGGAGTACATCTGCCGGGTGGAGGGCGAGTTCCCCGAGTGAGTATTGTAATGCTGAATTTGAATTGTTTCAAACAGAATAGATAACACTGAAAATTGAAATAAAAACCAATAAACTATGCTTCGAAATTTAAAATAAGGAAAACTAAAGGAATCGAAGACAGATGAGACCTTTTCAAACAAGCTGAGACAAATTGGTTTAAAAATAGACAAACTGAAATTAATTAAGGGTGCACAGCAACGAAGGAAGTTGTTGTCTTCTTATTCCAAAATTGTCAAACTTACGAACCCAATCCTGCAATAACGGGATTGTAAAATTAATCAAACTTTGTTGTAAATTGCTTTGTGGACAGTACTTTAGGGGATGAATAAAAAAATATTTCGATAGTACCCGTAGTTTTGAAGATACTAAAATGTCTGTAACAAAAATCTGGGTGTAAAAGCTCTGGTTGATGTGCACCGTTAAGACAGATGGAAATAAGAAAAGACTGGAACAGACTGAGACGAACTGAGACAGACTGACACAGACAGAGACGACTGAGACAAACTGAGACAGACTGAGACAAACTGAGACAAACTGAGACGAACTGAGTCGAACTGAGTCGAACTGAGACAGACTGAGACAAACTGAGACAGACTGAGACAGACTGAGACAGACTGAGACAGACTGAGACAGACTGAGACAGACTGAAAGAGACTGAATCAGACTTAGACAAACTAAGACAGATTGAGACCAACTGAGACAGATTGAGATAGACTGAAACAGCCTGATACCCTCTGAGACAGACTGAAAAAGACTGAAACAGACTGAGACAGACTGAAACAGACTGAGACAGACTGAAACAGACTGAGACAGACTAAGACAGACTGAGACAGACTGAGACAGACTGAGACAGACTGAGACAGACTGAGACAGACTGAGACAGACTGAGACAGACTGAGACAGACTGAGACAGAATGAGACAGACTGAGACAGACTGAGACAGACTAAGACAGACTGATTCAGACTGAGACAGACTAAGAAAAACTGAGACATGCTGAGGCAAACTGAGACAAACTGAAGACAGACTAAGACAGACTGTGGAAAACTGAGACAAGCTGAGAAAAACTGAGACAGATTTAAACAGACTGAGGACGAAACGGAGACAGACTGAGACAAATTGAGACAGACTAAGACCGACTGGGACAAACTGAGACAGGCTGAGAAAAACTGAGACAGACTAAGGACGAAACGGAGACAGACTGAGACAGCCTGAGGCAGACTAAAACAGACTGGGACAAATTGAGACAGGCTGAGACAAACTGAGGCAGACTTAAAAGGCTGAGACAGACTGAGATAAAATAAGTCAGATTGAGATAGACTGAACCAACTGAGACAAAATTAGTCAAGTTAAGACAGACTGGGACAAACTGAGACAGGCTGAGACAAACTGACATCAGACTGAGACAGACTGAGATAAACTTAGACAAAATAAATCAGATTGAGACAGACTGGACCAACTGAGACAAAATTAGTCAAATTAAGACAGACTGGGACAAACTGAGATATATTGAGACAGATTGAGGCAAACTGAGGAAACAGATTGAGACAGACTAAGCCGTACAAATAGACAAGACAGACAAGACTGAGACCGGTTAAGATAAACTTAGAATAACTGAGACAAATTGAATCAAACAGAGCCAGATTGACATGGACTGAGACAGACAGATTGTGAGAGACTGAAAAAGTATGAGAGAACTTATGACAGGGTAAAACAAAATGAGAAAAAATGTAATAAACTGCGTCAAAAAAAAATTACAGATAAAGATGAACTAAGACAGACTCAAAGTTGCTGAAACAAAATTCTGCAATTTTTAAATTAAACTTGAAGTGAAAGCATGAAATTCTTGATTGATGCTGAAGTTTAAAAGGATGATAAAATGTGTTACAAATTGATCGATGATGTGTCGAGCAATTACCAACCCATCAATTTCCTCCCCCCATCCAAGCCTTCAATCACTCCCAATCACGTAGTTGGCGCCAAGTTCAGTGCCCTGGGTGGCGTCTCTCACATTTGCTCCACATTGTGAACCATAAAAACAAGCAAAAGCAACACGTAGTAACATGACTTTTCCGTTTACTATTATTGCTACATGCTGGCGGAGAAGAGCCTTTCTCGGAACATTCCGATCTACCCATGGGTACGGAGTTGAAAGCAAGAGATGAGATGCTGGCAGCAACAGCGCCAGTGTTGCCACCCACTGGGATTTTCCGCAAAGTAAGGAAGCGAAAAATCCAAAAAAGGGCAACCATGTGGGCTGGGTAATTTAATTATCCCGATAAAAATCCAATACATGTTGCTTTTAATTGAACCCACCCTGCTCATCCTGTCACCCAACCCGACATACCAACAGACGCTCTGGCAGCCTCATTTTCCCGAAGGGGAGTTTTCCTCCACCCTGGTGCAAAATGTTCCCCCATCATGCCCCAGGACACTGGCTGCTGCTGCTGTCTGGATGTAGGGTAATGAAATTGATTATTTTATTCAACATTTTTTCCTCGACGTTCCTTTTGGCGCTTCCTTCCGTTTTCTTGACGAACATTAGTGAAAGGGATTTTTCCCCTGTTTAATAGTCCCGATAACTGCGTAAGTGGCTTATGTTGAAGTAAATCTTCAAGATTTTTCTCAAACAAATTGATTTGAGACACATTTGCCCCCAACAGCAACCGAGAGGCCAACGCGACCCACAATGTGCAGAAAATCGAACGGAGCCTGCTGGAGATGGCCAATATAATGGCAGCCTGATGGGATGGAAATTCATTCCGGAATGAGATCAACTCCGGAACGGGACGCCGCGCCGTTGTCTGGGGCGCGCGCGATACTGCCTGAATTGTGGGGGTTAGTGACACACTGTGGTGTTTGTTTCTTTGCTGGAGGGGGTTACTCTTTTTTCACTGCACTAAAGATTCGACTTACTAACTGGCAGGCTGATTGCGTGGGGAGAGGTTGGGTGTCAGGAAGACTTGATGGATCCAATTAGGACAATGGCTCTCAGTGCCGTATCGATGGTCGTGTTTGAGGGAAACAGATAAGCCTGGAATTCATTAACTTGCAGGATCAGGATGAAGGCTGGTCTGCAGTGAACTCATTGTTTTTCTTTCTTATTTTTGGAATTGAAATTGCCAACTTAGAACATCATCTTTGCCTGAAAGCAAAAATAATTCACTTCTTCAATCTTTTTGAAACCAATTCATAAACAAAATCTTTCTATTCTTTATGATGACATTATTACAAAACCTGGACGGTGAACCTTGGTTTCAAATTTTGCGAATCTATCGATATGATTGAACGCAAGCGAAGCCAGTCCTTGCAATGTAAAATTCTCCACCAAGCCGGAAATTTTGTTTTATTTTTATTTTCTGAATAGGCTAAAACTTTTCAGGGGCCTTCCCTATGACCAAAGAGACCATTTTGTGTCATTGGTTCGATACAATTTTGGCAGCTGTCCATACAAAAATGATACGATAATCTTCAAAAATCTGTATATTTTAAAGGAATTATCTGATCGGTTAAGTGTCTTCGGCAAAGCTGTAGGTCTTAATGAGGACTATTCAGAAAAATATTGGTACATGCAAAAAAATTGTCGAGTTTTCAATTACCTTTTTTCACAAAAAATAATTTCCCTAAATCTTTATTTTTTTTTATTTTTGATATGTTTAAGGGGTTACATACATGTAAACCGACAAAAATGTCAGGGGCTGGTATTGGCAAAGACTCATTTTTTTTTAAATTTGTTTTCAGGGCATTAAAATATACATTTTCAACTATTATCAATATAAATTTTAAGACATTTGGTTGCATCATTGCCGAGATATAGCCATTTAAAGTTAGCAGTTTCAACAAACGGGTGCCACGATATCTCAACACTGCTTCGACCAAATCGATTCAAAATTTTGGTGAAGACTCATCAAACCGGTCCCGTGTGCATGACGAAGGCCGATTTAAAAAAAGAAAAAATATTTTTGTGTTTTTCATATAAAAAATCGTCAGTTTTTGATTTCTGTATTTTTTAAAAAAGCAAAATTTCTAAATCGGGCTTCGTCATGCACACGGGATATGTTATGAGAGTCTTCACTCCAAATTTCAGCCAATTTGGTCCATCCAATCACGAGATATCGTGGCACCCGTAAATCAACTCGGTGTTCCGAGAAAAACGCTCATAAAGTTTGACAGTCCGCTTTCCGCATGGCAGGACTTTAAACTTAAATCGTCTTCTACTCACTTAAATCATGACATATCTTCATGAAACTTTCAGGAGTTCAGGAGGAGGATTGGAATTCATCTTTTTTAAGGATTTAATAAATATTCGGAAACATGAAATATTGAGATTTTCTACATGTTTGTAACCCCTTAATGGGACAAAACCCGCAACTTTAAAGCTATACAAAAGTATGGTCAAAAGTTTTGTCGAAGTGTTAAGATTTTTTGGAAAAATTGTATTTTGGATAAAAAGAAATTTTAGTCGAAACAATCTTTTGACTTCTGTTTTTCATGTAAAATCAAAATTGCATTCGAAAAGTACTATTTTTTGATAAAGTGCATTGTTTTCATGATATTTACACTTAATGTTTAATATAAACTAAAAAATTCCAGTTTTCGATTATTTTTAAATAGTTTCCATGATAATTCCAGAACATTTTTTTTAGAAGAGTTGAGAAGATTGGATCCCTGTTTGATGAAATACAGCGAATAAACAAAAGTCTCATCCAGACAGCCTTTTATTTTCTAGATTATCATAGAAACTAATGGTCCTTTTTCCAATGATAAAAAATTATACATGCGTGAAATTTTCTGATCTTTTCAAAAAAAAAATATTTTGAAAATTTTGGAATGAAGACTAACATTTTAATTGGGCGTAATATTGAATATTTGACCTTTTGAAAGGTAAATCGGTACCTTAAGAATGGTATCTTCAGTAAAATTGTAAGTATTGATGAA
This sequence comes from Culex quinquefasciatus, assembly GCF_015732765.1. Classification (NCBI taxonomy): domain Eukaryota; kingdom Metazoa; phylum Arthropoda; class Insecta; order Diptera; family Culicidae; genus Culex; species Culex quinquefasciatus. The sequence goes on along the minus strand of NC_051862.1, from coordinate 134,839,826 downwards.
ATGAATTCTGAAAAAAGGTTATGCTTTGGAATAATTACCCATTCTTAAATGATTTTATTTAATCACAAATTAAACAACACAAATCAACCATTCTTCAATAAAAAGGTTTGCTTTGAATGACCAAAAATACCATCTTTTGACCTATGAAACAAGATGTTCAAAATTCATTTGACAGTGTTGCCAACTTTAATCCAACAGCAATTGAGAAAAAATCAGAAAAATATTGATTTTCAGAGCTATAATAGTTCAGTTAATGATATCTTAATAAGTTATTCGACCTAGTTTTATTGTGAACATATTATTCATAAGCGATTTTTTTTACCTGATGAGTTAAAAATAATTTAAAAATTTACCTTACATTTGTGAAGATTTTAAAACCCACTATAAAAAATGCTCGAAATTTGTAGGAACAATTTAAAACAAAAGAAGTTTTTTTTGTAGATCATAAGTTACTAAAATTGTAAAAAAAATAACTGTTCATAATTTAAGAATACATAACACTGTTTTCATTTTTTTGAATAGTTCGCTGCAAAAACAGCTTTTACAATTTTTATCTAAAGTGTTTGTCCTTCGGCACAGGTTAAAGTCGGGGGAAGGAGGATAATGAAAAAATAAAGAATTATTTTAAAATTGTAAAACTAAAAATATCAGAGAATTTTACAAAAAAAAAGAGTATCAATGATTTTTTTATCATTTTTTTCTAAAAATTTAACGTCTTTTAACAATTTGTGGTTCTTTAAATTTCAAATCAGTGAAATGTCTTGGAGTACCTTATATGATTCAAAAGGCAAATATAACCGTTTTCAATATATTCTGAATAGTGTACAATCGATTAAATAAGTGGTGTTTCCTTGCAAATATCAATTTTTAGGCAATAAAGATTATGCTGCCCCTGATATTTTGAAAAAAATTAAGGGCGTGGGAGGAGGAAAGACAGAAAAAACAATTTAACTAGACTGATTTAATAGTCTTTATTTGTTTTTATTCACAACTTATTTTTATTAGGTCTTTTTATGTGCTGCAACCAGGATAGGACCGAGAACCTTTATTTCATATAAAATGCAGAAATATGCGCTATAAAACATACTCTGACTAATTTACAATCAATTTTACAAGTTATTGCAATGAAAGTTTAAATTCAGGTATTATTTGACTCCCTAATATTTTTTTTTGAGAATTGAAATGTTTGCAAAAACTTGAAGTAAAATTTGCAATCGCCTTGATGCAAATTCTTACAAAGCCGTTTTATTTTTGGAATGTTGAAATTATTTCTATTAATCTTATAAAAAAATAGATCAAATTTTCATTCATAAGCATTTCGATCTTCAATAAATTTTACCCCATTTCACCGTAAATACATTTTCATCTTGTTTTTCTCTTCTTTTTTCTTCATTCAATTTAAATTCTAATGCATTTATCCTGTTTTTTTTTTTTTTGTTTTAATTGGAAGTTTTAGGCCTAGTCAACAAACTTCAATTCGCTTCTCTTGCCTTCTTTTCTGTTTTTTATTATTTCCCAACAATAATTCTTTTTTTTTAAAGTGTTATTTTAATTTTTTCATAAAATTAAACCATAAAATTTTCAATTGCAGCAAAAAGTGACAAACCAAAAAAATAACACAAATTATTGCATACTTATTTTGACAACTAGGGGATATTAGTTTGAAACACGAAAAAAGATGGCCACATGAAAAATAATATTTATTTTTCAAAAGATTGGCAAAGTTACAAAAAAAAAACTAGTAAAGTCATGATACCCAACATTTTATTTAAAAAATATGATTTTTGAAAATTAAAATTTGGATTTAGGTTACTTTTTGAATCCAAGCTATTCTAGAAGTGGGATTTGTTCTTAGAGGGTTAACGATATGTTTATGAAACTTCGGTTTCTAGTAAAGTTGAATGTACTTTTAAAAATCAGAATGGTAAAAAATGACAATTGAAAAAGTTTAAGTCCGAACGACATGAATCATATTTAGAATCAAACCAATTTGAATTTACAATCACGAAAGAACGTTTAACTAATTTTGAAACATTTTTCAAATCCTCCTCACCCCACAGCGGCATCATCGAGTGCAAGGAACCGATCGAGGTGGTCAGCTACAAGATCGGCGTGTGCAAGGTTTCCCCCAAGGGCAAGGAGTGCACCACCACCTTCCAGAAGCTGGGCTACAACGGCAGCAGCAGCGTCGTGCTGTGCAAGCCACTTACGGGCCGAATGCACCAGATCCGCGTGCACCTGCAGTATCTGGGTAAGATTTCTAGCGAAACTTATTTTCAATAGTGTTTTGGAGGAGTTAATTGTTTGGTCGATTCCAGGCTATCCGGTAGTGAACGATCCGCTGTACAACCACGAGGTGTTTGGTCCGTCGAAGGGCCGCGGCGGTGACATCGGCGGCAAGAGCGACGAACAGCTGGTAAAGGATCTGATCAACATTCACAACGCGGAGAACTGGCTCGGCATCGACGGGGACTCGGAGCTGTCGATGTTCAAACCGATGAAGAACGACCTGGAGGATGGAAAGGGTAAGTTTCGGAGGGGGGTTGGCTTGGCAGTGACATGGGTGTTGATTGAAGTTTTCGTTCCCCTCTCAAACAGGACCAATTCTGAGCGATGACGATTCGGAGAGCGTGTCCCGGGAGGCGTCCCCCTGCTCGGAAAGCCCCCGGCCGGTGTCGCTGGGCAGCGAAAGTCCGAACGAAAACATGTGTGCCTCGATGCTGAGCCCGAACGTGGTGGCGACGCTCAACACGTCGTCCAGCGTCGGAACCAGCACCAGCAGCGTCGGCGTCGGCAGCAACAGCGTCGTCAGCCACATCGTCAGCAGCAGTTCACAGTCCGTGTCGAGCTCGGCGGCCGCCGCAGTCGTCGCCATCAACGCCCGGCTGCAGTCGCAGAAGGTAAGTTAAATATTTAAACTTTTGCTGTGCCAGAACTCCGCATGAAGAGATGAAGGAGATGTACCCTGCACTCTTGGGCACTCTTCACCGGAATGGAACAATGCACCGAGGCTTTGTTTGCCCAGCAGAGTGTCCTTTGCGTAGATCTTTCGAACCATGTGAGGGGAGGAGAAGCTTTGTCTGTTTGCCAAGCCATGTATCGTACGATGACTGCTGGGCACACGTGGACGAGACCCTTTACAGTTGTGTTGAGTGCTGCAAAAAACGCAAACCGACAAACGATGGTCGGTGTTATTTTAGAAATTTAATTACAATTTGTAATAGCTTTCTGCATAAACAGTTAGTTGTTTGGCTGGGTTGGGAGAGCTATTAAAAGGTGTGATGATAAGTTCACACAGAGTCGTGGTCAAGGGTTGAAACTGCATTGAATATTTGAACCAAAAGCTTACATGTTGGTACCTAATAAACATTCTCAAGTTATTAAATTTTCATGAAAAACTATTTTTTCCGGTTTTTAGTTCCCGCGTATACTAGTTTATATTAAAAAAAAGTACAGTTCAGACTCAATTATCCGAAGGTTTGTATGAAACATTTTAGTCAAATTTAAATAATTGATTGACAATTAAATTGCAAAATGCATTTTCTAATAATTCATCGCCGCCATTTTGGCCACCATCTTGGAAAAATCTAATGATGCAAATTCAAGATAGTAATCTGTTTTCAAATTATAAGCATTTCAGAGTGATTTTTTTCCGAAAATATTCCAGTATTTTTTGCAAAGCTGAGAAGATTTCCTATAGATCTTTTTTTTTACTTTTTTGATCGGACTGCTGGTTACTCAGAAGAGGGTTACATACATGTAAATCGGCAAAAATGTCAAGGGTTGGTATTGGCACACACTGAAAAAAAAAATTTAAATTTGTTTTCATGGCATTAAAATAAACATGTTTAACTATTATCAACATAAATTTGAAGACATTTGGTTGCATCATTGCCGAGATATAGCTATTTGAAGTAAGCAGTTTCAAAAAACGGGTGCCACGATATCTTAACACTGCTTCGACCAAATCGGCTCAAAATTTTTGTGAAGACTCATTAAACCGGTGCCGTGTACAAGACGAAGGCTGATTTTTAAAAAGTTTATTTTAAAGAAAGATAAAAATATTTTTGTGTTTTTCATATTAAAAATCGTCGGTTTTTGATTTTTGTATTTTTTTTAAATGCAAAATTTTAAAATCGGGCTTCGTCATGCACACAGGATATGTCTTGAGAGTATTCACCCCAAATTTCAGCCAATTTGGTCCATCCAATCTCGAGATATCGTGGCACCCGTAAATCAACTCGGTGTTCCGAGAAAAGCGCTTACAAAGTAAGACAGTCCGCTTTGCGCATGGCAGAACTTTAAACTTAAATCGTCTTCTACTCACATAAATCATGACATATATTCATGAAACTTTCAGGGGTTATTGGAATTCATCTTTTTAAAGGATTAAATAAATATTCGGAAATTTGAAAAATTTAGATTTTCTACATGTATGTAACCCCTTAAGCCTTAAATTGTGAAAAATGAGTTTTTCTCAGTGTGATCTAATTAAATTGTGAAATTCTAAATCCTTCGGGAAAGTGTTTTTTTTTTATTTCTAATAACTAAACATTTTTCCAACAAAATTACATTAAAATGCATGAAACTTGAAAACTATGCAATTTATGATACAAAAATTGTAAGTTAGTTATTAACCCTCTACAACCTAACCCCGCCTTTAGACGGGCTTCGATCTAAAAAATCGCCAAAAATCAATTTTCCAACCGATTTTTGATCTTTAAAAAGCATTGGAGAGAAGAACTCTTAAAATTTTAGAAAATTTCAGGGTTGGAAGTTAAAATTGTTTAATGTGACTTTGCCAATGTTTTTAAAAATGTCATTTTTTAGGGGTCAACTTTGGCAGTGTTTTTTACTAACATTTCCTATATTTTCAGTAAAAAGAAGTATGCAGTAATTTTTTGAGTGTCCCAGACTATGCCTCTACGCATTTTTTTGCAATTTAAATGATGATGGTGCGATTCTATAGCAGAAAATGTGAAAAACATGCAAAAAATTGAAAAAGTGACTGTAAAAACATGAAAAAATTAGATAGGCGAAATGTAATTATTAGGATGTAACAAAAATGACTTTTTGGCGGGCATTCAAGGGTTTGTTCCGGTGGGCATACTGAGCCCAAATCCAAAATATGAGCTTGATTGGACGTAACAGGAGCTGGCGCTCCGCCCTTCAATTTTAAATGGAATTTAACCCGTAAAAAAAGATTTTTTTCAAAAATGTCACTTTTTGAGGCATTTTGGCCACTGAAGCGTTTATTTTCAACATCATTAACGTGTAGGCCAGATCCTTGCGCATCTTTTGGTATATATAACATTGAAATTTGGAGCACCCTGGAGCTCGGTACAGGCCTTCAAAGTTTGGCATTTTTTCGAAAAATCGGCCCCGGCAAAATCAAATGGCGTCTAGGGCGTTGCGAGGCGCGACGCATATCTTTTTTGCCTGGACCGATTTTTTGAAAAAATGCCAAACTTTGAAGGCCTGTACCGAGCTCCAGAGTGCTCCAAATTTCAATGTTATATATACCAAAAGATGCGCAAGGATCTGGCCTACACGCCAATGATGTTGAAAATAAACGCTCCAGTGGCCAAAATGCCTCAAAAAGTGACATTTTTGAAAAAATCTTTTTTTACGGGTTAAATCCCATTTAAAATTGAAGGGCGGAGCGCCAGCTCCTGTTACGTCCAATCAAGCTCATATTTTGGATTTGGGCTCAGTATGCCCACCGGAACAAACCCTTGAATGCCCGCCAAAAAGTCATTTTTGTTACACTCTAGTAATTATATTAGGTGGTAGAGTAGGCCAAATACTACCAAAAACAAACATAAACTAAACAAGATAAAGGCAAATTAAAATACTAAAAATGAAACAAGAAAAACATAAAACAAGAGAAGTAAAGTTTTTCGTAGAACAAAAGTTGCTCAAAATGACCTCCTGAACACGGGAAAAATAAATATTTTCGAAAAAAAAATTTGGACAGTAGAGGGTTAACTTGATTTTGCATTTCAAAAATAGTTTTTGGATTTTTTTATATTTTAGTTCAAAATATGTTTTTATTTTTCGAACAAATTCACCTTAAAAAGCATTTTACTTGAAAAAACTGATTATAAACTAGGATTTTAGATTTTTTCCAAAACTCATCACTTTTTCAACAATTTTTATAATTATAGCAGATTTTACACCATCCTGAACTCTTGTGCGAAAGGTGCAGTCCCCTGAAATAATTTTAATAATATTACATAAATTAAGGATTTTTCCGTGCTCTTTACATTTTCTGAAAAGTCCTTATTTTATATTTTTAAACGATTTTTGGAATTTTATTTGACATAATCAAATCAAATCGATAATTAAAAATGCATACTTAGAGAATTAATTTTTTAGTGATTAAAAATCATACAAAAATTTTGTGATTTTTTTCCGTGCACAATTTTTTTTGAAAAGTTCTAAAACTTAACCGATCAAAAAATCTATCATCAATAGTTATAAAGATATTCATGAAAAAAGTTCATTCAAATCCTTAAACGCAAATAAGTAGATAAAAAATACAAGCTATTGGAAACATCGAAAATAATTGCAAAATTCTACAAAAAATCATTCCTTTGTACAGTTCTCAATAAATTTCATAAGAATGTATTTTTTCTTCAAATTTTTACATATTTCAAAACTTATTCAAATTTATCTGTTCTTGTCACAGTATTTGTTGTATGGTTTTCCAATCATTCAAACATAAGCTACTGCCTCAGTTCACATAAATGTCCATTATTCAAAAACAGCAAGCTCGTATAGGGCAATTCGCCTATTTTTGGATAAGTTATTTGAAATTTCAAAGGCAAGCTAATTTTTTTAAATGATCATTTGAGCAATTCTTTACGAAATCGGCTGATTTCGTGCTTTTTCATGTTTTGTGTTTTTTTCTATTTTGCTCAAATTTTGTGAGAGCCTTCCATTTGTGTGATTAGTTCCCCCATACAAATCTTCATACAATTTTGGTGCGTAAATATTCTAAAATCTGTAATTTTTGAAGCAATTTTCTGATCGAATTGGTGTCTTCCGCAAAGTTTTAGGTATTGATGAGGACTATTCAGAAAAAAATAAGTTCGCGGAAGAATTAGTTTTGCCGATTTTTGTATTTTTTTTCACATAAATTAAATTTCTCAAAATTCGTTTTTAACTGTTGGAATGTTTTGAGCCATAGATAAGTAAAAAATAGATAAGATAAAAATTTGCCAGCAAGTTATAATTTTTGCAAAAAAAATGTACTTTTGTTTTGGAAAAAAAAGATTGTTTTATTTCAGTTTTGAATGTTAAACGAAATTTTCAATTGAAAAGTACATCACATATTTTGTTATAGAATGCATTGTTTAGAATATATAACCATCTTTAAATAGTGTTCAATCCTGAAAAAAGAAAATTTCCAATAAAATTGCTTAAAGAACATTGAAGATTTAAACCCTTGTTGCTGAGATACAGCGAATAAAAGAAAAAGAAACAAGAAAATTTAAGTTTTTAAGTCCAGTTTCAAGACTAACATTTCAAAAGGGCCAAACATTCAATATTACGCTCATTTCAATTGTGAGTCTTGATTCCCAAATTTTCAAAATATTTTTTTTCGAAAAGGGATTATCCATAAACCACGTGGACACTTATTATTAAATTTCAGACCCCCCTCCCTCCCTCCCTCGTGAACGATTTCCATACAAAACAAATCTTTTTTGTATACACTCAAAAAAATGAGTTCGCGTAAACGTGAACAGAGTTCATGCCAACGGGAACCAGGAAGAAAACTGTTCACTTTCATGGTGCAATGCACTATAAAAGTTGAACAGTTTTCTTCCTGGTTCCTGGTGGCACGTTTACGCGAACTCATTTTTTTGAGTGTACACCCAAAACTGGCAGCGCTAGTCCGAGAGAATGATGGTCTCGAGTCGAGAGAATAGTGGTACCATTCACGGACGCAGAGAACACAGCTCGAGATGGGCGATAGAACTATTCTCTCGAGTAGAGGGTGACGAGCGGGAATTCCCGGGAAAAATTTCCCGGGAAATCGACCATTTTTGGACCTCTCGATTCCCGGGAAATTCGGTCGAGACTCCCGGGAAATTTTATACTTATAAATATCGAAGCAAAATTATATAAACTAATCAGAAAATTATTTGAAAAATTCTAAATTGCTTAGAACATTGGAAATTCAATGTTCGATGTACAAGGTTTGAATAAACCATTGCTTCTCTGATCTTTTTATTCAGAAAGTTTAAAATTTAACTTATCAAAAATTTCAATAACTATAATTGAGAGAAGCCAAAAAAATTGGACCCCAAAATTTTTCTTGAAGCATACTTAGCAGTTTCTCCCAGAAATGAAATCAAAAGTTTTTTTCAATTATTTTTATTTAATGTTTCTAAGAGGGAAAAGCTTTTTCAAAATAAGTTCAATTTCGATATCCTATCTTGCAATCCCCATATGTTTTTTTTTTAATTCTAAGTACCTAAGTTGAATTTGCTGTATCAAGGTTATTTATTTTTTGATGTCGATAAGTTGTTTTGTGATTCACGTCAACTTTAATATTCAATTATATATTGGATAAAAACACTCTGTCAATCTTTGTAAAGTTAAGGTACACCAATTGTGAACACTCGGATTTTCCTGATAACTGTAAATATTTCTTCAATGAATATTTACAGTTGACCTTAAAAAGAAAAAAAAGTTCAAATTGTTGTTTTGAGTCGTTGTTTATCATATTGCAAATATCCTAATACTGGGAAATTATATATTAGCTATTGTTTTACTTCACAAACATCTAATAAGAAGTTCATGCAACAAGCTTGTGAAACTTTTGAAAAATCACTCAGTGCGAATAAAGATTCGTTAACATTTTAAACTACAATTTTGAGTCCTAAAAAGCGGAAGAATCGATCTTATATTTGCAGATTCAGAAAAAAAAATCAAAAGGTAGATATAGTTCCTCAGATAAAGAGGATACTGAAGTTTTATAGAATAAGTATGAATCGAATGTAACTTAATTGATTTAAAAAAACAATATAATTACAATTCCTTTTAAATTATTGCCACTATTGCCATAGAAAAAAAAATCCCGGGTCCCGGGAATTCCCGGGAAATGGTTAAATTCAACTCTCGATTCCCGGGAAATTGAAAATCTCGAGAATCGTCACCCTCTACTCTCGAGGTTCATTTGCAAAAAAAGTTCATCCGTCAAACAAAAAACCAAAAATGTCGACAACGGGAATCGAACCAGAGACCTTTGACAAACCAATCCAATGACTTAGCTGCCTCGGCCACCACAGCTTGGTGACCAAGGAGAAGTCAGAAGTCGATGTATGACACTTGTTGGAGATTTATTGATTCAACTAACGAATGAACTCATTTGTTATGATGGTGTGAGTTGGTACCATTATTCTATCGATTTTGGCACTGAGCCCTCAATAAATTTTGAGAGAACGATTATCTCGACTCTGAATTTTGGGTGTAGAGCGTGGACAACGGCTGAACCTATTTTGATTCAGAAGATAACCGAGTATTGACTGTAATTTGAATGTTTGTTTCTCAACATTAAAAAATGTTGAAATTGTTATTTTTTTATATCACAATTCTCTATTCTTACTTTGAAACTCAATACGGCCCTGATCTCAAGCCAAAAACAAACACACAATTATGGCTGAACAGACCATGAATTTCATTAGCACCTGTCTTGTGTGGATGCAAGATTTAGCTTAGTTTCATAAACATCATTCCGGTTAGTTTATTCAGTGACGAAACAGATGAGTGTGGGTGTGAATGGGTGTGATGTGCTACACCGCCACTTCATGCCAGATGCATTTCATTCACGAGGGAGGAAACTTTGTTCGAGTGCCCCGTTTTGGAGTGATTGCATTTTGTATGAAATATTGCACTTGTGCACTTTTAATCAGTAGTTTTGTGCACAACACCATCGGGTTGTCTGCTCGTGGCATTAAATTCTAATTTGTCGGAAATTTGCTACTTAATATTTCAACGACTTTAAAATTGCTACCCCTCAAAATGGGGGAAAACTTTCAGCCAGCACCGCACATAATAACGAGTTATTTGCAGCAAAATTGAATTCCATGTTTTCCACTCCAGCATAGGATGGCTCTTATTTGAAGAGTGGTTTTGTGTGATTGTTTTTGTCCTGCAGCAGCAGCATCAACCGACAACGTTAAAGAGCGTTCGCCACACCACTTTCATTTGCATAAATTTATCAAAAGTTAATTACTTCATCTGCAAACATGTGCAACACACGCTCACTCACTCCGGACTGCCTGCCCTTTCCTGGGTTAGACCCGTACATCACACAGAAACAAAGTGTCCAACCCAACATCAGCGGGAGTGTGTTTCGACACACTCTACTCTAATATTTAGTCGACGTTGTACTAGCGTGTCGAATGTTGATTTTGAGTCTTTTTTCTAAATTGTTGTTGTTTGTTTCGTGTAATTTTTCCACGCGCCATACAAATTTCGTTTCTTTTAGTTTTCGATGTTTGTGACAACCTACCACAACGGCGACAACGAATTTGTGTGTGTGTGTGCCTTAGGGCTGGTATCACTAATAAGTGGTTTCACATTCGTCCACCCCAGCACGACCAACCATCAGCCATTAGCCACCCCGCATTCGGGATGCAGAACCCAACCCAGAATCCAACTAACTAACTCTATAACTAGTTTATTTGGCCTGTGGTCATTTTCGCCAGCATTACCCGTTGGCCAGCCCCAAAACGGGTCCTGATGCAGTTTTGACGCGGTTCCATATGGGCTTCCCGGAGTGCACCACACAGCAGTCAGTGTGGCCAAAGTGGTGGTGTCCAATTCCGGTTGCTGGCGTTTTGGCGTTCGGGCTCGGTCGAGGTTTGGGTTAAGGTTAGGTTAGGCGGGAATGTGTTTTTTTGCTGGTGCGAATGTGTCTGACACGCTTAAACAAATTTGAGTGCGTTTTTTTTGCGGGAATGTGACCATGTCCAAAATGCACTTGAATTCGAAATTAGACCAGACATCATTTCCGGTGCTGAATATGCGAATGAGTGATGAGTAGTCAAAGTACAATTTGTTCAGATGCATTTGATGGCTTTTCAAAGACTTTTATATAAACATTAGGCCTGGATCTTTTGGCAGTGTTCCCAGACTACCAAAGAATGCAATTCCCTAAATATATTTTTCGTTTTTTTTATTTGTATAAAATATTGTATAAAAAACAATCAAAAGCAATCTATTTTTATTTATTCAATAATTATTCATAAGTATACTTCAATGCATTTTTTTAAAATTCTTTAAAAAAATTTAAAATTGAGAAACAACAAACAACAAACAACAAACAACAAACAACAAACAACAAACAACAAACAACAAACAACAAACAACAAACAACAAACAACAAACAACAAACAACAAACAACAAACAACAAACAACAAACAACAAACAACAAACAACAAACAACAAACAACAAACAACAAACAACAAACAACAAACAACAAACAACAAACAACAAACAACAAACAACAAACAACAAACAACAAACAACAAACAACAAACAACAAACAACAAACAACAAACAACAAACAACAAACAACAAACAACAAACAACAAACAACAAACAACAAACAACAAACAACAAACAACAAACAACAAACAACAAACAACAAACAACAAACAACAAACAACAAACAACAAACAACAAACAACAAACAACAAACAACAAACAACAAACAACAAACAACAAACAACAAACAACAAACAACAAACAACAAACAACAAACAACAAACAACAAACAACAAACAACAAACAACAAACAACAAACAACAAAAAAGAATATAAATTTGAATTTAGGCCATTATTTAAACATTTCTATGATAAAAGCACTTAAAAGTGCAACCAGCGATTCTCACTCTTTTCTTGGCTAAGTACCCCTTATCGTTTGACTTTAGCTGCTGGTACCCTGTATAGTAATAATACATGATTTTTTTTCGTTTAGTTGATTTTTTTTTTACATTCCAAATTTCGGAATATTTTTTTAAATGATTTTGAAACTGGACAAAAAAAATCCATAAACATTTGTTGCAATATTCTGTTACCGTAATCCAGGGTGAAACTAATAGAATTTACGTTTATTTTTCGAATATTGTTGAATCGGTAAGGTTTGTTCATAAAAATGTTTGAAAACATTGCCAAGTAATGTCTATGAAATTTATTCGAATCAGTTTTCTCTGTCCCATAAATGTCCCGTATGCAAAAAAAGCAAGCTGAGAAAAAAGCGATTGAAGTTTGTCCCATACATAAATTCCCACAACATAAAAAAAATACTTCATTGAATAATAAAATTGATCTACTGAAAAGGCTAGAAAAATATTTAAAGATATTTCACGATTTGTAAAATCAAATTTGCATTGCATTGATTTTTTTATTTTTATGTATTTTTACTGGACTTAACTTAGTGTGCACGAATTAATTTTGGCATTGCTATAATTTTTTAAATTATGATTTTTTAGGCTGTCAAAATTGCGAGATTTCGAAAACATTTTTTTTTCAGAGTCAAAATTGCTATCAAAAAGTACTTTTTGAATAATATTCACACAATATTTACAGTAAATAAAACATTTTAACAACTTTCACCGTTTTCAAATCACAAATATTCCCATTTTTTTTTTATTTGCAGAAAAATAATCCTGTTTCATCTCCTCACGACTGATAATTCAAAAGAGCAGAGCATTGCTTTCTTTGATAATTTTTATTAAAGTTCTAGGTTTTAAAATTTTGAAAGTATTTTATACAAAGAACATCAAAAAAATTCACCATCTTGTTGTTTTTTAATATTTCAAGGATCCATAATTTCAAGATATTTTTTTTTTAATTATGGCAAGTAACACTTAGAAATAAACATGTTTCGTAATTTTTTTTTTTAAGTCTAGGCAACGAAAAGTCGGACTAACAATTTTCAAAATAGGAACTTTCTTAAAAGATAGTTGACCCTATTTAATTTTTTTAAAATATAGAGATATAATTAAAAACTTGGAGGATGTGTACTTTAGTACAATCAAATTCATTATTTAATTTTAATTTAATAATGATTTGAGCAAGAAAATATTAATTTATCCTCCAAAAGCTTCAGAAGAAATAAATGTACAAATAATGTGTTCAATTTCTCGGGTTTTGAATTTCCCGGAAAACAGAAAAAATATTTTTCAAATCCCGGGAAATTTTTGAAACAGTCATAAAGTTTATTTTCTCATTTTATTTTTGTTATGTTTTTCAAGCCTCACATCATATAATTAGCCTAATAATATTAATTGGTGATAATCTACACTCAATCTTAACAAGGATTGAAATTTTTTAGATATCTTAAAAGATTTTGTCCTTCGTTGTTGTATTAGGCGCTATAAACATATGTAAGCATTGATTATATCCCGCTTACTCCGATGGACAATTACATAAGGTGGGATACACACAATGTTTACATTTGTTTAATAGGACCTTATAAAAAAGTCGAGAAGTTTTTTTGTTAATATTTATTATTTTTTTACATGACTGAAATATGTATCTTTAAAAAAATCTTTGAAAACGTTAAAAACGACAACAAACCATACCTGTCCATGTACAATTTTAGATAAGTTCAAATTTTTATGTTTTATACATAAAATATTTTACAATTTATCTTTAGGTCACTCGGTGTACATTTATTTTTGTTCTGTTATTGTTTTAACCGAAATCAATAAAAAAAAATCAAATCATTATGCAAAATAATGGCTTAAACAGCTATCATAATTCGAAGCAAGTCCTGATTTGCCATAGATTCCGGATTTTTACAATTTTCCCTTATAAGCCAAATGAATGCTGAATAAAACATGTAATGCTATAACATTCTTATCGATTACAAAGTATTGAACTGTGCATCTACATCTTTAACCAAATCTGAATTTCAAGACCAAAATTTGAATTTCCCTGGACGAAATATTAAACTTAAAAATTCCCGGGATTCGAAAATTTCCCGAAAAATCCCGGGAATTTTGTCCCGGGAACTTCCGGAATGGACGCACTATATAAAAATATTTTTAAAAAGTGTTGCCAAATTCTGGTAGGAGATGTTGCAAAAAACGATTGTGGCTAAATTCCTTACTGGCAAAACATCATAATTTGTTAAGTATTACCGAATAGGATTAAAATCTCTCACTGGCACCCACTTTTATTGCAGCAAACTGTTTGACCTTTCCCACTGAAGAGGATTTATTGAGAAACACAACCAAATTCGTCCAAATCCAACCCCATAAACCCTTAACCCTCGAAAAATTTCTGACCAACAACGTCAGCATTTTTCGCAACATCACTACCCCAAAAACTGTCTCGTGCATACTTTTATGGTGTGCTCTTTCAGTTTAGGCCCCCCTACAGTTTCGTTTAGTTCGGACTGTCCTAAAATCTACGATAATGGTGACTCGGCAGGAGAAAGTTCGTTTGACACGTGATGAACTTTTTTCGAGCCCCCCCTTTCGGGGAGTGAGAGGGAAAATCATTTCTGGTCTGGCAGCAGTAAAAGTGTGCTGTTTGACTCTCTCCACTATCATTATCATAATCGTACAGTCATAAGAGTTTGTGTGTGTGAGTGACTAGATTGAGATAACGTGTCACAAAACGACCACATTCACTTGACACACACACTGACTGAGTGACTGCGCTGTAACGATGAAGGGGTTGGGTTAGGTTAGGCTGGTCATAGATAGTTCAAGGATACGGGCCTCATTTGAGCATTGGAATGTTCTTATCATTTGGGACAAAACTATTCATGCTGTGGGCTGGCGAGCCAAAATGAAAGTGGGATTGCCTGGTTTCGTGTGTTGGTTTAGTGTGTGTGAGGAAGAGATAAAGTTATGTTTATCTTTGATAGAATATCTGAGCACACGTCATATCCTTTGTGATGACGAGTTATTTTGAGCTTGTTCATAACCGCAAGGTTGACTTTCCATGAAATAATTAACGTATGTCAACTGAAATAATAACTTTTAAAGCCTACCATTTTTTTGTGTATTAAATCAATCCAACATCCTCAGGCTTGCTACGAAATTAGGGGAAAGTCTAATTTATTCTTCGTTCTCTCTCTTTTCCCCCTCAGGTAACGGTGGCCACCCAGACCGGCCACGAGTCGCCCGATCTAGCCTTCAACCCGGACAAGATGACCACGGACAAGCACTGCTACGAGTGCAAGGTGCGGTACCGTGACCCGAAGCCGCAGGATCTGGTCATGTATCTGCACGCCTGGAAGTACAAGGTAAGACGCCAGCCAGGAACTCATTAAAAAATTTGAAAAGACGTCCTCATTATTCCACTTGGCAAACATCTCACTCTGTCTCGTGGTGAAATTATTTCAAAACCCCCGAACACGAAGACACACACGTCTGTCACGGTCCGTGAATTTCACTTTGACAGGGCGCATTTGAGGAATGCATTCATAATTTTCTAAATGGAGACCCCGTGTTCTCCAGAATAGCTCCAACTAGCGTCTAGTTCACAAATTAGAGCGGTGTGCTCGTTGAGGAGCGAGGAGGTGAGGTCGTGAACTGAAAATAAATAAATCTATCGCGGATGACAGCTCTCCTCCGATGGTCTGGCGCGAACGCAAACTGACAGGCAACATTTGTCGCGACCCACATCTATTGGGTGCCAATTTGCCAATCAGTAGGCCCTTAAGCATTTTTGAGCAAGAGTTCAGGAGGAAACGACGACAGAGAGAGCACAGTTGTCAAATTGATGTACATGACCTACTATGTTGATTGGAGTCCGGATACCCGATGGGTGGGCCAGAAGGTTTGGTGCCGTTTAATTATGAAAATTAAGAGACAACTCATCTTTGCACAAATTCAATTGATAATTACGTCGATTTGACTTCTTCTCCTCCTTTTTCTTGATAATATTTAATCTATTCGCAGAAAAATAAAAAAAATGAAAAAAAAAAATATATTTCATTTTTAATATTATAAAAAAATATGATAGAAATCACGACAAAATTTCTACAAAAGAAATATTTGGGTAAATCTCTATCAACTCACACGAACTCGGGAAAAGTTGCCCCGACCCCTCTTCGATTTGCGTGAAACTTTGTCCTAAGGGGTAACTTTTGTCCCTAATCACGAATCCGAGGTCCGTTTTTTTAAATCTCGTGACGGATAGGCGGTACGACCCTTTTTTTAACATGCGAAAAAAGAGGTGTTTTCAATAACATGCAGCCTTAAATTGTGATGAGATGGAAATTTGGTGTCAAAGGGACTTTTATGTAGAATTGGAGGCCCAAGGCTTCATCCATAAAGTATATCACGCAAAAATCGGCCAAAATTTGATAGCGTACTCAAAATTCCGAAAAAACGTATTGTTTATCGAAAAAAAAAACTAGAAAAAGTTTGTAAAAAAATGGATCATGTCAATTGAAGAGAAATTTAATGTACATTTCTAATCTAACTACATTAACACAGAAAGGTCATTTTTTAATTTAGAACAAAAAAATTCATTTTAAAATTTCATGTTTTTTCTAACTTTATTTTCTTCAAAATCGGCCCAAAAAATCAGCGTGCAACACAAATTTTGAAAACTTCAAAATTTCAATAAAAATTCATGTACAATCATCTGAAATCAATTTAAAATTCTTTTTCCTGAGTTTATAACCATTTTTAGCATGTTGGGTTTATTTAAAATACTTTTAAATTTTTGAAAATGTACCACACTTTTTTTTTGCTTAAATTTTTGTATTTGTCCAATCTTACATTTTTTGAAAACTTATGATTGCAAAACAACTGAACTAGTGAAAAATTCTTTTTTCATTCAAATGTAAAAAAACTAATTAAATTACTTTTTTCATTCAAATGTGTAAACTATGTCTTGATATTTAAATTTTTATACCTTTTTATTTTTTTTTACGAACGTAAATATTAAAAAATCTGTTACTTTGGATGCAAAGTTGTAGGTATTGAGAAGGACTATTCGGAAAAATTGGTACACGGAAAAAAATATTTACCGATTTTTTAATTAACTTTTTTTACAAAATTTAAATTTTCCATAATCTGTATAAAAAAAAAATTGAGATTTTTAATATGTTTAAGGGGAAAAAACCCACAACTTTTGAGCAATAGAGAAGTAAGGGCCAAACATTCAATATTACGCCCATTTGAAATGTTAATCTTGATTCCAAAATTTTCCTTCACAATTTCATAGCAAATTTTCTGAACAATTAAAAAAAATATTTTCCGGAATGGTCACTCATGGTCTCTATTTTTAAAAATCGAATAAATGTAAATACTTTTCGATTGCAAATGCAATTTGATATTTAAAAATTAGGTTAAAAATTTGTTTGTTGCAAAATTTGGATTTTTCCAAAAAATATTTTTTTAAAGCCTTTTATTCGGCGGCTAATTTTTTGACCATACTTCTTTATAGCTCAAAAGTTGCGGATTTCTGTTCTCTGAAATATATCAATAAAATCTCAAAATTTAAAAAAAAATATGGATATTGGGAAATTGAGTTTTTGTAAAATAAAGTTAAAAAAACGGCAAATTTGTTTTCCGTGTACCTATAGTCCTCAACAATACCAACAACTTTGCCGAAGACACCGAAATAGATCAGAACATTCCTACAAAGGCTACAGATTTTCGTACACCCAAAGTTAAAGGCCGAGGGGATAGTCCTCCCGAAAAGAAACGTGAGGAAAGTACTATTTTTCGTGAGTAAAGACCTCTCGCGTGTTCATTCGTTTATTGAAACAGTTCATCCTATTGAGTGGCTTATATGGACAAATGACCGCCACTCAGTCACCGAACCATGGTGGCCCATACGGCAACGGCACAGTTCAATAAGCCGAAGGTCTTGGGTTCGAGTCTCGGTACCGGTACTTTTTTTAATAGATGAACTTTTTTGGAAAATGAACCCATGAGAAAAGTACTCTCGGTAATTTCGGGATTTATCCTCTCCGTCCGCACACAGTACCATTTTACTACCGAACCGTGCTCTTTATCCTCTCGTATGTCGATGCCCAGTTCTGGGTATATATTTACGTACCATTTTTGTATGGACAGCTGCCAAAATTGTATGGAGACTTGTATGGGTGAACCAATGATACAAATTGGCTTCTTTGGTCATTGGTAAGGCCCCCACAAAGTTTGAGCCAACTAAAAAAACACAAATTAAATCCATTTCCGGCTTTGGTAGAGAATTGCTCAACATTTAAAAGGTTTGTCTACAATACAAGTACACCCAGAACTGGGTATCGGCATACGAGAGGATAAAGTAGTAAAATGGTACTGTGTGCGTACGGAGAGGATAAATCCCGAAATTACCGAGAGTACTTTACTCATGGTTCATCTTCAAAAAAGTTCATCTATCAAATAAAAAAAAAAGTTCCGGTACCGAGACTCGAACCCAAGACCTTCGGCATATAGGACCGTGCCTTTGCCGTATAGGCCACCATGGTTCGGTGACTAAGTGGTGGTCATTTGTCCATATAAGCCGCTCAATAGGATGAACTCGTCAATGAACGAATGAACACGCGAGAGGTCTTTGCTCACGCAAAATAGTACTTTCCTCACGTTTCTTTTCGTGAGGACTATCCCCTCGTTCTTTAACTTTGGGTGTAATTAAAAACTTTATTAAATTGGTGCGTATTTTTCGCTCTTTGTCCCACCTTAACTGAGAACGGTAACCACTGAATTTCTCTTATCTTCATCAGGCAGTGTCGAATTAAAATGGAAAATTAAAACGTTTTTCACATTTTACTCCCCTCCATCTGCTCCCCCTCCCCCCCCCCCCCTTTCACATGAATGAATCATTGCTCCATCTCCCTTCGTCAGCACGTGTGTAAGTGTGTGTCTGCAATTTTAAATTTTAATTATTATGTCACGTTAATCCTCCTTCTCTCATTCCGAGAAAAGCATGTGTGGGGAGGACACCAGTCTGGCAAAAGTGTCCAATCCCCTACCCGCCGTAGTTGAGCCTACTTTCAGTACCTAGGGTAAATGTACCCATTATCAGCCCAATATTAAGTTGCAAAACACTTTATTTCCGAGATATTTGACAAATTTCAATTAAATCAAAGTAGGCACGCTTCCCCTACCAAAGTATTTGCTACTGAATTTTAATCGTCCGAGCCACGTCCCTTTTGCCCGTGAGGTCTCGACCAAGCGCGCCTCCAAAGGGTGTGAGGGTGTTGACGCCCAGCGGCGTCGACGGAATGTGGTGTCCCGGAAATGGCATCATCAGCTCAGGACGAGGCGCGTGATGGATTGTCCCCTGGTTTTCGACGATGATGACGACTGTGCGAGTTGACGAGGATCATGGTTCGGTGGAAACGCTCTGCCCGCGCTGGTAATAAGTGGACTCACGTGGAGTGAATTACCGGATGAAATTAGACGTACATTTGTCTGGGTACTTTTGCTGCTGCTGGAATGTTTGAGTTGTACAACTATTGAGTCTGGAGATGGGCTTATAATGATAAGGAGGATTGCAAGAAAATAAACCAGAAATGCCTAATAGATTAATGCACAGATGGAACACTTTACTCTACAACAAATTTAATATGGTAAAGATAAGATTGTATAGTTTCGAGAATCATTATTTTTTGCATTGCTACAAAATACTTCTCATCTGAATCACCTAAAAATAAACTTGTAAAGTTGAACAAAAAAGCCTGCCACGACACAAGTTTTTGATAGCAGTCCAAATTGTTCTGTTTGGGAACTAAGTTCCTACCAAACTCCCTGTCATCTAAACTCCATTTCTGGACTCGACAGATTGCTTACTATCGTCCTATTTTTCGTATGCAATACACACAACTTTTGCTATTTACAGAACTTTTCTTAACACTGTTTTATAATCTTGAGTCGTGGCAGGCCTTCCCGCTTTACCTAAATTCTTATCAAATTCCTGTGCGTGTGTGTGTAGAGAAGGGTGTTCAGAATATGGGTGTTTTTTCCAAACCTCGCTCCAAAAGCCAAATATTGTTCTTTAAGCTATGTTAGAACTCTGGGTCAAATATGAGCAAAATTGGTCAACAGTTACCCATTGATACTCCAAGGTGAAAAGTTAGATTCTTATGGGAAAGTTTATGATCCACAACTTAATCAAACTTATGTAGGCTGAGAAACTCGATCCTGAAAAGTTGTTACCGATTTTATTTTTGCACGAAAATCATTTTTTCATCAAACCCTTTCGCTTTTATTTGGCACAGATGATTTAAACCCAAAAACCATATAACCCAAGTGGTAAATTTTTCTAGGCACCCTAGTATGGGATGTTGTAGTCTAAAACATGCAATCGATTAACTTGGCACTGGCTAAACATATTTTTACTGTATTGGTCTCATTCGATCCTTCTTGATGTCCCATAAGTCCCTTTTTAAACATTTCTAGTTTATCATTATTTTTAGAATGGTATTTGAAAGTCCTTTTTGAAGAGATTGAAGGTCTGACAACCCTTAAAAAATTTATGAGCACTTTAGTGTAAATTATACACTTCTTTGTAACCGGATCTCAGATATTTCGATTAAATAAATGTCTGGATCTTTATGTAACCCATCTTTGAAAAAGTAATAGAAACGAAATATTTATGAAAATTTAGCCACGGAAATCAAAAATCTAAAAAAAAATATAATTCAAAGGCTGGATATAACCATTTTAAATAAAATTACTATATAAATGTAAGGAAGGCAGTAAGCTAGATCTTTCATGTCTCCACTATTTAAAAAGTATATTTACAAAAAAAATGCAAACAATGAAATAATTTATAAAGAACGCAATTTAATTTTTAAGTCTTGGAAAAAAGAATTTGAGAACACAGTTCGAAAAGAAAACATTTTTTTCAATAATTTTTGAATATTTTGAAATTTTTGGAAGTAGAATAACTGTATTCAAGCCAGGAGAACTGCATTTAATTACATGAAGCACATTATGTTGGCATATCTGTACTTTTTCGTTCAATTATAGCTTTTGAAAGGCGTTTTGAACTGAAATAGAGTTATAAATCAGTAGGAATTGAGCTAGCAAGTTTCCAATAAAAAAAATATTTAGTGCGAAACTCCAAATTAGATGAAATCCCCTTTTTGACCTCGTTGTTTGACCCAGGGACAAAAAAATGGTTTTATAACTCTATCAAAAAAAAAAAAAAAAAACTTAACAAAATAAACTCTTTTGAAAACAGCACTCTCTTAAAAGAGCAAACTTTGCTCACTAAGATGTGCCAATAATGTAAAATTTATTTTTTTGAAAAGATAGTAGGTTTTATGCCCTAGTGATATTGTCCTACAAAAAAATGTACTGCAGAAAAAAATATAACTGCAAAAAGAAAAGAACTATCGAATAATTCGATCTCTTAAAAAAAAATTATAACTAAAAACAAAAACATTAAAATTTTATGTTGTAACTCTAAGCAAATGCTCGCAAGGAGGAAAAAGGTAAACGATAATTCATCACTATGGGCTGGAATGTCAGGTCAAAATTGAAAAAAAATGGGGAGGGAGTTAAAAAAAGACTCAACATTTGAAAGAAAAAAAGTGTTTTAAAGTGCACTTTACATTAGTTCGATTGTTCTGCAATCATTAGTTTAAAAAAATGTAAGATTTGCCGAATACCAAAATTTATAGCGCAAATTTTTTTGTGTTGTTTAAATTAACCCAACATGCTAAAAATGATTTTAAACACAGATTCTGAAAAAAAATCGCCCCATGATTATTTGAGTTATTGGGGGGTGGGGGGGAGAATTAGAACAATTTTGAATTTTCTAACTTGTCCAAACAATTCGTTAGCCAAGCATTATACCGGAAAAGTTGGCTCGTTTCAGGCACTGAAACAGAAAAAAAAGAAAATCGAAGGGGTAAAATGAGTCAAAATTGAGTGTTTGTAATTGAAAGTTTATTTTGATATGGGATTATTTTTTTTATTCCAGGGCAGGTGGGAATAACAATACGGAGATCATTTCATAAAAAAGCCCTGTTAAAAATTTCTAATTTTGTTATCAGAAAATCATGATCATCGGTAATCAGAAGAAAAAAATAATAACATCCCTGAAACTTATTCTAAAAATTGTTATTAAACAGATTTTATGAGAGAGTAAGACAATAACAACTCAAGGTATGAAATATGAAAAATCATTCAATCATTGATCACGTTATTCATGTTATTTATATTCCAACTAAAAAAAAAAAAATCAGCAGCCATATTGTAATTTGTTGTTTTTTTGTTGTTGAATTTTACTTCAACTATAGGAAAATTTTGACAAATTTAATCAAGGACATTATTTTGGCCATGAAATGTGGTTTTTATACCAAAACTTTTTTTAAAAGTGATTTTTTTTTAAATTTGATTTTTTTTAATGGAAGGTAACATTAAAAAAATCAAATTGCCACTGCCACTGCCTATGTAGTGGGTGGCTCTCCTCCATAAACTTTTTTGCTTTGCGAGTAGGAAAGAAAACTCATGAGATAGTGTGAAAATAGAGAAAAAGGATTCTCTCCACGTTACTCAAGTCTTGAAACAATCTCAATTGTTGGTTTTATATATCATTTATTTCGCCCGAACTCATACGTTATGTAGGGGAACAGCATCTAATTCCAGATTGCCTCTAATGTTGTCATATCAGCACTTTGATATTCAATTACAGATCATTAAAAGCGTTTTCATCTGAAGTCGAGTGATAAATAGCTCAATAAGGAGTGAGCAAGCAAGTTTCTATCAAAAGTTTTGCAACATTACGATAGCGGTGTGCTCTCTTATACTAACTGACATTTTGGTAGTTGCGAGAAAATCGATTTTTAAACTTTGAATTACTGTTTCTGGAAAACTATTCGACAAAAAATTGTTCTGACAATTTTAAAGTATGCACCTGACATTACTTAAAGACATTGTGAAATATAAAAACTTTTGAAATGCTAGAAAAATTTTGGCAGAGAAAATACGAAAAAAAATCATGCTTGCAATTGGCACAAGTGTGTTTTGGGAGGTAATTTGTATGAGTTAGCACAAACGTGCACAGGGCTTTGGTACAAAAGCGTGCAAAGTAAATTTATTGTTAAAATAGTTCAAATTAGTTGTTTTAATGTTATTTTTTCACGAGTTGGTTAATTTAAGCGTAAGAAAAACATTTTATATCAAAACTTTTTTCAAACACTTATTTTAGTTTGAATTTGTTAGGAAAATTAACCTTTTGGAAAAATAAGCATTTAAATCAAAGTTTTTGTATGAAAAAAATAGTGAAATTATATTTTTCATGAATATAATTGTAAAACCATCCATAATACATCAACTATGACGAATACTAGGTTGATGTATTCCTAAAAACATAAGAAAATGATGTTGTAAAAACTTTTAGCTAGTTAATTTTATTTCAATTATATCATACGACCTTTCAAAAACGAATGGTATCCAAGGCACAAACCGTTATTTAGATTTATGGTGAATTGCAGTTGGAACAAGTGTGTCTCATGCAATGGAATCGATGAATGTATTGAATAGAACAAATGTGCCTCAAACAAATTAAATACGTAATATTTTTAAGTATGGACGACCCATACAGTTGTGCCAAGTGTGCAAATCAACTATGAAAGATATTGTTACGTAGTTTTTTGCATGGACGACCCCTGCAGTTGAGCTAAGAGTGCACAACGACTTGAAGAATGGTAAAATTTGACTTTTAGGTTGGGCTAAGTGGGTAAAGAGTTGGAGGAAAATTTTGTTACGTCGTTTTTTTTTGCATGGATGACCCCTGCAGTTGAGCTAGGAGTGCACAACGACTTGAAGAATATTAAATTGGACTTTTGGGTTGGGCTAAGTGGGTAATTGGTTGGGGAAAAATTTTGTTACGTCGTTTTTTTTTGCCTGGACGACCCCTACAGTTGAGCTAAGAGTGCACAACGACTTGAAGAATATTAAATTTGACTTTTGGGTTGGGTTCAGTGGGTAATGGGTTGGGGAAAAATGTTGTTACGTCTTTTTTTTGCATGAACGACCCCTGCAGTTGAGCTAGGAGTGCACAACGACTTGATGAATATTAAATTTGCCTTTTAGGTTGGGCTAAGTAGGTAATGGGTTAGGAAAAAATGTTGTTACGTCGTTTTCTTTTGCCTGGACGACCCCTGCAGTTGAGCTAAGAGTGCACAACGACTTGAAGAATATTAAATTTGACTTTTGGGTTGGGCTAAGTAGGTAATGAGTTGGGGAAAAATGTTGTTACGTCGTTTTTTTTGCATGGACGACCCCTTCAGTTGTGCTAAGAGTGCACAACGACTTGAAGAATATTAAATTGGATTTTGGGTTGGGCTAAGTAGGTCGTGAGTTTTTTTTTTAAGTACTTTGTATGGGATTTTGTGTGAGCTTTAGTGTGCAGGAAACATGTAAGCAAAGTTTCAGCTACGTAACAACATTTTACAAGTGGGTTCCAACCCAAAAGACCAAATTGAAAACATTCTTTAAGTCGTTGTCCACTCTCAGCTTAACTGCAGGGTTCGTTTAATATTGTATAGTAGCCCAACTCAAAAGTCCAATTTGAAACATTATTCATGTCGTTGTGCACGCTTAGCTCAACTGTAGGGGTCGTCCATGCAAAAAAAAACGACGTAACAACAATTTTCCCCAACCCATTGCCCACTTAGCCCAACCCAAAAGTCCAGTTTGAAACATTCTTCAAGTCGTTGTGCACTCTTAGCACAACTGAAGGGGTCGTCCATGAAAAAAAATCGACGTAACAACATTTTTCCCCAACCCATTACCCAGTTAGCCCAACCTAAAAGTCCAGTTTGACACATTCTTCAAGTCGTTGTGCACTCCTAGCTCACGTACAGGGGTCGTCAATGCAAAAAAAACGACGTAACAACTATTTTCCCCAACCCATTGCCCACTTAGCCCAACCCAAAAGTCCAGTTTGAAACATTCTTCAAGTCGTTGTGCACTCTTAGCACAACTGAAGGGGTCGTCCATGAAAAAAAATCGACGTAACAACATTTTTCCCCAACCCATTACCCACTTAGCCCAACCTAAAAGTCCAGTTTGACACATTCTTCAAGTCGTTGTGCACTCCTAGCTCACGTACAGGGGTCGTCAATGCAAAAAAAACGACGTAACAACTATTTTCCCCAACCCATTGCCCACTTAGCCCAACCCAAAAGTCCAGTTTGAAACATTCTTCAAGTCGTTGTGCACTCTTAGCACAACTGAAGGGGTCGTTTATGAAAAAAAAATCGACGTAACAACATTTTAAACTAACCTACAGAACCTAAATACACTAATCCTAATCAATGGGTCGTCCAAACAAAAAAAAACTACTCCACTAAACCATTTTAACACACTACACCTAACTGATAATTCCTTCTCGCTTCCAAATGTGCACACTTGTGCTATTTGCCTTCCAAAATAGTGCTCCATAATATTGCTCAAACTAGTAAGGACACCTTGCAATTTACCATAATATTATAGTGTAATCGTATTTTTATGGATTTGCGTGTTTTCAAAAGGTCAAGCCATGATGGAAAATAAGAGAGCACATCCATGATGTGTTCGAAAATGTCAGTTAGTACAAATGGTTGCAAGGCGATATCTCCGCGTAGGAAACGAATTTTTCAGATCTGTTAGAAGCGTTTTGTAGGGAATTTAATTAGCTAAAAGATGGCATCATTAACTCATTTTGGCCCAATTTTCAGTTAGAACATTAGAGCACACCGCTATCGATTAGTTGTTTAAATAGTGAAAAACAGCAAATTGGATGGAGTTAGGAGCGAGTGCTTAACCTGCCAAACATACGAGAATTTCCCCTACAAATCAAAATCACAACTAAAAAGATGTGTTACATAAACTTCAAAATACCTGGCGCCTCCTCAATTTCGTCAAATACCATGCATCTCCGTTAAAACTTATCACCAAACAAAAACAATCATAAAGTTAACCACCTCTTTTCGTCTTCTTCTCTTCCCTTTTCCTCACTTTTCAGGGCCCAGGCTGGGAGTACGAAACCGAGCTGCCCGAGTGGGCTCGCGTCGACTGGCACGACAACGACTTTGAATGAATGGCGTTGGATGACGGCGACGACGTCGGCTACGTCGACGAGTACGGCGGCGATTACCTTCACAACAACAACAACGACGACCACTACAAGCACTTTTACTACTACTGTCCCGGACTATCCTCCTGAACCAAATATTTGAAGGAAAGAAAAGAACAAGGCATAACTTGTTTTTGAGAAAAACGCCCAAATTAATTCAAAGCCACACCCCCGTCTTGATGAGAGCGACGCAAACCAACTGTGACCAAAACGTGTGTGATGATGATGATGCCGTGTGTGTGTGCTAGCACTCGCACGCAAATGCATTGTAGAAGAAGAAAAAAAAGACAAATAGCAGCCAAAGCTCCAGTTTTTTGGCGACCAAATGAGTTAAAACAATAATAATAACTAAAGTAACGCAAGAAAAACATTTATATAGAGATTTACGCAGCTGGAAGAAGCAGAGGAAGAAAGAGAAGAAGCTACAAACGACGAAGCAAGAAGGAGGCGACCAGAAGCGATGGCTGTTGCTCAACTCAGCAACAGAAGTAATAACGGTTTAGTGTGTAAGTTTTAGTGGGTAATGTTGAGCGAGCGAGAGAGAGCAGAATACGACGCGAAAAAAATAGTAATTCTTAAATCAAAGCAGCAACAAGCGACAAAAAAGAAATGAAATTTGTACAGTAGACGCGCTTCTTTTTATACGCACCGCGTAATGTTTTTATTTTGATAGCTAGCTAGAGGTCTATACAGAAAACTCAAACACACACTCACAGCTTGCGGAAGAAAGACGAAAATGAAAAATTACAGCAAAAAGTACGTAAACCGCTTTTGCTGCGCAAAACTGTCATACGGTCAAAGTAGGCTCTCCCATTTTTGAACAATTTTCAACCTTTGAAGTTTAATCTGAGCTAGCCCACTAGGATCTGTCATTCACTGTGACAACTGCTTGAAGAATTTAATCTTTTTTTCTCAAATAATGAACTTTAATAAATCGCTAAATTCCACCGAGTGAAAAACAAACGGTTTAATTTCCCGCCCCTCGAAACCAAAATCGTTTTGCGGTTCCGAAATTTGTGATAACAATTTCGCCTGCGGCGAAGCCGCGGCCAGCTATGTTTACGGTCGATTTAATTAAGTGGAATTGAATTTTAATATTTGCCAAAAATTAATTTCAATGCTGTGGGGGAGTGGAACTAATTTATGTTGCCGAAAGTGGAAAGGGTCTGTTTACAAATTGTAGAGGGTGGAGAGCAAACCGCCGAAAGAACAAAAAAATGCAATTCACGTCACTGACGCGGCTATTATTGCCGGTCGCAGGGTGGTTGAAATATGATCGAGAGCGTGAAAGTGCATCCAGGGCGAGCGGGGTTGCGAGCAAGGGAAGGAGTTTTGATTTATGCTACTTTGTTAAAACACTTTCAGATATTTTAATTGTTTCGAATAGAACAAGAAAAATGTGGAAAAATAAATTGGGAGATGATTTTTGATTGAAAGTCAAAATATTGAAAATTAGCAAATTTTCATGATTCAAGACTTATTTCCATGCTTTGAAGCATAACCAATTATAGAATGCTAAATCCTTATTTAAGTCATACAGACTTTCCTGATTATTTGAAGATCATGAAAGGTCGTTATTCTCTGAAATTTTACGTCTTTCTAATCTGTAGTCTCAACAATATTGAGAGAAATCATTCAGAGCATTTTTGAAGTTGAAAATTCCCAAATTGAACGAAATTTGATCGTAGAATGGCTTTGTTTTCAAACGACGCTTAGAAGCTATTTCAAACAAACTGGAGAAGTATTTATCCCTCTACTGCCCAGTTTTATATTTATATTTTTTCCGTGTTCAGGAGGCCATTTTAGTAACTTTTGTTCTACGAAAAACGAAAAACTAAAACAGTGGCAAAGTCACATGAAACAAGTGAAACTTCCAACTCTAAATTTTTCTTATATTTAATGAGTTCTTCTTTCTGGCGATTTTTTCAACCGAAGCCCACCAAGTGGCGGGGTTGGGTTGTTGAGGGTTAAAAAATACCTTATTTTTATGAATATACTCAAATTTTAATAATTTGTAAACATGGACATCGAATCGCTTGATATTTTGAATAGATTTTCACTAAATTAGATTTGTTTGTCTAGAATACTTTAAAAAACGCCGTTTTTGAACATCGAAAAATCTTGTAGAGTTTTACTTGCTTATTGTTAATTTTAATATTGATCCTTGCACTGTAACTAGGATTTGGCCCGCACTTTTCTCTCGCACTTTTGACAACAAGAATTCGAAAAACTAGGCAACCAGCAGTTGTTTATTTACATTTCCCGTCGCAGTTTCCACCAAAATAGAGGAGAAAAGCAACTCGCGACAAAATTTTGAGGCTAGGAATTTTGACAGGTATAATTTCCATAAAGTAACGTCATGATTCGAAATCCGGACACTTAGTAGCATATCATTTTTGTTATAGCTGGAAAAAAAAACATGTAATAAGTTGGAAATGTAGAAATATCATCAGGATGTAGTATAAACAGTCAGTTTCAAGAAAATGCATGCAAAATATGTCTTTTCAAACAATTTTTCATCAGAATTTCAAAATTAAGATGACTTGTTGTGCTTCGAATCCCGGACACTGATAAAAGCTGATTCGAAATCCGGACACTTTTGCTTCGAATTCCGGACACTCGATTTTACTCATGAATCGCACAAATTTGAACTGAAATGTTAGTGAATGGCATTCTTTAGGTCTCAAATAAGCTGTTAACATCAAAACAATCGATAGTTTATGTAAAAATTTGCTAGAATTTAAGGAAATCGAAACCATAAATTTCTGCTTTGCCTTATTGGTGCTTCGGACGCCTATGAAATATTTCAAGTGAAATGTTTCGCATTTTTGGTAAACTTATAATTTTATTGTATTTAATTATTTTGGCATTAACTACAGCGTTCAAACAAACTTTAAATGAAAGTTGATGTTGGAGTTCATCAAATAACACAGTTTTGACATTCATAATGCGAACTTATATCCAAATAATTGATAAAACAAGATGAAGTGTCCGGGTTTCGAAGCGTCCGGGAATTCGAATCATGACGTTATTCGCCTCCTTTTCTCTCCCACAGAAAACTTGGGAACGAGGTAGCTGTCAAACTAGACCAAAATGTTAAAGTGACTCACAAAATGAACTTTGAGTGATTTGAGTTCATTTCTGACGTCACGATTTTCTCCTCTATGGACATTCGCACTTTGAAATTGCGATTGACAGGTGAGCAACATCGGCTCGCTTTGATCATTTTTTGAGAAAATTAAAATTTCCCAAGCCAGCTTGACAAGTCGCAATAGTGCGATCGATAGCAATAATTTAGTGCGAAGTCCAAGTTGGTGAGAATTGCGCAATAAAACACCGCGTATTTAAGTAATGATTTTTTCGTTATTTTAAATTCAACATTTTTAACTTATAATCTTGAACTACATTTTTTATGAAAATTACAGTATTCTACACTAAAACTCAAATTGAAATTTTTAAATTTTTATTGTTTAAAAAATACAGTAGTTTTGAGTTTTTACATTAAAAATTCGAAAAAAGTTAAAATCTGTTGCGTTATGTAATACCCATATTGCAAATTATGAAAATTTTATTTTTTTTAAACATGGTACTTTTTATGATTTTTTGATAATTTACAAAAATACGGTATTATGTGAAAAATCTACTTTGCAGTTGGAGGTTTGTTTGCATCAGATAGCCTATCTCTTTATGGCAAAAGTTTTTCGTCAAGCGACTTCTAGCAGATTTTTTTTTTGACTGGCCGCCCGATATGTCAGTCAACATACTTCGCAGGGCAATGACAGCTCGAGCTCGATCATTGTTTGCATCAGGACACTGTGACGAGAAGTTTGTCATTTTTGGTTTGAATTATATTTTTTGCTTTATTGAAAAATCTGAAAACGGTCACTTAATTTTGTTAATTTCTCGCAATGTAAAAAACACTTGCATGTTGTTGTGTCTTTAAGAACTTTTTTTAAATCATTTTTCTTCTATAAACTTTAGGAAGAATAACCCCAATTAATCTATCATAAGTTAATAAGGACTTTTTCACACATATTTGATGTTGCAGAATTGAAAGTTTTTCAAAATCCATTGTTTTTTGGAAACATGTACCAAAAATGGACAATTGCAAAAGAAAAACTTATTTCAATTAAAATTTAATCGGAAGCAATCCTACTCTTGCCTTGAAAAGTTCTGTGAAGACATAAGTCTTTATATGTTACGGCAGTGTTGCCAGATGTGCAAGCTCAATGACACTTAACATATTTTCCTGAACTACACATCCAAACAGGTTGAGAATCGAGTCATTATCAAACAAAATTTACAGCTTCAAACAGTGTTGCCTGATCATGAATATCCTTCTTGATAGGTCTTTTGAAAACCTTTTTGGAAGTAAATCATTTGACGATTCACGATTCAATGACATGTTTTTGGAGCTTTCTCTTAGTAAGGAAGAAAATAACTTCATAATTAGGTTTTACGCCGACACGATTTTTAGGTTAGAAATTTGACAGTTCGGCTGCACTGTTTACATTTTTTGCACGTGTGTCTAAGTAAAAATGTGTTGCGTGTGCGCTAATTAGGTTTTACAGCGTGACGTCATTTGACAGCTCGTGTGCACTGTTTACATGGTCTTCGTCGATTGTTGACGAATTTCCCCGAACAAAATCGACGAGCGCATCGAACTGTGCTAAGTCCATGTACAGTGCACTCCATTCTAACCTCCAAATCGAGTCGGCGTAAAACCTAATTGGTCATATAAAAACAGTTTTTCACACGCTTGTTACCGTCAGCCGGGGCAAATCGGGACAACAGTCTGAATTGGGAGAGCACTTAAATGCTTGAAATTTGGAGAACGATGCACTAGTTTTGTCGTGCTGTGTTTGATCTGAAACAAATGTTCCTATTTGCCCCATGTGTCCCGATTCACCCCAGATGGTGGGATTCAAAGGGTTAGTAATCACATTTTCAGTATGATGTGGTATAGTTAATTGTATGCAATCATCATAAATTTTCATGCACACTGATTGTGTTTTACTCATGAAAAGCATCGAATTTTTAATTTTTATTGAAAGGTACACGTGAATTTAAGAGATATTTAAATCAGTCGCAATTATGTTTTTATATAAATCTTCATATGTATTACATTCTCTCCTTTCATTACAATTGCTAATTAAATCGTATGTTTTGTTCCATTCAATCAATTACTTTTCCCCCAGAAATAACCTTTACACAGCGACAATTAAATCGTCCCATTTCCCACCTCATAAATAATTCCAACAATTACTTGGCCAAATTTCGATTCACTGCTTTTTACAAACAATCAGCTCGGACCCGTCGCACACGCACGCAGTTTATCATATTTACATTTTGTCCTATTTTCGGAATTTCCACTCACACACGCGCACCAGCGATTCTTCGCTTTTCAAGTTAAAATATTTTTTTTTTGTTGTGCGTGTTAAATTTAATTAAGAGGGGAGGCAGTTTTGCGCGCGCAAAAGTGCGTTCGTAAATATGATAACAACAACCACAGGACAATACAGTCGAGAAAAATGGCGCGGATGTTAATGAAATTGATAAAAATTGCTATTTTTGGAGGACAAGCGAGAGAGTTCGAAAATAAATGCGGAAGCGGTTAATGAGATTATTTGTTACGAAAGGTAGCGATATTTTTGCATGCAACACAAATGCAGGCGTCAGAGAGGCAAAAAAAATATCAAAAACTTTTTTATAATCAAAGTTGAATCAAAAAGACCCACACAAAACTGTAAATAAGCTCTCATTCATAAACGTCGCGTCAATCTTTGGCGCGCGGCGCGCGCACTAAAAGAGATTGATTAATTACAAACTTTTTCCGTTTTCGTGTAGCATTTTTTTTTCAGTTCTTTTTAGAGGGGTGAAAAACTTTCGTTCCTACATTTTTTGCCACGTGTAGATTAGGACAGAAAAAAAAACGATGTCGATGATGGGAGCGCAAAAGTTTATCATCCAAGTTGGCCGCACCACCTTTTTGGCAGGGCGCGGCCTACTGGTGACAAAATTTTAAGGTGAAGCCGTAAACTTTGCTAAGAAAAGACATAATTTCATTTAAAAAATGAAGCAAAAAACTCGAGTGTTAAAGATAAGAAGTTAAGCAGGAGGGCCAGAGAGAAGAAAAAAAGAAAGAGAAAGTTGTTCGTTTATTTTTGACGTGTAAGTGTTGGTCTGGTGTTGAGTTTTTCTTTTTGTTGTTCGTCTGTTCTTATCGATAAGTGAGGTTATGAGCAAAATACGAGCGGGGAGGGGGAGGCGAAAACTTTCCGGGCGGAAAGGTGACAGCTGTCGATAAGAAGGATTTGTTGTCGCCACCCCCCTCGATCGGGGACAAATCAGAAAGACAAGCGCCCTGGGTTTCCGTTTGATGGTTTGATTTGTTGGCTTCCCTTCCGGGAGTCTGAGACCAATTCCCCCTTCCCCGTAAAACTCAAAGGATTATCTTTTTGATTTGTTTTGTGCCAACTTTTACAAAAAAATGGAAACCACACCCGAGAAGGGAAGAAAATCGTAGCAAGCTTTGCATACTTTCGGGAAGGCAAAAATGACGTCCAGATTTTTGAAGCTTGTCAAAAGAAATCATGGCATGCTACGTCTAAATTCTAGCAGGAAAGCGGCAAATGAAGCATTAACGTAAACCGAATAAAAGACAATAATTTCTATTATTTAAATCGCAATTATTTAAAGCCAACTTTTACTGCATATGAGTGTAACTTAAAAGCGCGAACCTAGTTAGTGTTGATTTATGTTGTAATTTGTAGTGTTCTAAGTTAACCTGTTTCGTTAAATTATCGTCAACTTTCGATAGTCGTGTAAGCCCAGTTCTCTTTTAGTTGTTGTTTTTAAAAAAATACTGAAACCACCTTCCTCTTTATAAGTTTAGTTTTACCCCCAAAATTGTGCCTCAACTTTAGGTTTACTTTACGTTCTTTGTCCCATTCAAGCATTATCTAAATTTGTAGTTTGTAAGCTCTATTTGTTTGCTGTGTTTATTTTTAGCAATTGATACTCCTTGAAACAATTTAACAAAAAAAAATGTAAACATGTTAAACAACAATAAAGTATAATTTGCCTAGTATGAGTTGCGTGTTTTTATTTCCGCCTTATTTTGAGAAATTCTCTGTTTATCCTAAGTTATTTCATTTCGTTTCCGAGGGTCAACCAACAAAAAAAAGATCCAGAATTATGATGGGAAAAGTTTCAAGTGACCGCAAAATGTTGCAAGTTGCAAACAAAAAAGCCATAACTGCGTTGAGCAAAAAAAAAAAAAACAACCGGAAGAAAGAAGGAAGGAAAATCAATTCGTGCCTTTTCGTAGTGAAAAACAGTTGATAATGATGAAAATAATAATTAAAATAGAAACGCGGGCGAGGGGGTAAAAGTTGTTCCTCGCCCCCACCAACAGCAGCAGCAACAGCAAGTGTCGATAATAATAGAAAGAAGGGGGAGAAAAACCAATAATAAGTATAGTTTCGAGCGCGAAATTGTTGGGTGGGAGCAGTTTTAGGATCCGTAGCGTTAAGGTTCAATAGGAGTACCATTCAATATTGCAGGCATTCTGTACAATAACGACACACATTCACACAGATTAAAATGATTACGCAAAAAGAAAAAGATCAAACTTTTTTAAATACACACATTCATCGACGCCATCAAAACTCACAGAACGCATTTTTTCCTCCATTTCGAAGATATCGATATCTTGTAGTTCTTTACAAATAGTTTGATATTTAACCGTAAGTGCAGAAGTCAGCCGTCAGTTTTAGATAAGCAAGAGAGAACTCACTCACTCACACTCACACACATTACAAATAACCGGGAGCAGATGTCAAGCAGAAATAGCACATACAAAGCAGAATATTTTATAGAAAATTAAAATAACAGCAAAAAAATGGAATCAAAAAACCAACCAATCACATACAAGAATCAAACTATAACACACAAGCGTTTCATCTTTGTACTTTCATGTAATATCTAGATACTAAAACAAAAAAAAAACGAGGTGGGAAGAAGTAAACAAGCAACAATTACCAAACTATCACCTAAGCTCATCATTGAACAGCAGTTTATCCGCTCTTATACACTCATTCATTCACTTCACTCACAGTTATACATTTAAAATCATGTACTCATCATAACCTTATTACAAAAAAAAAAAACACATTTTACGAAGAAAAAAATATCATTCAATATACAATTAATTGGTATCATAAATTAACATTCATTGAATTACCTTTACAGTAATATTTAGTTAAAGGTCTGCCTAATTCAATTTTAATTGGAAGTTGTGATGTTTATTTTTTCTATTCAGATTAAGTTAATTGGAATGAGAACAGTCGAGGCTAAAAGTAATTTTAAAAACATCTAAGTCGTTGGAATGCAAAGATAGTTTAGTCACCAATTTTCGTTAGTTTGTTAGTTGTTGGGAAGAGTTGGACGACTTGATAGATGAGCGAGGACATATACGAAAAGCTTAAGGCCATTGCAAATACTGTTCGAAGTTTATGTTTAGTTGCTTAACTCTTCCTTGAGCTCGGCAAAACTTAACGGATCAGATTGAATGTTTCTTTAGACATCAAGCGATTTCATTTGAGCTCACAGACAAAAAGTCTCTTTGAAAATCCATCAAACAGCAGTGGGTTTTATCATGTTTTCTAGACTCAAGTTTAAACTTAGATTATCTGAAAGTCTACTTGCTTTAGAATTTGGGAATTTTGAACTTTAGAAATATGGAACATTTATGCGAACATAAGCTATTCTTCCTAACATTTTCCAATGGGCGAAATGAGCCTAAATCTAAAAAAATAACATGATTAGCTAAATCAGGAGCAAGTGCTTTGCCTTTAATTTGAAATGGGATTCAACCCGAATGGGAGTGAATGACCCATATGGCTTTCTAGTCAGAAATTTACCAAATCATTCAAAGTAAGTTTATATGGCAGCTGGGGGTTTGTTTGCATCAGATTTGCTATCTCTGTTTAGCAAAAGTTTTTGTCAGGCGACTTCTGGCTGGTTTTTTTTACTGACCGCCCGATATGTCAGCCAACATATTTTGCAGGGCTGCCTTATAGGGATGATCTCACTCACATAAACTTTGTCGTGTACGTAGACGCAATGATTAGATAAAAAAAAGCAAAGCAATCCACTTTAACGACCCCCGGGTCTTTTGTGGTCTCTGTTTCAAGTTGCTGCTCATTTCTAGGCGTCCGAAGGTTGTGTGTGGTGAGTCACCCAAAACCTCTTTTACGCAAATGGACCGACGTTTTACTTCCCCATCCGATAGAAGGCCAGGAGGATAAGGCGGGAATTGAACCCACGCCCCATAGCCACTTAGGGATCAATGATTAGATAGGGTAAGGAAAATGTTCCAGTTGTCAAAAAATCGTTGGCACAAAATCCGGAGTTCATATGGAGATTTTTATGAATGTGAAAATTGGCCTATTTTCCGGGCAAATTTCACCGTTTTTTTTTTGTAGGGTCTTTTAGACAGAAAAAATGAAATTTGATTTGAACGCGTTTTTCGATGCAGGAAAAACCGGTGAAATTTGCTAAATTCCAAACTTAAGCTCATTCTGACCAGGCCTGCAAAAAGTTTCCAACCCAGCATACACATGAAGCAAACCAAAATGTCAGTTCACTGCTAGCATATGTGACTGTAAGCCTACTGTGTCTGTTCAACCACTGCCGCCTGACTGCCGGTCGGCTGCTGGAGAATGAGAGACGTGAAAAAATGTTCTACACTCACTCAATTCGTGTCATATGACTGACTCGTAAAATCCTCTTTAAACACTATTTTGACTATTTTTAAACAATTTAATGGTTCTAGACTGTGCAAAACACTTAAAAAATAAATACAAACTTTTTGTGTAAAAACTTGTTTCTTTATGTGTGTGCGTGCAACGTCTAATGAGCGTTGGTCGACTACTGCCTCGCATTGCAGCTGCTCAATGAGCTAGGGCACTCACGACTGCGCCGGGTTTGTTTATGTCACGGTTTTGCGGTTTAGTGAATGGATCTGAAAAATTCGTGTCAGCGTCGCCGATTTTCGCGTCATGATCCCTGACATTTTCAGCACTGATTTTGACCACGGGAACTTCTCCCTCTAATCACATGAATTTTGTATGGGAAAAATCTTCAAAATGTATGGAGAAATGAGACTGTTTCAGTTTTTTTTCCTGTGGAGAGAACAATTATTTCCAATACCTATTTTTCCAATTCTTAAATTTGGAAAAACTTTCCCGAAGACACCATATTTTAATGATTTCAGGGGGTATGATTTGAACCACCATACATAGTGAAAAATTGTGTAAATTTGGAAGGTTGAATATTACCTCAGTTATGATTTAATTTCTACCTCAATTTAGATTGAAAAAGTTACAATACACCAGAAAAGAGGTTAAATTACACATTTTCAGAAGTAAATTACACATCTTTTCTGATATAAAAGATGTACCCCTTTCCAGATGTAATATTACCATATTTTCAATTCAATTCAATTCAATTAGTTTTTATTAGTAAATAATCAATTCACAATATCGTAATTTTTATAACCTAATAGAGTTTTGGAGTACCTTTCAACTATGATTTGTACTATAATTCATTTAGATGTAATTGGATATTCTAACAATGGATTTGCCAAGAGAAGGAAAAATTATTTTAAAAAAAACCTTCGAAATTTGATTACCATATTTTTTTTTTTACTGCGTAGTGCACGTTCACTAGCGATGGGTTTTTGATTAAAATGTTCAATTATTGAAGTCTGTTTGTCTGTGATTTTGTGTGCCAACTGAGAGAATTGCCGTGAAACTCCAAGCAGATGTTTTTAACCCTAAATTTTGTTAAATAGTTGAAAAAATAGGCAGTTCGATTTAAATTCGAACAGTCACAGCCGCTCATTTTCGCTCGCTGGTTAAAATGAATGGTCCTTTGCTCTTTTTCAAAATTTAGCTGAAAATCATATTTTATAGCATGGTGTGATTTTTTATATTAATAGGAAAGGCAGTCTCTACACACTAAAAACAATGTGTAAATTTGGAAGGTGTCATTTTGGAATGTTGAAATTAAAAAGTGACATTACATCAGAAAAGTGGTAAAATTACACAATTTCAGAGGAAAAATTATACATTTTTGCTGACATAAAAAAATAACACCTTCTTAGATGTAAGAGTATGTTGCCATCGATTTAAAAAGAAATGTGTTCACTGCTAAAATTCAAGAAAATATTCTGCGAACTCTTTCTACATTCTGATTGAATCGATAAAGTCTTTTAATGCGAAAGTTAAAACGGGTTGTTTCCACAATCACATGGGCTATTGTGAATTTTGTTGGTAAAATTTTCCAAGCTACATTTTGAAATGCTCGCAATTGTATTCCGATAAAATACTTTAATGTATCTTTAGTCTGCCTGTGTGGATCAATCGGACCGCACACTGGACTCACAATCCAGAGGTCGCCGGTTCGAATCCCGAGGCGGACGCAAAAATTTGTGCCATACCTTCACACTTAGGAGACCCGGGAGGCAGAGTCTTGTCGCAAAAAGAACGATTCACGCCTGTGGATCCATTGACGAAACCGCAAGGTTTAAGAGGGCCACATTATAAGGTGTTACGTCGATTCCGTTTTCCGTATCTTTACGATCAGTTGTGTAATTAGAAGTTTTTTTTTATTTTGCTTGGACAACCATTAGTTTTGGAGTGATTACAAAAAAAACTAAAAGGTTGAAAACTAAATAGATGGGTTTGAATACTGTTAAGTGGTGTTCAAATATTGTCAAAAATGTTATTTAGATTCTTTCATGACGATTCGGCTCTCAAAGTGTCAGGAATTAACCCTTCATCAACTTTCCTATTTTTCCTTGAAAAAGTATACTTAGCGACAAATTTTGCATTGATTTAAATATAAGCATTGAAATATTTGAAACATGTGATACAACAATTTGTTGGAAGTTCAACGAACAATATTTTTTAAATGGAAAAAGACACATGTTTTAAAATCTTTCTATCTTGAAACGATTCTTTTCAAAGACTGGAGTTGTATTGTTGAACTAACATTTTTGGTAGATTTTTTCGAAACGTTTCATCAGTAAGATTTTTTATGTAATGTCGGTAAAAAGTTTTGCGGGGTTTGACACTTCTTCGCCAAATGTCAGCCTGACATGTTTAATTTTTTTTTTTGCCGTGAAATGCTTCCAGACAATATAACTCGGATTTTAAAGAAAAACCAAGGCTTTTTTGAGAACCATAGATCGTTCTCTATAAAGAGAACCGGCTCTTTCGAGCGGCTCGCTCTATTTTAGCCTTCTTCTAGTCACAGCTTATAAAATTTGGTATCAAAACTGCTGACATAACTTAATATCACATTAACCAATTTGTACCGATTCTGGACCATTGTTTGACCAATATATGAATATTTCCAAATGAAACGTAATATATACAATCATCTGATATTAATGTTTACAGAAAAAAAAAACATTGAACGAAATTTAAAATTTGTTTACGTGTCGCCATTGTTTCTTTTCGTTAAATTTTATTTGTTTCCCTACTCTCCAACTGAATCGTGTTTCACCCATACATGTTTCCACAAAAAAAAAGCTTCATCTCATCTCCCAACAAATGAACAAATTCCAGTTCCAGGCAGAGGATAGCTTTAATATTCAAATTGTTGAAAACAAAATAGGAAAAATGAACACATAAAATCAAATCGCCACAAACTTAAAGGGAAGAAGAATAAATCAAAAAATCAAAAACCAAAATCATGATTCATCGAGCTTTCTCAGACAAGAAATTAGACACACTTTACGACCATAGAAGAAGGAAAAACAAGTAGTCGACAAACAAACGAGAAATGGAGGTTCAAAAAGTAAACTAATAACGTAGTTCTGACGCAGTCATCCCATGCATTTTGCAGGACTCGAAAAGAAGAAAACACACACTGAAAAAAAAAACAATTAAAATAGGAAAAGTCGTTTTTTTAGAGGCTAACCAATTCGTTAAATTTGATTGTTTTCCACTATTGTAATGTGTAGTCGCATTTTGTTTGTTTTGTAAGCGTTGTCTTCTAGCGTAAATCTAAGCAGTGAAAGTGAAAGAAACGAGTAAGTTTTCCTATTAAAATATATATTGAGTAAATTGTTTAGATGGACAAGTTTTTAGAATAGGTTATTTTACGTGAGCTAAGAAAGGAGCGGTGAAGAACTAGACAAACCAACTAAGAATGGGTTAATGTTTCGTAAGGTGTTTGTACATATACACATAAATAAATATATATTTGCTGAAGAATAATAACTATAATTAATAATATTTTTCCTACGAAAGGTTAAAAACTACGTTCGAGCGTAAGTACTCATGTTTTTATTTAAGTTTGGAATCCTGATCGACGAGGCATCAAAATGTGTAAAATACGAGAAAATGATATCAAAAAGTGCGTATCACGACGAACAAGGTGATTTGGTAAGAGAATTTGCAACAAAAAAAAAAAAACAAGAATGTTATAACGAAATAAAAACTAAAGGATAATGCTCCGAAGAGAAAAAACAAGCAACATTGTGAAAGCTGAATAATTTTGTATCTTTTAAAACATGAGAAATAAATAACATATCTGCACACGAAGGGTAAAAGTTCCTCCCCTTAGCAAATATCACATTTCCCCGGAAAGCGTCTCATTTTCAGCATAAAATACCGTACAAAATCCCCCAATTCAGCGAAACATGAATGTATATCTAATCCCATCCTACATGCACCATCGAAAGCTGCACCACTCAATTTACGAACCACCTGTCTGAAGGAGGGGGGTGACGGTGGATGCACAAATTCCGCGATCCAAAAGCGTTCATTTCCATTTCCAATCGAATTAAATCCGATTTCAATGAACCTCGATTTCCTACCCCGAACCCTTCCTCCCCACGAGGTGCCGTTGGATGTGGATCACGCGAAAGGGGGAAAAATGTTAAATTTCATTACTCCAGGAATTTCGGGAAAGTTGCAAAAATTGGTTTGTCGGGGAGGAAAAAAAACACGAGTTTCCCAACCGCTTCAGGTGGAAAGTGTGCAGCAAAAAGTTGTGATTTTGTTCGAAAATTGCAAACGGGTTAGTGTGCGATTGACTTTGGACAGGGATTTGCAAAACTTTTAAAATTAGGAGTTGGAAACGGTTTTAAATTGTATGAATTGTAAATTGTATTAATGAAGTTATTTTTTATACAAGCAAATTTTAAATAATTTTATGAAATGAAAAGTTAATGATAACAAACAACAATGCTGATAACAACAATTCTTACCGTTATAAACTACTTTTAAGTATTTATAACTAATTACTTTTATTAGTGAGGTTCTTTTTGTTTTAAAGATTTGTTTTTCAAAAAAGGCATTTTGCATCATATTGCATTTTCATACAATTTCGTGAATTTTACCAATGTCACTTAAGTAGAAAGTGGTTTACACAAAACACGTAAAATTGATTTTTTTTCTCCAATACACTTAAATCGGGACTCATGAGGAGAATTGGTACAGCGTTTTAGTAATGTTTTTGCTTATTTTTTTGAAATAATTGTGATTGCTTTCGGCTAGAAAAGGTACACCAAATTTTTAACAATTTCCCAACTTGAGAAATAAATTGTTTGTTTCGATGAGGCCATAAGAATTATAATTCATAAACTGTATTTCCTTTGGCTTTGGGTGCTGTTAAATTTCAAAATATTTATTTTTGTCATATGTTTTGTGTTTTTATCAAATTTTTTTTTTCCTCTAGATGTCAAACACTATTTATGTTTGATTTAAAATGGGTCATAAAAACTGCTAAATATATTTAAATAAGTCTAAAAGCGTTTATACGAATTCATTCAATGCAAATTCTAAGACCTAATTTTTGAGAAATTTCTAAAGATTTTGGCTGAAAAAAACATTAACGAATATTTGAAAATAAATCAATATTTGATTTTTGACAAAACAAGAATTTATCTTGTCTCAATATTTTACACAAATCTATTTTAAAATGGAAAATAACTGTGTAATAGTTATGATCAGCAAAATTTTTTAATATTACCAAATGGTTGAGATTGGAAAACTAATGAGAAATTGGAGGAACTTTCCGGTAAAAATCTTTTCGAGGCCGACAAATCAAGTCTCACAAATTGCCAAAAGCCAGAAAACATTGTTAAAATCAAAAACAGCGATTTTTTCAAGTTTTTTCAAACACTTTTATTTTTAAAGCCGCTGTATCTTCACAAGGATTGGATGGATTGTAATGGTTGATATGGAGACTTTATGTTAAATAAGGTCCTAAACTGCCCATAATTGAAAGTTTTGCTATTATGCCAAATCAAGTATTCCGAGAAAAACGCGTTTTAGTGCCTGTCACCAAATCTTCGCCAAGGCAATTTCCCATAAGAGTGGCATATTAGCCATTTGGATTTTTGCATCGGCAGCCAAATCTAAACACTATTTTAGTGAAATTCAAGTTTCAGAAGATGCGTTGGAACATCCTCTAACACCTGGTACTAATAACTCGTTTTTGGCAAAAGTGGATATTAGCCGTTTTTTCAATGGTGGTCATTAAAGCATGTTTAAAAACCATTCCTGATCACTTTTTTTTTATTTAAATGCAAAAAAATAAATTGACAAGACTACACTGTTTCGATGGATAAACTATGGTTCTCTTGGAAAGAACTGTCAAGTAGGATCTTTTTTTGTCAAGAAGGGCCGCGAAGTTATATTCAAAATTGAATTAAAAATCCATTTTAAACCCTTTGTGATCGTACAAAGGGTCATTGTACTCAGAAAAATAAGCTTTATCGGTGTGAGCAATAATATCTGCAATTTAAGCTTAATTGTAGGACCCAATTGTCTGGGGAATGGAGCACCCGCAGTCGAGCAGTTTTTGACAGTTCGCTCCATAAGAAATACATTGTAGAAAAAAGCAAAAACTGCCATTGATTCTCGTATTCGGTTTTTAAAAATGTAGATCACCTTTGAAAAAAAAAAAAAACAGTTTTAGTAAATGAATTTGCATTTTTTTTAGGAAAGTTGCTACAACCTGCATTTTCTTGAGTATTTTTTGCAACATCTTAAACGATTTCCACAAATATTTTGAACCATAAAAATAAACGAGGGCTCACCTTTGATTTGAATATTAAATTTAAAAACTTTTAGTGTATTTTTTTCAAGAAAACCCGTCAAATTTCCTAAAAGTTTGTATTTGACCATTTTTCGATAAGATGCAAAGGCTTGAGATACAGCAATTT
Source organism: Culex quinquefasciatus (assembly GCF_015732765.1). Taxonomy (NCBI): domain Eukaryota; kingdom Metazoa; phylum Arthropoda; class Insecta; order Diptera; family Culicidae; genus Culex; species Culex quinquefasciatus. Next base: position 134,797,502 of record NC_051862.1, on the reverse strand, counting down.
TTAAATTACTGTTCACAAAAATTACTTACACCCTTTTCAAATGTCATTCTCTGTGGCTCCATATACACAAAAATGGCTTATATAAGCATAGGATAAAATGTCAGCAAAGTTTCATTGATATCGGAGAAGGTCGGGTACAACCGATTTCCTATTTGGCATGGAATTGCTTCTGCTGAAATTAATAATTTTTAAAACTATTTAGTACATCTAATTTTATTGATTTCAATCAACAAAAAAATAGGAACCCCTGCCTTTGTGAATGGAGTACAATTTAAAAAAATCGAACAGCACCAAATAGGATGAATAGAAAAAAAAATCTCACAAAACAACAATCCCTTCGGAAAATGGGATCCCACCCCCCGCTAGATGCATGCAAGGGTGCTATAGGTGTTGTGACTAGTCCAAATGTTATGCTGTGCTAAATCGCGTTGCACGGAGGGGTGCTTCGGACTCCGTGACTAGTGAAATAGGTGGAAAATTATCGCGATCAAATATGCAACCGTGGCGGGAATCAGCAATGGGGCGAAAGATAAATATAAAAATTTTAAATTTGATTTTAATATATTTGAAGAGGTTGACGAGGGGAGAGAGAATGAGTGGTGGGTAAATCGTCAGCAGTCACTTTTGATACGAATCGGGTGGCAAATAATAAATTGAGTGAGGATTTTTCACTTTTTTGATCAAGATTTGGCTTTGTGTATGATATCTGGAATCTGGCGGAGGATTCGAGTGGATGCCTCTTGGATAACGGAACGTGCCAAATTGAAATGAGATTTGCATTTTTGTCCATCCAATTTGGAACAAATTTCATTACGCTGTTAAACTATTGTGTGATTTTTTTAAAGGAACCTGAAACAACAAGAGAAATATTTTATGAAGAACAAGCTCTTCCCGGCAAACTTCGTCCTGCCCTTTTTGGGTTTCCTGACGCTGTTTGCTTATTCAGCCTCCTGTGATCAAAATTTGATTTTACATAACTTTTCCCATACAATCTGCAGATTTTCCGGAATCGGTTCCAGAGTGGCCAAAGTTATAACTTTTTGGCGTAAGAACCTTCCTTGGACTTATACGAACCCAACGCAACAAAAAGCGCCTCGATCCGACGTTCCGTGTTCAACTGATTCGCGTTCGAACAAAACCATCGAAATTATATACTGCCGCTCCAATCTAGTCCGTCCCATATGTATTTTTGTCAAAAATGAGATAAACTTCACAAAAGTCTTGTTTTTACATGTTATTTTAGCCTATTGAATGAACAGGCAATGTTTGTTCTAAAAATTCCAAAATAAATATGACTTTCGTGCTGTCCCATATGCAAAATAAAGGCAAGTCAGTTCCTCATATAGAAATGTCTCGCAAATCGTTTGAGTGGATGCAGAATTGTTTAAATTTTACAGAGTATGTCTTTATGAATACGTAAAGCATAAAAATATCAGTATCTGTTCATTTCTGAAGAAATATTTGAATATTAAAAACGAAATAATCCAAACCTTTTTTGCTTTTTTCCTTCTTCAAGGGAAAACCACGAATAGAAAAAATAAAATGCATGCTGTTATGGCTAATATCTACACCAGAGAGAAGAGAAATACTCAATACTCTTTGTCTACACCATACAATTAGTTCTATTTTGTCTTGAATGAATAGGCTTGATCCGGGTTCTGGAAAAGTTTCCACCTCCGAAGAGCGGATTTTTTTTTAAATTAATTTCTACGGTTAAGCAGTTGAGATTTGCATTCATATGTCATTTGCCTCTGTATTTCTAAAATTTCTGGTGTCGTTGCTGGTCATATTTTTGTACCTTGGAATCCTATAAAAATCTGAAATAAGCAAATTTGTATCATTTGGTGACCATTAATTCCTTGGAAAACTTTCAAAACAAACCTTGAAATGACAGTTAAATCAGGATGAACCTCTGGTGTAAATGTTCAAGCCTACCTTGATACCATGACTGACCTGCCTTTATTTATGGACAAATAAAGTCAAGTCGGTCTCTTGTTGAAAATTTCACAAATTTACCATCAAATTGCTAATTTTTTAAACAAAATTTTTGATAGTGGTGTTTTTTAGAGTGATATCGAAATAACTGTATAAAAAATTATATATAAAATGTTGGTTTAGAATGAGAAAAATGGTGAAACTTTTTTTGGGCTTCTCACAGCGATATCTCAGCACTCACTTTTTACATATGGGACGGACTAGATTGGAGCGGCAGTATATAGGTGATAGAAAAATGCATAAAAATAAAAAAAAAAACTTCATATAAAAACATATAACATACTTTATATTTTATTACTAATTTTTTGAGAAACTTTCAAGGTGAGAGGGTGGACTTTCGGCTTTTAAATTGCCTGTTATGAATATTGATTTAATGCCTTAATTTGAAATCCCGCTATTTTAAACCCAACAAAGTAAAAAAAAATATGGCATTTAATATTACACTTGAGAATGAATTAATCTTTTATGACAGAAAAATGTATAATTTTCCATCTGAAAATGTGTAAATTTGCCACCGTTGTACTGCCAATTTTTCAGTCTAAATTGAAGTTATATTACATCATAAAAGATGTAATATTAAACATTCCTATTTAACACCTTCCAAATTCACACATTTGCTGATTCGAATGCGCCCTGAATTATTATTCTTAGAGGCCAAACACAAATCTCGTTGGCACTGAAGAGGGTAGAGGAAGTAAAAAATGCCTCTTTATTTTTATTAATTATTTAGGTGAATGTCTGGAGCAACATTTTAAAAGAACGCAGAACAGCATTTTGACAGCTGCAACTATTTTGCAACAGGTGACTATTTAAAAAAAAACTGCAGTGTTGGACTAATGCTGGGGAGACATGCTATTGGTTAACATTCGTTTTTTTTTTGCAAAAGTTCCCTGAAGTTTGAGAATTATTAAAATAGTTATAACTGTCAAAATGCATATCCGCCGTTTCTCGAGTTGCCCCAGATGTAATAAAGATGCAGTCGCTTTCCCATTCTCAACGGTTCCCAAGTAACCATCCAGCACTAAAACAAAAACTTAAACAGCAATATTTCAGCATTCAAATGCATGTTAGTCATGCGACAGCACGTGTAAATGCAAATCAGCACTAAGATTACAGCACTCAGCAATGCTGACTTAGTGCAGCGTAAGTGCTGGTGCTGGCAACTGTGTTTATCAATTTTCATAAAACTGGCATCACGGTCCCGCTCGCGTAAGAAAAGTGAGCGAGATAGAATGTTTTTATGGTAAAATGTCAACATTTGCTCGCCTTTTACTGTAGCTTTTGCTGGTTGCTGAAAAAAGAATGTAAGTATTTTATTCATATTTCAACAATTAATTTTACACAAATATTATCCATTTCCAGAAAACACCCTGGTTGCTCAACTTTTTAGTTTGATAATGATCTGGATATGGAGATATCCTCCATGAGGAAAGTGATCCAGAAGTTCCTGCGACGGAAACCAGCCGGAGCGGTGTTTTTACGGAAGAAGGGACGGCGTAAGGCAGGCTATCAGTGGTCAGAAAAGAACCACCCAGAGGAAAAGAAGTGCTGGCCAAAAAAGTCATATTCCAAGGCACTCTTGACATCACTGAGTATCACTGCTAGAATGGAGTGTTATTTTTCTGGTCTAACATTGAAATAATATTCTCTTTTTCGTTGAATAAAAAATGATTGTTTTTAAAAGTTATTCTTTGATTGATTTAATCTTGAGAAACCATTTGACTCGCAAAAAACTTCATGATGGAGTTAATATAGAAGGCATAAGATGCTCCGAAATCACAAGAATAATCCACTTCCAGTTTAGACGTGAGGATACGGTCTCCAAATCTACCCCCAGCGATGGCAGCCTGCAACTTCTGGTATCACATCCCGAACAATTCATCTTCAGTCAAAAAAATCGAATTCGTAAATCAGTCAGCTGTGTCGGTAATGAAGTACATTGGGAGCAGAAGTAAAGGGAGAGAGAGAAATATTTTTGCCTCTCTCAACTTTTTGACATTTTCTGCAGGGGTGGATAACAACAGTAGGGGCCAGCACTAAATCAGCCGAGAAAAGTCCAAACTCGGCAATTGTTCAGCACTGGAGTAGCTGTAAGTGCTGATGGCAGATAAGCTTTTACTCGCAGCTATAAATGCGCTATCAGTGCTAAATAGTGACCATGTTTTAGTGCTGGATGGTTACTTGGGTTGATTTTTGAAATATTTCTGTAGTGAATTTTGACATTTCTCACAACAAAGTCGAATCTCGTCGAAAATTACAATTGTGGCAGATTTGTTGTGAAACTTTGCATCACACAAATTTAGCGAAACATGCCAGGCTGTCAATTGGCACAGAAGAGTCTAACAGTTGAAAATGGGAATGCGACTCGTGTGTTTTGCGCATGTTTCATAACGCCTGTGAAACATTTCAAAAGCTCCCTCTGCTTTATCGATTCTTTCGTTTTCTCTCACACAATCGTCATGTTTTGAAAGCTTAATGCTACGTCATTTGTGACAATCCCACCCCGAAATACGTCAATAACGATCAAAACATAAACAAAACATGCTGAGCAGTTGTTTTGTTCTGCTCTTCGTTGTTTATTTCGTGCGTAGTAAGCTTACTGAAAGGTCACAACAAAGAGAGGACTTCCGTATGAATGGATTGACGCGAGTAAATCTTTTAATTTAGTTAGACAATTGAGCAGCTAGAATGTCAAAATCGGTGCTAGTTTTATGTATAGTGCTTAGTTTAGGCTTCGCCAGTGCCTTTAAGCCGGTCGTGATCATCCACGGCATCCTGACCGGGGCGGAAAGTATGGTCATAATTCACGAAGAAATACAAAGGGTATTTTTGATGAACGCAATTGCTGGTGGTAATTGAACGGAGGATGAGTCATTGACAAGTTTATTCTTGATTTGCAGTATCATCCGGGTACGCTGGTGTACAACACTGACCGATATGCTGGCTGGTCGAGCTTGGAGAATGCGTGGCACCAGGTGTTCGAGTTCCAGAATGACTTGCAGCAGATTTGTAAGGACCATCCGGATGGAGTTATTCTACTCGGATACTCCCAAGGAGGACTTATGGCTAGGGCTGTTCTGCAGATATATCCAGATCACTGCGTGAAGAAGTTTATATCACTCAGCTCTCCGCAAGCTGGACAGTATGGGAGTAAGTTTCAATTTAAATGGATGAATATCAAAAAACTAAACAGATTTCCTTATTTTAGCCGACTTCCTTCACCTAATTTTCCCTTCACTGATGGCCAAAACGGCCTACCAGCTGTTCTACACGTACGTCGGCCAGCACACTTCGGTGGGAAATTACTGGAATGATCCCCACCATCAGGATCTTTTCGAGCAATTCAGTATCTTTCTGCCCTACATCAACAACGATCTTCCATCGACCAACTCGAGTCAATTCAGGGACACGCTGCTGAAGCTAGATCAAATTATCCTTATTGGTGGGCCCGACGATGGAGTCATAACGCCCTGGGAGTCGAGCCATTTCGGGTATTACAACGGGACGGACGATGTGATTCCGTGCAAGCAACGAAAAATCTACCTCGAAGATCGCATCGGACTGAAGACGCTGGATGAGGACGGTCGGTTGAAGCTGATCACGATGGCCGGGGTGAAGCATTTTGACTGGCATTTGAACGTGGATGTGATTCGGAAAGTTATTCTGCCATATCTTGACTAAACGGTGATGTGCTCTTATATTATTGTGTATGTTTTGTGTGTTTTTGTTCAATTTTATTGCAATAGAAACAGCATGTTAGTAAATTGAAAACTATGGTGATGTTGATAACGATCAATAGTAAATATTAGACTGATTCCTTAAAATACAGTATTGTGTTTTATTAGATGGGTAATTCTCCGCCAACTCACACAGCAGTTGCCCCGACCCCTCTTCGATTTGCGTGAAACATTGTCCTAAGGGGTAACTTTTGTCCCTGATCACGAATCCAAGGTCCGTTTTTTGATATCTCGTGACGGAGGGGCGGTACGACCCCTTCCATTTTTGAACATGCGAAAAAAGAGGTGGTTTTCATTAATTTTCAGCCAGAAACGGTGATGAGATAGAAATTTGGTGTCAAAGGAACTTTTATGTAAAATTAGACGATCGATTTGATGGCGTACTCAGAATTCCGAAAAAACGTATTTTTCATCGAAAAAAACACTAAAAAAGTTTTAAAAATTCTCCCATTTTCCGTTACTCGACTGTAAAAAATTTTGGAACATGTCATTTTATGGGAAATTTAATGTACTTTTCAAATCTACATTGACCCAGAAGGGTCATTTTTCAGAACAAAATTTTCATTTTAAAATTTCGTGTTTTTCTAACTTTGCAGGGTTATTTTTAGAGTGTAACAATGTTCTACAAAGTTGTAGAGCAGACAATTACAAAAATTTTGATATATAGACATAAGGGTTTGCTTATAAACATCACGAGTTATCGCGATTTTACGAAAAAAAGTTTTGAAAAAGTTACTTTTTGCGTTTCTCTTTGTTTCGTCGTCCGTGTCTGTCGCGGGTGACCATGAATGGCCATGATCGATGACGACCAACTTTTTTTCGTAAAATCGCGATAACTCGTGATGTTTATAAGGAAACCCCTTATGTCTATATATCAAATTTTTTGTAATTGTCTGCTCTACAACTTTGTAGAACATTGTTACACTCTAAAAAATAACCCTGCAAAGTTAGAAAAAACACGAAATTTTAAAATGAAAAATTTTGTTCTAAATGAAAAAATGACCCTTCTGGGTCAATGTAGATTCGAAAAGTACATTAAATTTCCCATAAAATGAGATGTTCCAAAATTTTTTACAGTCAAGTAACGGAAAATGGGAGAATTTTTAAAACTTTTTAGTGTTTTTTCGATGAAAATACGTTTTTCGGAATTCTGAGTACGCCATCAAATTGGGCGTCTAATTTTACATAAAAGTCCCTTTGACACCAAATTTCTATCTCATCACCGTTTCAGGCTGCAAATTATTGAAAAACACCTCTTTTTTCGCATGTTCAAAAATGGAAGGGGTCGTACCGCCCCTCCGTCACGAAATATCAAAAAACGGACCTCGATTTCGTGATCAGGGACAAAAGTTACCCCTTAGGACAAAGTTTCACGCAAATCGAAGAGGGGTCGGGGCAACTTTTCCCGATTTCGTGTGAGTGGGTAGAGAATTACCCAGATTCTAACTGAGAAAAACAGCTGCACATAAAGTTTAACATCAATACAGTCCAGACTAGATTATCCGAAGGCCTCGGAATAAATTTTCTTGGGATAATCGCAACTCAAAATAGATTTTTTTCCATTTGCTTATTTTTGATTGTCGAGCTTCAGTATGACCTCTAAATAACTCTTAATTGATAAAAAAAAAAATCCGAGATGGCAGTGATACAATATTGTATTTTTTATTTTTTTTTCATCATTCGATTAGCCGAAGTCCCATAGAAACCTTCGGATAACCGAAACATCAGATAGTCGAGACATTGGATAATCGAGTCTGGACTGTACACAGAACTGATGAAATATTTCCATTTGGAGTTATTTGTAGATAATCTCACTAGCTAAGCACAGATGGCGTTAGTCAAAGAGTAAATTTACGGGTAAGAGGTACAACGGCATCTAGTGGTGTATAGTGTAAGCTAGGCTGTGAAATATAACGACAGGATAAAGTAAGTATGTAATGGATGAAATATTTCATCAGTCAGAAACAGAAGTAACAAGCAATGTTGTAAGTTTCTTAATGAGAACGTCAGCGATCTACCGGTGGATACTTTTCTACCACAGTTTTTTGTGTGATCAATGTGGTTGATGTTTTGGTGGATTTTTGACAGTTCGAATTATTTCAAGAAAATCCACCGCGGTTAACCAAATCAAATTAACAAAAGCCCTATGATTTTTACTTAACACCTAAGAGTATTATTGAACTTACAATTTTGCCTGATTGTTTGGAAACGTTCCATCGGTAGGATTTATTATCTCATGTCGGTAATAAGTTAGGCGGGGTTTGAAACTACTTCCTTAAATGTCATCCTGACATGTATCATTAAATTTTTGCGATTAAACCCTTCCAAAAAAAAACCACCAAAATTGTAAGTTCAACAATTACACTATAAACTCCAAAGCTCGAGAAAAAGGGGAAAGTAAAATTCTCCCTTTTCCTTAAGCTTGGGAATTTTTGAGATAAAGATAAAAAAAATTCTGCGCTGTAAATATTTTGACAAAATCTGTTCTACAATTTGCTAAGAATAGTATTTTTTACGTCATGAAGATGAAGGAAATTTCAGAAGAAAATTTCAATAATGTTTAATTTTTTAACATAGAAATCAACCAACTGAAAAAATTACACAATTTAAAATGTAAGAGGCTGTTTCTCAGCTACCAGCAGTCCGATCAACAATGTCTAAAAGGTAAAATTATAGGAAGTTTACTCAGATTTCAAACAATTTATTTTGTAGTTGTGTATTTCTTTCATAAAGTGTTTTTAAATTAAAAAAAAAGTTTAAAACGCCTGTATTTTGTAAACCGCTAACTTTATCAAAAATGGTGATAGGTCATTCTATTGCAAATTGGATTTTGAAGAAAAATTACGGAAAAGTTTCATTTTCAAACATTGAAAAATGAAAAAAAAAATAGTTGTGCTTATTGGTGGACTAAAAGCACTAATTTTTAACAAAATTTTAAATTAAAGAGCTATTTCTCGAAACCAGCAATTTTATCAACAAAGTCTGGAATGGAAAATTTTAGTAAATTTTCTCAGCTTTTCGAAAATACATTTTGCAGTAGTGCTTAACCATCATGAATTATTCTTAAATTGAAAAAAAATGTATCAATAATAAAACAAACTTCAAAATGTTTGTAACTTAAAAACAGTCAAAATCAAAAAAATCAAAATCAAATAATTCGCTCTACAGCATTGCCTTGGCGTTCTCGATTGCGAGATTCCTTCTCGAAGCTGGGTGTCCGAAGGCTTGATTGTTGAGGCAATTGCAAACCTCTTTTTACACCTTAGCTTCCATCCACCCCGGGATTCGAACTGACGACCTTTGGATTGTTAAGTCCAACTGCCAACCAGCGACTCCATCGAGACAGGACCCAAGGAGACGACTCCTACACCTGGACTGAGCTAACGACCTAACCTCTCTAGGTTAGTCCGGGGCCAACATTTACTTCCCGTCCGACGGAAGGCGTGATCAGACAAATCTCGTCTCGAAAATCCCACCGGGACCGTCTGGGATCGAACCCAGGCCGACTGGGTGAGAGGTAATCACGCTTACCCCTACACCACGGTCCTATAATAATAATAATAAAAAAACAGCATGCTGAAAAAAGGCGCCTTTTCTCAAATGGTCCCATCAATATAAGAAATCCATGGCGTATAGTACCTGTTGAAAAAGTGCTCTTGATTTGAAATAAGCCCGAAGAAAGCGCACTGTGTTTTGGATTGATTAGTATAATGTGCTGCCATAAACTATCAACCCAATAAATATTTTTACGCCACGTGTACTCCAGTGTGTTAATTAGCGCAAATTATTTAATTCATATCGCTAATCAAAGAGCACCGACCCCCCAACCCGCCACGGCTTTCTTTCCAAATTTGTCCGTACTGTCAACCCTTTTTTCTCATCATTTCGAGGGCAGTCGAGCGTTGCACTCTTAAAACCACGGGTTAAAATCCAGAACCCATGAACCAAGAGGGTGTAAATAGTCAGGCGGGCCTTGTTGCGCTATTTTAGTAGCACACCCCGGGACTGAGTCGTCGCGGTCGCGGTCAGCTGCAAGCTCAAATAAAAAGGGTTATTTATGACTAAATTACTGATTATATCGTCGTTTGTTTATGATAGGCGAACCGACAAAGGATGGCTGGCTGGTGGCCGCGTGCAGCAATCTGCCCGTTAGGACTGGCCGAGCGGCGCTGTTTGCACAAGGACTCCCATCAAGTCGATGAGAACCACTCCTTGATTTCTTCCTGATTGCACTCGGATGGGGCCACTCACTTTGGCTTGGGGTTAACCCTTTCGCACTGTGATGTAAATTTGGCTTGGGGTTAACCCTTTCGCACTGTGATGTAAATTTGGAAACATTGTGAATCGCATTCCAACAAAAAACAAAAAACAAAAAACAAAAAACAAAAAACAAAAAACAAAAAACAAAAAAAACAAAAACCAAAAACAAAAAACAAAAAACAAAAAACAAAAAACAAAAAACAAAAAACAAAAAACAAAAACAAAAAACAAAAACAAAAACAAAAAACAAAAAACAAAAAACAAAAACAAAAAACAAAAACAAAAACAAAAACAAAAAACAAAAAAAAAAAACAAAAACAAAAAACAAAAAACAAAAAACAAAAACAAAAACAAAAAACAAAAAACAAAAAACAAAAAACAAAAAACAAAAAACAAAAAACAAAAAACAAAAAACAAAAAACAAAAAACAAAAAACAAAAAACAAAAAACAAAAAACAAACAACAAAGTTTCTCAACTTTCAATCTCAATCTTGCAATTATCAATTTGAATAGAAGCAAGTACATTGGTCTTTGTAATTCTGTTAGCCTGCGAATCAACCAAATAATCATATATTTTCAAACCACCACTATCACCAAGCTCCATTGTGTCCAGTGTGACGATTATTATTAGCATAAATGACCCGAGCCATGTCTGGGGTTTCTCCCCTTCCCTAACCCCCTCTAAAAGCGACCACACCTTGCGGACCAGATAGCGTCGAAAATTGAATCCGATTTCAACGTAAATGAGTTTATTTGCGAACCATTATTCCCTGGTCGAAACCGAAACATCGATCCACTCCAAAACGGGGAGTGGCACCGCTGCCCCCACCTTACTAACCCGGTGGATGGGGGGTTTAGTTGTACCAAAATTTTCCAATTTGCCACCAGGCTGGTTGGTTTGTTGGTTGGATTTTTTCACCATTTCTATGATGAGGTGGCGCACTATTTGGCATTCAAATTTCATTAATTAATAACATTTCGGTAGGGCAGTCGCTGGAGACCTGACACGCCACCAAATTGCCACCAGACTCTCGAATGAATAGTCATATTCGGTATTGCAAATTATAAATGCGCCTATTGCTGGTGGCGGGTTAAATTGGACGGGTGCCTGGGTCACACGGTGAGTATTTATGTTGATTTATAAGTGGGACATAATCTGCTGGGAGTGTATGGTGTGAGGAATGTTTGCGTATTAGGTATTAGAAAATGGAAATATTGTAGACTTGTTTTTAGCAATAATTTATGAGTTGTTGATGGAACTTTTTCTTGATGAAAGAAACAGCGCATATAGTAAATTATAGTTTCAGTAAAGATTAAATGTTTCCTTATCTGCTTATGAGCAAATCCAGCTCATATCAAATGAAAATCACCAGGGATCTGGCGATTTTTGTTTTGTCATTTTTATATAAAAAAAAATCATTTTTATATGACCGACTTGATTTTTCAGTCTCGTAAATATTTTCACTGCCGGGACCGTGGTGTCGGCCTGTCAGCCTGGGTTCAATCCCAGACGGTCCCGGTGGCATTTTTCGAGACGAGATTTGTCTGATCACGCCTTCCGTCGGACGGGAAGTAAATGTTGGCCTCGGACTAACCTAAAAAAGGTTAGGTCGTTTGCTCAGTCCAGGTGTAGGTGTAGGAGTCGTCTGCCTGGGTCCTGCCTCGGTGGAGTCGCTGGTAGGCAGTTGGACTAACAATCCAAAGGTCGTCAGTTCGAATCCCGGGGCGGATGGAAGCTAAGGTGTAAAAAGAGGTTTGCAATTGCCTCAACAATCAAGCCTTCGAACACCTAGTTTCGAGTAGGAACCTCGCAATCGAGAACGCCAAGGCAATGCTGTAGAGCGAATAGGGGAAATAAACCCATTTTAAGCCTAATAAGCGGTCTTGTTTGAATGATGCTGTATAATCTGGAGTGTTCCTTGAAATTCAGTAAAACCAAGTACACCAACGAGTAGAGCAACTTTTTGTGAACATTTCTGTTTATTTTCACCTTTATTAAAAGTTATGCTATTCCTTTTACAAGCATTTTAAATTTTTTTTTCAAAAACGCATTCTAATCAGTCGTGTGCATTGGGCCAAGCCCATTTTTCTATTTTCAGCTTAGTTCTTTTTTTTCTCCCAACGCTCGTTTGGGTCTGCTTCGTGCTGCCAAAATTGATGAAATTTTGAGCGAACACTCACGAAAAGTAGTATTTATAGAGAAAGTTTCCTGGCAACACCACAAGCGCTGCTGGTGGTGTTGGTGGCCACCCTTTGTTCTTCATTTGCCTTCGCTTCTCGCTCAGTTTTCTTCAGCCTTCGATTGGAATGGATGGTCAAAATTAAAACGTCAAAAGACTTAGCGCGTTTGTTTTTTTGATGGCGCTTGCTAATTATTTACATGTTTCGGGATTATTTTTCAAGTGAGTGACTAACTAGTGGGGAAAAGAACATGTTGCCGGTAGTTGGAAGCAATTTTATATCTTAAGCGCTTTGAAATCGTTAGCGCAAGTGAAAAGATATTGATGGCGACTTTCGTTAAGCAGTTAAGCTACCATCTTGCATGTGGATGTGTGTGCCACCAAAATGATAAAATGATGAGAAATGGTCTCAGTGTCTTGCGAACCTTCGTGGTGAACGGACACTAGAGCTGCGGTATTTTTTACTACCTAAGCTCAGAGTTATTTCAAACAAAATTCACAGTCTTTTTAAAGACTACCTGAGTTACTTTCCAAAATTCTAAACAGTCTTTTCAAGACTAACCCCACCTGAAATTTTGTTGTATTTTACAAACGAAGCCATCTTTTAAGAGAACTTTGCTTGCAAAATGCGTCAAAACAAAGGTAAACGCAAATCTTCTGAAGATTTGATCGTTACGTCGGTGAAGCGTTTGAACGCTAAACCGGCTAACGGAAACAGAAAAAGAAAACAGCCTCTTCTGAGGTCTGATTCTGATTCTGAAAGTGAGGTCAATCCTCCAATTCCATTGACAAACAGTTTCGGTGTTTTATCCGAAACTGTGGACAAGGATCCTTCTCCTCGTACTGAGCCTTCTGCCGTCGAGAAACGAGTAAAGGCTCCGCCAATTGTAGTGACTTCCGTCTCCGATTTGGCCAGCTTTCGAACGCAACTGAAGAATTGCAAGGAAACTTGCAATTTAAAGGTTTCGTTTCAGCTTGGCCGAAGAGGAGAATGTCGCTTGTTGACGGAATCTTTACAAGATCACCAAACTTTTGTTGGTTATTTGAAAAACCACAAACACAATTTCTACACGTATGAGACCAAGAATGCTCGTCCATTCAAGGCGGTCCTGAAAGGTCTCTCCAACGACTTGTCGGTGGATGAGATCAAAAACGAACTTAAGGTGTTGCTTGGCTTTGCCCCATCCCAAGTAATACCAATGAAGAAAAAATCAAACGGGAATATTTCTCGCTTTGGTTTGACTTCACAATTTTATCTGATTCATTTCAACAGAAATGAAATCAACAATTTGAAACTTTTGGACAAAGTTCAGTTTTTGTTCCATGTACGGGTAAAGTGGGAGCATTTTAAGAAACATGGCGGTAATGGCCAGAATCTGACCCAGTGCCGGCGTTGCCAGGCATTCGGTCACGGTACTGATCATTGCGCCATGGTTCCAAAATGCATGGTTTGCGGGGATTCTTCTCACGACAAGGACAATTGTCCCGTGAAAGAAGTCACCCAATTTAAATGTGCAAATTGTGGTGGAAATCACAAATCAAATTTCTGGGATTGCCCCATCAGAAAAAGGTTTTGGATTCTCGTGCTAAGCATCAGCCGAAATCCAAACCGAAATTTTCTCAAAGTCAGGTTGTACCTGCATCTTTAAATCAAACGTTCGTGCTGTCTCACTCGAACAATACCCCTACCGTGGAAAAGTTAGGTAACAGCAATGGCATTTCTTATGCCAACGTCGTTTCGGGTTCGGGTTCATCCACGAATTTTAAATCCTCTACCAATTTTCAAATTGGGCAGGTACCTCAAATTTCATTTGAAATTTTTCTGCTGGCAACGCTTTGGGATCTTCTGATCTCGGCGATGTTACGTTTGAAAAATGACTTTTTGCAAAACTCACTGTTTGGTTTGATTCAAACAATGAGTAATGCTACATCCATGATGGAAGCAATCCAGATTGGATTAAAATTTGCGAATGATGTTGTTCTTACCCTGAAGTTTAATCATGGATCTAAGTAATTCCATCAATATTATGAATTTTAATGCTCGCTCTTTAAAAGCGATAGAAAATTAATTTTTCAACTTTTTACGAGTTCATAACGTGCATGTTGCTGTTATAACCGAAACATTTTTAAAAACTGGCACTTATTTGAAAAGTGATCCAGATTATAAAGTTATAACCAATAACAGAATGAATCGAAATGGCGGTGGAGTTGCAATAGTTATCCACCGTAGTATGACTTATAGCACTTTACGTGACTTTAAGTTAAAAGTTATTGAAAGTTTGGGCATTGAACTTGAAACTTCTTTTGGGAAAATTATGATTGCAGCTGCATATTTGCCTTTCCAATGCACTGGGGAAAATAAAAATTATTTCAAAGGGGATTTGAATAAACTTACTCGGCATAGATCTCGATTTTTGATCATCGGTGATTTTAATGCCAAACACCAATCTTGGAATAATTCAAAAGTAAATTCCAATGGTAAAATTCTATTCAGAGATTGCACTTCTGGTCTTTATTCGGTTTTATACCCGAATGGGCCAACTTGCTTTTCTTCTGTTAGAAATCCATCAACAATTGATTTGGTTTTGACAAATCAAAGTCAGTATTGTGGTCCTTTAGTGACTCATGCTGATTTTGATTCTGATCACCTTCCAGTAACTTTTTCACTTTCTCATGAAGCAGTTACCAGACCCAATAGTTCTGTGTTTAATTATCACAAAGCTAATTGGGACAGGTATCAGCATCATATTGAGAATAATTTAAATCATGATTTTGTTTTAGAAACCAAAGCTGATATTGATTCAGCCTTGGAATCTTTAACTAATGCAATTTTGGATGCTAGGAATATTGCTATTCCTAAAGTCCAAGTCAAATTTGATTCTCCCATTATTGATGATGATCTTCAGCTTCTGATTCGTCTGAAAAATGTTCGTCGAAGACAGTATCAACGTTCTCGTGATCCTGCACTGAAGCGAATTCAAAAAGATTTGCAAAAGGTTATTGACCACAGATTCACTCTCCTGCGAAATGAAAAGTTCGCAAGAGATGTCGAACAAATTAAACCTTATTCCAAACCTTTTGGAAACTTTCAAAGGTTCTTAAGAAACCTCAAAACCAATCCCTTCTTTAAAAGATGGCGATAATATTCTATTAACTAATGGGGAGAAAGCTCAAAAACTTGCTCAGCAGTTTGAGAGTGCTCATAATTTCAACTTAAATGTTTTGAGTCCTATTGAAGATCAAATTTCAATAGAATTTCAGAATATTGTTGAACAACAGTTTTCATCAGATGATGTTTTTAATACGGATCTGAATGAAATAAAATCTATTATCAAAAAATTTAAAAATATGAAAGCCCCTGGTGAGGATGGCATTTTTTACATTTTAATTAAAAAATTACCTGATGCAACTTTAAGTAGCTTGGTCAAAATTTGCAACAAATGTTTTGATTTGGCATATTTTCCCAGTAGTTGGAAAAATGCCAAAGTAGTTCCGATTTTGAAACCAGATAAAAATCCTGCTGAAGCCTCAAGCTATCGGCCCATAAGTTTGCTTTCATCTATTAGTAAATTATTCGAAAGAATAATTCTTAATAGAATGATGACGCACATTAATGAAAATTCAATTTTCGCTGATGAGCAGTTTGGATTTCGCCTTGGGCATTCAACTACTCATCAGTTGTTGAGAGTTTCAAATTTAATTCGAAGCAACAAATCTGAGGGCTATTCTACTGGCGCTGCTCTTCTAGACATAGAAAAAGCATTTGACAGTGTTTGGCATAAAGGTTTGATTGCGAAATTGAAAAGGTTTAATTTTCCGATTTATATCGTGAAAATTATTCAAAATTATTTGACGGATCGTACTCTGCAGGTATGTTATCAGAACAGCAAATCTGATCAACTACCTGTACGTGCCGGCGTCCCTCAAGGAAGCATTTTGGGTCAAATTTTATACAATATTTTTACTTCTGACTTGCCTGATTTGCCCCCAGGATGTCAGAAATCACTTTTTGCTGATGATACAAGCATCTCCGCCAAAGGTAGAAGCCTTCGTGTCATCACAAGAAGATTACAAAAAAGCTTGGATATTTTCAAATCTTATTTGAAAGAATGGAAAATTACTCCAAATGCTGCAAAACTCAACTTATTATTTTCCCTCACAAACCAAGGGCTGATTTTCTTAAACCAAAAGTCATCACATTATAAAGATGAATGAGGTAAATTTAAAGTGGGAGGATCAAGTGAAATATCTTGGACTTGCTTTTGACAAAAACCTTACTTACAAGGATCACATTGAAAGTATACAGGTTAAATGTAACAAATATATTAAATGTTTGTATCCCCTTATAAACAGGAATTCTAGACTTTGTCTCAAGAATAAACTGTTAATTTATAAACAAATTTTCAGACCTGCCATGCTTTATGCTGTGCCGATCTGGACAAGCTGTTGCCTAACCAGGAAGAAAAACTTCAGAGGATTCAGAACAAAATTCTGAAAATGATTCTGAAACTTCCTCCCTGGTTCAGCACCAGTGAACTTCATCAATTAGCCGAAGTTGACACTTTGGATGTTATGTCCAATAAGATAATTGATGCATTTCGACAAAAATCATTGCAGTCTTCAGCTGCATTGATCCGTTCTTTATATAGTTTATAAGTTAGTTTTAAGGTATCCCTTTTCCCTTTTGTACATGTAGGACCTCCTACATTTGAAATCACTGAATAGCGAAAGCTAAATATTTCATGAATAAATGAAAGTTGCTAGTATTTAAAATTGAGGTGAAAAGTCATCGATTGTGATTGGACACTCAATAATATTTTAACTGAATGAATGTACATGGAAAAGAAAAACTGAATAAATATAAATTAAAAAAAAAAAAAAAAAAAAATGAGAAATGGTCTCGCAAAATAGAAATTATGATCAAAAGTGCATTAAATTTGATCTTTTTGGCCAGTAAGTGGCATACATTTGCGTGCTTACTCGAGGCGGTGCTGTTGCTGGTAAGTTTACAGCCTAAATAGTATTTTTGGAGCTTTAATCGAGCATCAAACTCTCCATATGACGAAGATAGGTGTTTGATTTGAAAGGGTGTATTTCCCCTAATTTGATTTGATTTTGATATTTTCACTGAAAAGCACTGAGAAATAGCTAAAAAATTGTCAAATACCTATGAAAGTTTGGAACATTTCCTTTCAATTGCGGGTTGAACGAAAATCTTTGATCGGGAAAAATTAAAGATATCATCGTTTGAAGTTTTTGAACTTTTTTTCTATGGGAAGAAATTTCGCCTTTATCAATCTTGTGTTGTTATAAGTTTACGTGGACATGATTTATGGTTCAGATTATATTATTTCGTATGGGAAATGATGCAGGGAACATTTTTCCTGAAGCACGCAAAGTGATTAGAAATAAAACAAAAAAGTTATAAAAGTTTTATGGGAATTTGCGAAATTAACTGTTAAAGTTTGGCACCCTCTTTTCCAAAATCCGCAATGTTTTTGATATTGAAATCATTGTTTTGATGAATTCTCTTTTGATAAATGTTTCTGTGTCAATTAAGTATAAAGTCACTACAGAAAAGTATAATTGGTTGGGTTTATGCTCAATTGTAAGTTACTTTTATCAGTTTTGGATTTTAACTGAATCAATAATTTTTGTGTGAGTTGGGTATCAAACGTACGTTTGCAAGATTTTTTTATATATTTATTAGTCTTAATAATGTTTACAGGATATCTCGAACAAATTTTGAGGTGATATTATAATATTGTTATTGATTATTTGTGGTTTTGTTTATCAAAACATTTGATTTTTGTAAATTTTATTATTTTAAATTAGGCTTCCAAACTGTTTTATTAGCTCATTAATTTGAGATAAACTTAGTGATTTAGCATATATTTAAGCTTTTTACTGATTTGTACACAACATTTTTGTTATTAATAATAGCTGCAACTTCAACTTTGTATTTTTAATACGAATAATATAGCCCAATTGGCCATAAAAATAAGCAAAAGGCAAACAAATAGAAACCCTGTAATTGTATTTAAATGGCAGATCTTAATATCAATATCATGAAAAATGGTTCATGACCTCCGGTGATATTTCGGGTTTCCGGAGGTGGTTTTGGGGTGTTTTTTGTTGATAGAGGAATGAAAACACGATATTTCGGTTTATTGCAATGTTTGTAAAAGTTAGTTTTCCAAGCCTTAAACTTTACAGAATCCAATCACAACATCTATTTCGCCATTACATCGAGTTTCAAGATTGTCCAACTACAATACTAGGCTGGAGAATGTGTCATATATATTTGATAGTTTTCTTGCTATTTCTCCAAAAATACTACTCCCCAAAAAAGACCCCGTGATCTGTAAGACCATACATCCAACTGAAATGCTGTTATAGACAAACTTTTGGGAAATCGCACGAGCTTTTCGGTAAAAATATTTTATTTATTTGTTTTATCAACATTTTAATTTTTAAACCGTTGTATCTTCACAAGGATTGAACTTAGGGCAATGTTCAATATTATGGAGACTTAATGTAAAATTATCTGGAGAATCGATTCTCATTATCGGTTTTGTAAGTTATGTAGGCTTAGTGATTTTTCACGCTCATAAATAGCCAATTTCACGGGACCCCAATTTCAAAACACCAAATTTCACGCAAATTTCGCGGAACGTGAAAAATGTTAAAATAACTCTGATTATCTTTATTTTAAATCATTGAAACTACTTTTTAAGCTTCATTATATATTATTCTTCAATAAACTAAAATAATCTTCACAAAATTTCAACGTGACACAAAAAAATCTCATAAATTTCAAAAATATTTCCGCCTGGTTTTAGCTTTATTTATATTTTAAAACTAAATGTAGGGCATGCGTATTATCATTTCGACGTCGTCGTGCTATCTTGTCGCACCCGCCATTTCGACGTTCCGAGAAAAACGCGTTTTAATGTTTGACCTTGAATAAACGAAAACGAGAGCACGCATTGTAAACAATAACAAACACGTTTTGTTTGGTTGACTATTCTGTGCATTGTCCCGAAGTTTGGCTGTATTTGGTTGCCGGAGTCTCGAGTTATAATTACAAATGTTTACGGTAGTCTCACTTGTACGTGCGTCAAACGCATCCTGACCTGAAATCCCTTTGCCCTTTGTCGCAATTACATCAATTTTTAGGGAGTGACAAGATAGCACGACAAGATTGAAACTACTTTCATATGAAAAGTGACAAAAGTTTTCGGAGCTTTTTTGGTTTTCATTGAATATCTCAGGATTTAAATCGAATTTTGGGGATTTGTGAAGGTCAAAAGATGAGGCATTGTGAGCTGCACAAAATGGCGTTCTTAACCCAATTTGGCCCAAAATGCACGTACGACAAGTTAGCACGATGGCGACGATTTATTGAACTACTTTTTTAATATTCGACAAATAAAGAAAAAACGTCATTGCTTCTGTTTTATCAGTATACATTTTATTGAATTTCATATCAAAGCAAGATTCAACAATCTTGTCCAGCCAAAATGGGTAAAATAATTTGAATTTTCTGCGACATTTAGCCAGCAGCCTTAAAACATATTTTTAAGGATTTCATCTCTCTTTTCAAAAACTCAAAAGGAAAAAATAATATAATTTGTAACGCAATCGAAAATCGGTGGCATATTTAACTTTCAAGGGAATCATCCACCCAAATAATCAAATATCGTTAAAATTAAACAGGATTTTGAATAAAAAAAAGGTGCAGGTGGTTATGTTACACATGACCAGTATGACAAAGAACTTTGCTAGATGATTGTTGAAATTTTCGATTAGAACGTCCGATCCAAATTTCCCCATGATTCCCTTATAATTACACAAGACAACTCTTTTGTGGTCTATTTCGTGGCTCTGAAACAGGCTGTTTGATTTGTAAAGTTTTAAGGCATAATATCAACGTCCTATCGAACTAAGGGGATGAAAATTGCAAGTGGAGCTGAACTGCCCTATTCAGGGCTCTAATTGATTACGAAATAGTTATTCTAAATTTCCAGGAACAGATTTCAGAAGTTTAACAGTCATTTTTCCCCAACTCTTATGGTTCGGCAAATGTCCCCCCATCGGAACATCCCCGGGGCCTCCGGCCACTCCGGATTGTGGCCACTACTGCTGAAATATCAAATTTCATGTCCAGTATCAAAATCCATAAAGTTTGATACCCATATTGCCCCAACTCTTATGGTTCGGCAAATGCCCCCCCATCGGAACATCCCCGGGGCCTCCGGCCACTCCAGGTGGTGGCCACTACTGCCGAAATGTCAAATTTCATATCCAGTATCAAAAACCCTAAAGTTTGATACCCATATTGCCCCAACTCTTATGGTTCCGCAAATGTCCCCTTATCGGAACATCCGCGGGGCCTCCGGCCACTCCGGATTGTGGCCACTACTGCCGAAATGTCAAATTTCATGTCCAGTATCAAAAACCCTAAAGTTTGATACCCATATTGCCCCAACTCTTATGGTTCCGCAAATGTCCCCCTATCGGACCATCCGCGGGGCCCTCCGGATTGTGGCCACTACTGCTGAAATGTCAAATTTCATGTTCAGTATCAAAAACCTTAAAGTTTGATACCCATATTGCCCCAACTCTTATGGTTCGGCAAATGTCCCCCTATCGGAACATCCCCGGGGCCTCCGGCCACTCCAGGTGGTGGCCACTACTGCCAAAATGTCAAATTTCATGTGCAGTATCAAAAACCCTACAGTTTGATACCCATATTGCCCCAACTCTTATGGTTCGGCAAATGTCCCCCCATCGGAACAGCCGCGGGGCCTCCGGCCACTCCGGATTGTGGCCACTACTGCCGAAATGTCCAATTTCATATCCAGTATCAAAAACCCTAATGTTTGATACCCATATTGCCCCAACTCTTATGGTTCCGCAAATGTCCCCCCATCGGAACATCCGCGGGGCCTCCGGCCACTCCGGATTGTGGCCACTACTGCCAAAATGTCAAATTTCATGTGCAGTATCAAAAACCCTAAAGTTTGATACCCATATTGCCCCAACTCTTATGGTTCGGCAAATGTCCCCCCATCGGAACATCCGCGGGGCCTCCGGCCACTCCAGGTGGTGGCCACTACTGCCGAAATGTCAAATTTCATATCCAGTATCAAAAACCCTAAAGTTTGATACCCATATTGCCCCAACTCTTATGGTTCGGCAAATGTCCCCCCATCGGAACATCCGCCGGCCACTCCGGATTGTGGCCACTACTGCCGAAATGTCAAATTTCATATCCAGTATCAAAAACCCTAAAGTTTGATACCCATATTGCCCCAACTCTTATGGTTCGGCAAATGCCCCCCCATCGGAACACTCCGGATTGTGGCCACTACTGCCAAAATGTCAAATTTCATGTGCAGTATCAAAACCCTAAAGTTTGATACCCATATTGCCCCAACTCTTATGGTTCGGCAAATGTCCCCCATCGGAACATCCGCGGGGCCTCCGGCCACTCCAGGTGGTGGCCACTACTGCCGAAATGTCAAATTTCATATCCAGTATCAAAAACCCTAAAGTTTGATACCCATATTGCCCCAACTCTTATGGTTCGGCAAATGTCCCCCCATCGGAACATCCGCCGGCCACTCCGGATTGTGGCCACTACTGCCGAAATGTCAAATTTCATATCCAGTATCAAAAACCCTAAAGTTTGATACCCATATTGCCCCAACTCTTATGGTTCGGCAAATGTCCCCCCATCGGAACATCCGCCGGCCACTCCGGATTGTGGCCACTACTGCCGAAATGTCAAATTTCATATCCAGTATCAAAAACCCTAAAGTTTGATACCCATATTGCCCCAACTCTTATGGTTCGGCAAATGCCCCCCCATCGGAACATCCGCGGGGCCTACGGCCACTCCGGATTGTGGCCACTACTGCCAAAATGTCAAATTTCATGTGCAGTATCAAAAACCCTAAAGTTTGATACCCATATTGCCCCAACTCTTATGGTTCGGCAAATGTCCCCCCATCGGAACATCCGCGGGGCCTCCGGCCACTCCAGGTGGTGGCCACTACTGCCGAAATGTCAAATTTCATATCCAGTATCAAAAACCCTAAAGTTTGATACCCATATTGCCCCAACTCTTATGGTTCGGCAAATGTCCCCCCATCGGAACATCCGCCGGCCACTCCGGATTGTGGCCACTACTGCCGAAATGTCAAATTTCATATCCAGTATCAAAAACCCTAAAGTTTGATACCCATATTGCCCCAACTCTTATGGTTCGGCAAATGCCCCCCCATCGGAACATCCGCGGGGCCTCCGGCCACTCCGGATTGTGGCCACTACTGCCGAAATATCCAATTTCATATCCAGTATCAAAAACCCTAAAGTTTGATACCCATATTGCCCCAACTCTTATGGTTCGGGAAAAGTCCCCCCACCGGAACATCCGCGGGGCCTCCGGCCACTCCGGATTGTGGCCACTACTGCCGAAATGTTCAATTTCATGTCCAGTATCAAAAACCCTAAAGTTTGATACCCATATTGCCCCAACTCTTATGGTTCCGCAAATGTCCCACTATCGGACCATCCGCGGGGCCCTCCGGATTGTGGCCACTACTGCTGAAATGTCAAATTTCATGTTCAGTATCAAAAACCTTAAAGTTTGATACCCATATTGCCCCAACTCTTATGGTTCGGCAAATGTCCCCCTATCGGAACATACCCGGGGCCTCCGGCCACTCCAGGTGGTGGCCACTACTGCCAAAATGTCAAATTTCATGTGCAGTATCAAAAACCCTAAAGTTTGATACCCATATTGCCCCAACTCTTATGGTTCGGGAAAAGTTCCCCTATCGGAACACCCGCCGGGGACTCCGGCCACTCCAAGTGGTGGCCAATTCCAATTCCCGCTCATGCCGGCTGGCATGTTTTAGCGTGTCCATGCCTCCAGGCTATCTGCTCCCGGGCCTCCAGGCCGTCTGCAAACAGGCCACCAGGCCATCTGCTCCTGATGTGTTCTCGTCGACGGCCAGCAACAGACTGAATTTTCGGGACCGACCGAGCCGAGTTTTGTTAATTTAGATCGGGGACGTATGCCCCGCCTTTTTGCACCCATTCTCCTACATCTCCTTATTCGCTTTTGCCGCGTCGACGATCCGAAAATTATGAGGTAGAGTGGGGTGATTTTAGATACATCAATCTCACGTCTCTATATTGACTGATTGGGAAACGTTTGTTCAACCAACCAGCGTGCACCAAAAAGAGGGGAAATTTGCCGAGAGGGGAATTCGTTACGTAACGTTTTCGCTTCGCGAAAATTTTGGATTGACACCCCGTATAGAAACCTTAGGACAAAGTTCTTTGTCAAAACTGAAATGTTTTTAAAGGGTGATTTCAAAGATGAAAAATACTCTTCATTTTATTAAGGATAAAACAAAGCTTATTTCTTTTAATTAAATAGTAGTAAAATTTAACTAAAGCAACAAAAATATTACTAAATTTTGATAGTTTCTAAAAAAAGAAAAATCCAAACAATTCTTCAAATGATTCATATGAAGCTTTTCCATTGAAAACTTATAAAATTTACTTAAATAGTCTTTATGGTTAAAATATTGATGTTATGTGAAGAAAAACATTTCAGGCAGAATATTTTGAATAAAAAAATCGTGACATCATAAAAAAATATAATTTTTAGAAATAAAAATTTAAAAATCTTATTGATGTGGCGTGTATGTTTATTTCAGTATGTTTTTTTTTTCAGAAAGCACGCCCAATTTCCTACAAGTTTGTCTTTGACGACTTTTTCATTTGATGCAACGGCTTCGAGGTATTTACGGTACCTCGAAATACAAAATACAAAATAAAGATAAAGATATTCTTGAAATACCTCTAAAATCAGCGATGATCTTAAAATTTGATTTCACACCAGGCGATCTCCTCATTTATTTTTTCTTTCAAACCCACGATTAATTCAGCACTACAAACAATCATGTTTCTTCTCTATGCTTCCTTCACTATTGTCATCTTCGTCGTCGCCGTTGATGCTCCACGTTTGTAGCCTTTTTCGCAACACTCGAATCCATTAATATCAATTTGGAAATCGTTTTTGATGAAACAGAGTTCACCGTGCGGGGTCACAACGCTCCACCACGACGGTCTCACCCAAAGCCATGAAGTGGACGTTAATTGCTCATATCCGCTGAGCTACTACAGTGAGTTAGTGGCACCAAAGACAATCTGCTGCTGCTGATGTCCACATTTAGAACGTCACGATGTTGCTTTTTGAAATGGGTAATTCTCCGCCAACTCACACAGCAGTTGCCCCGACCCCTCTTCGATTTGCGTGAAACTTTGTCCTAAGGGGTAACTTTTGTCCCTGATCACGAATCCGAGGTCCGTTTTTTGATATCTCGTGACGGAGGGGCGGTACGACCCCTTCCATTTTTGAACATGTGAAAAAGAGGTGTTTTTCAATAATTTGCAGCCTGAAACGGTGATGAGATAGAAATTTGGTGTCAAAGGGACTTTTATGTAAAATTAGACGCCCGATTTGATGGCGTACTCAGAATTCGAAAAACGTATTTTCATCGAAAAAACACTAAAAAGTTTTAAAATCTCCCATTTTCCGTTACTCGACTGTAAAAATTTTGGAACATGTCATTTTATGGGAAATTTAATGTACTTTTCGAATCTACATTGTCCCAGAAGGGTCATTTTTCATTTAGAACAAAATTTTTCATTTTAAAATTTCGTGTTTTTTCTAACTTTGCAGGGTTATTTTTTAGAGTGTAACAATGTTCTACAAAGTTGTAGAACAGACAATTACAAAAATTTTGATATATAGACATAAGGGGTTTGCTTATAAACATCACGAGTTATCGCGATTTTACGAAAAAAAGTTTTGAAAAAGTTGGTCGTCATCGATCATGGCCGTTCATGGTCACCCGCGACAGACACGGACGACGAAACAAAGAGAAACGCAAAAAGTAACTTTTTCAAAACTTTTTTTCGTAAAATCGCGATAACTCGTGATGTTTATAAGCAAACCCCTTATGTCTATATATCAAAAATTTTGTAATTGTCTGCTCTAAAACTTTGTAGAACATTGTTACACTCTAAAAAATAACCCTGCAAAGTTAGAAAAAACACGAAATTTTAAAATGAAAAATTTTGTTCTAAATGAAAAATGACCCTTCTGGGACAATGTAGATTCAAAAGTACATTAAATTTCCCATAAAATGACATGTTCCAAAAATTTTACAGTCGAGTAACGGAAAATGGGAGAATTTTTAAAACTTTTTAGTGTTTTTCGATGAAAATACGTTTTTCGGAATTCTGAGTACGCCATCAAATCGGGCGTCTAATTTTACATAAAAGTCCCTTTGACACCAAATTTCTATCTCATCACCGTTTCAGGATGCAAATTATTGAAAATCACCTCTTTTTTCGCATGTTCAAAAATGGAAGGGGTCGTACCGCCCCTCCGTCACGAGATATCAAAAAACGGACCTCGGATTCGTGATCAGGGACAAAAGTTACCCCTAAGGACAAAGTTTCACGCAAATCGAAGAGGGGTCGGGGCAACTTTTCCCGATTTCGTGTGAGTTGGTAGAGAATTACCCAAATGATAAACAAAGTATGATTCATCTGAGAGTTGGAGCATCGCGATGCTGACCAAAGCAATCAAAATAAATTGAACCAAAGTGACACGTTTGGATTTGAACGGTGTCATCCCCCGTCCAACCCCCAAACTTAACCACTATATTCTTGGAGTCGATTCGTTTTAATCCTTTGGTCGCCGGAATGGGTCCCCCGGGGGCCACCCTCCAGCGTGGAAGACGGGGACGACACCGTTTGTCTTACTCTGGTAACTTCCAGATCGCGTGACAGTTCACCTTCGTTAGTTATGGGAAACGCTATCAACCGAGACAGCCCCAATAAATTGTACATCTCTCAGCACGGCTATTTGGGGTCGACTCTCCGCAGGTCGGTCCAAAACGAACGATATCAATAATGTCAATTTGTCTCCCCGGGAAACTCCACATTCTGTGGAATATCTGCGGGGACCGCGAGAATGGAGAATGATTTTTATTTTTACCGTGAAAATGTCAGCCAATAGCAGCCACAGGCTCAATCGAATGCGGGATTTTTGTTCTGCGGAGGGTGGTGCTTATAAACAAGTAGGGGAAATATACCCTTTCTCAGCCTATTTCTATTATCGGCCTATCAGCACTTTGACCATGAATTACAGCTTTTGTAAAGTGTTTTTGACTGTTCCAAAGTAACAAACAGCTCAAATAAAAGTGAGCAAGCAACTCTCCATTGTTGATGTATCAAAAAATGTTGACTTAATAGCCGAAAACCGCAAAAGTGATTAGAATTGGTCGAACGGCTTAGAGTGATTAAAATGGGTATATTTCCCCTACCGAAATGAGGATAAGTGGTTTTGCTGGGAAGCTTTTTATTTCCTGTCCCTCCCAAATCGTTACAATCTTTACCGGCAAATGGATGTGGATGAGGGTGATTCGCAAATTGTGTAGATCTGATGAATAAATTGTCAGCTTTAATAATTTTATTAAACACTTATTTTCACACGGTTTTTCGGGAATCTTACTAAAATTTAGTTACCAAATCCTAAAAAAACTAGTTGTTTTTTCAACACAAGATTTTTATAGTC
This sequence comes from Culex quinquefasciatus, assembly GCF_015732765.1. Lineage (NCBI taxonomy): Eukaryota > Metazoa > Arthropoda > Insecta > Diptera > Culicidae > Culex > Culex quinquefasciatus. Next base: position 134,770,659 of record NC_051862.1, on the reverse strand, counting down.
CAAAATCCTAAAAAAATCCTGGATTTGATAGCCGGAACCGGTTCCAAAAACTAGGAAATCTAGCTAGAAAGTTTCTGCTCGAACCTAGGAGTCCGAAGGCTTGAATGGGGAGAGCACCCAAACCTCTTTTTACTCCAAGGAACCTTCCACCCCAGTTTTTGACCTGACGACCTTTGGATTGCGAGTCCAACCGCCGCCAGCGATTCCACCGGAGTAGGCTTGGTTTGGTGTGTTGTTTGTACTTACGGTTTACTCCTACACCTAGAATGATAACGGCCTAACAACCAAGGCCGGGACCGACATTTTACTTCCTCATCCGATGGAAGGTTGGAGCAGATAGGAATCGAACCCAGAATCATTCGCTTACAAAGCGGACTGCGTAACCATTCGGCCACACGCTGCCACTGAATTTAACTTAATTAAACTTAATTTAACTTAATTAAACTTAATTTAACTTAATTTAATTTAATTTAACTTAATTTATATTAATTTAATTTAACTTAATTTAACTTAATTTAACTGAATTTAACTGAATTTAACTGAATTTAACTGAATTTAACTGAATTTAACTGAATTTAACTGAATTTAACTGAATTTAACTGAATTTAACTGAATTTAACTGAATTCAACTGAATTTAACTGAATTTAACTGAATTTAACTGAATTTAACTTAATTTAACTTAATTCAACTTAATTTAACTTAATTTAACTTAATTTAACTTAATTCAACTTAATTTAACTTAATTTAACTTAATTTAACTAAATTCAACTTAATTTAACCTTATTTAACTTAATTTAACTTAATTTAACTTAATTTAACTTAATTTAACTTAATTTAACTTAATTTAACTTTATTTAACTTAATTTAACTTAATTTTACTTAATTTAACTTAATTAAACTTAATTTAACTTAATTTAACTAAATTTAACTTAATTTAACTAAATTTAACTTAATTTAACTTAATTTAACTTAATTTAACTTAATATAACATAATTTAACTGAATTTATCTTAATTTAACTTAAATTAACATAATTTATCTAAATTTAACATAATTTAATTTTATTTAACTTAATTCAACTGAATTTAACATAATTTAACTTAATTTTACTTAATTTAACTTAGTTTAACTTAATTTAACTTAATTTAACTTAATTTAACTTAATTTAACTTAATTTAACTTAATTTAACTTAATTTAACTTATTTTAACTTAATTTAACTTAATTTAACCTAATTTAACTTAATTTAACTGAATTTATCAAAATTTATCATAATTTAAATTAATTTAAGGTAATTTAACCTAATTCAACTGAATTTAACTGAATTTAACTGAATTTAACTGAATTCAACTGAATTTAACTGAATTTAACTGAATTTAACTGAATTTAACTGAATTTAACTTAATTTAACTGAATTTAACTTAATTTAACTCCATTTAACTTAATTTAACTTAAATGCATTTAATTTAACTAAATTTAACTTAATTAAACTAAATTTATCTTAATTTAACTCAATTTAACTTAATTTAACTCAATTTAACTCAATTTAACTTAATTTAACTCAATTTAACTTAATTTAACTTAATTTAACGTAATTTTGCTTAATTTAAGTTAATTTAAATTAATTTGGCTTAATTTATCTATTTTAACATAAATTTACCAAATTAAATTAAATATAACGAAATTCTATCAAATTTAACAAAACTCTAATAAATATACCTAAATAAAAATATATTCAACTTAATTTAACTAAATATTACCACAATTAAATGTGCTCAATATAACTTATTTAATTTCATTTAACATAATTAAACTTAACTCACTTAAGTAAACTTAATTTCATATATTTTAACTAAACTTAACTTATTTTGAATTTATTGTTATTAAATTTAACTTAATTAATTTAACTTAATATTACATAATTTTATTGAATCTAACCAAATTTAGCCAAATTTTACAAAAATTAACTAAAATTTTACTAAATTTAACTGAATTTAACTAAATTTAACAAAATTTACTTAAATTTATTATATTTTGAATAAATCAAACTCATTATGACTTTATTTATTTAAATTTAATCCATTTAAGAGAATTGAACTTAATTTGACTATTTCTCTTAATTAAATCAAATTAAACTTGAATTTGCTTATTGAATTTGAATTTAACTTTTTTTTAAAATTATACTTGATTTAACTAAATTCAAATTGATTTCTTCTTATTTAACATAATTTAATTTAATTAAAATTGATTTAACTTAATTTCAATTAATTTCACTTCATTAAACTTCATCAAACCTAATTAAACTAAATTTAACTGAATTTAACTTAATTTAGCATTACTTGGATCTGTCAAACATTGGCCAATCTATAACAATCTGCAATTAGGGTTAGCTATTTCATCAATCTGAATTTGGTAAATTCACCTGTAATTTTAGCTAACTCAACCGAAAACGGTTTAATCAACTTGAAGTCAGTTATTTGGATTGTTAAATTTTTGATGGAACTCCTATCCGTGTAATATAAACTTTTTTATATTTTTTTAATTTTTGCCCATTTTTTTATCCATGCAACATCTGCCTTGTGCGTCATCCATGGCCCACCCACGCCCGTTTGCTGAGCTCCAAGTAAAACCGCACTAAAAGATGCTCGCTCAACTCTCGATTTACCACAAACAGGTAAGAAACCCATTTCCCACACAGCCAAACAGCACATATTGATATTAGATGCAATTCCCTGCGGCACCATTTGTATTCCAAGTCAGTCAGTACCGGTTTGGACGGGCAGGGAAAGAACGGAAAAGGACAAGTCACCAGCGTCCAACTCTGTTAAACCGTTTGCCGTTAAATATTATTTTATTGAAAGTGTCGTTCGGAAGACGTCGTCCGCAAACCGTTTTTTTTTTGGGGGGTGGGGGGATTGTAACCATTAACAATTTGGCCTGAATGGTAAATAAGGCACTGACGGTGTAGTTGCAACCTTTCGTAATGATTTCGAAAGCGGTTTTATCTGCTTGTTTGGAGGGCGAGGATATGTTTATGTTTGATTTGGTGATATCGAAGTGAATGGCCTGTCGGCACAGAGGATTTAATTTTGTGTGTCATTTGGTCGCAAATTTGATGATCGGTTTTTGCGATTGGATCTGATCATTTTGGAGTAATTTTAGGATACAACTCCTGTCCATTAAATTTTATTGAACTGAATGAAACTGTTCACAGGAAAAAGGATATGGTTATTTGGTCGATTTCTATTTAAAATTAAAGCTTAAGGGTACACAGCAACGAAGGAAGTTGTTGTCTTATTATTCCAAAATTGTCAAACTTACGGACCCAATCCCGCAACAACGCGATTGTAAAATTAGTCAAACTTTGTTGTAAATTTCTTTGTGGACAGTACTTTAGGGGATGAATGAAAAATCATATCGATAGTTCCCGTAGTTTTGAAGATACTAAAATGTCTGTAACAAAAATCTAGGTGCAAAAGCTTTGTTTGATGTGCACCGTTAAATCCGTAAAATGTGAACATTTGAAGCGGAATATTTTCTTGGCCATTGAATTGATCGGACCACGCACTGGACTCACAATCCAGAGGTCACCGGTTCGAATGCCGCTGTGGGCGTCCTAGAAATTCAAAGTGTCAATATGGATATTCGTATCGAATTGATGGATTAAGTTTTAATCAATTCAATATTTAACTAGTTACTAATCAACTCTCCACACAATCGGCCTTTATCAAAACATTTTATTTATTTATATATTTATTTTTCGTTTTGACTAAGATTTCATAGCCAAAGAAGACCTTTGCATAATTGCAATGTTTGATTCATCCATAAAAGTTTCATATAATGTTAGCGACTCTTACCATTAAACAATGTTACAGCGTATTGAAACTTAAAACTCAATTCAATTCAATTGTGTTTTTATTAAAATTTAACTGTTCTGCTCCAGGATGTTACATTTGCAATTCAGAGATTTGGAGAACCTTTCAACTGAGATCAATTCATAAGCCTTTGCAGGGAGGATACATATTTCTAAGTTTAGATTTTGCTAACTGGGTGTTCTTTTAGGGAAAATTAATTTTGAGAAAAAACCCTAGATCTATGAAAAACTTAAAACTCTTTTTGGATAAAATGCACTATTTTCAGGTTATACAGTCTAAACTTGTTTATCGAAGTTTTCTGACCAATTCCATTGAGAAATTCAAATTACGGTCCAGACTCTATTATCCGAGAACTTGGAAAAATTACTTTGGATAATCTTAATACAAAATACTTTGTTATTTGTTGTCTTATTTTGGACTAAAAAAAAGCAAAGCAATCCACTTTAACGACCCCCGGGTCTTTTGTGGTCTCTGTTGCAAGTTTCTGCTCATTTCTGACGTCCGAAGGTTATGTGTGGTGAGTCACCCAAAACCTCTTTTACGCAAATGGACCGACGTTTTACTTCCCCATCCGATAGAAGGCGTGGTCAGGCAAATCTCGTCTCGAAAAATGCCACAGGGTCCATCTGGGATTGAACCCAGGCCATACTGGGGTTCAGAGGCTACCACGCTAACCACTAAACCACCGGACCCGTTGAGCTTAAATATGACTAGACTACGCTGAAATGATTCAGAATTATTAAATCCAAAATGGCGATAATGAAATATTGAAAAGGGTTATTTCATATTTAATAGGTAATATACTACAGTCAACTCTCTGGCTGTCGATCTTCTTGATGTCTATATTGCTCCAGCTGTAAATACAGTTGTCAGTCCCTTCAAGAATTATGCTTTGATTTTTCGTTCTATAATTTTTAATTTATAATATCGACAACGAGAGAGTCCACTGTATAGAAATTTGACTGAAATGGGGTGGCCGAATTTAAATATATTTTTGTTCATGATTCGATTATCCGAAGTCCTAACAAATCTTTGAATAATCGAGCTGTGGATAATCGATGCGGATAATCGTTAATCGTCTGGACAGTATGCTCTAATATGAATCAAAAAATGCTTTGAAGTGATCTAGGAATTTCAATTCAAGATGGCGGCCAATATGGCAGCTGAATGGTTTTTCTCCACAGTTAAATAAATTATTCGGCCTTGACTAAATATTTTTGAAAATTCAAAGCGCACATCATTCTGAGGGCTCCAAGGTTCATTCTTCTCCTCTAGATGAGCCTGCGAAGAAATTTTGTTGGTACATGTAATCGAAACTAGGGCGTCCAATTTTCCCGGGTTTTGAGTTTCCTATATTATTAAATATTTGTTTAATCCCAGGAATTCCCGGGACCGGGAAATTTTTGAAACAGTCATAAAATCTATGTTTTCATTATATTGTGCTTTTAAAACATTAAATCATAGATTTTGCTCAATACTATAAATTGGTGATAATCTAAACTTCAATTTAAACATGGATTGCAGTTTTTAGATAACAGAAAATAAATCTTTAAGTCACTGTCACCAACTGGGGAAATCGGGACTACAGGCTGAATAGGTACAGGTGATTTTTATAAATTTGGATATCGGTGTACTAATTGTTTTGTTTAACCGAAATCAATTTTAATTATGCATTTATTTAGGTCAAATGATGCTGATATATGATGAATGCTCTAAAATTCTTATCGATTTATAAAAAATCATCTATTCACCTTTTGCTACAACCAAATCCAAACCAAAATTTGTTTTTTTTTTAATTTCGGGAATTCCCGGACCAAATATAAAAAAAATCCCGGGATTCGGGAATTCCCGGAACTTGTGTCTCGAGAATTCCCGGGATGGTCGCACTAATCGAAACATAGGATAATTGAGAAAAAATACCGAAAATTCCGGAAAAACGGGTGGGAAAAACGGCAGGGATTTGAACTCACACCTTTGGATAGGTTGTCTGAGACCCTAGTCACTGCAGTGCACAGTTCCCTAGAAACATTTTAGGTTTTAAGTAGGCCATAAGAGCCTATTTACGCTGCATGAAGGTTTTCAGAACTCTGATAAAACCTGTAAGTTTAAAAATGTTACTAGGGTATAAACCTTTTATAATTAATTTTGTTTCACCTCACAATATTTCGAAAATCAGCCAAATGGGGCCAAATATCATATCGTTTTTTGGTTGGTTGTAATAAAATATGTTCAAACATTTTAATTTTTATTGAATAAGCTAAATAAATAAATCGATTTTATTCTTTTAAGAATACATTGAATAACGTTAATTTTCAAATTTATAATTAAATAGAGCACATAACTTATTTGATTTTACTGATATCCTGAAAAAATTACAGTGACGAGACTTTAAGAATTAAAAAATTTTAATTTGTTTAAAAAAATATTGAAAATTGGGCCTGAAATTTCAAATTTAATTTTTATGTCAATTTACGGGTTAAATCAAATTTTGAATCCAAGGGTTGAGCGCCAGCTCCTGGTACGTCAAATCAAGCAGAAAAGCTCAACAAAACTAATTTTTGTTACATCCTAATAAATATTTAAAACAAAGCCTAATTACATTAAACAGCCGATACGTAACGCAACTTCAACACCCTCTCTCTCATGCTTTCAAAAAGATCACCGATCACTCTGAACTGTCACGACGAATGCTGGTCTTCCCCCGCAGGATTGATGACCCTGCGCGTGGGTAAAGACAAATTAACAAGAAGGATCACCATTAGTTACGTGCGTTGAAGTGCGTAAAGACCTTCAATTTGTTGCCACAAATAATCCCACCATATTAGCCTGCTAGAATGTCCTTGGTGGTCGACTTTCCACTCTCCTCCATGCTGGGGGCTTTCCAAGTGATAAGTGACGCGATGATGGTAAGTCATGTTTTTTCTGACTCGATGGGATTGTGGCACGCGATTTGGTGCTTTGTGCGTCAACCAAAATTTTCCATCTCGAATGCGGGTCCTTTCTGGGAAATGATCTGTTTGCGTTGGAATTGAGGCTGGGGTTGAGGGAAGAAAATTGATTTAGTATTATGCAAAGTGACGGAAGACGATAAACCAATTTCGCAGCTTTTTTACACTGCGAAAAAAAGAGTAAGCATCGCTTTCCATAATCGATTTATATTTCTTTTTTCCAATAAGGGCATTCCTTTTTCGCACACGTGATTTGAATAGCATGATTTTTTTTGTTCTTGTCTTACAAATGTCCAACCGATCCAGCGATCCTTTCCAGCATTGGTAAACAGCTTTGTGTAACAAGTTAACCCTCTACAAGCTAGCTCAGCTAGATTGGATCTCAGATCAAATCTGAAAAATAATTAAAAATCAAAAATCTTATCAGGGAGCATTTCTAAAACTTAAAAATGAAGCTTCCGACCATAGAATAACTAAAAAACGAATTGAAAATATAAAACATTGAAAAATAAAGCAATTGAAGGTTAACCAATGCTTTGTTCAGGAAGCCGAGGGTGGAGGTGGGCGTTCCTTTTGCATAGCGCGTTACTGCTCAATGATTTACAACCCTCTAGCCGGTTTCGAAACGCCCGAAAAAAAAATCGTCACCACAACGATTACTGCCAGCCACCCGACAGCCAGCAAAACAAAACATTTTTCAAATATCTGAAACATGTCAATTGCGTCTATTTATTGCCGAAAAATCTTTGATTTATGACCGGCGCGTACCGCGAACGAGTTTGTCCCGCTTTTTTTCGCTTTTACACCAAGAACACGAAAGGATGCTGGATGTGATGTAATAAATGATTGTCCCGAAGTGAAGTTTTATTAAATTTTTCGAATTGTGGGAGTGACTTTGGGATGCTTGTCTTTTGCTTATGGTGCGATGGTGGAACACTACTCGGGTATAGCTAATGGTCAGCGGCGGAAGAAATGTCACGATGCTTTAGCTCGTGGAGAAAATAATTATGCCCCGTTTAGTATTGCTATTTATTTCCTTAATAGTGTGACGTCCATAAGACAAGCAAAAAAAAGCTTCTCGATTTTTTTTTATTTTTTCACAAACAGGGTGAGAAGTGATTAGAATAATAAATAGAGGGAGGACCATTTGCATGATTTGTTGGAGTTTAGAGCGCAGCTCGAAAAGGGTTCACTTTTTTTTCTTTATGATGACCATAAATCTTGGCAGTTTGACTGGTTGACAGATTGGTTCAAATTAGAACTTAACATGCCTTTTTTGTTTTCATTCATTGTATAATTTCAGGGGAGTTGATGATATCTATTTTTTCAGGGATCCCAAACAGTTGCATGAAAAAAACATTATGAAAAATAACAATTAAAATTTGTGTAGAAAAGTTAGAATGTATTTTCCCTCTGCAATTCTCGTTACTAAATAGAACTTTTCAAGTAAATAGCATAGCATAGCATAACGGGTCTGCACCACGCTGTAGGGGGTGCCACAATGGTAAATTCAATATTCTTAGACAATTTGATTGCTGCGCGGTACATCCAAAAATATCTAAGAACGTAAATTTCCACACTGTGCTCCAAGGCTACGCCCATACAGTCCCGTGGGGATTTGGGAGGGGATGTTTTTGTTGTGCAATAGTGGCAAAAGTGCAGGGAACCCATGCGACTTTTAAAAGTGAACGGAATATTTTTGGGAAGTTTGGAATGGGGGTTAGGGGATTTTCATCGGGCCGATGAAAATGGTTGAATGCGTAATGTATTAAATGATTTGGAAGTTTGTACGTGTAAGTGTGAGTCTTTAGTGTATTATATAATAAGCATGTAGTTTTGTAAAAATAATAAATGAAACAAATATAATACATATAATAAATATAATAAATAAAATCAAGATGATTCCAGGAAGCTGAAAAAAAATTGCAGTAATTTAAAATATAAATGCTCCAGATGGTTCCCATGCTGTTCTAGAAAGTTTCGTTAATTTAAACAATTTGATCATATATGGTATGAGGAGATGGTATGTTACAGGAAAGGAAGAGAATGAGGAATAATATAAACAATTATATAAATCATATAGTGAGTTGATAAATTTACATGCAGACAGGAAAATGAGCATGCAAAAACAAGACAACGCGTCCCCGTGGTCAGCGAACTAATGATGCCATTATTTAATTATAATAACCACTCACCCAAGCACACAAACAGCGACACAAAAGAAATGAAAATGAGCATGCAAAAACAAGACAGCGCGTCCCCCAATAGAACTTTTCAGGTAAATAAGCTTAAAATTGCACAATAATACTACCAAACTATAATAATTCTAAGAATTTAACAAAACTGTTTAAAATTTGGTTGGACTGATTTAATTTTGGTTGGACCTTCCATATGGAATTTTTTTTATTGAACCTTTTCTAAAAAACTACAGATCAGAGCAATTAACTATTTTGTATTTTTTTATCTAGCTTAAACTTTGTGGGGGTCATCCCTAACACCAAATAAGCCATTTTGTATCATTGCCGACGAGTTCACCCATACAAATCTACATACAATCGCTGCTGCTCATACAAAAATGGTACGTAAATATTCGTAAATCTGTAACTATTAAAAGAATTTTTTGATTGATTTGGTGTCTTCGAGAAAGTTGTATATATACGGAAAAAAAATTGTGTAATTTTTAATTAACTTTTTTTTTCACAAAAAAAAAATCGATTTCCCAAAATCCGTAATTTTTATGTTTGATATTTTTATGTTTTAGGGGGTAAAATCCCGCATTTTTTAAACCATTCAACGTATGGACCATAATTTTGCCGACGAGATATGAACTTTAAAAAAAATGTTTTTTGTAAAAAAATCAATCTTGTACTTAAAATTTGTTGACATCATTTTATCATGTTAAATCGAATTTGTGTCCGAAAAATATTTTTTTTGATTTAGTGAATTGTTTTCAAAATATAGCCATTCAAAGTAAAACTTTTCCTAACAAATTCTGGGTTTAAGATTTTAGTGTTAGTTTTTTAGATAGTGTCCATGATTTTCCATTCCTGAATTTTTTTTTTTTAAAGTTCAGAAAATTTGCAATAAAATTGTCTAAGAGACATTGAAGGTTGAACCTCTGGTTGCTGAGATACAGTGGCTTAAAGAAAAAAAAAACAGGAAAATTTAAGTTTTTTAAGTCTCACCCAAACAACTTTCCAATTTTTAATGTCGATATCTCAGCAACTAATGGCCCGGTTTTCAATGTATAAAATGAAAAAAATCGTGAAATTTTCTGACTTTTTCGAAATAAATGTTTTTACGTAATGTATGTATGACGACCTTTTGAAATATTAGTCTTAATTATTTTCCTTCGAAAATATTGTTTTCGAAAAATTTCTTTTTTTTAAGTCGCTTTAAAAATAATTTAACTTTGAATGGCTATATTTTGAAGCGATGCACTTAATCAAACAAATTATAAAATACTTTTCGATTGCTGATTCGTTTTTGCATAAAGCAATCACGTCAAAAAGTTTTAAGCACAATTTTTTTTTAAACAAAAATCACTATATTAAAAAAAAAAGTTCACAGCTCGTCGGAAATATTTTGGTCCATACTTCTCTATGGCTTAAAAGATGCGGGTTTTTGTCCCTTACACTGAAATAAAAAAAAAGTACCAAATTCCTAAATTCTAGGAATTTTGGCTCCTTTCCTTATTTAGTAATCGGGTTTTTTTTGAAAAGGAGGCAAAATTCCTAGAGTTTAGGAATTTGGTACTTTTTTTTAATTTCAGTGAAGAACATAAAAAATACGGATTTTGGAAAGTTTACTTGTTGTGAAAAAAAAGTTAATTGAAAAATCACATATTTTCCGTGTACCTATTTTTTTTTTTGAATAGTCCTCATCAATAGCTGCCAAAATTGTATGGAGACTTTTATGATTAACCTATGAAACAAAATGTCTTCTTTGGTGATAGGGAAGGCACACACAAAGTTTGTGCCAATTAAAAAAAATATAAGTAGTATCCATTTACGGGTTTGGTGGAGATTTGCTAATTAGTGTTAAATCAGTAAAAAAAAGAGATTTTAATTATATTTATAGTAATAAACTGTGTTGGGGCAAAATGCCCCACTGCAACGAGTGTTGTAAAAATAAAATTATCTTAATGATTTTATTAAAAATGATTTTAAATTCAGAAATGGTCCCTGTTAAGTTAAAATGTGAGCTAGCTAATTTTTTTTTCTTAATTTCTAAATTAAATATATGTAACCATGATTGCAAAAACCATCCAGAGCATAATCTAACGGAACCAGTTAAAATCGCTAAAAGTTATTTTTTTAATCCAAGCGTTTCCGATAAAATTCAAGCCAAAGTCAAAGTTAACCCGTTGGCGATTAATTTCCATTTCAAAGAGGATTTCCTCTGTCGCAGCTTTTTACGTTCACCTTTTTTGTTATTATTTGCCCTTTTAGCTCGGAAGAAGCACCGAGTTCAGTGCACATAACCCCTAACATGAGTGGAAAATCTACGTTGGGTTGCAGCTCAGTCACCGTCCTTTGATGCCACAATCTGCTTGTTCACGGTCCTTTGGCTGGGACGAGGAACAACTTTGCAACTATATAATTTAAATAAGGTTCTCCGTGGATTACCCTCAGGCTACGATCCTTTTTCTTTTCGGTTCATCTGCTGGTTCGGGATGAGTAACTTTGTAAAGAACTTCGGAACGTAACTCCTTCCAGTTGCAATTATTTGAAGCAGTGTCAAGTCAAGCAACGATTGATTTTTGATTTAAGACTGGATTCCACCGGATTGTTCCGGGAAAGAGTAAAATATTCAGCCAGTTCTTTGTCCGCGGTCATAACTTGCCTGTGGTCAATTCCCAGGTCGACCATCAGTCACGCAACAGGTTTGCCTCAGCCACCTTTTTTCCAAACCCTTTTCACGCCCTATTTAATGTGTTCTTCCGATGTCCATTTAATTATTCGTAGATTTAATCAGAGATATGAATCTTTTATTTCCGTCAACCCGACAGTCGCGACGTGATACCAGCGCCGTCATTCGTGAGGTGACCGCGACGACCCTCGCCACATGAGTATGCAAATTGCCCTCAGTCAACCAGTATCATGCTTGGAGAAATGGAACCTGCAATTAGACGGCCACATGTCCCCCCATGCAGGAACCGGGTGGGTGCTATTTGTGGACGAGCCCAATTGATTGCCGACAGATAACCTGTGCCGAGGCCGAATCCAACGGTCACTCATTATTTAGCTCATCATATTAATTAAACACTAATTCTCTTGCCATTAGCGTGATATTACTGTGACATAAATCAACGCAAAAAAAAATCCATTAGATAATCACGGGTGGATAAACATTGACGGCGGCTTTGACTGTGCTTACGACATTTGAAGTTGCACGACTTTTTGTTACGGCTCAATACACAGCAATTTCAAGTCAAACCAGCTGGACTCAAATCGATAGTGAAACGATTTGACTCAATTTGGAGGCTTCTTGGCCGATAAAAAAAAACTACACGGAGAGACTGTGCCCAGAAATTTTAACAATTAAAATTGTTGATTTTACTTTCGTAAATTTTAACAAAAACGTACTTGTCACTGCCAATTTTCAGTTAAATTAACCAAAATTCAGTAATAATTTAATAACCTGTTTGTTGAAAATGCTAGAGGCAAAAAGCTAACAGATTTCCCGAACTCGAATGAACGTGCTCGACTGTTAGCTTTGGTTTTAGGAAAATCAAAAATTTTGTTGGTTGAATATAATTTACATTTGGTTGAATATTTAAAAGACGAACTTGGGTTTGTTTACGTCTGTCATTTGAAGTCAGGATTCGAACGAGAGCGGTCGATTTGTTGAGTTTGTGTTGTTAATTATGAAGTGAGAGGATGTGAAAGGTGGAAATTACACTATTTGATTAATGTTGAAGTGGCAAATTAAAGTGTTGCAACTGGGGAGGTGGAATTGGTGAGTAGGTTTGTTGATGATTTCTTTGCAGGTGATAAACTATAAAAAGCAAGAGGACGACCTTCGCCATGAGGACCTCTAATACGAGGGGACTTATGATAATGTTTGGAGGGGCAGTGAAAGGAAGAGGCGGGCCAACTCTTGCACGACAATACTTGCACGGGAAAAAATTAACAAAATGTTGGTTAATCTAAGTAAGTATGGGTTTAATTTTACACAGCAATTTATCCATTGTGATTTTAATTAAAAACTGGATCATCAGGAACCTTCGTGCTTACGATGGATACAATTTAAATGAACCATTATTTTTTCAGAATCATCAACCATAAAATACATGGAAATGCGTACACGTTATATCGAAATAAAAATTCGATGGTGGGAAATGTCTAAAAAAATAAAATTTATAAAAGATATACAAAAGAAGACATTAATATTTTAAAAATGCTGTTGCTTTACTGGTAAGTAAAACTCAAAATATTGTTTTCAGGAGTCGGAGTACGTTGAATAAATTGAATCAAATGCAATGAAAGTGTGTTGCCAAAAGTAGTTGTTAAATTAGTGCAAACTTGGTAAGTAGCATTATTGATATTTCTTGTTAATAATTACATTTATTTACGTTCCTTTTATCAGTTAGCAGTCGACTGCTAGACTTTTTTTTCGGTCATTTAACCAACAAAAATGTCAATTCTAACTATTTTTTTAGTTACTTTTACCTACTGGTGGTCAGCAATTTTGGGTTAACAAAATCAACAATCGATTGTTGAAAAAAAGCTGTGTAAAAAATTAACCCATACTTTTAGTTAAATTAACCAAGAATTTCTTAGATTTGCCCTGGCCGGTCTCTCCGTGTAGTAAAAAAAGTAATTATTGTGTAAATTTGATATGTGTAAAATTAGAAGGTGAAAAATTACTTTTTTAATTATGTAATATTACCTCAGTTAAGACATTCCAATAAAATATGGGTAATTTACACACTTTTAAGAGGAATGATTACACATTTTACTCTGACATAAAAGATGAACTCATTCTCAGATGTATATTACCATGATTTTTTTAGAGTGTAGTTGTCGTCAAATATATATAACAATTCTGGTTTGGCGTAGAATTGTTATATAATCGAAAAAGATAGTTTAACGGACAACAAAGGTCACTTAAGCTAACACGATGTTTGTGTTAGTGGGCAGTATCTGTTGACAATACACTAAAACCCCCGATTACGCTCAGGCGTTACGCTTTGTATTTCGTCGATCTCTCTGAAACGACGCAACATTTTTGCAATCTTTTTAAAGCAATTTATACGTCTTGTGCAGATCTACAAATTGATTTCAAAAGAATGTAGAAACATTACACTGTTTTCGAGAAATCAACCTAACAAAAAGCGTAACGCCTGAGCGTAATCGGGGGTTTTAGTGTATCTTTCGACAGTATCCATTGTACAAATTCGTTTTACCCTTCTCACTAATATTTTTGTTAAGAGCTCACAGACCTACATTTATATACCTATCGACTCAGGATCGAAAACTGAACAAATGTCTGTGTATGTGACTAAAACTCTTAGTGAGTTTCTTGTCAAAATGGGTAATTCTCTACCAACTCACACGAAATCGGGAAAAGTTGCCCCGACCCCTCTTCGATTTGCGTGAAACTTTGTCCTAAGGGGTAACTTTTTTTGATATCTCGTGACGGAGGGGCGGTACGACCCCTTCCATTTTTGAACATGCGAAAAAAGAGGTGTTTTTCAATAATTTGCAGCCTGAAACGGTGATGAGATAGAAATTTGGTTTAAAAGGGACTTTTATGTAAAATTAGACGCCCGATTTGATGTCGTACTCAGAATTCCGAAAAAACGTATTTTTCATCGAAAAAACACTAAAAACAGTTTTAAAAATTATCCCATTTTCCGTTACTCGACTGTAAAAATTTTTGGAACATGTCATTTTATGGGAAATTTAATGTACTTTTTGAATCTACATTGACCCAGAAGGGTCATTTTTTCATCTAGAACAAAAATTTTTATTTTAAACTTTGCGGGGTTATTTTTTAGGGTGTAACAATGTTCTACAAAGTTGTAGAGCAGACAATTATAAAAATTTTGATAAATAGACATAAGGGGTTTGCTTATAAACATCACGAGTTATCGCGATTTTACGAAAAAAAAAAGTTTTGAAAAAGTTTCTTTTTGCGTTTCTCTTTGTTTCGTCGTCCGTGTCTGTCGCGGATGACCATGAACGGCCATGATCAACGACGACCAACATTTTCAACATTTTTTTTTTCGTAAAATCGCAACAATTGGTGATGTTTATAAGAAAAACCCTTATGTCTATATATCAAAATTTTTGTAATTGTCTGCTCTATAACTTTGTAGAACATTATTACACTCTAAAAAATAACCCCGCAAAGTTAGAAAAAACACGAAATTTTAAAATGAAGTTTTTTGTTCTAAATGAAAAAATGACCCTTCTGAGTCAATGTAAATTCGAAAAGTACATGAAACTTTCCATAAAATGACATGTTTCAAAATTTTTTACAGGCAAGTAACGAAAAATGGGAGAATTTTCAAAACTTTTTTAGTGTTTTTTTCGATGAAAAATACGTTTTTTCGGAATTCTGAGTACGCCATCAAATCGGGCGTCTAATTTTACATAAAAGTCTCTTTGACACAAAATTTCTATCTCATCACCGTTTCAGGCTGCAAATGATTGAAAAACACCTCCTTTTTCGCATGTTCAAAAATGGAAAGGGTCGTACCGCATCATGAGATATAAAAAAACGGACCTCGGATTCGTGATCAGGGAGAAAAGTTACCCCTTAGGACAAAGTTACACGCAAATCGAAGAGGGGTCGGGGCAACTACTGTGTGAGTTGGCGGAAAATTACCCAAATGTCAAAATGTCAAAATGTCAAAATGTCAAAATTTCAAAGTCTAGGTCGAATCTTCGAATAATCGAAAAACAAAACCCCAATCCCTAAAAGTGCAAGAGAACCTGTTACCTTCAAAACTTAATATTTCGTGAGTTAAAAAAGAAGAAATTATTGATATAAAAAGTGGTTCAAGAATATTTTTTTCTCAGTAACAGGATAGTGAGGTTAATCGATTCGACGTCATGATCGTCGATCAACACTTCACGATTTGTTAAAAAACAAATGTAGGAATTGTAGCAGTCCGTTCACTATAGGTAAGGTTAAGTGAATATGATGATATTGTTTTGCATGGACAATTGACATAATTATAAATATTGTGTCAAATGGTTTCTTCAATCCTTGAAAACTATTCTAGAAGTATAAAAAAAGTAATTAAAGTATTCAAATTAAATTTAATCCTTCTAAATTAAATTAAAACTCTTTGCCTTGTAGTTTGTTCAATGAAGTAAACAAAACTCGCATAACGATGTAAATCTTTGTACGCCAAGATATTACGATGGTGACGATAATACCTAATGTTTTGTTTT
The DNA here is from genome assembly GCF_015732765.1 of Culex quinquefasciatus. Classification (NCBI taxonomy): domain Eukaryota; kingdom Metazoa; phylum Arthropoda; class Insecta; order Diptera; family Culicidae; genus Culex; species Culex quinquefasciatus. The sequence continues at coordinate 134,754,427 of NC_051862.1, read as the reverse complement.
TTTTTTTTTGTGATTGTTTTACTTTGCCATCCATGGCTCAGAAAAAAAATACAAGGTCAAAAACCCCATTTCAACTTTGGGACCTCCATGAACGTATCTCACTATAACATCGAGTCGTATTTTTAGAAACTTTAGCATCGCAAACGCACACGCAATCCTTAACCTTAATCAAGGCACCATAAAATAATATTTACGGAAAATTTCTTTTTAATTCGAATTTACTGCCCTGTCATCCCGCCTTGTCCCGGGGTGGCACGACAGCGACTGACGACGCCATTAAGAGAGGGCCATCATGCGGGCTCCTTTCGAACGATGTCTGTCCCAAAGATGGGGTGTCTTGAGGTCTCTCTGCGCTTTGTTTCGAGGAAATCAACGGCAGATTTTATTAATTGGGGGAATTGTTTTAAAAAGCATTGAAGGATTCTTTTTTTTTTTCGGAGGGCTCAAACATGGAGACAACACCACCATCATACTTTGCATTCGTCACGCAAAAGGGGTGCTCTTCTGCGGCGAAAAAACCAGTAAAAATTTACAAATCATGGTACCATTAGCGGCCGGAGCAAAAGATCACTGTTTTCAATCTAAATTTTAATTAGCGCCTTAATTGTTGTCTGTCGCTATACTGGCCGCGGCGCGTCCGATGATATCATCTCGTCGAAGCCGCCGAGTTCTCAGACTGCGATGTGATACTGCAAGTGCTCCCAATTGAACGGGAACGTGAACATGTGTCCCACGGTATTGAGAGCTCGTGGTGTCTCGGGCGGTTGTCCGATATTTTAATTCACAGTGTAAACACGAGCAATGAGTGATTTTGCAACGGCTGAAATGTTTATTACTTGAGAAAACTGAAAGAACTCTAGAGCAGGTCTTCGAGAAAGAACCATAAGCAACATTATGCTCTCATATGTTTAGTTTGGAATCCCTCTCGCGGTGGCAGCTCTACTAGAAATCAGTTGAACCATAAAAAGTTCTTGGCGATAAGTTGCGAAATAAATCTCAATTGAGTGGTTTTGGCCATGATCTCGCTTGATTATTTGCTACAACCGACCAACAAAAAAGAAGCAAAACTTCTCACAAAGCCCCCACACCAACGTAGTGTGGAGTGTGAAATATCAGTATCAAACTCCGCGTTTTCCGCTATCCCACAAGAGAAAACAATTAAAACAACCAATTAATCAATTTAACAAATGAATTAAAATTGGTTTTATGTGAATCACTAGAGCGAGCGCACGAAGGGAGACACCACTCAGTGGGAACGATAGATGGACGCTTATTGTCCGCTTTAGTGTCTGCTGCATCGACAGAACTGGTGTTTTAGGACTGTGTCCGAGAACTGAATTCACTGGGAAGCTAACCCTGTAAGGATAGTTTTTATTTACAATTTATTATTTTAATTCATTAAGGAAAACCATCTCAATCCACCTATGTAGTTATTTTCAACTAATTATTTGTTATTGTTGTTTTTTTCGAGTAGTTATCTAGATTATCGTTAATTATTTCGCCATTTTTAATTTTTTGTTATCTGTTTTAGATGAAACTTTATCCATACAAACCCTACAAAGTAAAAAAAAATGTAATTTTGGTAGGTTTAATATTACCTCTTTTATGATGTAATTTTAGCTCAATTTAGACTGAAAAAGCGACATTCCAACAGAAAAGTGTTAAACTAACAAATCGGAGGTAAAATTACACATTTTTTTCTGACACCCTTCCCAGATGTTGTACCCCTTCCCAGATGTTATATTACCATGATTTTTTCTGAGTATGTCAAAAAAAGCATTTTTGCATTATTAGTTTTTCCATAAAAGCCTCCATACAACCTTGCGGGCCAAAAAATGTGCATTTTCGTCGATTTTCGCAAAAAAAAAATCAAAAAATAGAAACTACGTGCAATTTTTGGCGAACTTAGCTTTCTTGGACGCAAATGAAAGGTAATTGATTGGGCTTTTAAAGAAAAATATTTTGAAAATTTAAAAATCTAGCCGGGTAATTCTCCGCCAACTCACACTGCAGTTGCCCCGACCCCTCTTCGATTTGCGTGAAACTTTGTCCTTAAGGGTAAATTTCGTCCCTGATCACAAATCCGAGGTCCGTTTTTTGATATCTCGTGACGGTGGGGCGGTACGACCTCTTTCATTTTTGAACATGCGAAAAAAGAGGTGTTTTTCAATAATTTGCAGCCTGAAATGGTGATGAGATCGAAATTTAGTGTCAAGAGACTTTTATGTAAAATTGGACGCCCGATTTGATGGCGTACTCAAAATTCCGAAAATATTATCGTATTTTTCATCAAAAAAAAAAAAACAATAAAAAAGTTTAAAATCTTCCATTTCCGTTACTTAGTTGCTAAAAGATTTGGAACATATCATTTTAAGGGAAATTTCATGTACTTTTTAAATCTTCATTAACCCATTTTTCATTTTAAAATTTCGTGTTTTTCTAACTTTGCAGGGATAGTTTTTATAGTGTAATCATGTGCTAAAATTTTGATATATAAACATAAGGGGATTGTTTATAAACATCTCAAGTTATCGAGATTTTACGTAATTGGCTGCTCTACTAGAACATTGTTACACTCTGAAAAATAACCCTGCAAAGTTAGAGATAACACGAAATTTTGAAATAAAAAAAATGTTCTACATGTTCTTAATGAAGATTTGTAAAGTACATTAAAAATTACATTGCAAAACACCTCTTTTTTCGCAAGATTTAAAATGAAAGGGGTCGTACCGCCCCTCCGTCATAAGTTATCAAAAAACGGACCTCGGATTCGTAATCAGGGACATGTTTCACGCAAATCGAAAAGGGGTTTGGGTAACTTTTCCCGATTTTGTGTGAGTTGGAAGAATATTATTTTATAGTGAACATTATTAAACTTTTCAGAAAAGATATGGTGTCGAGTTGGCAAATTTCTTTTTAATAGCCTTAGTTCCAAGAATTGGTAAACATTAGCGTTTCTTTGTTGCTTTTCTCCATACATTTTGACGATTTTCCCACACAAACTTCAAGGGATTGGCGGATGGATTCCCGTGTTCAGTATGATCTCAAATTTGGATTTTAGCCTAGTAATAGGTCTATCTTTGATTTCAGGGAGTAGCCCCAAGGAAGCCCGGATTTGGACCACCGTAATAGCCTCCCTTGAAATCTTTATTGAAAAGCTGAGAAAAAAAGACAATTAGTTGCTGTGCTCACAAAGAATAGGAATATCGAGCCAGTAATTTTCAACTGACGATATCTCGAAAACTATTGGTTCGATTTTCAATTTTTGTAAAATGAAACCTATGAGCAATTTTCTGATCTTTTCAATAAAAATTATTTTAAAAAGTTTAAAACTTGAAATAAACATAAATTTGTTTTAGTTAGTTGTTTTTAAAGCAAAACAATATTTACACGATATTATTACAAAAATTGAAGATATATTGATTTTTTATAACTAACAGCACCTATGTTCTCTAAAGTATATGCACATTCCGACAAACTACAGATAGTTATAAATCTGTTCTATAAATCTCGATGAAAAAAATGATTTCAAATTCCTCTAATGAGCAAAAGGGATTGACTACCAATTAAGATTTTACCAATTGTAACGTTTATTTAAGTTGCTAGATCATTAATTTCAAATTTGATTGCTTTTCAGATTTTAAATATATATAGTTCATAAATAATGTATTTATTCAGACGGTTTTCTAAACATACTTGAACGATTCTTAGTAGATTTCAAAATGATTTTTTAAATGAAAAATTTAATTATTATAAAATTTCAATACATGCATCATAAGGTGTCATCCATAAAGTACGTCACAACCTGGTAGCATTTGCGTGAAATCAGTGAAAGAATCAGATATTCTTCTAAAAAACACGACCTAAGTGTTTTTTTAAACCAAGTGATTTTTAGTGTGATTTTCCAAATGAAAGATTAAATTTTTGTAAAGATTGAACAAAAAAAAGTAGTAAGAAAAGAAGCTGAAGAATCGGTCTTTACCTAAAATATACCAAATTAAAATGAAACAAGACCAATTTTACAAATAAAAAAAAATATTCAAATCTTAAAAACAAGTCCACTAAAGGGCCAACGCGCTGGAGCAAAATAAGCAACCAACAATCAGCACCACAACTAACACCAAACAGGCTTAATCAGGGCCGCCATAAATATTACAGTGATCACGCAGTCCAGAGTGGCATATGCTGCGCGAATAAAAAAAAGACAAGAGATGAGGAACTAGTGTGTGGGGGTGGGCGGACTGAAGCCGGTTGCCACTGAAATCGCACTGAAATTGTGCAACTTTCTCACGCCTCCCAGATGACACTCCGAGGCTGGGTCGGGCTGTGGTTGCATCAGCATCTACTCTCGCTTTGGTTTGCCAACCGAGGGAGGTGGAGTTTGCTACTTGATTGTTTTTATTTTCAATTAAAAGTGGCGACAGAGGAATTAAAGTGCAGTGCTTCTGAGGACGCGCAGTCCTGTTTTTTCGTGATAATTTTCGTCTCTTTTGTGTCGCTCTTTGTGTGCATGGGGTGATTGGGCATAATAATTGAATAATGCCATCAAAAGTGCAGTGCTTCTGAGGACGCGCAGTCCTGTTTTTTTCGTAATAATTTTCGTCTCTTTTGTGTCGCTCTTTGTGTGCATGGGGTGATTGGGCATAATAATTGAATAATGCCATCAAAAGTGCAGTGCTTCTGGGGACGCGCAGTCCTGTTTTTTTCGTAATAATTTTCGTCTCTTTTGTGTCGCTCTTTGTGTGCATGGGGTGATTGGGCATAATAATTGAATAATGCCATCAAAAGTGCAGTGCTTCTGAGGACGCGCAGTCCTGTTTTTTCGTGATAATTTTCGTCTCTTTTGTGTCGCTCTTTGTGTGCATGGGGTGATTGGGCATAATAATTGAATAATGCCATCAAAGTGCAGTGCTTCTGAAGACGCGCAGTCCTGTTTTTTCGTGATAATTTTCGTCTCTTTTGTGTCGCTCTTTGTGTGCATGGGGTGATTGGGCATAATAATTGAATAATGCCATCAAAAGTGCAGTGCTTCTGGGGACGCGCAGTCCTGTTTTTTCGTAATAATTTTCGTCTCTTTTGTGTCGCTCTTTGTGTGCATGGGGTGATTGGGCATAATAATTGAATAATGCCATCAAAAGTGCAGTGCTTCTGAGGACGCGCAGTCCTGTTTTTTCGTGATAATTTTCGTCTCTTTTGTGTCGCTCTTTGTGTGCATGGGGTGATTGGGCATAATAATTGAATAATGCCATCAAAAGTGCAGTGCTTCTGAGGACGCGCAGTCCTGTTTTTTCGTGATAATTTTCGTCTCTTTTGTGTCGCTATTTGTTTACATGGGGTGATTGGTTTTAGGTGATTGGGTTTAATTTTTTTTTTATTTTATCTTCTTTCTCTTCATTTCCTCAGTTTGAATTGCGATGCCTTTCCGTCGGGTCGTGTTTTTTCGCGTTCGTCGTCGGTGTGTTTTTGTTTTTCGTTTTTTTTTTTTTTTCGCGTGCGTGTTTGTGTGTAAAGATGCGGCTGGCTCTGGTTGTCATCGATGACAATTGAGCCAGTCTGATTTGCGGTGCCTTTCGGTCGAGTCGCAGGGTTTTTTCTCGTTCGTCGTCGGTGTGCAATAACAACAAAACCTTATCATACCATTTCAGCTCGATAAACATCGTAACTCGTCGTTCGCTTCGTTAAGCAGTACCCCACTAAACATGAATCATGTAAAACTCGTAAAAACATCTCAATTAAAAAGTCAGACTGTTAAATCCTTCATCATGTAATTACCAACAATTTTGGTTCTATCTTTCCACAGCCGGTTGTCTAAGATTAAACCATTTCAATTAAAAGTTAACAGCCGATAAACGGGAAATGTCTCATCCGCAGCATCCGATTGCTTGCCTTGAGAATAAAACATAATACCTTTCAACAAACACTATGATTTTGGGTCGCATCACCATCTTCTATGATGAATCCTGACCAAACACCCTATCCTACTAACAAGTTTTCAGGTTCCTGGCGCTCGTGGGGTGTAAGCACAGAGTAAATCAGCTGCCCTAGTAGCAACCTGCGCTAACTAACATTCCCGTCCCTTAAAATCGAGGTCTACAAACTGACATGGCGGGCGCCGTTGGTGGCCAATGACTGTTACCTATTCGCAACTGATCTAGCTTTAGCAATCATGGTGTTTTATCTTTTCAGCGCATTCATACATGCTGTTGATAAGGGAAACACCACTTGATCGTCGAAGCCTATGATCAGTAGTGCTGAAAGGATATTACGGTTCTGTTCAGCAACGGAGGGGCAACCATGGGTGATCTCTCATGCTCATGCTCATGCTCATGCTCAATTAAAAGTGGCGACAGAGGAATTGTATTTTTTCTTGTGTTTTTTAGCCATTTTTTTAATAATATATTCGTGGATCTGATAAAAAAACTTTACATTTTTTTCAAATCGTCTTCCTCAACTAGATCTTATTAAATTTCAATTCAACGATGATTAAAGAGCACAGAAAAGAGTTACTTTGTTCAGTACCGCACTCTCATCCCATAATTATGGGATTATTTCACCACAAGGCAGCAGCTTCAACCCCTCTTTTTGGCAGCAAGTGCCACCCTGCCAGCATAAACGTAATTCAGCTTTCATCGACGAAAGGGATGAGGGCGTTTTCCACCAGCTGCACGGTTGCTGATGTAACATCCCGATAAAGGATTAAATCGCTGCACGCGCGTTAAGGCTTAGGCAAGCCAAATTACATGCTCGAAATATGCTACCGAAAGACTGCTGCTCAATCATTTTGTGCTTCTTTTCTGTCATGATTGCGAGCAAAATCAATCCTTCCAGCAGAATGGGTTGCAGCTTTTTTTTTGTTCTACAGATGTACCGTGAAGATCGGCGAGTGTATCAAAAACAATCACTGTCAGGCTGAGCCGGGCGTTACTCGATCGACAAAACCCATCGACAGCATAAGCAAAGGACAAATTTCAAATATGTTGGTGGAAACACCTATTTTTGATCAATTCAGTTCAAGACTTAAACACAAAATTACAAAGAAGATTTATCTTCCAATTTTATCCAGTAGTCACAAAATAGGAGCACTCTCTCCACACTCTACATATGTGGGGCACATGTGCTGTTGATGCCTCAAATTGGCACTCTTGCGGCTGCTGATGATGAGCAGTTGTTTATTTGTTTATTTATTTTTATATTCACCCAAGCTCTCTCTCGCTTCAAGCACGATGTTGCAGAAGCGACGAGTGATTGATGGGGACAAAATCGAATCACACAAATTTTGCAAATTTGCCAAAATCCCCTCGCCATAGACGAGCCGCAATCGCTCGGATCAAGATTTGGGAGATTTGGATGGTAGAAGAGTGCGGATATGATTTATAACTTTGGTTGATTTTTAGCCTATATTGGCAGTACAGCTGCTGCAGTAGAATTTTAAAATATTTCAAATTCATGCTTGTCAACATTGTATTGAGATGATCGTGCAATCTTGTCGCATGTCGCAATATGATGATTCGTGAATAAACAAAAAAAATCCGGGTCATATTGAATCAAAACTGTTAACAATAGACGTGCGTTAGGGTGACAATAAAAAACGTCATTCGGGATATCTTCTGACATGATTCTTTAGGCAAAAATAAGTAACTGTGTCAATTTTGAGCAAAATCGGTCATGGTTTAAGAATCGCTATAAATCGTTAAAGTTGATAAAAAAATCTTTTCATAGAACAATTCCAACTCAAATCAGAAATTTTACTGGTACTTTTGTGCCCGACCCTATCCGATTTCAATGACATGTTTACACGTCAGACATGTTGTCCTAGGCCTATATAAGCTATTTTTGTGTACATGGAGCCAATTGTTCCCGAAAATGACATCTGAAAAGGGCGTAAGTTATTTAAATATTTTTATACTTTGTATAATTTGTATCGTATCAAAAAGTGGTCACAGACAAATTTGTAGGAAATTGGACGGCCTTTTTGAAAAAAAAAAAAAAATACGCTGAAAGAAAATTCACAACACTTCTTTGAGATTTTTAAATTTTTAATTTAAATTTAAATTTAAAGTTAAATTTTTAGGTGATGTCTCGATTTTTTTTCGTTCATAATTTATAAACAAAAACGTCTTCTTTAAATCGCTAATAACTCCACCTTCTAGCGGAATTTTGAAACTTTTGCTTTTCCACAGACAATTTTGCATTTTAACGACCCTTAAATTTTAACCGATTTAAATTTTTCTTGTCACCCTAACGTGCATGCAACACAACAAAAAGGCGTCATCCATAAAGTATGTCACGCTCTAGGGGGGAGGTGAGGTCTGAGCAAGTGTGACATTACGTGTTATAAGTATAGGAAAAGCATGACAAAGGGGGGGAGGGGGGTAAATTTTGGCTGATTTTAGCGTGACGTACTTTATGGATGAAGCCAAAGTGATGTAATTCGACTGCTTTTGCTTTTGGAGCAAGGACATTCTATAGAATCGATAATGACATTGAACTCGATAATGACATTTAAGAAGGGCGTAAGTTATTTATATATTTTTGTATTTCGTAATTTGAATATTGCTGTATCTCGAAGCCGTTGCATCGTATCAAAAAGTGGTCAAAGACAAGGAAATTTTACGGGCTTTCAAAAATACACTGAAAGAAAAAAACACTCCACTTTTATGAGATTTTTAAGATTAAAAGCCAAATTTGAAGGTTGAAGGTTGAAGGCCCACGATTTTTTCTCGCTCACAATTTTTGTGAACATAGCCTAAGATATTACAAAAAGACTCACGAAATATGCACAACGGAGCAACTCACCTAAAAAAATACAAAAATCATTTACTGAAACTGTTTTTTCTAAAGTGCGCTAAACATCAAAATTTTCAAAAATCGAACACGAGAGTCGATTCTCCAGACAATTTTACATAAATGTCTCCATTTTGACCATTGTCCTAAGTCCAATCCTTGTGAAGTTACAGCGGTTTTGAAAATAAAAATGTTGAAAAATAGGTTTTTTGGTGGTTTTTAGCAATTTCTATATGACAGACTTAATTTTTCAGTCTCGAAAATATTTTTACCGGAAAGCTTTCCCATAAGATTGTCTTTGACCACATTTCAATTGGATGTATGGGTTTACAGATATAAGCTAATTACTTTGCTCATAACTGAAAACATACAATTTTTTCAGTGTAGTAGAGTAACCTGGATAGTAAATTAGCTTAAATCATTAAAATAACGAGTTATTTTGAAAAGTGGTCAAAGACAATCTCATGGGAAATTGGACGAGCTTTCCGGTAAAAATACTTTCGAGACTGAAAAATCAAGTCTTTCATATAGAAATTGCCAAAAACCATACAAAAACCAATTTTTTCAACATTTGTATTTTTAAAACCACTGTAACTTCACAAGGGTTGGACTTAGGACAGTTGTCAATTTGGAGACTTAAATGTAAAATTGTCTGGAGAATCGACTCTCGTGTTCGGTTTTGAAAATCGTGATGTTTATAGCACTATTGAAAAAAAAAAACAGTTTCAGTAAATGATTTTTTTATTTTTTTTTAGGTGAGTTGCTCCATCCTGCATTTTTCGTTAGTCTTTTTGTAACATCTTAGGCTATTTTCACAAAAAAAAATTAACAACAAAAATCGTGGGCTCACCTTCAAATTTGACTTTAAAACTTAAAAGTCAAAAAATCCTATAAAAGTGGAGTGTTTTTTTTCTTTCAGTGTATTTTTTAAAGCCCGTCAAATTTCCTACCAGTTTGTCTTTGACCACTTTTTGATACGATACAACGGCTTCAAGTTACAGCAATATTTAAATTACGAAATACAAAAATATTTAAAACACTTACGCCCTTCTCAAATGTCATGATCGAGTGTAACTGGCTTCATATACACAAAAATGGTTTATATAAGCGTAGTATAACATGTCTACAAAGTTTCATTGAAATCGGAGAGGGTCGGGTACAACCGATTCCTTATTTGACATGGAATTGCTTTCATGAGATATTGGCCAGTCCTATAAATATATTAATTCAAATACGTTTCAAAAATGGTAAACTTATTGAAAAGTATCTTAAAACATTGATGGCAACTAAATGAATTCAAAATGTTTTAAAACACGTATCAGAAAGTATGTAGTTTTTATAGTACCAAAAGACAAAATAATAATTATTTAAGACAAATAAGACGTATCGAGCAGCACTAACGTCAACCGTCAATTGTTAATAAATAATACTAACGCGTTTTTGATGGCATATCACCGGGTACCGGAACGACACCCTTATAGCCTTAAGGTACGTACCAATCCATCGTTCAATATGCATTGTGGCGTAGTATTCATTTCCCACCATTCATTACCCACCCCCGCATGAAGTTTTTCCGCTCCGGAGGTGATGTCGTGGCGTGCGCGCGCCCTTACCGGAAAGTGGGAATTAAAATTACGTTATAACTTGGTAGCGAACCACCACCCATGCAAGTGTGTGTGTGATTGTGTGTGCATGCATATGGGTAATTCTCCGCCAACTCACACAGCAGTTGCCCCGACCCCTCTTCGATTTGCGTGAAACTTTGTCCTAAGGGGTAACTTTTGTCCCTGATCACGAATCCGAGGTCCGTTTTTTGATATCTCGTGACGGAGGGCGGTACGACCCTTCCATTTTTGCACATGCGAAAAAGAGGTGTTTTCAATAATTTGCAGCCTGAAACGGTGATGAGATAGAAATTTGGTGTCAAAGGGACTTTTATGTAAAATTAGACGCCCGATTTGATGGCGTACTCAGAATTCGAAAAACGTATTTTCATCGAAAAAACACTAAAAAGTTTTAAAATTATCCCATTTTCCGTTACTCGACTGTAAAAATTTTGGAACATGTCATTTTATGGGAAATTTAATGTACTTTTCGAATCTACATTGTCCCAGAAGGGTCATTTTTCATTTAGAACAAAATTTTTCATTTTAAAATTTCATGTTTTTCTAACTTTGCAGGGTTATTTTTTAGAGTGTAACAATGTTGTACAAAGTTGTAGAGCAGACAATTACAAAAATTTTGATATATATACATAAGGGGTTTGCTCATAAACATCACAAGTTATCACGATTTTACGAAAAAAAGTTTTGAAAAAGTTAGTCGTCATCGATCATGACCGTTCTTGGTCACCCGCGACAGACACGGACGACGAAACAAAGAGAAACGCAAAAAGTAACTTTTTCAAAACTTTTTTTCGTAAAATCGCGATAACTTGTGATGTTTATGAGCAAACCCCTTATGTCTATATATCAAAATTTTTGTAATTGTCTGTTCTTCAACTTTGTAGAACATTGTTACACTCTAAAAAATAACCCTGCAAGGTTAGAAAAAACACGAAATTTTAAAATGAAAAATTTTGTTCTAAATGAAAAATGACCCTTCTGGGACAATGTAGATTCGAAAAGAACATTAAATTTCCCATAAAATGACATGTTCCAAAATTTTACAGTCGAGTAACGGAAAATGGGAGAATTTTAAAACTTTTTAGTGTTTTTCGATGAAAATACGTTTTTCGGAATTCTCAGTACGCCATCAAATCGGGCGTCTAATTTTAAATAAAAGTCCCTTTGACACCAAATTTCTATCTCATCACCGTTTCAGGCTGCAAATTATTGAAAACACCTCTTTTTCGCATGTTCAAAATGGAAGGGGTCGTACCGCCCCTCCGTCACGAGATATCAAAAACGGACCTCGGATTCGTGATCAGGGACAAAAGTTACCCCTTAGGACAAAGTTTCACGCAAATCGAAGAGGGGTCGGGGCAACTTTTCCCGATTTCGTGTGAGTTGGTAGAGAATTACCCATATAGAATGTTGGTCGTAAAAAGAATACAGTCGTAAAAAAAGGAAGTCACGTGGCGCGTCTTGTTACAGCCATGAATTGATCGGCAAAAGGTTAATATTGGCTCAAGTGGAAAAAATAAAACAAACTTATCGATCGATCTTGTCAAACATCACCCGCCACCATCACCCATGAAGGGGGAGGGGGTGGTACGTTTGGGTGCCAGCTAATCATCATCATCCGCATGCATATATGATGGCAAGATAAACAAGGCCCTTTCGCTGGTCTATCGGTGGCAATTGAACACCGGATTATTCAATAAACGGCTGATTAAGACGACACAAATGCCCTGTTGACTTTTTACGACTTCCACCACTCCGCGGCTTGGGTTGAATCGATTGCTGAGCTGAAGCTGCTTAATTAATAAGTTATGGCTTTTAAATTACAAGTCAATAAAAAGTAAACAGGACGCCGGAACTGAAGCTAACTAGGTGATAGTCGATCAGTTATGTAATTATAAGAGTTTGTGTGTTCATAAACTTTGACTTTTAACAAGCTTAATTTCCAAAAACCATTTCAAGTTAGTGTGAAATCCTAAAAAGTTTCGGGATAGACTCATAATTACCAAAAACAACACCTCAAATTTGATTTATCTAATCAACAAGCTTTTCACCAAACACCTCATTCAATTTGCCAAATCAAGACAATCGCACATTCGTCACGTTACAGACTTCCAGTAATCACGTTCCTACAACCATGCATTGCCAGTATATTGCACAACATTTTAAAGGGCTGTAAAAAATTGATATCTGTGACGTTCCTAAAAATATCACCACCCGCAGTATCTGGTCCAAATCAGTGCAATAAAATAGCAGCCGTGAAGTCGATGAAAAAAAAAATCAAATCATTTTCGGTATCTCTTTGATTGGAAATTTTATGAGGCATTGCGCACCTCAAAATGTTCACTGGTACTTCCATCACATGTACAACAGCGTTTTGTGTAAGGTTTGACTAAGATTAGATAGCTTCTGGCAGTGGGTGAGCGCAAAAGAGTGGTGTTATCTCAGACGGATGTTTGTGGGAGAGGGTTGAATCAACATTTTGGCTTTGGGATTATAAAAATGGTGAAAAAAATTCAGCAGAATCACTCCTGAAATGCTGATCGTCATTCAAATTAAAAGTTTTATAAAGACCATTTACATTACTTTTAAATGATAAGTATTATAAAAACAAACTACATCACAATAAAAATACTTTGAAATACATAAGATGAAAACATTCTTGAAAGAAACCAAAAATTCAATCAACAAAACCTATTCCGAAATCATCAATAATTAATTATGTTAGTTCAGTGTTTGTTAAAATGTTGTTATATTTCATAATTGGTTGTGAAAAAAAATTCAAAATAACTTCATCAAACGTTTTCATCAAGCACACTTGCTGAAAGAGACATTTAGAAGAGGGTGCAATTTCAGAATTTGAAGAAAAAATTAGCCTTAGTTATGAGAAAACATTTCCCAAAAATTGGAATTGATATTTTAGGGGCCAAAATTGACCAAAAATACAGTTTTGCAAAATAGATTTATCTATATCTATGTACCACGACCCTTTTCGATTTTTTAAAACTTTGCTGAAATTAATTTAAGTTCCTTTTCATTTGTAGACATTTTCAGTAAATTACAGCTGGTTTTTAAAAGAAAGTGTCCACTTGGTTAATGGATGGTCCCTAAGACATTTCTCACGATTAATATTTTAAAAAACATGGGCTGGGTGAAAATGGTTCTATTTTCGAAAACTAAGGGACTTTGATAGTCACTTTGTTTCTTATAAATTTCAGCCTTAAAGTGAGCAAATTGAATTAATTACGTCAAATTGATCGTTAAAGGATTTTTCTTATGTTTTATCTAAAAAAATACAATTATCAACTACACAGAAAAAAATGGTAATATTCATCAGAAAATGGTGACAGATTTTGTGGGCAGTTGGCCTGGCCGCTTTAACTTTTGTGATGTTTCAAAGCAATTTATTGCATTGGGGCACTGCAATTGTTAATAATGACAAGAGGATGCTAGGCGTTAATCAACCTAAGGCATTTTCCAGGATGCCCTCGAAAGACTGGCTGCGATAGGGTTAGATAGGGTTAGATTAGGTTAGATTAGAAAATGGTGACAGATTTTGTGGCAAAAAAAATTATTGATTTTACCCCAGAAAATGATGAATTTTCATCAGTTTTTGATGAATATTCATCAGGTTCACATTTTTTACACATTTTTTTACTCAAAAAATAGGTAATATTCAACCTACCAAATTTTCAACATTCCAAAATTCAACTTTTTTTTTCTGTGTAAGTTTATAAACCTTTAATAAATATGAGGTACAGTAAATTGAAAGTACCAAGTTTAATCAAAATTCATTAGAAATTGTGCTGAATTTGTACTAAAAATGCCTATAAATCTGAAGATATTTTTGATTTCTGTTTTAATAACACCTTAAACTTATAACCTAGAAAAAAATATTGGCTGTTCTTAGTATAAAATTGTGATTTTTTTTCGAATCATGGGGGAATTGTTGTAAGGAATGAAAAAATAAATAAATAAATATCTCCCGGTTCCTCCAAGGGTGCAGAGTATTGGGGCCGGCATTTACAAAGCGGATTCAGTGGCAATTTTTACTCAACTAATCGATGCCTCTATGTTCTGATAGGAGTCCCAGAAACATTAGTGCAAGAGAGCACAGAGGCATCGTAATGTTAAAATTTTTTAGTGTGATTGTTAACATTGTTAACAACAAACTGCAACAATAAAACAAAAATGATGAAAAGGAAAATACAAAGCTGTTGAAAACATGCTGACTATGACTCTCAAAATACCTCAATTAAGAAAAATACATAACAAGGCATCGCAAATTTAATTTCAAGTTATTTTTTTAACTTGTTGTCCTCCCCTCGATTTCGACTACAGTCGAGGAACAAAAACTTTAAACGAAATTTGTACCAGCCTTACAATAATAAAAATATTCATGATCTAAAATTCATTCATGATTCATTATTTCGTAATTTTTATTCATTTTTTACCGTACTTCAGCAAAGTTTACATTATCTTGCTTGCATCGATAGCTCAACAGGACAGCGCATAGACTAGCCATCTTAAGGGCATCAGTTCGAAACCCGTAATCTAACAAAAGAGAACTCCAAGATCTGTAGGCTGTAGCGCTGATGATTTCGTGCACTCTCTGGTTTCTCTTGTTTCCTGAATAGCGCCACCAACATCGCTCCAACCAACCCAAAACAGAGCCATAAAACAAAAGTCGTTGTTTCTTTCCCAGACCATATGATCCGCGGCTCTCCGTTGCATCGCGAAATCATATCCAAAGCTAATCCATTGACACGGAACTCTACCAAGTGGGAGAAAAAGAGTTTGCTCTCTCTCTATTTTTCCACTCTCACGTTTTCCACCATCCACTTACACAACCACAGCTCAGCTTATTATCCTTTGCGCCGTCCGGAAGTGAATCCGCTCTCCGATTTTTCTTCAACCCCTGACAAAACAAAAGCCGAGAGATTGCGCTTTCATTCATCAAAGCTAGCCATCACACACACCACCAACACCACGTTGAAATCTGTTGCACAAATCTGCATTCTCTCACAGTAAGCTCCGCCCACGGTTCTCTCTCACACACTTGCTTGTGAAAGAAAATGGGGAAACTCACCTAAGCTGCTGTGGTGAGAGAGGGCGTGGCTTCACTACAAATCTGTTGCGCTTTGCCGTGTTATCAGTGCCGCTGGAGCAGATTTTGCTCTGATAAGAGAGCGGGGCGCTAGTGTGAGTGAGAGGGGTGCCCCGAGGGGCAAAATTGGTCCCCGATTCAGCAGGAGTCGGTCAGCTGTGCCGCTTTGAGGGTTAATCGAAAGGATTTGGTTGACGGTGTGGTGGTTGGACAAGTGCAAGTGTGTGAGTGAGGAAGCCTTCTCGCCGAAGGATTGTCGCGTAGGGATTCCAGTGCGAGGATTCTGTTGGTGTAAGTGAGAGGGAGTGATATGGGGTGAGCAGTGAGGAAGAACAACATAACTCATGTGCGAGCCCATCGTGGCAATGATTGAATTTATCAAGCAGGCGATGACGACGAAGAGGAGGATGAAAAAGAACGGTGGAAGAGCGCAGTTGATAAGCAAAGAGAGCAAGAGAGTTGTAGTGGTTGGTTGGTTGGTTGGTTGGCTGGACTGAATTGGAAATGGATGCGGGTGAAGCAGTATCACGGCGAACTCTGCTAGAGGCGGTACACACGATACGGTTCCGGTCTTTGAAGTAGTTCTACAGTAAAGCTTCGTAGTGACAGTGTTCGGCGCGCGATTTATCTGTTGTTTGCCCTGGCAAAGTCGAGATTTGCTGGCGTGGGGTAGTGACTTCGGTGTGTGATTTAAACGTGATTTGAGCAGGTGAACCGTTATGGCACAGCAATCCAGCTGAATCCAAGAAGCCAGTGTGATTTTATGCGTTTCGGTCAAGTCGGCAAAAAATCCAAACCCCAGCAACCATGATGGAAGTGAGTGAAGTTCCGCAGCAGCAACCCCAGCAGCAATCGCAGTTGCCGTTGGATTTCAGTGTAACCATGGTGAACATCAAGCTGAACAATGTGAACGTCAACGTGAACACCAACAACAACAGTATCAGCATACTGAACAATAACAACAACGGTGCGAGTGGGTTCGGTAGTGGAGGGAATGGTCGAAGTGGCGGCGAGGACCAGCAGCAGCACCATCATAGGGATGCGATGGGGTCCTTGCTGGCGGCACATCAACAACAGCAACAGAACGGTGGTGGGGCTGCGGGAAGTGGTTGCAGCAATGGCGGTGGCACCCCGGCCGCGCTGACAAGTGCGTTCAAAGTGGTGCTGCCGCGGGGGAAAGCCGACGGTGGTGAGTTTGATAAGATCGGCATGATCGGAATACTTAGTTTGAAAACTAAAATAATTAATTCATTTGTTTTTGCGTTTAAATACCAACTTAACCAGAATTTTTAAAAAGTATTCTGATAGAAAACTTATTCACTCAACCTAAACTAAATAGGAAATGTTTCTTATCATTGAATTAGCGAATCATATGTAGATTTGGTATCATGTGATTTAAGGTATTTGTCTTTGGAAATCAACCGTAGCCACTTGAATTTCCACAACAAAATATTTTTTGTTCAATTAAATAATAATTTACTGATTTTTTCACTTCACTGGGTAGAAATAATGTTAAAATAAGGAATTTTACTCAAATAGCACAAAAAACGTTTAATTACGATTGTTCAGGATATACTGCTCATATTCTCATAAATTACTCATAAGCTGTTTTACCAATTCTAAGTGCACTGGTTAAAAAACATGCATACTTTCGGGCATTCTATCTTAAATTTTACCATGCTGGAAAACATATATTATGAATCCAAAGTTTGTTTCACTGCATCACATAAAATTATTAATTAGTCAATAAGACCAATCTAGCAGGTTTGCGTTCGTTTAAATTTATATAGAATATTACTAAAATTTGCATGTCCATAGGACATTCTATAAAAAGTTAGTTTTCTTTTGTCAATAAAAATGCAATACGTTAATTTAGATTGTTATAAATTAAAGATTGCAAATCAACAGTTTTGCTGTATTCAGGTTAAGCGAAGATGGCGTTCGAATGGTGAACATCCGAAATGTCAAAATCACGCAGTGGTACCAATATTCTGAAAAAAGTTGCCATGGCATAACAGCCACATTTGTTTTCTAATGTTGGTGCTACTGCGCGATTTTGACATTTCGGATGTTCACCATTCGAACGCCATCTTCGCTTAAAATCCTGGATAGTACTGTATCAAAACATTTTAAGACTATGAGATAAAAGGTTGAAAGATAATTGGAAGTGGACAAAAGGTATAATGCACAATAGTTCGAAATATTTGGTCGAAAGTGAAAAAAGGATCTAATACAAAAAATAATAATTTATTGTATCAAATTACATATTTTTTTGTGACATTTTTGTGAATTCGACAAATAAGCAGTTTTTGCAAAAGTTTTTTTGAATTGAAAACCGGAAAAGCATATTTTTAATTTGGTAGTAATTTACTCTTATTTCAATGAAATTTGAGCAATTTTTATATTTTTTGAGCGTTAAATAATGTATGCATGCCCTGGAATTACCTATTGTAATTTTTGCACTGTTTCCAAAGAATTATTTCTTGTTTTTGTAATTTTTCTGTGAGTTTTACCATTCTTCAAATATATGTTGTTCTTTATGAGAAAAAGTCTGTAATTAAACATATTTTATTAGTTTTTCAAATTATTTATTTTTGTTTCTGTAACAACATTGATAGTTTTTCCATTCTCTGAAAATGATTTATTATTGTCTCAGTAATATTTTGGTGAGCTTTACCATTCTTTCATACTTAACAGTTTTTTAAAAGATTCTATGAGTAAAAGTCCAAATTTCAATACAATTTACAAAAATACATATTTTCAAAAAAAAAATCTTGTTTCTGTAACATTTTTGTGACTTTTTACATTCTTTGAAACATAACCTGTATTTTCAAAGAGTTTTAAGACTAATAGTCAGTCTTCAAGGAAATTTTACTTATTTTTTCAATTTTGTTCGAAATCTTGGCTTGAAATTTTGAATATATTTTTATTTGATTGCCTCCCCTTGATTTTGACCAGACTCGATGAACAACAAAACTAGCTCTAATACAATATAAATAAAAATAAATATTTTATATTTGCTCCAGAGAGAAGACAAATCCATTGTTTTGTGTTGTTAATCCATTTTATTTATTTATATGTTGAATTATGTTGGTAAATATCGATTTTTTTTATTTTATCGATTTATTTTATATGTTATATTCATAAAAAGTGACATGCTTTAGCAATTTGTTGAAACAAAACAAACAGTTGCTTCAACATAAAATGCGCAAATTTCTTCTAAAATTAAATGTTTCCAAAATTTGGGTTCGAGTTTACTCCAAGAAACAGTTTTTTTATAGGCAAACTTTTTTTTAATCATTAATTTCCTGAAGAAAAGCAATTATTTCATTGAATATTAACTCAACATTGTTTTAGAGATTTGAAATTTCAAAGTTTTCTACAATAATTATGTATCATGATTGTTTTATTCTTCATCCGAACACAAATCATATGAAATAAATTCTATTTGTTAAGTAACTTATTATTTAGATAAACACACAGAACAAGATTTTGTAATTTGTATATTCAAAATGATTTTGCAAATACAAAGCCGAGTATTGAGTTTCGATTTCATTATTTTCACGAATGCTCTACTATCTTCTGGGGCAAATCGAGACAGATCAAATTGAAAGATTAAAGTTTGAAAATCGAAGTACTTATTTTGCCTGGTGTAACCGAAACCATTCTAAACTATTTATATTTAAGCAAAAGTATAGATAAAACAGCGGTTATCTGTGAATTTCTCTGAATCGATTCATATTTTTTTTACTTAAATAATACTCAATTATTCGCATAATTTGAACATTTATGAGTATTTAAAAATCACTGTGAATCACTTTATAAGTTCGCAACGAATAGATTGTTTTCCAGATTGAAATGAAATTGTCAGACTAATATGCTCGACTTTAGCAACATTAATAATTTAACGAAAATGCTGAGCGCTTAATATATTTGAATTAAATATTGATTGAGTCAAAAGTTAACATTATGAATCAAGTAGAAATTATTTTTCAATTCAATTCTCATTATTTCTTTAGTTATCGATAAACAATAGTTTTTTGTAAGTGCAGTGCAGAGTTTTGGGGGATCCTTTCAGCTGTGACTAACACATTTATCGCAATGGAAGGAAATACAGTTTGTTGTATAACGAAACGGAATACGGGAATGTTGAATTTTAATGCTTGCGAGTCTGCTGATTGCAATAAAACATTTCCTGTTTGGTAAAGATCAATCTAGCTTTCACACCAAAATCAATTTCCTTTATGCAAATTTTCATCCCAAACAACTAATCTAAACAAAACATCTGTGACATGTCACCGGCTTCTGAATTTCACTGGCAAATTTATTGCTATTCCAAATTTCGCAACACTCCTTTGTGGGCACCAAAACACGAAACCCCACTTCCCGTCCGCTAAAACGAGATGAAACAAACCAAATGTCACGGCCCGGTCCATTCAAACTTTCAACGCAACCATAACTCATAACAAAAAACTACCAGCGGAAACGTGTTCACAAAACTGTGAGCCTCGCGGAAATCAAACAAATTTCAAGCGCAACGCGAAAAAAAACCCCAGTTCTCAAACAACGTCCAACTGGGTGACGGGGAGAACGTGCAAAAAAAAGCCCATGTTTTCTGAAATCCATAAATTTTTCAACTGTAATCCGTCGGATTTTTTTCTCCCGTTGTTTTTCGTTTCACGTGGCCTGTGATCTTTCGCGTCCGCGCCCCACCACGGATGACAAAATCGGCCACTCTGGGGCGCGTTGTCCACCGGCGGCGGCACCGGGCTATGTTACAGTTAATTAAAAATGACGAAAAAATAATTACGCAGTGGGCTTTTAGCAAAGACACCACACCACACGGCGGCATGGCCTGAGCCCCCCGGACTATGTGGCCGTCAACAATAATTCAGGTTCCGCATCCGGTGCGGAGTGTCCTGTCCGACGACGACGACGACAGGTCGTCACGAGGGGGTCTTTTCTCACTGGATGGGAGGAGGGGAATTGATGGTGGAACGGGGATGAGGCGCGATTCGCATATGCTTCATAACTTTGCCGGGGTGAATTGGGGATGGGCACCGTGAAGGGGAGTGAATTTAGACCTTCTGAAACCGTTTATTTATATGATCAAAAATGCTGTTACCTTTTTAAATTCTATTATAGAATTACCAGGTCCAAGCTTTACAAATCTGGCAAAGTATCGATTAAAAATCTGGAAAAATCTGGCAGTCGAAAATTTCATAATTTTGAATGGTAAACGGTATGGATGATATGAGTTGATTCAAAAATTTGTTGAATTAAGATGGTTTAACTGATTATCTGACCTAAAAAATGATGAATTTACATCTTCTTTTTGAAAACACATTCTATTTTTATTAGATTTTCAATGAAATATGTTTATTTTAATCAAAAATGTGTTTAAAATGGGCATAAAGTTACAAATCTGGCAAAATCTGTCAAAATCAGGCACAGAGAAGGGTAAATCATTATTCTGGCTGACACTTGAAAAATCTGGCATTCCCAGATTTATCTGGCAATCTGGCAACCCTGATTCTATGACACCTCAGGAAAATATAATCGACAATAATATTTTTCATACCACTTTTATTTTGTGTAGCAATTTTTTCTTGGTCCAACTTTAGGTAATTTTTCAATTAATTAACTTTATTTTCAAGTCAAAAAGGGTTACAGCTATTTTCAAATAAGAAACATAAATTACACAAAGATTTTTTAGATTTTCACATAATAAATTTATAAGTTAAAATGAAAACTGTAATTTTACTGATATCAATCAATAATAAATGTACAGTAAATGAGCAAGCAAAACAAAAAAAAATGGCCTAATTTTGATTACTACAGTTTTAATGTTAAAGCAATTTGCAATTACTGCACAGACATACCAAGTTATATCGACTTGAAGCTTGATTTGAACTTCAAATTTACAGTTTAAGGATTTATTCATTTGTGCCCATGATTAACCATCGCTGAAAATATTTTTCTTGAATAGTTCTGAATTTTAGGAAATCAAAGGTTAGCTATATCGAAAAATACTTTTATTATGTTTTTTTTGTTTTAAATTACTTTATTATTAAATGTAATTTTTGAATATCTGTTCAGGGAACTTGTCGAATAATTGTTTTATGTGTCATTAACTCATCAAAATGTGCTAAATTAGACAAGAAACTTTGTAGCAAGTTGCAAATCGCTAAATATTTTGAAAATTTAGTTCTAACTAAGGTTTTGTGGGATTTATCAGGATATTAAAAACATAAAACCGTATTTAAACATAATTTCAACAAAAGTGAAAAAAAAAAATTTACACATGTTTTGCGTACAAATGTCACCAGTGTGCTCTAATTTAGCAGATGCGATCGATATTTTAGCAACTTTCAGATTTTTAAGGGTATTATTGGTTTTTTTGCAGAAATAATTACATAAAATTTAAAAATAATTATTTTTTTTTGGATTTGTGTATGAAACGATAAACAACTATTAATATAATAACAATCTTATAAATTGTTTCTTTGAAAACTTTTTGAAATACCTTAATTTTTGTTCTCATATTGCATAATAGTTTGTTTTTGTTCAAATTTTCTCAAAATATTAAAAATCATATTTTATTTTTGTGACGATGTTTTAATCATCCAGAATTGAAAACACACGAATTTGATTGGTACTTTTAAATGCAAATGTTGTTATGTTATTTCATCTAAATCAAAGCGGACAGGTGATTGTTGTACTTTTTTTTTGGAAATAATCTATTTTTTCTCGTTAAAATTAATTTTACTAAGGTACTATGATTTTTATTTCGACGCAAATCTCACATATTAGAAATTTCACTTAAAATATTTTTTCTAAATGTTTTTTGATTCGCAACCTTTTACAATATTGTTTTTTTTTTGTCTGATTGTAGGCATTTTGATGAGTAAATGACATATGAAACTCATAATTTGAAAAGTTTGCTAAACAGTTTCAAATTTTTCAATTAACAATGATAAAATTTAAAACAAAAAACTTAAAAAATAGATATCACTGAAATTTTTCGATAAATCATAACGCTCTTTGAAGCATTGGAAATCTTAGAAAATTTCCTATAAAACACATTTGAAAGTAGTGATGACTATTTTTTTCCTGAAAAGTTTGTTCTAGAAAAGAGAAAACAATCCGTTTGATAATTAAACACTAGCAAATCATAAAAAAGTGGAACTGCATAATAAAAGTTTCACTGATTTCAAACAAGTCAAATTTCTTTTGAGAAAAATGGGAATGATTTAAAGAAATATAGATAAACTTACTTCATTGTGCAGTTATTCCAAATAATCCTTTTTCATTTTTCTAACCTTGATTTTAAATTCATTTAAACTATCTTATATGATTCGATTTTTTCATCAATCATGTTTTTTTTTGTTTCTTTTTTTATGTACATCATGTGAATTCATTTTATTATCAGGAATCTGGCTCATAATACTGTGTCATATCATAAGTTTGAGAGTGTAAAAT
This sequence comes from Culex quinquefasciatus, assembly GCF_015732765.1. Lineage (NCBI taxonomy): Eukaryota > Metazoa > Arthropoda > Insecta > Diptera > Culicidae > Culex > Culex quinquefasciatus. Next base: position 134,731,432 of record NC_051862.1, on the reverse strand, counting down.
ACGTAAATGTTTTGTTTTTTTTTTGCTTATTTGAAAAATTTGAAGTTCAAGCAATCATTAGCAGTGGTTCTAAACCCAACAAAAAAATCATGAGCAGTATTGCGTTCACAAAAATAAATATGGCTCACAATGGACTCAAATTTATATGATATATTTATATTTATATTTTGAAACAACCAAAAAAAATGTTGATCATTTTTTTTTCATAAAATTATTTTTATTGGGTCCTATTCGGTGCTGGGACCTGGCTCTTGTAATTACATTTTACTTAAAGCTAATATTAATTACAGAGGATCTTGTGTGAATGAATTAAAAAAAAACAAGAAAAAAAAGTGATGGTATGTATTCCTTCATTTAGTTAGTTCTTAAATATATTTAAAAATATTGCATTTTTTATACGTTATCTAAAAAAAGGAATTCGATGAAAATAAAGAGCAAACTCTCTCCAATGAACAGTCCAAACTCCATGATGGTTCACACAAAGTACATTTGGGGACAGAAAAGCAGAAGCAGCAGCATCAACAGAGTCACTCTCTCTCACACACACAGCCAACAGTGTCCAAAACTCCCCTGAAAAAAAACCAAAGCAGAGTGGAAAACTGTTGGCAAACAAGTAGCAGCGGAAGCAAAAGCACTTTCCAGTGACAGAGTAGAAGAGGAAAAGCGAAAAGCAAAAAATGACACAAAAAAGCCCAGGATTTTTTGCTCAAATCGTTCATCTACTGGATTTACCCGAGTTTGGGGCTGGGGCGTGATGATGGCCACTGGGCCGGGTGGGAGAAGTGCCACGTGTCATCCTCGGTGGCGCGCATGAAGGATGAATGGGGTCATTTGAGCATTTCTGGGATTGTTTTCGCGAAATCCTGCCCGTAATTGAAGGGAGAGGTGGGGTTTAATGGAATATTTACAGCAGTTGTTGCACAAAAAACTGTTTTGATTATTTTATTAAAAATAAAAAATATATATATAAAATATATATATTAAAAATTAAAAATCAAAAAATCTACCTTCTCTCCACACTAAAATGAATCACCCCTGAAAATGCTTTAATTCACTCTCGCCCAAATCTCGAACTTAATACACAACCTTGCTAACAACAACAGCCAAGATTATTGATTCGACCAGTCAGAGTGAGTTCATTCACAATAAACTTCCGGAGCGTAAAGCAAAGCTCCACCTAGAGACCGTTCCGCGCTCCGAGTCCCTGCCATAACAACCGTCTATTAATCAACCTTAACGAGATCCCCACCGGGGGAGAATGTAATGATCCTTTAGCTTCCACCCGAAATCAGCAGTGTCTTCATCCCATTCGACGTCACCCGCAGGAAAATCTTTCCGACATTATTGTCTTTCCAGCCAGAAATCCGGCGAAAAAGCGGACAGGAAAAAAGCGCAAATTTTCTCATTAAAATTCAGCGCACACATTCGCTATCATGGTGCTCTCAACGGTGGAACCAAAAGCAGCCGTATGTGAGCCAACGGTTTTCCGGAGTTTTTCCTTACCTTTCGGAAAATCCACTGCATTGCATCTGGACGGGAGCAGTTTGGGGCGAGGAGGAAAAGCCAAGCTTAATTCATTTAGGCTTAATTAACAGCACACTAGAGCGAGCCGAGCAAGCGATCTGCTTTTAATATTATAGCAATTGGCGAGCTCCGGTGTGATACTGAATCTGTGGAAGGTTGTTTGGAGGAAATTCTGGGGTAGCGAGCAAAAAATGTCTGCGATGACCGTGGTTTGAGCTGCTCACGTTTTCGGGTTTGGAGCCGGATCCGGAAGGCAGGAATGATTATTTTGGTGTAAACTCAATGCACTAAAAAAACGGAGAAATAATTTATCTTTCCAATTTGTTGATCACATACCACATTAGCTATTTAACCGATTTATTTTATACTCGAGCATTTCCAAAAAAGCCATTTTCCATAAAAGTTATCATATAAATTTGGCAGCTGACCTTACGAAAATGATATCTAAATATTCTAAAAATGATATCCCTAGAACAGAATTTCTGATCAATTATGAACAAGAAGTAAGAAGAACGCAGATAAACATTTTTTTTAAATTTTCGGTGTCTTTAGAGATTTTTTTTATTTGCGCTTACCTTAAAGGTCCTTAAACGCAAATAAAAAAAAAATCTCAAGGGTCATTCGGGTCCGAAAACTTTAGAGAATTAAAACAATAACTTATGAGCATAACGCAGCAGGTGCTAAAAATATTTGTCAGTTTTGTTTTCTCAGTCACCTTCAGATATTTGACATATAAAAAATTTCTTCATTTCAATCAGCATTTCTCAAGCGTTGAGAAATTCCCCCTAAAAAGTAGTTTTTGAGAACATAAAAAAGAAAAAAAAACTTTTTTAGAAAACTTTAATGTTTACAATTATTCTATGAAGTTCTTGAAAAAATTAAAAATATTTTATAATAATTTTTTTAAACCTTTTTCACGGACTTCTGTGTTTTTTTTTGTAATTTTGTGAAAACATTTTTTAATTAAAAACCTTTGTTGATCATTTTCAAAACACTTTTCCAGAACCACTTTCTACATCCGTTTCAAAAAACCGGAGATCTCAGAGACTAGGACCATGTCGGACGAGTACCAACACGCGGCCCGCGGCAAGCTCAAGCTCAAGAGCGACTCCGAGATCAAAAAGAAGAAGAAGAAAAAGAGCAAGGATAAGGACAAGGAAAAGCTGCGCGAAAAGGTCGAAAAGAGCCTGGAACAGAGCGGGAGCGGAAATGGCCAGCAGCAGCAGGTGAAGCCAACCGGGCGGGTTCTGACGAAGGCGGAGGAGTCGTTCAAAAAGATGCAGGAGAAGATGCAAAAGAAACGAATCATGGAAAAGGCATCGATGACCCACAAGCAACGGGTGGAGCAGTTTAATCAGCATTTGGACGGCCTCACGGAACACTTTGATATTCCCAAGGTTTCGTGGACGAAATAAGCTGACGGGTGTAATTTATCTTTCTTTTTAACTGCTAATGTAATGAATCACAAGTATAATAAATTGACGGAAATGAAAAAAAAAAAAATCTGTGAAGTTAAAATTAGCAAAAGCATAGTATTTATTTTTTCATGAAATAACCGTTGTTTTTTGCATTGATTGGCACACAAGTGTTCTTTTATTAAAAACGTTACTTAATCCACCTTAAGGTGGTTGGTGCCTTCCTCGCATTCATGTTGTATTTTAGGTTGTATTTACAAATTAATTTAAGAGTTTTATTTTTTTATTTTTTTCATTTATTTTTTATAATTATTGGTTTTACTTGAACAGCAATTTTCAATTCTTTTTTTCACCAACTCTCCAAAATAAAGGAGAAAAGTCCCATGAGTTATATATTTCAGAAAAAAGTTCGTGTAAATCTTTGTCGAGACAAAATGATGCAGCAACATAATTAATACAGATTTTTTCTAGAAGAGACGCAGACACTGCTTAAGCAATGTGGCAACCGGGCGATACGCATGCAAGGGGGTGTGGCTGCCAATCCCCCGCATGGTCAAACCAAAATTCCTACGCATGCTGCGCGACTCTCGCGCGTAAGCAAAAAGATCCGGCCTTTGAGGTTATGCAAAAATCACCCTTTTTTGTAGCTACAAAAAAACTTTTTCTTGGCATAACTTTAAAAGTACTTCATTAAACAGAATAAAATTTAATAGGGTCTTAGGGGACCCCAAAACGAACAGAATAAGGCGGATCCGGCTAAAATCGGTTCAGCCAGTTCTGAGATAATCGTGTGGAAAAAAATCATGTCTACACACATCCCCACAGACATTTGTTCAGAATTTGATTCTGAGTCGATAGGTATACGTGAAGGTATATCTAGGAGTTGTATTTAAGAAGTTCATTTTTCGAGTGATTTTATAGCCTTGCCTCAGTGAGGTGAGGAAGGCAAAAAGGCTTTCTCAGACGTAAAAAAAACTAAATTTCGATATTTTATGTTTAAAAAATTTCATTTTTAGAAATATAAACAATATTCTTTTTTAATTTTAGTTCAAACATTACTAAATTTGTTTTTTTATACAGTAATTCTTAACGAAAACAGCATGATTCGAAAAAAAAGTTCTCCGATCGAGCTCAAAATTTTTCTGGGGGATCCTTGGCCGAAATAATTAGACCCGTATTTTTTTGTTTGGCCATTAGGGTGACCTACGCCGTGTTAGGGTGGTTCGAAAAATGGCAATTTTCGTCGATTTTCGCAAAAACCACTTTTTTCAAAAAATCATATATCCGTGCCATTTTATCCGATTTTAGCTGTCCTAGACGCAAAAGAAAGATGATTAGTTTGGCAATTTGGGAAAAATAGTAAGAAGTTTCAAAAATCTAGCTTAACATTTGAAAAGGTTGTATGAAAACTTAAAATGCTGTTTTGAAGGTCTCGTGACCAAAGAGCCTATGTATGAACATATTTTTATCGGATTCCCCGGACATTTTTACGTAACATATCAAAAAATGGTGAAGTTATGTTTTCGATACTCTGAGATACGATTTTTTGAAAATAAAAACTGGATTTTTCGACGCGCCACGCGAAATTATGCGAATGATTTTTTCTCTAACGTTTGTATGGAGAATTGATGCGGTTCATTTCTCTTTTATATTACATTAAAGTTAGTAAAAATGCCCCCCCCCCCCCCTTGAAAAGTATATAAACAAATGAGATTGAACCTTTCTCGACCTTTTTTTCTCTCCCATAACTGAAATGTTAACAAATAAGAGATTGTGGTTCAAAATATGATTTTGAAGGTATTGAACCCTCTACAAATCATAATTTAGCAAAAAAAAATCTGAGTTTATCTTTTCAAAATGTTAAACAATCAAATTATTTATCTATTTTTGCTTTCTTTTTAGTTTTTATAATAATCCTAATATTTAATACGCATAAAAAGCAAAAAAAAATTAGGTATGATCTATACAACAAAATACTCTAGAACTGCGATCGTGGTCATTTCAACTGAATTTTAAATATTTTAAACGAGTTGCCAAATTAAAGCCAAATGTTTGTTCGAAAAACACAAAAATATTTTAAATTATCAAGCAAGTTCAATGAATATTTTTGTGTTCTGAAAACATTTTTTGCTTCGAACATATTTTGTTATCGTTAACTCAAAACTTTGAAAAATATTTTTTTTTTAATGGGGAAATTGAACTCATTAAATCAAAACATTATATTTCTGGACGATACAAGAAAAGGCGGACAAGCATTTTCACACTTTTCATCCAAAAATCAAAAAATCCATAATTAGCCTATAATTTTCTATGTGGTCAAAAGAATCATTTTCTCATCATCAACCATTTTTATTTAAATTCAGGCCTTAAAGGATTAAACTATTTTGCTTATTCTTAGGCTAACTTAATTTTTTTTTTTTTCAAAACTTGCCAGCTATCATGCAGCATTGCAAGTTTTGTTAACTAATTCTGTTGTCTCGATAAGTCGATGCCTCTGTGCTCTCTTGTACTAAGCTTGCTGATTTTCCTATCTAGTTAGCGTAAGAGAGCACAGAGGCATCGAAGTACTAAAAGATCGTTGTCATCGTTTTCATTCTTATTCATCTATCTTTTTTGTTGAACCTCGTTCGTACTAAAAAAAAACAATTTTCAACTAGGGGAAGTTCTGACATATTTGGCAGGCAAAACTATTGAGAGAAACTTGCTTGCTCACTTCCTATTGAGCTATTTGTCACTCGATTTCAGTTGAAAAATCTTTTTAAGACCGTTAATTCAACGCCAATGTGTTGATATGCCAACATTAGGCGCACGATGGAATTAGATGTTGTTCCCATAGCTGATTTGCGTCTAGATATTTGTTTGGAGGGAGTACGGTGGTTTGTTCACCAAATGATGTAAAGTAATAAATAGGTAATCACTAAGTAAACTATTCCACATCGCTGCCAAATCCCGCCATAATCCGCAGTTCATGATCCGGGTGAAACCCGGCGCGAATCAAGGATAATTTAATTACCGGGACAATGTCGGAAATCCCCGACAGCGGCCACCAGACATATTAGCCCGGCCCGGTTCCACGTACTCGCATACCATTCCGGGACACCAAATCCCAGTTTTTGGAGCCAACTCGCTACCCCCTCTGGACCACTTTATCTCTTTCGTTTTCTTTTTTTTTTCTGGCAACCAGGGGCCAGTTTCAAATTCCCGCCCCATAGTTATACATAATTAATGAGCCTGTGAGGTTTTTCCATTGCTTTCGCCACATGCCGTGGCCATCCCCAGGTTGGCAGACTAATGGAAACTTCCCCGGCATCTGGTGGTGGTGTGCCAAGAAAAGTCCAGGAAGAGGCCACTTGGGAGTCGAGTGCAAATTTGAACCATGTACGCTTTAATTCATGAATGAAAAATTAGATCGAGTGCCATAAATAAAAACATAAGCTGAGAAGGGGGGAAAAAATCTTGAAAAGGCAAAAAACATGAATCTCCATCCGGTATTTTGCTCCGCTATTTGGCTTGACTACTTTTTTGCTTCTGATTGCTGCCAGAAGCTTCTGTAGAGTGTCAATCGAACACAAAAAAACCATTCAAGCGACACATGTTTTTGAAATGTGCGACTTTTTTTCTGCAAAAATTTAAACACTCACAAATGGAAAGTATTGAAATCGTGTCTGCCTACAAATCTGAATGCAGAAGGCAAAATTTACATTTAAATGTGATTTCCAAGTACATTCAATAAAATCAGCCAACCTGCGAATCGCAGCGTTTGATCCCAATCTTGCAAGGCTTAATGTTTGCTTTTCATCTCGAAAATGTTCATTTCCTGTCGAGCGCGCGAAACGAATTTAAATTTCCAGCTGACACCCTCCAATGAAAAAACAATTGCCGAAAATTTTTCGGGAATCAAAATAAAAAGTTGTAAATATTAATTATTTCCTGGACCGGGGGATCCACGAACGCAAAAAAAAACCTGGAAGCATCAAGTGGGATGTGAAGCCGAGCCGAATCCCCAGAAGAAGCGTTCACGAGCGCACACAAAAAAAAAACTTTGAAATTTAATTTATCAAAAACAATATTTCATCATCACATGCCACCGTTCGTGCCGCTCTTGGTCCCTCTGATGGAAAACAGCTTTCATTCGCACTGGCAGATTCCAGGGGGGAGGTTGTTTTTTCATCCCCCTTCCGGGTGCCATTGCCGAGGTTGGGGATGTATTCAGAGTTTTTTTGCTTTTTCTTTTCCGTGCTTTCATTTTGTTTATCCACTGTGAAATATGCACAGGGTGAGTGTACTTCGTCAGTGATGTTGGGAAATTCTGGGAAATTTTATTAAAGGAAAATAATCAATTATTTAGTTAACTATGACAATTTTTTGCAAGATTTTTCAATCAGATTTATAATATTTCCACCTACCCTAGTGGAATTCAGATCAGGATATTAACGATAAAATTATCGAGGCTCGAAAACGATAACGACAATTCTAGCGTTATCTCCATTTCAATAATTATATCGGCGATGATATTATTAATGGACGATAACTCATTTTTAAAATCATTCTATCTACTTAATTCAACAAAATACCGTATTTTATCGTAAGTACTAAAATTTTCAAAATTTGCAATATGGGTATCAAACGAAGCTAAATTTTGTATGCGTTTTCACTTTATTAGAGTTTTTTTTTGTCGAAAACTAAAATTTTCACAAAATACATTTTTTTTCAAAAATACTAAAATTTTCCAAATTTACAAAATGTGTATCAAACGAAGCGATTTTTTTTTATGCTTTTCACTTCATTAGGGGTTTTTTTTTTTTTGAAAACTAACATTTTCACAAAATACCATATTTTTTCGAAAGTACTCAAATTTTCATGATATAAGACATGGGTATCAAACGAAGCGATTTTTTTTTATGCTTTTCACTTCATTAGGGGTTTTTTTTTTTTTGAAAACTAACATTTTCACAAAATACCATATTTTTTCGAAAGTACTCAAATTTTCATGATATAAGACATGGGTATCAAACGGAGCGAAATTTGGTATGCTTTTCACTTTTTTAAACCCCATTTTTTCTGAATTTGAGCATTTTGGAAAAGACGGTATTTTGTTATATTTGTTGATATTATCAAAAAAAAAAAAAACTGTACAGTCATCCCACATATTCGGAACACCCACAAATTCGGAATACTTTTGTGGTAATTTGTCAATAGAATGCAAAATGCAACTTTTCTGCCAACCCTGCTATTTTAAGGGCCTTTATTTGGACATTCTCTTGCTATTTCACTAGTAAAAGTAATACTTTTTAAACAAAAACTGCATTTCAAGACTATTGATAAGTGCAGTGTTTCTGGGGACGCGCAGTCCTGTTTTCTCGCGATAATTTTCGTCTCTTTTGTGTGCATGGGGTGATTGGTCATAATAATCGAATAATGCCTTCATAAGTGCAGTGCTTCTTGGGACGCACAGTCCGGTTTTTTCGCGATAATTTTCGTCGTAAATGATCGTAAAAATTTATTCCAACTTTCAGTTTTAGTATTAACTCATCAAACTATCGATTTTATGAAGAGTAAAGCGTCATTTATTTACTATTTTTGAAATTTGCTCGCGTTATCTAAATTGTAAAAACAGTAAAAATATACTGATAAGTCCAGCCCATAGCACTACTGCTCGGCTGGCACGCGTACGATAAAAATAAACTATTTTAAATAATCAATTATCTATCTTTCCGCAGCCGGCTGCCTAAGATTTAAAAAATTTCAACCGATAAACAAAATGCACATGGTCACATCACTGCCACTCGTGAATCCTGACCTCATACCCATCTACTAACCCCCTCAAAACTCATGTGATACTTTGTCGGAGAAGCAGTCGATTGGGCGGTCTCTATCACTCAAGTATCGGACTAACATTCCCATCCACTTCCCCGTGACCCTACCACTGGTCGTGGCCGGCGCCGGTATTGATCAGCATGATAGGGGCCTTTGAGAAGTTGCGAAGCGAGGAAAGATAGCACCCACTCATCTTCCACGGCTCGTGGATGTAACTTCTGGAGGTCCTGGTCAATAACGGAGTAGCAACTGCGGGTGGGCACCTATGCTTATGCTTATGCTAAAAACTGCATTTCAAGACTATTTTATCCAGAGCACCAAAACACTGCCTCCAAATTGCCTGTTCCACCCAAGTAACCGCGGGACTGTATAAGGTAACTTTAAATCCCCTCTATATCAACATATAAAGTTTGTCTATAGAGTCATGAAACATTATATTCACTTTATACGCATGGAGGTAAAATTGAGTGGCGACGTCTAGAGTTGATATAAAGTTATGCAGCGGTAAAACCTCAAAATACTACCTTACCGACAGAACAGAAATAGAAAAATCAAAAAGCTTTGCGCAGCTCTTTCCCTCTCTTAGGAGAGTGCTTTCACGCTGGGATGACGATTTTGAAAGTTTGTTTGTTTTTTTGCTGTGTTGCATTGCTTTCGAGATTCTAAACTGCGTGTACTGAGATGTTCCACCTAGATGCCCTGCGTCAATCGTCTCGTCCGTCCTGAAATATGTTCATTCGGATGTTTTTTGTCGACTAAGTCTTACTTGAGGAACAACTTCGTGTTATCCAGGAAAAATGAAAACACCTCCCAAATTAAAACAGAGCATTAATTTGTGATTACACTACAAAATATTCACAAATTTCACAATATTCTTCGACGAACAGGCCAGGGCACGGAGCACCAACTGGGCACCCGGTCCCGGTGTATTGGTGCGATTTCCGCCGGTGGCACGCAGCAACTTGCGCTTTTCGACGACGTCCTGAGTGGCCAACAAAGCGGCGTAGGGTGAGGCCTCGTCACGATCGGTCTTGGCCTTCATGTCACCGGTGACGCGCGAGATACTTTACTTGCCCAAAAGATCCGTGACGTGGACGAAAGCTGGCATCCTCCTTCATAGATTAGTTCTGGCAGGAAGCCATCGCAGCTAGAAATTTGTACCTTGCGACGAGAAGGAACTGTCAATGCAAAGAGAATAATTTAATACTGAGCCCAGTTAAACTAAGTATAATTGACTCACAATTTTATGGACGCCGAACCGTGCGCCGAACGATTCTACCTGCAGCAAACATAAAAATACCACGAAACTGCCAAACTTTTATTGCCCTCACTAGTGTTAAGTTAGTGTTTTGAAAAATTTTAAGAAATGTCAAAATGTGATATAACATTAAAAGCTTACTTTACAGTGATATATAAAGCTTACCATTAATGCTTCAAAACATTGTTGTGCTAAATGCTTCGAAACTTTAATTGGCTGTTCTATATGTCATTATACGGTAGGTAATAATGTTTCAAGCTACAAATGTTTCGAAACATTTGGAAAGGCTATTTAAAGTGTCATAGCATCGGGAATGTTTATTTAGAGTGAATTTAGAGTTTTGATTTAGTGCTTGTGGTTACTTGGGCATGACTGTGGGATGTTATTGTGTCTCCCACAATTGTGGAACACCTGAATTTAACTGATATTTTCACAAAAAAAAATCAGACCATTCATAAAACATTACTAAGCATGAGTTATATTGGTTACAGAGTGCAAAGTCATTATTTTGTAAAAAAATATGTACTCCTGGAGAGAAAAAAAAGTTTGTTTACATTGTAAGAAAAAAGTGTTCCGAATTTGTGGATTTCAAGGGTCAATGTTTTTCTTTGAAAACTTGATATAAAACGTAAAAATGTATAACCGGTCTATACATCAATCGAAAGATCGCAAGAAAAGCTTTCACATGAAGGTAAGAGCAAGTCATTATGTTCAATTATCGATTTTATATGATTTGTTGAACATTGGCCGATCTGTAAACTGTTCCAAACATGAGGGATGACTGTAATAAGGTGAAAAAGCGTACAAAATTTCGCTACGTTTGATATCCATACTGCAAATTAAAAAAAAATATTTTTGAATAAAACGGTATTTTGTGAAAAATTTAGTTTAAACAAAAAAAAATCTCTAATGAATGAAAATGCATACAAAATTTCGCTTCGTTTGATATCCATAATTCAAATTATGAAAATTAGAATACTTTTGAAAACATATGATATTTTGTTAAAATTTTAGTATTTTACATAAAAAGACTCTAATAATTTGAAAATGCAACAAATTTTGCTTCGTTTGATACCAATATTGCAAATTATGACAATTTGAGTACTTTGAAATAATACAGTATTTTATGAACAATTTTGAGTATTTATACTTTAAAACTTACTACATTTTCAAAAAATAGATTCTTAGCATTGAAAAGTTATCATGATATGGTTGAATTAAGATCAATTCCATGTCAAATAGGGAATCGGTTGTACCCGACCCTCTCCGATTTCAATCAAACTTTGTAGACATGTTATCCTACGCTTATATAAGCCATTTTTGTGTATATGGAGCCAGTTACACTCGATAATGACAGTTGAGAAGGGCGTAAGTGTTTTAAATATTTTTTGTATTTCGTAATTTAAATATTGCTGTATCTTGAAGCCATTGCATCGTATCAAAAAGTGGTCAAAGACAAACTTGTAGGAAATTTGACGGGCTTTCCGAAAAAAAAAATACACTGAAAGAAAAAAACACGCCCCCTTAATGAGATTTTTGATTTTTAAATTTAAAAACCAAATTTGAAGGTGAGCCCACGATTTTTTTTGTTCAAAATTTGTGTGAAAATAGCCTAAGATGTTACAAGAAAAATGCAGGATGGAGCAACTCACCTAAAAAATACAAAAACCATTTACTGAAACTGTTTCTTGCAAAGGTGCTCTAAACATCAAAATTATCAAAAACCGAAAACGAGAATCAATTTTCCAGACAATTTTACATAAAAGTCTCCATATTGACCATTGTCCTTAGTCAAATCCTTGTGAAGTTACAGCGGTTTTAAAAATAAAAATGTTAAAAAATTGGTTTTTTGATGGTTTTTGGCAATTTTTATAGGACAGACTTGATTTTTCAGTCTCAAAAATATGTTTACCGGAAGGCTCGTCAAATTTCCCAAAAGGTTTGTCTTTGACCACATTTTAATTGGATGTATGAGCTTACAGATATATATTATCGACGATAATTTTATCGATTCACAACCTTGATTTAGATGCATTTAAGAATGTCCCTTGGATTTATAAAGATATTCAGCATTAAGATTTACAAAAAAAAAAACACACGCATCAAAAGATTCCTCGGGATATTTTTCAAAGGACGTAAGACAAAAAAAAAACAAAACAAAATTTAACTGTTTACAACTCAAAACATTTGAACGACGTGTAGATTTTATTGTTGTAAAGCTCCTTGAAATGTTCTTTAAACCACTCCTTAATCGACTTTGTTTACATACCACTTAACGCTTCCATAAAGTTCGTCCACATTTGATTCTGTCCCCCAAGATGAGTGCTGTTGTGAATTAGAACAAATTACCACCACAAAGTCTCAAATTGCCCAACGCAGTTGAATGCCAAGAACCTGTCATCGTACTCGTTACCAACCCAGCACTACTCATCTTCATACGAAAACTGGACAGATTGACCTGTCCCAGATATGATGTCCAGCCTGGATTGAGTCTCCAGCCGCAGAGATCTTACCACTCCCCCGATGGGCCGGTAACTAGTGTTGGGATCACACCGCACAAATCATCACACCGGTTTGGTTGGTAATCTTGTAGAGGGACCAAACCGACACCCTACGGCCTACGGTCAAAGATTCTCGAGTCCATCGAGTTGAGTCCCGAGTCTTCTTCAGATGCGACTCGACAACATCGGTGACGACTCAATTTGTGGAGACTGCGGGGAAAACAACCAAGGACCATGGTCGATGAACCAAAGGTGAACGCTGCCTTGGAGTGGTTCAGCTTCTGCTAGTGTAGGAGAGCATCCCAAGTAATTGCTTAATTGCCTGTCCGAGTGCGTCTTGGGAGTTTCTCCTAGCTCTGATGACTGATGTCGGCTTCGGTATTGGAGGTAATGGATTCACTTTAAAGTGCTATCGTCACACGCAACAGATGTGCGACTGTTGGTGATGATCCCTGGAAGCTTTTCGGGAAGAAGGGGAGCTCTCGGTAATTAAAATTTAAATACTGGCAAATTTCCATTTTGATGGAAACCGCCACAGTAATCCATTCGGGTCGCAACTATCGGCGCCTGTTGATTGTGGCATCGCCCACGGATCCACGCGCCCGGTGATGAATAATTAATTTATTAATATTCATTCATTTGAAGCGTCCAACATTTAATTTCACAGCTGAACTACGATTATCGAGTGCTTCCGGCGGCTTCGTGTCACAGACAGTTTATTTTCCGAGCTAATTTCCCATTATAAATCATCACCCAGTCAGAAAGTGGTTTCTCCCACACCCCGATTCTCAGGCCCTACAGATTCTAAACTGAAACCAAGATTAATAGCTCATTAAACGATTTTCATAAATCTCTGCAACGAGCTGCTGCGTTCCTTCCACAAGCCAGAACGAGAAATTTGTAAATCTTCCAAAACAAGCAGACAGGAAGCTGACATTTGTAAACTCGTTACATCACTCATTTGTGCCCTCAACCCTTCCGTCTGCCGAAAAAATCTCAAAGAATCCGCGCCTCGTCAACTTTTTCAGTCTTTTCCGCCGACATGGTGCCTCTAACAAGTTGTTGAGCAATAAAATGAGCGCTGAAAACTGGCAGCTGTTGTTCTGTCTTGTCATAATCATCATTTTCTTAATAAAATATCTTCAGAAGTCGGAAAATTCTTTAAAAGTTTCAGTTCAAAAAATTTCCCGAATTTCTAAATGTGTCAAGTGAGAACACCTGATACAAACCCGAAAGACCACGCATGAGTAGCGCGCGAGCGCGAAAAAAGTCATCAATGGAAAGTCTCAAGTAATTATCTAGCTTTTTTGTTTGTGAATGAACTTCGTCGCGGCGAGCGTAACATAATCCCCCACATTTGGTGTGTCTCCCCCTTGGCGAGGCAAGCGAATAATGAATGCCGAACAAGTGGAATTATGTTACGACCTCGGGAAAAGAGTTACGAAAAAAATAAACACACATCGCACATTTGCACTCACATGTGGTCGCCGCAATAGTTTGTAACACCAGTTTGAAAGTATGTGGCCGTGTTTATACTAAAGCAAAAGGCAAAAAAAAAGATTGACTAAATTAAGTCATTCTACTTGTGACGGAATGACAGGACAGCAACCGTTGAATATATCACTCAATTTAGTGTGTTGCATATGTGGCAGGTTCTTTTTTTTTTTTGCTCGGGAAATCAGAAGGAATAAAAAACATTCCACTTTAAGACCCGAACAAGACGAAGGTTATTTATAGCCGGGAGTCGTGCACTTTGCCGGTCAAATGGCAAAAAATGTAAATCTTGTGACATATTTTAAATTAGCCACGCAAAACTAATTTATCACATTAATGTGATGTTGAGTGCAAGCTTGTGCGTGGTCTTCTCTTTTTTAATATATTTGATAAACTTTACCAAAAAGTTAGAATTTATGTCGCCAAATCTAAAATTATGGCCGCTATTTATACACAAACGGTATGTAAATATTCCGTATCTTGGGAAGGGATTTTCTGATCGATTTGTTGTCAAAAAACAGTTTTATCTCCGGAACTTAAAGACAAATCTTTAACAATTCTGAGTCGAATTTGTAAGATTTTTTCTCATATTTTCGAAAAAAAAATCCAGCGCTGGTCAGCGAATTAAAAAAAATCAAAAAATTTACGTTTGATTTGCCTGTCACAATTGAGTACTTTCTGATGAAAATTATTTTTGATTTTTTTTTCTAAAATCACTATAAGCTCAAATAATTATACCTCGGCAAGTTTCTGCTCATCTCTATTGCTATAAAAAGGCATTTTATTCTCTTAAAAAAATAAAAAACGATCCACCTAGGCGTCATCCATAAAGTATGTCACGCAAAAATCGGCCAAAATTCTAAATAATAGTAACATAACAATTTTAGAAAAGATGATTTAAATTAATTGTGTATATTTCGAATTAATATTATGCAAAAAGAAACCTAGCGTGACGTCACAGTCTCGCAAACCCCCCCTCCCCCCTTCGTCACATCTTGTCACACCTATGGTAACCCCCCCTCCCCCCCTAAGAGCGTACGTACTTTATGGATGACGCCCTATGTTGTTGATGCCTTCCTCCTCAATGGGTTATATAATGGGTTTGGACACAGATCGCATCTTTTTTGTTTCTAGATCCGGAATTGAAAAGTATATAAATATCACTTAAGTGGTCAAAACTTTAGACAGGGTTGCCAGATCTTCATACTTTTAGACACGTTACAAAGATCTTTCGATTACCTAACCAATGATAAGTCGGATGATGGATCCAGACACAGTTTCTAAATATTAATGAGAGATTTGGCCACTTAAGTTCTCATAACTTGAGACAGGGTTGCCAGATTTTAATTGTTTTGGATTCGTTGCAAAGGTCATTTGATTACCTAACTAACAAAGGGTCGGATGATGAAGCCGATCAAAGTTTTCGATTAGATAAGTGAGATCCGGCTTCAAAAAAGTACATAAATATCACAAAGATGGCCATATCTCGAGACCGGATTGCCAGATACTGAAAATTGATGTTTCATTGGAAAGTTTTTTTTTCATAATTTGTCCAACAATTAGTCGCGTGGTCGTTCTGGACATCGTTTTGATCAAAATTACCGGGATCCATTATCAAAAAAGCTTTAAGATATCACTAAAGTGGCCATATCTCGAGACAGGGTTGCCAAATCTCTCACCAAACCGGATCGAATGAAACCTCCCGAGCAAAAATCATACCAAACAGTGCTGAGTAAACTTGGAAAGAATTTTGACTTTCATGAAAATCCGCACGCACACACACACAGTGTTGCAAATGAGTGATAGAAAAGCTATCAATAGGTTATCTCTGCACCAAAAATATCCGAGAGTATAGCGGCCGTCACTATAGCTTGTGAGATCTCTTCTTGTGTCTTGTGATTCCCAGCGATGTCATTCTCTTTCTCTATCACTCCACCCCTTTTCCTCGACTATGCGCTCTCACCGCTGAGTCTCTCAATCTCTCCGAAAACTGCAATGAGAGAACGCGAGATGGCGATTAGAAGCCGACCACGCATGACGTCCCGTTAAACTGCGTTTGCGAAATTGGTTTTGTGGCGTTTTTTGTGGTTAAACGCTGTTACGGTAGGATGTTCGTGGAAGCGGGAATGAGAGAGAAAAGGAAAATGTCAATCGCGAGTGTGTAAACACGAAAACGTTTTCGGCTATGTTCGGCGCTGAGAGTTTCAATGAGGAGAGAAGAGCAGTTGTATTTGAGGCATGATTATTCAGGCGGGATAATTGTAGTTGCTGAGAGCTGATATTTTGATATTTTAACAACCCTGCACATACACATATACGCAATAGGATGTAACCAAATGGGTCATTTTTGCAGGCATTTCAGCCTTGAGGAAAAAGTTAATGCTTTCAGCAATGGTGCTATAAATTCTGTAACATTCTTAATATTTAACGAATCTTTTTGCACTCTTCGACAAAGGTGTTCCTTGGAATACGAACTATGAGCTCGTGATTTTTCTGAAAAATGAAAAAAATCGTAAAGAGGCTCAAAACTGGCAAAAACCAAAACGCACCAAAGTCAAAGCGCCAGGTCTCATCGTAAATAATCAAGCTTATCTTTAGAATTCGGGCTTAGTACATCTGGGGTATCATGCCCTGAAATGCCCGCATAATTGACCCATTTTGTTACATCCTAATACGCACAGACATTTGTTCAGTTTTCGATTTCGATCTGTATACATGGAGGTGAGACTACGACGTTTTTTTAAAAAAAGTTCATTTTTAGAAGAGGATTATAGCCTTACCTCAGAGAAGAAGGCAAAACATATCAAATAATTTTGCAGCAATGACACATTTTGAGGTGTGTAGACAAAATTCGTTCGACAAATGTTGGTTTAAGTTCTCCCTCTTCCCTTTCATGCGACTTCTATAAATTTCAAACAAGTGATCATTATGCTCTCGTGAATATGGTGTTTATTTATGGCGTCATGTTTTTTTTTTTTGCTTGACTCAAGAGGAAATAAAGTTTTAACAGCTTCCAACGTGACAACTTCCAACCTCTCGACTCGAAGCATTCACACATGTTTGCGCTGATTAGAATCGTTCTGCCAACAAATTTATGCCTCGTTGGTCGAGAGTTGTGACAAGTTTGATTTTGGTTGGCTTTTTGTTCCACCCATACTAGGTCTTATGTTTTCTTTTCTAGAATTGTGTCCACGTTGTTGGGTAATTGGACAAGGTCCAAGTCACGCCCGATCAACCGGCGGACATCGATTGGTTTTGGGTGGTGCACATTACAACCCATTTTACCCATAAGTTTATCGGTAAGGCGATAAGGCTTCAATAAAATCCTTGTCGGATTCTCAGCATTTCAACTGGGAGGGTGCCAACGTGGTAAGCTGGGATTGTTATCAAACAGTGTACTTTGTGCAAGATTTGTACCTTTTGATCAGGTATAAAATCTTTTTTGTTCTGTTCTCTCTCTCTCGTCTTTCACTCGTAGCTCCAAGCATGCACAAGCACAAACATTAACTTCATGACTTTTTCCTTTCTCGTTTTGTGAGCACCAAAGGTTGCCAAGTTCAGACGGGAAAGGGGTTGAAGAATTGAACGAATCAACCATGATTTCAAATCACGCACACAATCTCACCCGGAAAGGTTCGCTCAGTTCAGCAGAGTTGGGTTGTGATTGCGAAACACGTACACACACACAGCCACACCAAACGTACACACACCCCCACGTGGCGAAGCTGGTCCGCTTGCGGAGGGAAAGAGAAGCAACCATCACAGAGATTGAACGAGAGCAACCCCGTCATCGCCGCCGAAAGAGTGGAGCAAAAGTATGGCAGCTGATGCAATTATCCTTCTGGCGTGAGTGTATGTGTGTGTGTGAAATCTCGACTGTATGTGTGCAGAGCACAACCTCAGCGAGTTGATAATGATGACCATGACGGTTTTCGCGATGACGATGATCGTCGGCTCCAGCATATGTGTGTGCCAACGTCTTCCAGCGAGCATGCGCATAATTCGGCATGGCGGGAATACATGATTCCACACCACCGTACGAACTACACTCTGGAGTCCTCACGGAGAAGGCTGCCTTCAATCTGCTGCTGCACTTGTCGACCTAACCCGTCGCAAGTCGTTGTACAACCAGCATCAGGATTGCAATAATTGTACTCGAATGAGAAAGGAAAATATTTTTCAATCAGACAAACTTTCTGCAATAACATCAGTCGGCCGCGGCAAGATGTCGAGGTTCGAGAGCGTGATACAGATTTGAACCCATAAAGTCCCGACTGACCCTCGGCTTGGTTGGTCGTTAAGTGGCAGACAGCACACAACAGTGTTATTATTTTATTTTGCCTCTCCTTTTGCGATGATGTGCCCGTTGCGAACGCACTTGGTTCTGTCGAGACTTGGGGTTGATTCTTTGAGAGGATTCGAATCTGACCGGGGAACGCTACCAAAAAGATCTTATCGGTAGCGTTGAGGTAATTAACGAATCCAGTTGGACTTGGATGCTTGAGAGGGATGTATATTAAATACTTCTCAAAACAAGTCAATCTGAACAGTTGGAAGAGTGATTGCTCTATTGTCTGGATTTAATTTCATGATTCACAATTTCTAAAAACTTTATGTTAGCAACTTAAAATATCATGTTTCTTTGCAAATTTAGTCAAAGTTAAATGGCTTTCGAAACTTAATAAAAGAAATGCTTAGCAAAATGCAAAATATTAAATTAATTCTTTTAAAAAACCTATTGGTTCTATTTCAAGGATCTAAATTAGATAGCAGTGGTAGTTTTCCTTTTAGCTCATTTATCCAAATTATAAGTCTTCTGAAAATTAATCAATTGATTGTTGGATTTGCCTTGTCTCTCTATGAACCTACATGGGAATCTTAAAAGGTGATACAAACTAAGCTAACTACTTAAACATGCTGGTTTTTTCATGGCGCCTCGATATTGCAACCGCATGGCCCTCAAGTACCAATCCTTCACGCAGTGAATAAATTTTTGCCAATTACGTCTGGCAATGTCGCGCCGAGTTCTTCGTCGACCAACAGCCAATTTAGGAGTGTTCTGATTACAGTCTGTTTCTCTTCTGTTCCATTTTCCAGCATCTGCTCCGTCGAACGGCCTCTCGCCGCTGCTCATCAACAACGAACTGCTGGTGAATCACTACCGTCGATTGCTGCATCCGGCGGCGGCGGTTCCGCGGCTTCCCAGCGGCGCCACCCCTAACTCCAACAACAACAACAACAACAACGGATACGAAGATGCTGTCGACGTGCAGAAGATCCACCGAGGTAGGTTTCGAACGAATCAGCAAATCCAAGCTTCAGTGAGTTCCAAAAAAGGAGTCTTATCTTATCTGGGCCCTTGTTTGTCCCCGGGACTACCAACCCGATTTCCGTTTCTCGATTTTCACACCTCACCTGTCAGTGGCGTAAACCTTGATTCTCGACCCGCACACACACTGACGCAAGCGAGATAAGACCAAACCGGTCCCGCTTGAAGGCAGCCATCGGCAAGGGGCTTGACAAACACCCATAAAACCGGCCTAATACGTTCGACCTACCGATTCGGAATTCGATTTGCCGTGTGGATGCGCACGACGCGCCTTATCTGAGGCCAATGAGGGTGCAATAAAAGTGACACCTTTCTTCGTCGACCCGCCCGCCGCCGTTCCTCGTTGACCCGAGGGGGCCTCCAATCTCAGCCGCCGTTCACGCACCTCGGAATCGAATTAGAGCTCAAATGCCAATATTGTCGAAAGAGGGGGGCAATCGAGCATATTAGTGGAAATCGGTCTTATCGGAGTAGCCCGCGCGGGACGTTGTTATCAGGACGATAAATTTACCTCCACTCACGGTGGTTTATTAGCCGGATTTTGGGAGGTTTAGGTCGCCACAGTGATTGGGGCGAAGTATCGCCGGCGATCAAACTGTTGAGTATTTATTTGAAGTATTTCTGCTGATAACCGTACGGCTGGAAATAAGCGCGTTGATTTGAGTCTGCGACTCAAAATACAGTCGAAAATTTGGTTGAAATTCTGAGAAGCTTAGGTTGATGATGTGCTCAACCAAGCAACTGATTTCTCGTTATCAAACCTGGTCATAAAATGTAATCCCGATGGATTTTCCAAACCTTTCGAATTGATTTGATTCTTCGCTGGATTTTTTTTTGAAAATTTATTCAAATTCTGTTTAAAGAACTGTTACTTAATGTCAGTGCTAGTTTGTTATTCTTATGGGATATATATATATATAACCGATTAAATTAGAGTAGATAAGGCTGGTACAAATTTTATTTAAAGTTTTTGTCTCCCCACCCTTCAAAGTTGGCCCGAAAAATCAGGAGGCAAAAAAAACATTTTTTTCAAAAAACTTCAAAATTTCAAGGGAAATTGAACTGCAATCAGCTGATATCAATTTAAAATGCATTTCTCTGCGTATAGCATCATTTTTAGCATGTTTGGGTTGATTTAAAAATCTTTTGAATTTTTGAAAATTTTAGATGTTTATTATTGCAAAATGTTTTTTTGCTCTAAAATTTTTGATTTCGTCAAATCTTGCATTATTTTTAAACTAATGATTGCAAAACAACTGAACTAGTGTAATAGTAGTTTATGCAACAAGTTGCAAAAAGAGGATTTTTTCAGCACGAGTCGTACATTTATCCAACGAGGTTCACCGAGTTGGATAAATACGTCGAGCGCTGAAAAAATCAAGTTTTGCAACGAGTTCCATACAACATTTTTTGCAATTCCGAAAAACACCCATTGAGTGAAATTTTAAGTCAAATTTTCTTGCATTTTATCAATAAATCGTTTAAATCCAAAAAATGTTGAAAAGTGTTACTTTTCAAAACAAGTGCTGAAAAGTTCAACTTTTCAGCACCCATTTCAGTGCTGAAAAGTAGAACTTCTCAGCATTTATTTTGAAAAGTGTTGCTATTCGATTCTTTTATTTTTGGTACAGAAAAGTAGGCTATTTCGTCGTTCAAGAATGACAGGAAAAGTAAGTAGTTTCATGACGGAATTGCAAAAAATGCATTTTAAAACACTTTTTCCATGCAAATGTTGAAACTACGTCTAGTTATTTCAATATTTATATTTTTTTATTTTATGCTCCCCCCCCCTCGACTCCGGCCAGAGCCGAGGGACAAAAACTTTGAAAAATATTTACATCGGCCAAAGTTTTGAAAAAAAGTATATATCTTAGGAAACCGACTGTACTGTTATATAATGAACAGCGGTAACGAACACGACAACGCGTATTCTCGGACTATTTGATTTGGCATAATAGTCGAATCTTCAATTATGTATTAAAATATAAAAACTAATATAATTTGAAGCCATTTGGCTGCCACGATATCTGAACATTGCTTAAACCAACATTTGTGTGAAAACTCGTCAAACCAGTCCCGTGTGCATAACGAAGGCCAATTTCCAAAAAGTTTATTTAAAAAAAATATTTTTATATTTTTTTTTTCATAAAATTATTTTTATTAGGTCTTTTTTGGTACTGGGACCTGGTTAGGACCGAGTCGGCAAATATTTTTATATGATTCATTCAAAAACAATACTTCGGACTTTGTCATGCTAACGGTATATGTCTTGAGAGTCTTAACTCCAAATTTCAGCCAAATCGGTCCATCCAATCGTCTGTTATTCCCTTCAATCATGATATATCTTCACGTAACTTTAAATAGATTTAATTAAAAAAAAAAATTTGGAAAATTTTTGGTGCTTAGGTATGAGTCGGCTAAATAAAAATGTTGAACGATGATTTTTTTTATTTGGAAGGAGTAATATTTGAAAATGTAAATTTATTTTTTTTTATGATGAAATTTTACCTCAATTTAGATAGAAAAAGTGGCAAAACCGTGGAATAGTGATGAGTCCTATAAAAGGAAATGAAATGTTCTGGGAGAAATTTCAAACACCCTAAGTCATTCAATTTTAAGGTTGAAGAACTTGTAGTTTTTCTCTAGCTCTGGCACGTTTTTTGTACCGAGATAATCACAAACATACAAAAACCGCCTGGTTATAATAATTAACAGTTTTAAAATGCTTGTGATTGCTATAAATCTCGTTTTTTGCCAAAAATATTTTAAATTGATTCCGACCTTGTTCTTCCATGGTCTTGTTGCTCGATTGGAACCTTGAGAGTGACATTTTGCATTTTCGGCTCTCTAATTTTAACCATTCTTAGCTTACTGAAGAAATGCTTTAAAATCACTTTGAAAAAGAACTTCTCCTAGACCCACCTTCACGTATACATATCTACTCAGGACCAAAATCTGAGCAAATGCCTTAAAAAATGTATTTTTTTTTTTGCAATTTCTCATATGTAACTATTGTCAGTCTTGAATGATGAAACGGCCTACTTTTCATCACCAATTCGTGCGATTCATAAGCAAAATCGAGTGTCCGGAATTGGAAGTGAAAGTGTCTGGATTTCGAATCAGCTTTTATCAGTGTCCAGGATTCGAAGCACAACAAGTCATTTTAATTTCAAAATTATGAAGAAAAATTGTTAGAATAAATTTTGCATGAATTTTCTCAAAACTGACTGTTTATAAATGTACATGTGTTAATCCACCGTTCAAATCAAAACAATATTGAAAATTATTAATTTGTGATACACGAGCTAAAAAAAAATCAACTTTTCAGCCCAGCCCTCGAGAAGTATGACTTTTCGATTCTATTATTTATGGTAGATAAAAGTAGGCCGTTTCGTTGTTCAAAAATGACAGAAAAAAAAAGTAGTTTCGTGACGAATTGAAAAAAAAGTTATATCTATCAATCGCGATGAAGAACTCTAGATTAAATTTTCAAAAGGTCGTATCTGCATAGGAAACCCATGAGGTATCGTGGTAATTATCCCACTCGGTAAATCTCGTAGCATAAATGTACAACTCGTTCTGAAAAAAAAAATCCTTCAACTTTCAGCATCCATTTAGGTGCTGAAAAGGTAAACTTTTTGGTAGGTGTCTAATTCTTATTTTAGTTACATCCACAGTGCATTCTCGATTATCCGAAGTCTCGATTATTCGGAAATCGATTATCCAAAAGTTTGTATGGGACTTTGAATAATTGAATCACGAAAAAAAAAATATTTTTAAAATCACTTTAGCGTAGTTTATGGATAATTTTTTGTGATTTGATTATCCAAAGTGAAATTATTTAAAGGCCTTCGGATAATCGAGTCCGGACTGTATATTGCTTTTAGTGTCATACATCAGCAACGCTGAACAATACGTTTTGTTATTTTTGGACCTGTACCGATAAGTCGAGACTTAAAGCTATTTTGATTGCCAGAAAAAGCTAACATTCAACGTTTTGAATCTCATACTGCGTATCGATTGCTCAAATCCGGCTCGATTGGAAAATAACCGATGGTCATAAATCTCACCCAGAAATAGCACTAAACCAGCAATAATTCCACGTACTTAATTTTATCAAAGGATTAAACCCCCACAACTCTAATCACCTCTATTTCACCCGGAGCGTACGAATCTGCCCGTCTGCGATCAATCAAAAAACCCTAGCGCGAGTCGCGATTCATTGAATAAAAAAAAATCTAGCTCTCGAAAAATCAATTCGCTGATTGCGCATGGCCTGATGGCGATAATTTTATCAGCGTTGCTGGGTGCCACGATTTTCAAAATGTAAATCTGGATTTGATTCATTTGTGCACTGCAATAATCACTGACCCGGACTCCCCGAGCGGTCACCAACGCAACTATGTTGTACAATAATTCAATTTGGTGGTGGTGCTGCTGCCGTCGCGGTTGACCCCGGGGCTCCGATATCTGGATTGGCCGATAACAGCTGGTCTGGCCGCTCGTGTGGAATCAGTGGGGAGCGATGAATTTGGACAGCGATTAAACTGGCGCTCGTTTGCACAACGAAAAGCCAGCAATCGATCGATATCGCCCTGGGCACTAAATTGTATTATGTTTACTTGCGCCGAATTTGTCGAGCTGATTTTGATACGCAGTTATTCTGGGATTGCAACAATGTTGGGGTGTTGTTACTAAACTTTTGGGATGAATTTGTTGCTGTTTTCGTAATATTTCAACGTAAGCTTCCAGTAAGGTAACAAAAACATGTTTCAACTCCATGTGTCCAATTCTTCAATCCCTCAGCAGTTCGTGGTCTGCTTTAAAGTACGACAACAGCAGTGTGCAATAAATTCATCCAATATTGACACGTTTGGTGAAAACGACCGAGATAAACAAAGTCTGGAACCAAGCCACGACCCAAGTGGACGGCTGGCAGCACTGATTGAAGCGACGCGGCGGGCCTGGTGGAGGAAGGGCTACCAAAGCTTATAGTTCTTCACAAACTTGCACTGCTCGCAGTGATAAGCAATGATTTATTGTACTAGGCATTAGCGAGTAGGTATCGTCGTATGGGTTCTTTACAAAGTGTCGCCTCCTGTTGGGAGCTGCGATGTGTAGTAGGCAACAGTTTGACTATTCATTAAAAGTGAAGAACACTGTTTGAACAAGGTTTCGATATAGCGTTTTAACGTGGCCTGAAGTGGGCCTCCGCAGGACACCCGCGTGAGCACGGATTTGACGCGATAAGGTGATTAGCCCGCGCCCGGATGATCCAGACAAGGGATTTGCCCGGTTTCCTCTATGATGAGTACTGGCGACAGGAATCTGAAGTACCAACTCAGCTCAACTGATTCGCATGTTTTTTCGTTGATTCAATTCTGGGAAATCTAAGCTCCGCAGAACGTCCGGCGGCCGTGGCTCGGTAGATTTCTGAGACGTAGCATCTTGAATTAGCACTAATTAAGATCTATCAGTGCCCGGACATCTCGATTGTCATAATTTCTCTGCGCGACGCTCTCGCCGCAGTCGCCACCACTGCCGCCGGTCCAGATTGACAAATCTCGACCGAGTCAAGATCAAGCCGCGGTAGCTCAACGCGAGGATTTTTCTCGAATAACCTCAGTCCGGTCAAATCAGAACCGCGCCATAAATCCAGCATTCCACAGAATCGCACTCCGAAAATTGATGGCGCGTGGGCTGCGCGCCCGTCTTGTCCGAAATCTCGCTCCGCATCCATCGTCATTTGGCCGGTTTTTATTGGAATCACAGACCGGTGCTCAAAGCTGGAGCGTGTGTTGCCAAAGGTTGCTAAACTTGGTTACTTGACCGCACAGAACCCGCGTTGTAGCTACGCGCCGGGAAATGAGTCAGATTTACGAGCGGTTCAGAATTACACGCTCGGTTAGTGAGGTACAAGCCGGGGAGCCAGACGTCTTCCTTGGTGGTCCCTGTTGGGGCCAGCTGTGGGACGACAGACCCATTCGATCTCATCGCGTGGAAAGGTGCGAAGCGAGTTGTTGCCAATTGGTTACACGTGTACGCGCGTAAGAGAGTGCAAATCACATGGCAGGGAGTTTGATTTCGATGAGTTCCATTAGGTGGAAAGCATGTTTCGTTCGTTTAATGAAAACACACGTTGAAAAAAATATTTTCATAAGAAGCTGGAGTTGCAGAATCTAGATTTATTAAAAAGACATAACGCTTCTTTAAACGTACAAAGCCTTGCTGTATTGAACCTAAAATTTCAATTTCGTTCAAACACTCCAAAACTCAACAATCCCAATCCTTCGCAGTTCTCAAAAAGGGCAGGAATTGTATCTCATTTCCCTTATCCCCTTATTATGTAAATGATCGCTTCCTTCGAAATACCGCACACTAACCGGCGGCCACCATCGCCACGTGGCCACCAAAAACCAAGCCTACCCACGGACCGTGAACAAATATGTAGCGACACATTCACTCGCCCTGGTTCCGGGGCACGAGGCCCATCACATGTTGTGATATATTACACGCATATTGATATTAGGCATCAGACCGTGAACCTCGCCAGCAAGGGGACCAAACTAGGACTAGGAACGCTGTACAAAAAAGAGTTGGAAGGTGATGATGATCCGGCGTAATGTTGGGCAGGTCAACCCTCCTGGGGGCTGACGGACCCGGCGCGGGCGATGTTTTGCGCTGATTAAGGCAGCAGGAGATACAATCAGCGTCGCCGGATTGCGTGTTTTGCTAGTTTAGGTTCGACGAGGTGCTGATTTCGGAATTCCCCGGGGCGCACCGGGAGGACACTCCAGGACACGTAACAGTTTCAGGACGGTGGCGGCGCGGTGTCAAAAGAATTTAATTAAGACGGAGCAAATTTGTCGGAAATTTGCCCTGACGATGACAAATCATTTCTGTGGTGGAGGAATTTTATCGGATGGAACGAGGCGGCGTGATGTAGTTAGTAGCGGCCCAAGTTCTTTGGCCCCAGCCAAATTTTTCGTGTGGCAGTAGGAGGGGGAAAACATCATTAATATCATTTAAAAGCGTATTTGTCTTCGCGCCGTTGCTGGGAAGATTGTGTCAATATTGAATGATCTTTTAAGGGTGATTCGATTGGGTGTTTTTTTGTTTTCCTGTGGATTTTGTGGTTTTGAAGGGGAGGGAGGGTCGTCCAACGTCGTTGAAAATAAAATTTATTACCAGCATGTGGCTTTTTTATAAGCCACCAGTATTCGTTTGATTTCTTAATCATGGTGGTGGCTATTAAAAAGTTAACGAAAGTGTAAGAAACCCTAGTCTTATATTTCTGGATATGTCTAATATTTTTGTTTTGTTTTGAAAGACAATCAATTGTATAATCAGAATCAGCATACATTGACTATTTCGTTCTACAAAATGATCCCTCCTACCTCGACTACTTGCGATATCGACACAGAGAAATTTCACTATACCAAATAAACTAATTATTTCAAAATGTTCAAACAATGCTATTAAACTAAGTTATTAAAAATACAATATAGTTTTAAATCAGGGGTTTTCAACTTTCTGTCCTTGCGGACCAGATCAGATTTTTCAGGGGCAGTGTTTAATAAACATTTAAACAACTGGACTAGTGCCTCCATCCCGGGACTTCTCGGGACAAATTTTCCCGGGATTTTTGCAAAACCGGGAATTACCGAAGCTCGGGATTTTTTTATTGTATTGAAAAAAATAATCAAATTTTGGTCTGAAAATTCAGTTTTGGTTGTGGAAATTGAGGAACAGTTGAATACTCAGTAATCGATAAGAATTTATAAGCATTAATTTGGATGATAAAAGAAATTTGTAGAAATTTTAGTTGACAGATCTGCAAAATGCCTAGAGCTTTAAATGTTTTATATTTAATTTTAGTTATTTTTTAAAAGTTGCTGTTATATTTACGTATATTTATGATTTTATACTTGAAAAAAATATCATATTTTATTATTTTTCACCGACATCTGGAGCAAATCAGGACAAAAGTAACGAATTAGAAAAATTTTGTTTGCAAAATGTTTTGATTTTTTTGTTGATTTCGGTTGAATGAGGAACAGAACAAAACAATAAGTACACCGATTTCTAAATGTATTGCTCTAAAACAGGGGTGACCAAAGTATGGCCCGCGAGGTGATATTTTGTGGCCCGCTGACCCATTTTTAATGATCATGTTAAATGGCCCGTTGACTACTTGTAAAGTGATTTTATACTTTTTCAAAATTAAGGTTTATTTTAAACTTTTATATGCTAATCTTTTTTATATATATTATTTTTATTAAAAAAACTTATGATTTATCAATATTTTGATGCCCACTTTTGGATACAAATAATTTGTTAATTTTTTTTAAATTAAAGCAATTTCACACGTTTTAATGTGAGTGAAACTATTAAATATCGTCAAAACTTTCATCAAACATATTAGGAAATATTTAAAAAACGTTCAAGTTTGACTTAGGTAGAATTTTATAATAGTTGCAATAATATAAGTTTTCTTTATTGATTTGCAAGTCATAATGAACTGACCCTCAAACTTACATTGCACTTCCTCCGGGATTCGAATTCATCACAGTTAGATAACGAATCTGATTGACTACCATCTGATTCAGGCAGAAAAAATGTGGAAATTGGAGGATCAAGTTTGTTGCAAATATTTTACAAAGCTTTCGTTGATCAACCCACCCCTCCCCCATTATCAAAAAAGTTGACTAGTAAAACCAGGAGCAAAAATTAATTTTCAAAAAACTTAAAAAAAAATTTAAGTGCAATCAGCTGAAATTAATTAAATATGCATTCCTCTGCATTTTGAATCATTTGACCATGATTGGGCTTATTAAAAATAATTTGAATTTTAGTAAATTTTCGATGAAATAAATAAATGTTTTTTCTCTTAAAATGTTTTTTTTTTGGTCGAACCATATTTTTTTGAAAATAACTATACGGAAGCTTAAAACATTTCCTAACATATTTTTTTCATTGAAATGTTGAAATTCTGGCTCTTAACGATTTTTCATTAGCCACACTTAACTCATAGATAAAATTACGCCTTTAGACGAATTGTTCAACATGTAATGTCACCATTTTCGAAATATAAAACCAAAATTTTTATTTTTTTTTTGAAAACACAAGTACATTCAGCTAAAACCCTTTTTTCAAATACCTGAAACAATAAAATCAACAATACCGATAGAAAACCGTTATTTTGTGGTTTCTATTATTTTGAATTGATTTTATTTAATAACAGAAATTTAATCTTTTAAATTAAAATAAAGTAATTTAATTCTTATTAATAACCTTTTTTTGGAAATTTGGCCCGCAAGCTCATTTGAGCTTCAAATTTGGCCCGGTCTCCAAAAACTTTGAACACCCCTGCTCTAAAATCTCCAGTTTGTATTCAGACTGAAGTCCTGATTTTCCCCTGTTGGCAGTAGTGACTAAAAGTTAATTCGTAAAATATATGTTATATTAAACATGAAATTCTTAACATTTTTATATTGGCTGGTCTCAAAAATCAAAAATCTTGTATGGTATCATTTTATTTGATTTCGCTTCTTGTTTTCTATAGACAAAATATGTTTTTTTTTTTTAGTTTTTGTGGTCATGTCAAATAATTAAAACAATATACTTGTAAAAATAATATTTATATGAATCATATTGGTTCCCATCTGCTCCAACCTTCCATCGGATGAGGAAGTAAAATGTCGGTCCCGGCCTTGGTTGTTAGGCCGTTAAGTCATTCCAGGTGTAGGAGTCGTCTCCATGCCATAAGTACAAACAACACACCAAATCATGCCTACTCCGGTGGAATCGCTGGCGGCGGTTGGACTCGCAATCCAAAGGTCGTGAGTTCAAACACTGGGGTGGAAGGTTCCTTGGAGTAGAAAGAGGTTTGGGTGCTCTCCCCATTCAAGCCTTCGGACTCCTGGGTTCAAGCAGAAACTTGCAATAGAGACCACAAAAGACCCGGGGGTCGTTAATGTGGATGGTTTGATTTTGGTTCAAAATTGTGGTTCATGTTAAATCCAAAGCACAAAAAAGAACAACAAAAATCAATTTTTATTGTATTTTAAGCACTTTTTTCATCCAAATGATCCTAAATTGTTTTTTTGCAAAAAATAATAATGTATTTTTTATTGGTTTTGATCAGAACAGACACATAACAACTAAATTAATTCATTCAGTACTCTGTAAACTGCTGTCCCCACTCAAAGTGTTGTTCCGATTCGCCCCAACGAACAGTACTTTTCTCAGATCAACGTGTGCGAGGGACCCCATTAATTGAAACTGATTGAGTCCCGATTTGCTCCCCCTCCCAAATCACGCAATAATCGTGAAGCGCTCAAAATAATTGATTGAATCACCCCCCAGGGGGAGCCCTGGCCTTATTCGCAACACACAATAATCTGTCATCGGGGCATTAGTTAGAGCATGCAGTCAGCAATCGACTGCCCAAAGACAACAAATCCATGCTAATGGGGCTTAATTCGATCGCTCGTTGAAGGGCCTCCCGGCATGTGGCCACACTGCTGTCTTTGTGGGTGGACCGGTCAACGACTGCGAGTCTTCTTCATTTCTGCCCATTTCGAGGTCGGACGAACTGCCAGACGGAAATTGATAAATATTTAATTGAGCCAAAGGAAAGACATGGACCGTTTAGTGCAGAGTGTTGAACTCTGATGAAACGGGAAGGAAATCGATTTCTTCAAATCGACGTCGTCGTGCTATCATGTCGCACCCGCCATTTTGACGTTCCGAGAAAAACGCGTTTTAATGTTTGACCTTGAATAAACAAAAACGAAAGCACGCAATGTAAGCAATAACAATCACGTTTTGTTTGGCTGACCATTCTGTGCATTGTCCCTAAGTTTGGTTGGAGTTGGTTGCTGGAGTCCCGAGTTATAATTAAAAATGTTTACGGTAGTCTCACTTGTACGTGCGTCAAACGCATTCTTACCTGAAATCCCTTTGCCCTTTGTCGCACTTACATCAATTTTCAGGGAGTGACAAGATAGCACGACAGGATTGAAACTTCTTTTATATGTAGAGTGACAAAAAATTTCGGAGCTTTTTTGGTTTTCATTAAATATCTCAGGATTGAAATCGAATTTTGGGGATCTGTGAAGGTCAAAAGGTGAGGCATTGTGAGCTGCACAAAATGGCGTTCTTAACTCAATTTGGCCCAAAATGCACGTACGACAAGTTAGCACGACGGCGACGAAATGGCAATTTAGAGGGGGGAAATCAATTCATTGGCGAATGTTAGCAAATCTCGTGTTCTACGATTCCTGGAACTTCAATTCCTCGTGATTCCATGTTGGTAAACATTTCGTGTTCAACCGGATTGGTTGTTTGTCTTGTTCGCCACCATAATTTTCAAACCGTTTGCGTGCCAACATTAACCACTTAACCGACGGGCCTGCACGTGACTCCTCACTCCGGAGGGTCATGTTTGGGCAACATGCAGGTATGATTCAGCTCAAACCAGCTTGACCTTCCAGCGGGACCATATGTTGCCGCATCGGAACCGTTCCTGAATAATCGATCCTATTTGTAGCGAATTAGTCGCGATAAAAACCGTCGCAACAAACTGGAGCAATTCCCATGTGGTCCATATCGGGGCCCATCCTGCCAATGATTAGATTGGAATTGCATGTGGTGAAGACGGCAAAAAGGACAACAAAGTCAATTGAGACATGATGAGGGCTCCGCCGCCGACGAGAGGAAAATTGAAAAACTGTAAATAATCAAAATAAACTTCCCCTTAGTTTCACTGCTCCGCACTGGCATGGATTGTCGTCTTTATTTATTTATTGTTATTGTTATTGTTCATGTGCGCCTCTTTGCGCAGTTTTATCTCCAGCAGGGTGGAATTATGCTACATTGGAGGGTGCGACCAGGGGCGAATACACTTGAACTGCTGCTACGCTGAGAGAGGAAATAAAAATTATAGCACATCATCAAGTTTTATCCTTCTGTTTTTGTTCCAACTTGAGGGAAGACAATTGTGGCAAGTGAAAATCAGGGGTTAAACTTCTTGCATTGAGGATAACAAAGCTGAGCAATGAGTTACAAAAGTGATGAAGTATTACGTCAACAAAAATGCATTTTTTATTGAATTGAACTATTAAAGAAGAAAAAATGATCAAATAGTATGCATTTCGAAAGATTGCATAACACAAAAAAAAAACCATCGCCAAACAACCACCTCTCGTATTTGCGTAGAGCTCGTTCGTTTAAATACTACCAAAATTCCGATCACCTTCCTCATGACTGCATTCAACTGACTGCTGTCACCACACCTACCCGAACAAGCAAGAAAGAGAGAGGAAAAGGGAGAAAGAGAAAAAGTAGCTGTTTGAGTATTGCGCTCGGCATTCTGTCAGGTCAACTTCGTGTGTTTCAGGTCGTATCCAACTGACGATCATGACCGACGCTGTCAGTGAACATTCAACGATCGGGCCGATGATAACTTCACCAATTTTATATCTACGAAATCAAAATTTACTTGAAAATAATTCAAAGTCAGTTCTGATCCTGATGACAACTACATCCTCGACTCAATCGCCAAATCAAACTCTCCGAGCAATGTTGGCGAACATAGAATAAGGTATAAAAATCACTCCCGAGCACAATGCGAGTTGATTTCCCTCACTCTCCCCTTCATAGACGAGGGTTCACTCCCTGTAGCACGGAGGATTACCGAGATCATTTGTCTCTCGTTTTCGGTGGTTGCCGAGGGTTGATTCTTCGCCTTTTGTTGGTTTCCGGGGCCGAACCGAATCGTCAACGCGTAGGCAATCTGGAAATAAACCCTGATGATGACGAGGGGTGACGAGGGCTCCTTTTGTCATTAGGGGATGAATCGGCAAGAGAGTATTTTCTGCGTGGAAAGTTGTTTTTAATAGTTATTTATTTAGTTGAGGTGCACCTGTTAATCGTACCATGATTTTCGGCTGGGCTGTTTTTGTTTCATTCGCGTAGCGAGAGGAGGGATTGGATTCTGCTTGCAAGAGGGGGTGAGCTTTTGCTGACTTGGTGAAAGAAACAAGTGCAATCAAAGGGATGGCACGGCGGAAAATATTTGCCAATACAATAAAATTGCATGAGTTTGATAATTCTTTTTAAAACATTGGG
Source organism: Culex quinquefasciatus (assembly GCF_015732765.1). Taxonomy (NCBI): domain Eukaryota; kingdom Metazoa; phylum Arthropoda; class Insecta; order Diptera; family Culicidae; genus Culex; species Culex quinquefasciatus. Next base: position 134,698,960 of record NC_051862.1, on the reverse strand, counting down.
TTAGTAAAATGTATGGGCACGTCCAATACATATGCGTATTGGTGACATAAGCAGTGAAGAAACTCGACACAGCTGGTGTGCGTTAGCTCTCGTTGAGAGTCGCTCTGTTTCAATTTTCGCAAGTTTTAAGATTCCAAACAATATAAAATAGGTAATTCAAAACAAACTTTTCCCTCAGTGCCTCATCACGATAATCCACTGTAAACAGAACATCTGTTTTCGTAAATAGAGCATAAACGAGCCCATTGTCGACGGAGGAGAAGGCAAATTTTCGTCACATTTCCTCAATTCGATACGGCTTTGCCGGAATTGTTCATCGTAAAGACCAGGGTGGCGAGAGCAATTCTGGGCCAAATCCTCGCCGCCGAAAGACGTGATAACGTACCGTGAAAATAACTTGCAACCTACTCGCAAATCACAGGGGTGTGGACTCTTTTTTCAACGACTGGAACAGTTGTTGATTTTCATGAGCAGTTTCTGCGAAACAAATCGATGATTAATACTGTGCTGAATAAATAAAGAGTTTTCCTTGGGTGATCTTTGCTTGCAGATGAAATCAAGTTCGGCATCAGCCGGCTGGTCAAGAACGAATCCGAGGACGAAGACAATAACAACGTGTACCACGTGGCGCAAGGTACGCTCGGGGCACCCCTCTCCAACGGGTACGATTCCAGCAGTCTCAGCGTACGATCGCGATCGCGAAGTAGATCCCGGTCGCGGGACCGCTCGACGCGGTCACGGTCGTCCTCGATCGAGCTGGAAGTGGACTCCCCGCCACCTCCACGGATCGTGAGCGTTTCGCCCACCACGGACATCATCCCGCACATCCCGAAGAACTCGGAAGCCTTCTCGGTGTCGGCCTTGCTGAAGCGCGAGGACGAACCCAAATCCAAGTCGCCTTTGTCCAATGGGTCGTTCGACTGCATTAGGTTAGTTTGAGTCGATGGTTACTTGGATCGAGCATTGAGATTTTTGTTTTTTTCAGGCCCAACTACAGCCAGTTCTACGAGCAGAGCCTGCTGAACCGACCGCTGTTTCATCCGTTTCCGTTCTTCGCGATGCTCCAGCAGCAAGGTCACCAACTGAATCCCGCCCTTAGCAAGTAAGTCAACGCCCAACTTCTTGAAGACGTAACCTAACCAGCTCATCCCCGCAGCTACCACCCCTCAACCCCGGAGGACATCCTACGGTTGCGACACTTTATGACGCAGAACGCGGCGGCGGCCGCAAACGGTGCCAACTCCAACGGAGGACCACCTGTGCCGGGTCACCTGGACTTTAGCCACCCCCACCATCCTCACCACCTGCTGATGCGACCAGGTAGGAATCCGCACTCCTTTGTTGTACTAAACTTGTACTAAAATCTTCCCCTATCTCAGAAGTGCACGCCCGGAGGGCCCACAACGGAAAGCGGCCGTACGCGTGCGAACTCTGCAACAAGACCTTTGGGCACGAGATTAGTTTAAGTCAACACAGGTAATGCTTCATCTTACACTAATTTTGCGTGATCCTTCAATATCCACAACTGTTCGTTCTTTGTTCCATGATCAGGGCTGTGCACAGCGTGGAGAAGGTGTTCGAGTGCAAACAGTGCGGCAAGGCGTTCAAGCGGTCGAGCACGCTGTCGACGCACCTGCTGATCCACAGCGACACCCGGCCGTACCCGTGCGGGTTCTGCGGGAAGCGGTTCCATCAGAAGAGTGACATGAAGAAGCACACGTACATCCACACCGGTAAGTCGACTTGAACGCTTTTTTTTCTGGTCCAAATTGCTACAATTCGAAAAGGGGGAAGGATTTTTTGTTCTGAATCACGAAAAAACTGATTTAAAAACTAAAAAAATGTGAAACATTTTCACTTATCAAGTTCAGTTTCTATCTGGCCAAACAAAATCAAAAAATGGTTTAACGACCAAAGCAAATCCCAAAGTTATTTAAAATATTGACTGCCCGGCAGCCTTTTTCAGCCAACCCGAAAACATGTTTGTCTTACAAGACAAATATTTGGATTTAATCGGAAATCGATCAGTCTCTTCACTCCTCAGCCCAAAGAACATGGTTGGTAACATGTGTTCAAAAAATTTGCCAAGAAGCAGTGCTGACGTCCAGACCTTTATTTACATGTCACACACACACCCACAACAAAACCCTGAAGGTAAAAGAACAAACAATATTGTTGTCAATCTGCCTGGGCTGGTGGGCGAAGAGGGAGAAGAGTTGGCCCGAAATAAAGAATGGAGAAAATGACCTGACCGAAAAACTAACAAATTTGGACAAACTTTGCAGCGCCGAAGGGGGTCGAAAAACTTTTCATGTCATCTTTAGGCTAACCCTTCGACAACCAACCACCTCAGACTTGAAGTGAAGAGTCGGGTCGGGTTTGAGGTGATCATTTACATCGTCTAATCCTATTCATACTCACAGATCTGTGAAAATCCATTGTGCTTTTTGGGAAACACAAATAGATTGCGGTGTCGAAAACCTTTGAGGAACATTTTCCCTCTCTCCCTCTGCGCATCGCTTGTGGCCATGGAGTTGCTAATCCCAATTTGAGGTTTGTTGACGTTCCTTTGTGTGTTTGACTGTAGGACAATTTTCCCCTTTTTGTCACAGCCCGAGACACCTCTCCCAAAACCCCCTGGCAGAACGTGAGAAAATTGCGCACATGCTCCCGACATTCCTGCTCCCGAAAATTTTCCCGATTTTCTTTAAGGTCACAAACAACAGTCTACAGCCTCGCAGGCACAAGAAAATAGAATATTGATTTTTCATTTGCGGAATCCAGCGAAAGATGGAAACCTTGGAGCAGAATTTTCCCCCAACCAAATCGGTGGTGGAAAATCACACCGAAAAACGACGCTCCACAGACCACTTGGTCCAGGCGGCTGCTGCGGCGGAAAATGGATGGAAATTTATTCAAACTAGAGGGAAAACGGCCGCGCTATGAGCAGACGAGCAAAAAAAAATCATTTCCAACCAAATTGCTTCGCGATGCACACACACACACCAACCCCGACACAAACTGTTCTAAATTTTCCCTTAAATCCCAGTCCGGGTTTGCTGCTTATGCAGAAAAAAAAAATCCAACAGAGCAAAAAACGACGAACCTTTGCCTGGGAAAAGCACGCTCGCGTGCAACAAAGGAAAGGAAAAATCACTCCCCGCAAAATTTAACCGCGATTTTATTCTTCATAATTTCATAACGACCCGTTTGCCACCACCACCAGCAGCAACCGTGGAGGATGCCACCCCGCGAGGGCAGTGGCGAATTGCGCCAAAATGGTTCCGCTGGAAATGAGAAAAAAATGTGGCCCATCGAGATAAATTTTAATTTCAATTATCGTTAAACTTTTTTTAGGAGTTTCATAAAAAAAGATTTTTTTTTCGTCCATTTTTGGTCGAGTTTGGTGCAATTCGGCGGGAAGGGATGCTGCGGTGATGATGAGAATAAAAAATAAAAGTTTTCAGATTTGGTGGAGCGAAAGTACTTGTGAGGGACTGGACATTTCTTGAAGCTTTGGGAGTTGTTTTGAGGCATAAACCTGCAATTACTAAATACAATATCACTAGGGTTAGTGAATTTTCACGATTTCGCGGACAGCGTGAAAATCGTGAAATTTTGAAGATTTCCGTGAAATTCCGTGAAATTTATAAATTTTCTCAAATCAATTCATTAAAATAACAACATAATAAATATTTCAATTATAAAAACCTTTAAAGTAAATTTTCAATTGAAAAGCGTATGAACCATTTGAAGAATTGTTAGCAAAACAAACATTAACATGAAATTAATACAACATTTACTGAGAAGTGAATTCTGTGAATACTTAAATGATGTTAACAAAAATCAGTCAAAGAAGAAAAAAATATTTTAGGAATTTATTTTTATATACATTTTGTCTCTTTCAAACAAAACTTGTTAAAATTGACTAAACAAGTATATTGTGATTTTTTAAGTTGTACTGAATTTTTAAAAATCAATTAAGAGCATTTATTTAATTCATTTATTCATTTAAAAGTAACATTCAGTGAAAATAGTCGTCTTACCCTTTTCTTCCGGTCAATTATATATTCGGAGGAGCAAAAAAATAGATTGAAAAATTTAATTCCATCAGAGAAGAGGAAGAAAAATATTGAGAAAATAGATTGCTAGTTTCTTGATACTATAAACAATAGTTTATCAGTTTTTCTTAGGAAACTAATTGAATTAAACTTTTTTTTCATTCGGCATTATAACAATTTAACTATTATTTAATATGAATTTTGAAAGATATAATTTTAAAAGATGTTGAAAGATTCAAGCTTGGTTTATTCAAGATTAAAAAAATAGTTTTTTTTTTATCTTCAAAACCACATTTTAAGAACATTTCAGATTTTTTCTGAGCCTGTTTAATTTTCACGATATTTGATTATTCGGGTGGATGGTTTCCGTGGAAGTTATTTTTTTTTGTTTTCTGATTTTGAATAAAATTTTGAAGATTTGTTTACAGATTAAAGCATTTTTGGCTATTGATTTTTAATTTAGTTTTTGAAAAGTGAGATGAAAACCTTAAAGCTATTTTTACTGGGCAAAATGTCGCAAAAAAGTTATTTTAATTGTAAGATTGTTTTGTTAAATTTGGCTTTGATTTGAAATTCAATAAAATTTAAAATGTTGAATTAGTAGCAAATCAGCGAAAACTGTTTAGCTATATTAAACTTAATGTTCGAAAAGCAGCTCAATAAATGACAATACGCATGCCCTACATTTTTTTGGAAATGTTTATAGAGCCTATCCATAAACCATGTGAATTTTTTTTAAATTAATCAAATAATTTTTTGTGTAACGTTGAAATTAAGTTAAGATTTTTTTAGTTTATTGAAAAATAATATGTAATTAAGCATAAAAAGTACTTTCTGAAAGTCTAACATGAAATTTTCTTAGTTATTTTAATATTTTTCACGTTCCGCGAAATTTCCGTGAAATTATGTGTTTTGAAATTTAGGCACCCGTGAAATTTGCAATTTTTGAGCGTGAAAAATCACTAAGCCTAAATATCACTATCAAATATCCATCCAGCAAAATTTGAACACCATTTTTTATAAAAATTCACATTTGGAATTATCTTTATATATGTGTGTCAAAAAAAAAACAAAATGCATTCGATCAAATTTCAAGAGTATTTGTACCACAATGAATCAAAAGATTTGAAAAATTTGGCAGCTGGCACAAATTGATTAATTGTTTAGTCAGGAAAATTTTGAAAATTTTGATCGAAATGACGACATGGCCAAGAATATATTAGCAAATGAAAATTTGAAATAATTTTTTAAATTCTAGTAGCACTGCTAAGCGATATCGACATTATAGATGTGAGTAAAGAAACTTGTTTTTACAGTTTAATTGATTCAAAAACTCATATCAATTACTTTTTTTACAAGGCTATAAGATCTGAGTGATTCTCCGCCAACTCAAACAACAGAACTTCTTTACGATTTCCGTGAATTTGAAGGGATAATTTTGATCTCTGATCACGAATCCGAGGTTCAATTTTAGATATCTCGTTGTAATGGAGCGGAACGACGATTTTTAGTTCATAACTGTGAATAGATTGAAATTCGGTTTCAAATAGACTATTATGTGAAATTTGGCGCCCAATTTGGTGGTGTGCTCGAAATTCAGAAAAAAATGTTTTCAACAAGTGAAGTCAAAAAAAGTTGTAAAACTTCTACAGTTTTTCGTTGCCTAACTGTCAGAAATTGAGTCTGCAATAATCAAAAGAGGTGTTTTTTTTTTCATTTAAACAAAATTTTAATTTTAAAATTATTTGATATCATAATTAAATCTTCATTTTTTTAAGAATCAATGTTCAAAGCCACAAAAAAAATGATATGGAAATAAAGGATTGGTCAGAACTTTACTAAAAATGGTGATGCTAAAAACAAGAAAAATAATAATTTTCAATTTGATTTTTAATATTTTGTTTTGCCCGTGATTCGTTTATTCAAATTCCTATACAAACCTTCGAAAAAAAAAATGGTGAAAAGGTCAAATAAAAAACCGGGATTTTTTTCCTTTTACCTATTTTTTCTGAATAGTCCTAACCTACAATTTTTCCCAGACAACAAATTTAATCAATTTGAAAATTTCTTCGCCTAGTTTTCATGACCAGCCCGCAAAATTGTTTGGAGGCTTGTATGTGAAAACTAATTATGCCAAATAGCCTCTTTTCACATATGGAATACATGGACAAAGTTTCTGATTGATTAAAAAATATCATCGATTGGCGAAAACATAGAAACCCCTCAATTGTGTTATCCGCTATAGATTAAGTTGAATTTTAAGTTTTGTACAGAACGAGAAACTACACAGTAAAAAATAATGTAAATTTGGAAGCTGTAATTTATACAGGTTGAATATTACCTCTTTTATGATGTAATTTTACTTCAAATTAGACTGAAAAATAGGCATTACACCAGAAAGGTGTAAGGTCGGACATAAAAGATATACCTCTTCCCAGATGTAATATTACCATGATTTTTTTTCTGTGTATGTCTTGATTTTCTTAGCTTTTTAATTTTAATGATTTTCAAACTAATCATGTGATCCATCGTGCAATAGACAATTGTCAGACATAAAGTTTTAAAATGTTGTAACCCTAGCTCAAGATCTTACTGATTACGTATTTCTAACTGTGTACAAAAACAGTTAAAAAATTGTGTAAGTTTGGATGGTGTAATTTTTGTTGATTGAATATTACCTCTTTTAAGATGTAATTTTACCTCAATTTGGACTGAAAAGCGACATTATACCAGAAAAGTGATAAAATTACACATTTTCAGAGGTAAAATTACACATTTTTTTCTGACATAATAAATGTACTCTACCAGATAATATAACCATGATTTTTTTTCTGTGTAGTAGGATGCCAATAGTTTGGTTGAAATGCATTCTCCCGGTGTATAAGGAGTAAAGAAGATATATTTAGTTACACAATAAAAAAAATCATGGTAATATTACATCTGGGAAGGGGTACAACTTTTATGTCAGAAAAAAATGTGTAATTTTACCTCTGAAAATGTGTAATTTTACCACTTTTCTTGTGTAATGTCACTTTTTTAGTCTGAATTGAGGTAAAATTACATCATAAAAGAGGTAATATTCAACCTTCCAAAATAACACCTTCGAAATTTACACAATTTTTTACTGTGTATTTTAAGTTAAAATCTGCTTTCTAAGGTTTTGTTTCATTTATATAACTTAAGTATTATACTGTAAAAATTCTTCTCCTCTCCAACATAACCCTACACAGAAAAAAAAATCATGGTAATATTACATCTGGGAAGGGGTACATCTTTTATGTCAGAAAAAATGTGTAATTTTACCTCTGAAAATGTGTATTTTTACCACTTTTCTGGTGTAATGTCACTTTTTCAGTCTTAATTGAGGTAAAATTACATCATAAAAGAGGTAATATTCAACCTTCCAAAATTAAAGCTTCCAAATTTACACAATTTTTTTCTGTGTAGTTGCGTGTTCCACTCAAATTAAAACCCACCACACCGCACAACACACCATGTTTACTCGCACTTGCAACCAAAACACTCACGTCCCACCAAAGTTTCGCTGCCACAAAGGCAAAACCCCGGCCGCCCATCTGTGATTAAACAAACAAAGCACAACTGCCAAACAAAAGTCAGTGCTGGCTGGCAGTGGTTTAATAAAACCAGGTCGTCTACGCGCGCAAATACACTAACGTTCCAGTCGTGTCCTCGTAAAACCCAGGTCCCGGGGTTACCGAGGGAGCTTACGAAAACACTTGACATCCCCGCGAGAGCACAAATGTCACTCAATTCCCGCCAAAAAAGTGCGCAGGTTTCTTGTAATAACAACTACACACACGTGGAGGTTGATGCTCTTGTGCACATCCATAAAAAGGTTCCACAACATAACCCTGTGAGCATAAGTGCCCGGGATGAGCCCAACTTAAGTTGTTGGTTGCTGTTTTTCTGCACGACACACACACACAACAGTTGTAATCCAATTATGATTACGATTATGATTCACTGACACACGACTTGTCAAGTGCGAAACCTGGGTAGTTTTCCTCCACCCGGCAAGAACATGGTTGGGAAAATTCACCGCACCGAAAACATAACAGTAAAAACTCGGCACGCACTTGTTCTAGAGAAATTTTCCACCCATAAAAGTTATGACACGTGACCTGATAATGCCGGGATAATTTACTTGTTATGATTTGGTCCTTCTTTCCGGCGGCAACCTGTGCCGAAACCAGAACCCAACACGTGTTGTTCCAGCGAAAAGCATTTGTGCAAATAAACGCGCGCGCAACCCTCGGGGGAATTCCACGTGGGCCTGCGAGGGTTAAGTTGTAGATGGCAAGCATGGAAATCACTTTGATCACGCCACCACCAACGACCACGTGGCCGCTGGTTGCTGCTAATTGGAAGATTGAAAAGTGGAAAGATTTTTGATTTATTCCAATAACTGGGTGCAGCTGCTGGAGCTGGGAAGAAATCACTGAGGCTGAACTCCATGACGGCGGCGCCTAATGGGATGAAGACGTTTATGGCTTAATTCAATCAAGTTATGATTAGAAACGCGTACACCGCCGAGGAACATTGCCCTGGTGACACGCGGCATCAGCTGGTGATTGTTATTGGGTTCTCGGATGAATCTGGTTCTACAGAGTGAGATGTCTCCCGGATGAACGAGGATGATTTAGTGAACATAAAGAAACATCAAATTACTTTATGGGAAATAATAACGATTTGTCAAATTGTTGGTTTGAAAATATGGTGGTGATGTTTTCACAAATAGTTAGTATTTGCAAAATTGTTAATTTAAATTTTAAATGGTGCTAGAATTCGATCATATTCTTGAACATAAATTTATTATTTGTAAGATTCTCTTAATTTTTTTTTTTCGAAAGGAATAAGTTGATGTGTTTTTAAAGGAAATTTGAAAAAAAAAACTAGGAATTACATATGTTTAAGAACTTTTATTATCATTTATATATATTTTTGCCTGCGTCCACTTGTTTGATGATGTATTTCCGAAACTGGAAGTCTGGAGCAACAGAATGTGTCAAATGCGCAGTTATCCAAAACATATAGATCTGCACGACCTCCTCACCAGAGGTGCTATGTGTCTGCCGAATCTAACTGCAAACCGCCCAGTTTAATGCAGTTACACATTCTGATAACCTTTGCATAAGCGTTAGCCGCTATCAGGGGGTTATGCTTACAGTTGCGCTAATGCTGCTAGTGCTGCTCGTGATACATACGACTTGGCAGAACTCCTGTGGTGGTGCCTTCGGACGTCGAACATGGTCGTTCATGCTAAAATAAAAGAGTCTTGCAGTTGATACCCCTTTTTCCCCCTTTTCACTTTTTATTTACTTATTTTCGCCAAACCATTGGAGCCGGGAAAGCGAAACAAGCCGTGCGCAAAACAATTTTAATGGGCAAATGTCAATATAAAAGGCCGACCCTGCTCATGAGAAGGATAGACTCTTTGTTTACGATTCGGCATTGGCCCATTTACATTGTTTTGCTAGATTTGGATTAGTTCAAAACTTAATCACACAAAGATTTATTTTTTTAACCGTGCACAATTTCACCTAATTCTCTTAACCGTGTACCATTTGGTTTGATTTGTTTTGACGTTTTTTACGCTGCATCCTTTCATCGCGTCCGTGAATATTTTTTTGGTGCTTCGCTAGTGCACTGCAGTGAAAATTATAAAAAAAAAATGATGCAATTTCTGGACGCGCAGTAAGATCTCGATTGCATCGGTAACATTTGCGTTCTGCTGCGGTTTCAGCGGATTCAACACGAAGACGGGGACCTTGTTAGCCTCTTCTAGAAAATCCTCCCGGACTAGAGGGAAGTGAATGCGGCGGCGGTTTGTGTACGTCATCACGATGGAGCAGGACCAGGACGGAGGAAGGGCCATTCTGACGCCTGCAGCAGCAGGATGGTGATTGCAGTAATATGGTATGTTTTATATGCGAAATTATGTCATTCTCGAATTGCTTTTGTTTGATTGCTCTCCTCCTTTTTCTCAGGTCTTCCCGAGCCAGCGCCCAACGCTGGCCCAAGGTGAAGGTCGAGCTGAGGCATCAGCAAACTCCGGATAGTTTGCCAACTCAGATCACCCAGACGAAAGTGAGAATTCGAACCAGTAAACGCCGAGGCAGTGCCGCTAAAGTTGGAGGGCAAGCATGACGCGAACAGATAGCAGATTTGACAGCTCCAGGACACCAAGTGTAAACAGATTCCAGTAGGGAGCATGGACATCGAACACACCCAGTAGCTGCTACAGGAGGTGGGCGTGCAAGCCGGAGGTAGAACGATCCAGATGATCTGTGGTGAGGATCAGTCAGCTCGAAATGTGCTGCAGGTTGCTCACCGACAAGAACAGCTGACAAACGTCTCCTAATAACGGGGTGGGTTAAGTTGGTGAAGGCGGCGAGTACCCTCTGAGAAATGTAACGCTCCGATCAGTCTGATGGTTGAATAAAATCAGGATTACAAGTTCCGATCGGGGCGTTAAATTTCTCAGCGGATAGTAGCATCGAACCCAAAGTTACGAACAGCATTTGTTTATCGAAGGCGCCAACCGCAAGTGACTTTGCATCAGCTGATGACAGCATTGAAAGCATAAACAAGTTAACCTAAATTCCTTGTTTCAAGGATAGATACTTAGTGTTTTTGTTTTTCTTTTCAGATTCTACTAGAAATGATCTAACGTAGCCAGAGATTTGCCATAGAAAATTAAAAATGTATATATTGCAAAATAATAAAAAAGCTTTTATGAAAATTAAGTTATTTGGTCATGCAATATTAAAATTCGAAATTCCCTTGAAATCCCAATAAGAATTATTTGACTTGAATGCATTTCAAATTGTATCAACTTTTTCAGAAATCGTAATTTACCATGAAAAACTGCTAAAATAACTATTTAAAACCATTAAAATACCTTTTGAGAAATGGTGAAATCCCTAAAATATATACGCAAAAATGAACTTTCAAAAAGCATTTGATGAAGCTTCGCTAGAAGAAAAAATCAAATAGTGAATATTGCTAACAACATATATGGGGAATAGTTCACTATTTGAGAGACGGTGAGGAATTAAAAAAACGATTTACCAAATAGTGGCTACACTATTTGGTAAAATGTTGATTGAATATTTAACAAATGATTTTCAAACGGTTTTTTTTCTATGCGGGCTACGTTGGAGTTATGCTGGAGGTCGGCAGTGATTTGGGAAGGCTTAACGATGTTTTGACGGAGGCAATTTCAAGCGATCAATTGACCTTACTTGAAATTTTATTTGGAATTGATTTGTTGAGTTATCGGGAACGGCTACTTTTTAATAAAAAACAATACAAAAATGAGCAGATTTGATTATTTTTTAATAAATGATTAATGAGTTTGATTTTATTTTCAAGATTCGAATCTGTATTAAATCCATTTTTTGCAAATATTCCAAATTCCAAAACGTTAACAAGAAACAATCCCTTTCCTAAAACAGATCCTGCTCCAGATTGCGTGCCGTGGCGTTAAATACACAATTAATACCATAACTCTCAGCCCAGAACGAGTTTCCACTGCCCGGAAAAATCGTTTCCTTGAGCCCAGAAACCCCTTTTCCCAACTCGCACCGGTTCGACCGACAACGCCGAGGTCGTTCATCTCTGTTCGTGTGTTACAAATGGCGTGATTTAGAACGAAGCATTAAACCGATTTTTAATTTACCAACCCCCCTCAGACGCAACCCCTTCACCTTTTCGTGGAGATGTTTTCGAGCAGACACGTGGGAGGAGTTTTCCAACCACCTCTTCGGCAGAAGGCAAAAGGGAGAGAGAGCACGAGCTGGCGCAATCCGTCTGTGGTTGTGATGGAAAATTTATAAGATGGTGGAAAATCGGTCTTGGCTTTCACTCTTTAGAGAGCGAGACACGAACCGTCGACAATTAAAGCAGATTCCTTTCGTCGAGGCGCGTTTGATTTATCTGTATTAATTGGAGCGAATTTCTCGTCTAAAGGATTAAACCGGGGGTTAAAGGGTGAGGCGGGCAGCCAAGATAAATGGTGACATAATTTAATATCGGATTCTGGTCTAGCGCGTTGAGAAGGTGTGGGCGGAGGCGCAGTCATTAAAATTCCTCTCCAGATAGTTGTGAAACTGGCTTTAAGCACGGACACAAATCAGGCGGGATTTTCTCCGCCCAACCGCTTGGTCATAAAACAGCAACCGAAAATCGATGCGAAAGCTCTGCTGCCAGGGTTTGCGGAAATCGGAGCTCCGAAAATCATGTGCCCGGCCGAAATTGATGAGGATGTGAACATAAAAATATAATCACGGAAACACTCGTCCGATGATGGGTTCTGCCATAAATCCACTTTGGTTCGCTAGCCTTGCTGCTGCTGTTGGGCTGGTAGATTGGGCAGATTGTGTGTGTGTGTGAGAGAGATAGTGGAAAGGATGAAGAGGTTAGGTTTTTGGGTAAACATAACGCACGGAAGCACGCACGCCCAGGAAGGAAAAGTCAACAGAGTGGAACAGTGGGAGTGTTTTGGATAACTTTTTGATTCCAGTTCGAGTAAAAGTCTTAATTTGAAACGTTTTATTAATAAAAATTAAATAATCTAGAATCACAGAATTTAAAAATCTTTATTCGATTTTTAATAAGGAATTATTCTGCTCTGCTTTGATCTACTTAAAATCCACGTGGTGTTGAAAAAACTGCTGCGAAATTAGTCTTTTTATTGATGGCAATTCAAATTTGTTAAAATGATCTTTCACCTTTACTTGATTTATAATTAGCATAGCTTGGTTAGCTTAGCTTGGTTGACCGTACTCTAGCCGAGCATAAAGCTCGCAATAGCAAGGTTGGCGCCGATAAGGAAAATAAATGCGTCAGGAATGTGCCGAATGACACATCACCATTCATTTGTCCTTTTGGTCGACTCCTCACGATCAACGGGGGAGGTGGGGAGGGATTTGATGATTGGATATCCTATAGAGATGCCTAAGAACTTAGACGACCTCCAAGATATCCGGATTTGGAAGGGGAAAGGGTTCGATGGGATACTTCACCGACGAATGAAGTATTGGGCGTTGGTAAATAATGAGAAAATTGAAATGCAGTAATATAATAAGGAAGAAATTAGAACGCTCTCACCAAATTCAAATCTGGGATCATCCAACCACGTAGCCACGTAGCCTCCTCCAGTTGGGTTAACTGTTGTTGCCATGCACATCCGCCATCCACACACCACCGACGTCGTCCATAAAAAATTCTGCAGGAGCACTTCCAAAACTTTCACTTATCGGTCCTTTTTCCCTCGCTTCCTTGGAATCTCCTGCGATGCCGGATGTGGCTTCCAGCTGGTCCACCACAGTAACGACCGTCGCCATAGTCGTCGAACTGGTTTCCAGTTTCCGCAGCCACTTGGCCCTGATTTCCTCCGTGTTGAGCTCCATCTCAGATTGTTCCGCTTGTCAAACTTTCGCTGTTAAAGCCATTTTTGTTCCATAGCTTTACAAAAAAAAATTCTTCTAAGGCATTTTAGTAGAATTAAAAATAAAATAATAATAAACAAACGAGAATTTTTTGAAAAAAAACGTGACGGATCAAAAAATAAACGCGCCCGCGCGCCACGACTACTGCGATCTCCATAATCAGGTAGTGTTCTGAAGTACCTTGGGTAAAAATCCCACATCACGGCACATCTCCGATTCCGACACCGGCTCTGGCTTAATCAAAATTCTGGTCATTAAAAGTAAGCCAACTCCAACTCGGAATTTACCACTGGTGACATGCAAAACTGTATGATCCGAATTTACTTGATTTATAATACATATTTATAATTTATAATACATGAATATACGTCATGCAATATGTAGTATAGTTTTTAAATCTTATTCTTCCAATAAAACATTTTTTAAATTAAAAAGTCAAAGCTGCCTGAATAAAGAGATGAGTGAATAAAAAACATCAAAGATTGTTTCTAGAATTTGGAATTTGAACTGATTTTACAAAGTGACTTGAAAAACTTTTCTTTTATAATAAAAAAACATTCGAATAAAAGGACTACATTATACATTATATAAAAGAAAGACATTTTGTTTTAAATTCAAAAATAAAATGAGCCTTCCTCACTCATTACCATCAATGGTTGTACACAAATTTCAGTCATTTTTTAGATCTGGATATTTTTTAGATCTGGAATAAAAAAGAACATAAATATCACTTCAGTGGCCATATCTCGAGACAGGGTTGCCAGATCTTCATTGTTTTGGACTCGTTGGAAAGGTCTTTTGATAACCTAACCAACGATGGGTCGGATAGTGGATCCGGACATAGTGTACATACATTTGAGTGAGATCCAGCTTCCAAAAAGTACATAAATATAACTTAAGTGGCCATATCTCGAGACAGGGTTTCCAGATCTTCAATGTTTTGAACTCGATGGAAAGATCATTTGATAACCTAATCAACGATGGGTCGGATGGTGGATCCGGACATAGTTTACATACATTTAAGTGAGATCCGGCTTCCAAAAAGTACATAAATATCACTTAAATGGCCATATCTCGAGACAGGGTTGCCAGATCTTCTATGTTTTGGACTCGATGGAAAGGTCTTTTGATAACCTAACCAACGATGGGTCGGATGGTGGATCCGGACATAGTTTACATACATTTAAGTGAGATCCGGCTTCCAAAAAGTACATAAATGTCACTTAAGTGGCCATATCTCGAGACAGGGTTGCCAGATCTTCATTGTTTTGGACTCGATGGAAAGGTCTATTGATAACCTAACCAACGATGGGTCGGATGATGGATCCGGACATAGTTTACATACATTTGAGTGAGATCCAGCTTCCAAAAAGTACATAAATATAACTTAAGTGGCCATATCTCGAGACAGGGTTGCCAGATCTTCATTGTTTTGGACTCGATGGAAAAATCTATAGATAACCTAACCAACGATGGGTCGGATGATGGACCCGGACATAGTTTACATACATTTAAGTGAGATCCGAATATATGTGAAAACACATTTTTATACATAACTTTTGAACTACTTATCGAAACTTCAATCTGTATAAAATCCGATCTATGGGACCCTAAACCAAGTCGAATGCATCAAGTTCGGGTCAAATCGGTTCAGCCAGTGCCGAGAAACATGAGCTAGTTTGTTGGTCACATACATACATACACACACACATACACACAGACATTTGTTCAGTTTTCGATTTTGAGTCGATATGTATACATGAAGGTGGGTCTACGACGTTTTTATACAAAGATCATTTTTAGAGCAGGATTATAGCCTTACCTCAGTGAGGAAGGCAAAAGAGTGTCAATTATTATTTTAAAAGTAAAACAAGAAAAACAATATAGAATTAAATCAAGAGTGCTCAAAAGACTCATTCGCGAGCACAAATTAAACGAGACTCAAAATAACTCTGATGTATTCCTACTGATTGTCACTTTCACACCAATCGCTACTAAATACTCTCTCTTTTGTTCTCTCTCTTTCTCTCATTCCAATCGGGTAGTGCAGCGAATGGCTCAAAGAGACCGATTGCGCTATGTCGCTCAAAGTTGACTCAAAATTGTCTGCAATCGGCTTTGCTTTGATCATTAATCAAATTGTCAATGTTATGAAAAATATTTTGCAATTTTGTTGACAACAAAACATCAAAGACACATTTGACAGCCATTTACGGCAAATTGTGGTAGTGCAGGCCAAAAGAACGCGATTGACCAAGACGCTGGCAGCTAGCGAGTCGTGTTCGCTCATGAATAGTTGCGCGCTTCGTTCGGCAAAGATTCGTTCGGTGATGAGTGAGTGATTTATGATCTTTGGACCAACAATTAGGACCCTTGAATCAAATATCGCGAATGTTTTGTAAATATTAATGGAATTTCCAATAGCAATTTAGGACATATTATGTTAACCTTAAAACATCATCTCTGTATCGAGGGGCAAATCGCAATATAAGGGTTGGAAGATTAAATCCCGAAGGAAAAAGAATACAACTTGACCATTTTCATTAAAATATTATTTTAAATAAAAGTATTTAATGGCTGGAGAATATTATGACTTTAGCTTTACTGAACGACTGACCGAATGACGAGCATTAACATTAGTTTTAGATTTGTTAATGGTGGCCCCGAAACTTTTCAGGAGTGTTATATTTTTCGGAAACTTGGAAATATTTATTGAAAAAAAAAAATCTGCTAATTTCAGTAGAATTAAGTAAATTTGGGAAAACCACTCTTTTCATTTTTTTTTTTTTGAATCAAGTTTTAGCAAAATTTTGAAAATTTTTGAGTTGAATTTCCGATCTCACTGCTACTGATAAAAAAGAGGTATTATTCAGTTTGCTGTTCAGATAAGATTTTTTTTTTCTAATTTTGTACATGACAACAATCCCACAACGTTCTGATTTTGACCTGAATCCAAACACCCAAACCCACTTCCACCAGTCCTCATCATCATAATCTCTCTCGTCGTCTTGCTCGGTCACCAGCCACGCCACTCTCCAGGTAGAACCGGCCAGCACCAGATAAGTGATCAGGGCAATTATCTGTGTCTATAATTTAATTTTCCCAGCATATTCCCTGCGGATACATTCGTTCGTATGAAGAGCGTAATTTGGCTTTTCTCACCCCTCTCGGCCAGGCAGCCGCACCCAACTCTCTCGGATGATACGAATCGTCCCCTTTAGCCGCTTATGATGTGAGGAAGGACGTGCCCCGTGGGCACACAGGGCCGCTCCGATTTCAGCCGGGGTATCGTATTTCTGCGCGAGAATCAATAAAAGGACCGAAAGCTCTGCTCTCGTAGATTGATTCCGTCTTCGTGCTCAAATCCTTGTAAGATTTTTTGTTTCCTTTCCGAACTACAAGAAAGCCGGAAGGAAGCTGTGCGAGATTTGTCTCCGGCTTTGTCGCAAATTGTTTGCTGAATTATAGATTTGGTGGGGATGGGTCCGCAGGGCGACCATTATGGGACAGACTAAATGAGGCGAGGATGATGGAAAACCGATCAGGAACGATGAAGATGATGAACACAATCTGTCCTGGAGGGGATGCTTTGATGGGGTTGTCGGTTATGCCCAGCTTGGGTTGTGGAGGAAAAAGTAGGGTTATATGATGGGAAATAAATCTTATTACATTCACTTATTTATGATGGACGAAATTCGATTCGTGGTTGCTTGATGGATCCAGCGAAAAAGTATTGATTTTTTGCGAGATTTTTGTATCAAATCTTTAATTATTGTGTTTCTTTTCATCTGGAAAACTACAATACTTTAAGTATTGTTGAGCTTGAAGTTGAATCATTTTTAAAAAGGTCTATGAAGGCACCCTAGGTAAGTGGCAAGATCCGTTTGCAATCACTGTCCTCAAGCCCATCACCATGATTACCGTTCGACAATCTGGCCAAAATCAAACCACTCTCGTCGCCGTGACACCGTCACGGGTCAAACGGTTCTTCCACTTCCAAAAAGGTGCTACCATATGTCACACTTGAAATCGGAAGCCACAATTATCTCCCTAATCTGGTCGCCGGTGGTTCGGCACACGTTCCGGGGCCAGCCTTGCATAATTACTATTTTGGGTTCGTCTGTGCCTACCCCGCTGAAGAGGATGAAAGCACAACAGACGGCCCCTGTTTTTTCGGGGCAAGTCCCTGGAACCTGCCAGCGCTCGAGTCTATTGGAAAATAATAATTATAAATTGCGCATACCATTACGCCAGGGTAGCTGACTCTACTTCGAACCTGTTATAATATCATCAACTGTTGAAGCAAAATCAGTCCAAAATGGAACCCCTAACCCTACTCTACAAAGAGAGCCAGGCTCAATCACCCACTATACCACCCGCAGAGAGTGTGCCAACACACACCCGGGGAGGGAGCGGAAAACCAGTCACTTGAAAAACGCAGACTCGTTGCGCCAGTGCGTGAGTGAAAATGGCCCATGTAATAAAATAAGTAGATTGAACCAAATTACCGGACTGACAAATGGTTATCATCTGGCACAATCTGGGCGCTGCTCGCGTGGAGTTTGGCATCGAGTGTTTATTTTTTCTCTCTGTGATGTGCGTCGTATGAGGGGAATCGTGCAAGAAATGATAATATCTGATATCTTGATATCTGTTTTTTTTTTTTTTTTTTTTTTTTTTTGAAAAATCTTTCAATGATTTGATTTATTTTTCAATAATATGTTTAACAAGAATTTTATAAATGGTTATTCTCTGAAAGTTTTTTTGCTTTTCAAATTAATTTAATGTATTGATGTACACGAAGAATGAAATTCCGGAAATTTTCGTGATGTTGTAGAGCAGACAAGTCCGCGTCTGTCGCGGCCATGATCTAAGATGACCAACTTTTTCAAAACTTTTTTTTCGTAAGATCGCGATAACTCATGATGTTTATGAGCAAATACCTTATGTTTATAAATCATTTTTTTGTATTTGTCTGCTCTACAACTTTGTAGAACATTGTTACACTCTAAAAAATAACCCTACAATGTTAGAGAAAACAAGAAATTTTGTTCTACAGTCCAAACTCAATTATCCGAAGGCCTCGGAAAAATTTCACTTCGGATAATCGAATCACGACAAAAAAATATTACGCTAAAAGGATTAAGAATTTTTAAATCCAAGATGGCGGCCAAAACGGCGGTAATGCAATTTTGAAAAAAAAGCATTTTATTTTTTAATAGGCAATCAACAACTCTAATTTGACTTAATACGGGTCCGGTGGTTTAGTGGTTAGCGTGGTAGCCTCTGAACCCCAGTATGGCCTGGGTTCAATCCCAGACGGACCCGGTGGCATTTTTCGAGACGAGATTTGCCTGACCACGCCTTCTATCGGATGGGGAAGTAAAACGTCGGTCCATTTGCGTAAAAGAGGTTTTGAGTGACTCACCACACATAACCTTCGGACGCCTAGAAATGAGCAGAAACTTGCAACAGAGATAACAAAAGACCCGGGGTCGTTAAAGTGGATTACTTTGCTTTGCTTGGGGTCGTAGAACTCAAATTTAATGTTAAAAACAAGAAAATGAAAAAATACGAAAAAAATGTTTTTGTTCGTGAAGTCCCATACAAATCATCGGATAATCGAACATCGGATAATTGAAACTTTGGATAATCGAGGCTTCGGATAATCGAGTCTGGACTGTAAATGAAAAAATACCCCTTCTGGGTTAATAAAGATTCGAAAAGTACTTAAAAATTTCTTTTAAAATGACATGTTCCAAAATTTGTTACAGTGAGTAACGGAAAATCGGAAACGGAAACGCAGGTCGCTTTAATGGACTGTGTGCAACATCTTCGAGGATTTTTGGATGTATAGAAGTTGTAATCTATTCATAAGTTCTCCCAAGATCTTTTTTATATTATAGAAAGATTCTAAATTATAAGACGATTTGATCAGCTCAGAAATTTAATATCTTAGCAGCAGATTTTTGAACCTAATCTAATTATTCGCTCTACAGCATTGCCTTGGCGTTCTCGATTACGAGATTCCTACTCGAAACTATGTGTCCGAAGGCTTGATTGTTGAGGCAATTGCAAACCTCTTTTTACATTTTAGCTTCCATCCACCCCAGGATTCGAACTGACGACCTTTGGATTGTTAGTCCAACTGCCTACCAGCGACTTCACCGAGGCAGGACCCAGGGAGACGACTCCTACACCTGGACTGAGCTAACGACCTAACCTTTTAGGTTAGTCCGGGGCCAACATTTACTTCCCTGTCCGACGGAAGGCGTGATCAGACAAATCTCGTCTCAAAATTTGCCCGGGACCGTCTGGGATCAAACCCAGGCCGACTGGGTGAGAGGCAACCACGCTTACCCCTACACCACGATCCCGGCTTTTGAACCTGTGATCTTTAAAAGTTTTTGATAAAGTGTTTTCAAATTAAAATTTTGATTCTTTGAAAATGAATATTAAAATTTCTTGGTTGATAGTTAGAGCACATCACATTCATATAAAAACGATCAACAAACGCCCTTCAAGAATGTTACCACCCCAAAGCCCGGGCGTCAAAAGTTGAGATTGCTTTTCCAGGAGTATCGAATGTCATCGTCACCAGCGCCGTGCGCACGTGGACACGAAAGTGGCTCACAAACATGGTCACGTGGTGCGCTGAGAAGTGTATCTTTTCAAATCCAACAAAATCAATTTAAACTCCAGATCGCCGCTTGTTGTTGCCTCTCGGAGGTCAACGCCAGTGTTCCTCTAATGAACGCAATAAAGTGGCAATCAGATAAACTCGGAGTTTCGTCCAAAATTTCACAGTACTTTCCGGGTGCAGAACCTGCCTGATGCCATATGTCGCTGTACGAAAACACCCCGAAAAAGGGGGCCCACCGAGCTTTGCGTTACTCGAGCATATCTGGAACACATAACAATTTAACACAGCACATGTGGTAAAAACAAACGCGAAAAGAAGAGGGTGGGAGGGGGAAGCGCGTGTGTGTTTGTGCTCGCTAGTTAACGATTTAGTTTATTTTTTGGCTTGATGGACTACAGGCGTATTAGCGCCGGGTCGGGACATTGACATTTTAACCTACAATTTGGTTAATTTCTGGGTTTTTGTAATGTCTAGCGATGGCGTTGTGACACACCTCGTGAAGAATCTTTTTGACGGTTGATTACGAATTTGGGGTGGTAGTCAGATTAAATCAAATGATGACTGTGACTATTAACACTCTATATGCTCAAATTTTGCTTGCACACATAAAAAATCAAATTGACACGCAAGCCCTTTCGTTGTAACTCAATTCAAACTTGTGCTGGAGATGTTGTACAACTGTTGCAAAAGTGTTTTATAAGCAAATTCTTCAAATTTCGCTGGGATTTCCTGTTCCTGTTCCTGTTCCTGTTCCCACCTCAGCTTCGGTGACCAAAACAGTGCACCTGCCAAGCAGAGTCTAATCCTTTCTACGTCTCACCGGATGCTCCGACAGATTAGGTCGTAAATTTCTCATTATCCTAATGTAATTCATACCACCGTCGAGGCGCACTCTCAAAAATGCAAAACTTTCCAAAATGTCCCCCCTGGTCCTCTCTTTTCCCCAGTCAGGCATTGCTTAACCAATTTTACTACACTTGAAAACAGATTTTCACCTCCATTAACGAAATAGAAGCCCCTCCCACCTCCCCCAAATTGTCTAATCCTTTCCACTTAGGTGTGTGTCACCCAAAATGTAATCACCTTGCCTCAGCGCAAAAGCGGGGAAATTTATCTCCAGTGCATCGAGCAGCAGTTTGTTCCGGTGGAAGTCTCCGGACCGTGCTGGCGCTGGCACCCAAAAAAGATAAAATCCGAATTAATAATTCATGGTGCTAAATTATGTGGAAACAACGGCCAGGCAGAACACGATCGATCCCCGGGGACGCATTCCGGAGAGAAGTGCTCAACTACTGCTGGGGCGGGAAGGGGAAGATTTTGCTTCGCTCTATGAAAATTCATAAAATTCATGATTCGATAGATTTGCTGGCAAGTTTGGAGGGAAAACTCTCCAAGCTTAGAAAGCAAAAAGAAAGAAGAAAAGTTCTCACCGAAGGAAAATGCTTGAGTGGGTGGTGGTGAAAGGATATGAGCGCTGAGGAGATAAAAAGGGATAACATGCGAAACGGGATCCCCATCTGGCTTAATCTCGATAATACCGGCGGCGGTGGTGAAATGTGTATGTTCTGCTGCAGCTGCTGGAGCTGAGAGGTGGTGTTTTCTGGTTCGGTGAAGAACAAGCAGCATATCATCACCAACCGACCGAACCACCGACCTGAAGAGATAGCTCTGTCTCTGATAGCGCCGGTAAAGCTTTCGGAACAAATCTTTATAATGCAATATTGAGCAGGGAAATCTTTTCTGGGTGAAGAATCTTTCCATCACATGTGTGGAGCAGTTTGCCATGTGCGATTTAGGTTAGATTTGCTTAATTTTGTGATTCTATTTCTTAAATATTTGAACATCTAAATTATTTTGACACATTTCTTATTCATAAACCTACTATAGCACTCAATGTAGCCCATTATCTTACTTTTTTGCAATTCCGTCGTGAAACTACTTACTTTTCCTGTCATTCTTGAACGACGAAATAGCCTACTTTTCTGTACCAAAAATAAAAGAATCGAATAGCAACACTTTTCAAAATAAAATCTGAAAAGTTCTACTTTTCAGCACTGAAATGAGTGCTGAAAAGTTAAACTTTTCAGCACTTGTTTCGAAAAGTAACACTTTTCAGCACTTGTTTCGAAAAGTAACACTTTTCAAAAATAATTGATTTAAACGATTTATTGACAAAATACAAAACAAAATGACTTGAAATTTCACTCAATGGGTGTTTTTGGAATTGCAAAAAATGTTGTATGGAACTCGTTGCAAAACTTGATTTTTTCAGCACTCGTCGTATTTATCCAACTCGGTGAACCTCGTTGGATAAATGTACGACTAGTGCTGAAAAAATCCTCTTTTTGCAACTTGTTGCATTAACTACTATTATCAAATATTTATTACGCATAACTACAAGTTTTTTGTCTCTCTTTTTCAAATATTGCCATTCAAAATTGATTTAAGGGTGCACAGCAACCAAGGAAGTTGTTGTCTTCTTATTCCAAAATTGACAAACTTACGGACCCAATCCTGCAGCAATCTGATTGTAAAAATAGGCAAATTTTGTTGTAAATCGCTTAGTAGACAGTACTTTAGAGGATAAATAAAAAAATATAGCGATAGTTCCTGAAGTTTCGAAAATACTTAAATATCTGTAACTAAAATCTTGGTGCAAAAGCTCTGGTTGATGTGCACCGTTAAAGGTTTCGATAAAAAAATTAAAATCAAAAAATTCAAATTTCAAGCTAAATTTAAAAAAAAAGTATCACAAAATGCTTCGAAGCTGATGCTAGTTATGCTGCTGTCATAAATTGCCAAATGTTTAGAATGGATGAACTTTTATATTGCTTAAAAAAAATTAACGTCTTTTTTATTTTTGTTTCGAAAACTATAAAAAATATCTCAGTTCAATTCAATTCAGTTTTTATTCAACAAAAAATCAATTCACAATTTGTTTCAAGTAAACATAAAAGAGATTTGGAGGTCCTTTCAGCAATGTTTTGATAATGTTTATCTATGGACACAATTGGTTATTCTAAAGGGCTAATCAAAAGTAGGAAAATTTATAACAAAAAAAAATCCTACAGAATTTAAAAATATCTCTTTTGATAATTGTTTAACAATCTTTCATTGATGCGGATATTTTCATTGATATTTGTTTTATTTAAGTAATATTCCTATTGCTCTCAGATTTTATAAATTATTTCATGGGATTAGGGAGTGCAGCAAAAAAATGCATATGTTTTGAAAAGTGTTTATTTTCTATTCTGTTATTTTTAGTAGAAAAAAGCTGGGTGCTGAATAGTCGTTCGCAAAGCGGCCTCAATTTAGAACTGTCAAAGCGGAACCAATTTACTGTTCGCAAAATGCTCCCAAGAAATAGCAAGTATTGTAATCGATCAATAATTTATTTTGTCAGAAATAAAAAAAAATTGATGGCGTCGAACTATTGAAATATTCAAAAGTGCCATTTGGATGCTCTTACAATTCACTAAATTCCACCCACTTCTGACGCAATTTTTCGTCACGTGGAAAACAAAAAAAGCCTCTTTTGGCCGCCCATCGTTTAGACTATGAACAAAACACGAGCGAAGTACTTAATTTTGTCAGCGAAAAGTCTAACATACACAGATCCAAAATGTTTCAAAACAAGTCACTTGAGCAGCAAAAAAAAAATGTCACGCTTGAGCTTGAACATAGCATTCTACTTTGTTTATGCTTACAGCTGTAAAGCAATTGTATTAGTGAGGAGTAGTGGGGAGCATTCGAAAATCACGTTACGCATTCTGTCTTTTCAGCACCCAGGAAAAAAGTAGGCTTTATCGTCATTCGAAAATGACAAGAAAAGAAGGAATTGCGAAAACATATTTTTGCAATTCCGTCGTGAAAATACTTACTTTTCCTGTCATTCTTGAACGACGAAATAGCCTACTTTTCTGTACCAAAAATAACAGAATCGAATAGCAACACTTTTCAAAATAAATGCTGAAAAGTTCTACTTTTCAGCACTGGAATGGGTGCTGAAAAGTTGAACTTTTCAGCACTTGTTTCGAAAAGTAACACTTTTCAACATTTTTTTTTATTTAAACGATTTATTGACAAAATACATGAAAATTCGACTTAAAATTTCACTCAATGGGTGTTTTTCGAAATTGCAAAAAATGTTGTATGGAACTCGTTGCAAAACTTGATTTTTTCAGCACTCGTCGTATTTATCCAACTCGGTGAACCTCGTTGGATAAATGTACGACTCGTGCTGAAAAAATCCTCTTTTTGCAACTTGTTGCATAAACTACTATTTTTTAATTGTGTTTTGTATTAGTTTATATTTTTATTTGAATTTTTCAAAGAAGATATTTTTGTTCTAAATACATTTTAAAATGTTTGTTATATTTAACACATTCTTTCCCTTTTAAAATGTATTTGTAAGAATCAGTAATTGATTGTAAAAATGACATCTGTAAACTAAAATGTGTGCTGAAAAGTTGAAATTTTGAGCACTAGTATGCAAAAGTATTACTTTTCAACATTATTTTGATTTGATTGGTAAATTGACTGGCAAAGTTATCACTTGACATCAGATTTTACATTTCATTCAAATGTTTTTTTGGGAATTGAAATAAATGTTGTATGTACAATAGGGTGCCCATGAAAAAATAACCCCCTGCTCCACAAGCAAAAAACAGTTTTTTGGGTTATTTTATGCATCTGTGCAAATTTTGAGCGAAATTGGTTGAGATTAACCCATTGATACCCGAGCCTAAAATTAGTGAAAAAAATGTTTTTCATACAAAAATGACTTTTTTAAATCGCTAATAACTTTTCAGGGTCAAGTTTTACAGCTTTGGTATGTTCTACAAAGTTGTAGAGCATTAAATTCCCAATGAGAATCTCATTTTTGGGAATATTTTGACGAATAAAGTATTTGAAGAATCCTTATTTATCATTGTAACTGAAAACAGAGATGAATCAATTCTATTTGCAAGAGTGGATAAAAATCGTGAATTTATCCATGGACGGCGAGTTGGAGCGAAAAGTTTTTTGTGGTTTCACTTTCAGGGACTGCAGTGTGTATAAAACAAAAAGTGTAACAAAACGCCAATATAAATAACGTAGTGCCGATGAAGTTATACTAGAACTTACATTAGCATGACGTCTGAAATGTGGGAGTGAAAACAAAAAATAAGAAAAACTTGTTTTTTTTTACTTTCAGAAAACAACAAAGTTTTATATTTTCGTTGAAATTGTGTTAAAAACATCAGAAACAATGATTCCAAATAATAATCAACGGAATTCTGCCACATGGGTTGGAAGTTGGAAAGGTACTAGAACCAAAACAGCTAAATTTAAAAGTCAACAAAACATCAAGAAAACAATTTTTCAAACGTCTGTGGTAAAAATAACATTGTTGTTGATAAAATAAACGTTCGTAGAAGCGTTCAAATTTGTTTCGCACGTAATGGGGATTTTTGTTATAATAATACAAACAAAAAATCATGTTTGACCTTTCATAATTTTTTGCGATTCTAGAAAGTCATTCTTTCATCAACTTCATTTTTACGTCATCGTATTCAAATATTTACGTCAGCCTGTCAACTTCAACAAACCAACCTGCTCGCAGCAAACAGATTCCCATGTAATCCGGCAATCTATTCGCGCTGTCTTATTGACTTTTCCACCCTCAAGGAAAACACCTGTTTTCCGCAGGCCACAACCAACATCTCCGAGGGGATGGCGGAGCCGTACATAATTTAGCATGCTAACAAGGTGATAAAATTGAAACAACGTGTAATGAGAATTAGATTCCGATTTGCGACGAGTGCGGTAATCTGTCCTGCCTTTGGGGAGGGAGGACGAGGAACGTGGCATGAAATTAGTTCGTTTTAATTGATTGCTGGCGCTAAGATATTTTATGATCTCTTTCTCTCCTGTGAGTTTTACTGCATGGAAAGGACCTTGTGCAAATCTCATCCTGCTCGAGCGAATGGGTAGGGCGGGGGGTGGTGTTTTATTATCCTTTTCAGCTCTCGGAGATTTTTCAAGCCCCCCACGACGAGGGGTCTGCCCCGGAATCCGAGCGAGTTTAATGAGGGTGACTAATTTTGGAAAGATTGCCCCGGCTTTTTACGAGTGAAACGGGCTCGGAAAACGGTCCGTACCAATGTGTCGCCCGGTTGGAGAGTGAAAAGTTTTACGAGATTGGGTTTTTTATTGGCGAAGGAAAAAAAAAGTACTTTGCTTTACAATTGTGTCCCCGTTCTAATTGTGGACCGGGGGCAGATTCATGGAAAATCGATGCAAAACGGCGTACTTTTAAAGTGGAAATTAAAAATCCTGCCAAGTGTTGGACGCGCAGGAGCTTGTTAAATTTTGATTACCGCACCGGTGTTTGACACGGGGCGAAAACAATGAAAGTTCATGAAAAATAAATTAGCAAACAAAACAACCAGCACGCCACGAGCTTCTCCCCTGTTTGGACTAGAGAGCCTATATGGAGAGGCGAAATGTCACTCTCAGGGTTCCAATCGAACTGTCAAATCGGGGTTCCAATCGAGCAACAAGATCATGCTAGAACAAGGTTGGAATCATTTTAAAATAATTTTGGCAGAAAAACGAGACTTATAACAATCACAAGTATTGTAAAACTGTCGTTGATAATAATCTGGTAGTTTTTGTTATGTTTGTGCTTGTTCGGTGCAAGAAAAGTGCCAGCACCAAAGAAAAACTACAAGTTTTTCAACCTTATATTTGAATGACTTTGAGTGTTTGAAATTTCTCCCAGAACACTTCATTTCCCTATGTAGGTCCCTAGTTTGGACAACATATTGAGAAGAGGGATTTGGCTTTTGGTGTGTTTAAGCATCAAATGGATGGGAAAAGAGCAAACTCCTGTAGAGGCAGAAGTCGGAGTAGCAAGAAAATCCCTCATAATGCGAACGGTAAATATTTACACACCAGTCACAAAGTGGCAGAAGCATCAACCAGGAGGGGAAATGTTTCTGGGTGACTTCTGTGGTAGTCTGAGAAATTTAAAAGAAGGTGAGAGTAACATTTCAAAATGGAATAGCAGAATTTGAACTTTTACTTCAATGTTTTTGATTTGGCGTCCAGACTTGTCACAAGTATTGTATATTTAAAACATATTCATTATAAAATCGGTAATGGCTTTGATCATAAAGTACATTTCTCAGGTCAGTTGACTAGAAGATGAGGTTGTCCTCATAACACACGAAGCCGTTTGAATAAGTAAAACACTTTCATGTTCGATTGCACATTTTCTCACTCTCAAATCTGCTTTTCCCATTCCCAAGTGGGATTGCGCATTTAGAGCACTGCTATTGTAAAAATCAAAAACCAAAATGAATTTTATTAATCAATTCAAACGCTCAGCTCACTCCCAAGGTGGCCATATTTCTGCCTGCTGCCCTTCCCCATTCTGACCAAGGCCACCGGATTGAAAAGCAATCACCTCCCTCCAAACCAGGGCTTCGTGTTGTTACGGTTGTTCGAAATCCTGGCGGGATCGACGAGACTCGAGCATCGTTGAAATCATTTTAAATTTCATCTCCCACAAAAGCGCGCACGAGATTCTCCGGGTTCCAAGGGTGGAAAATGGCGCCGCTTTCAGTGATGCTAGGATTTTTCCCATTTTCCCCCTTCCGCCCTCTTCGAGGGCACCCGAGCCAGACAAAGGTACGATGTGCTCTCTCGAGAGTGGAAAATGAATATAAACACTTGAAAATAATGTTACGGTTTTTCTCCCCGAAGCTTCCGAGGTGAAATATCGATTCAATCTATTCAATAGAGCAGCAGACGGAACGGCCGGCATGAATCCGGGCCAAACGGATGTTGGTTTTTCCTGACCCCCTCTCTACGAAAAACATTTTCCACTCGAGTTGGTCGACGCCAGAACAAAATGGGAGGTCGATTTTTCCTCCTTCAAGTTGGTGGCGGCGGCGGTCGGGAAAATCCAGTAGAACAGCGAGGAAATAAAAATGAATCAGTTGAGCAAATATTTCTTCACTGAATTACATCACTGCTGCAAGTGCTCAACCGGGGGTGCATTTAAGCATTTTTCACTGACTGTGTTGTTTTTACCCCCCCGAAAGAGCAGGAAAGCTGGGTGGAAAATTTTCCACTCTAAATTCAAATTCTCGCCCTCAAATAAATCTATGAAAATTTTAGCAACACTCGCGCTGCTTAGAACTCCTCCCACATGCACACACACATAGCTCAAGAGTCCCAGCTGCGGTGGGTTGTGAGAGGTGCATAAAAATTCTATGATTTTATAACCACCTCCGCCCACTAGGGTAGGTAGGGAAGAGGGGCCTATTTTGATTTTTCTCAAAGTCATTTGAAACGTTTTAATCAACAAAAGTATCTGAAAGCAAATATTATTGATTTTTTTTCGAATTGTAGCTTAAAAAACTAAAATAAGACTGTTTCCCCTATGTTAGACAGGAAGTTGCTAAAAATTACCGTTGCTCTGCTTTCGAGCTTGGTCGTGGAAATTTGGAGGAGGAACTCGGCTGGAAGCGAAACGAAGATAGCATTAGCCCAAGCAAAAGAAAATCACTTCCCTTAAAAATGGAGCAAGCCAGTTACTCACACGGTGGTCTCGGGAGTCACTCGGGGGACACTTTCACAGTGAGTTTTACACCAATTTGAGTTTTAATTTAGTATCAAAATAAACTTTTTCAAGAAAACACCTTACAAAACATTTCTTTTAAAAAAATAATAGAGAGCAGCAGAGTCTTCAAGTTATTAAAAATAATAAGATTTTTTCTGATGATTTTTTACACTGAAAATTGTTGAATCATGCATGTATTTTGTTTCACTTTACATATAATTTAGTAAATTTCAAATCCATATTTTGCTTTACATTTTGTTCATTATATATATATAGCAATTCCCCACGAAAACAGCATGGAAAAAAACAAAAGTGCTCGGATCGGGCTCAAAATTTTTCTGGGGGTTCCCTGGCCGAAATAATTGGACCCGTATTTTTTTGTTTGACCATTAGGGTGGCCTACGCCGTGTTAGGGTGGTCTGAAAAATGGCCATTTTCGTCGATTTTCGCAAAAACCACTTTTTTCGAAAAATCATAACTCCTCGCCATTTCAACCGATTTCAATTGTCTTATACGCAAATAAAAGATGATAAGTTGGCCTTTCAAAGAAAAATAGTAAGAAGTTTCAAAAATCTAGCCTAACATATGAAAAGGGCGTATGCAACTTTAAAATGCCGTTTTGACGGTGTCTGGACCAAAGAGCCTATGTCTGGAAATAACTTTATCGGATTCCCCGGACATTTTTACAAAATATACTAAAAAATGGGAGGAGTTCATTAACAGGATTCCGAGGTATGATTTTTTGAAAATAAAATCCGTGTTTTTTGACGCGCCGCGCGCAAAAACCGGAGAATGACGAAATTGGCAAAAAATCAACTTTTTTCACTAAAACTGCGATAACTTTAAAATTTCAGCGATGACCTATAGATGTCTGGGTACCAAAATTTTCGTAATTAAAAGACGCAACTTTTAGTACCCAGACATGTATAGGTCATCGCTGAAATTTTTAAGTTATCGCAGTTTTTGTGAAAAAAGTTGATTTTTTGCCAATTTTGTCATTCTCCGTTTTGCGCGCGCGTCAGAAAACACGGATTTTATTTTCAAAATCATATCTCGAAAACTCCTCCCATTTTTAGTATGTTACGTAAAATGTCCGGGAATCCGATAAAGTTATTTCCAGACATAGGCTCTTTGGTCCAGACACCGTCAAAACGGCATTTTAAAGTTGCATACGCCCTTTTCATATGTTAGGCTAGATTTTGAAACTTACTATTTTCTTTGAAAGGCCAACTTATCATCTTTATTTGCGTATAAGACAATTGAAATCGGTTGAAATGGCGAGGAGTTATGATTTTTCGAAAAGTGGTTTTTGCGAAAATCGACGAAAATGGCAATTTTCAGACCACCTAGCACGGCGTAGGCCACCTAATGGTCAAACAAAAAATACGGGTCTAATTATTTCGGCCAGGAACCCCAGAAAATTTTGAGCCCGATCCGAGCACTTTTTCCATGCTGTTTTCGTGGGGATATATATATATATATATATATATATATATATATATATATATATATATATATATATATATATATATATATATATATATATATATATATATATATATATATATATATATATATATATATATATATATATATATATATATATATCATAATAATTAGACCCGTATTTTTTTGTTTGACCATTAGGGTGGCCTACGCCGTGCTAGGGTGGTCTGAAAAATGGCCATTTTCGTCGATTTTCGCAAAACCCACTTTTACCCGATTTTAACCGATTTCAATTGTCTTATACGCAAATGAAAGGTGATAAGTTGGCCTTTCAAAGAAAAATAGTAAGAAGTTTCAAAAATCTAGCCTAACATATGAAAAGGGCGTATGCAACTTTAAAATGCCGTTTTGACGGTGTCTGGACCAAAGAGCCTATGTCTGGAAATATTTTTATCGGATTCCCCGGACATTTTTACAAAATATACTAAAAAATGGGAGGAGTTCATTAACAGGATTCCGAGATATGATTTTTTGAAAATAAAATCCGTGTTTTTCGACGCGCCGCGCGCAAAAACCGGAAAATGACGAAATCGGCAAAAAATCAACGTTTTTCACTAAAACTGCGATAACTTAAAAATTTCAGCGATGACCTATACATGTCTGGGTACCAAAAGTTGCGTCTTTCAATGACAAAAATACCTGTTTTTTTTTTTTAAAGTATTCAAATTTTGATAATTTGCTTTTTGGGTATCAAAGGAAGCGAAATTTTGTATGCTTTTTCCATTCATTAGAGTTTTTGTTTTTTTTTTACAAATACTAAAATTTTCACAAAATTCCGTATTTTTTCAAAATACTGAAGTTTTTATAATTTCAATAGTTTTTGAAGTCTTACCCATACATATCCATACTTTTGTTTTGTAGTGCCAATATCTCCGAAACTAATGGTCCTATTATCAATGATACAAAATTTAACATTGGTGAAATTTTATGATCCCTTCAAAAAAAGAGGTCGACGGTTCGAATCCCGCGGCGGGGCGCTCTAAAATTCTTTGTGTAAATATGGGTATTCGGCGCCGTCGCTCCGTGCCATACTTTCATACACTTAGGAGCCCAGGGCGGCGAAGTCCTTGTAGATAAAAAGGAAGACACTAGTGGTTGGTACTAGCAATGGTGGCCGAAAGCTATAAAGTCAACCTCGTTTTCAAAAAAAAAAATTGTATGATTTTGGAAGCAACTTTTACGTTTTCAGAGGGCGTAATATTAAATATTGGACCTTTTTGAGATGTAAGTCGAATTTTTTATTTATTTTTTTCAAAATACCCCTTTTAAAAATAATTTTAACATGGTGGTAAAATTTTTGTCCACACTTTTCTATAGCTCAAAAGTTTCGGGTTTTGCCACCTAAAACACATTAAACAAGCTCATTAAAAAAAATATGTTTTTTGGAATGTTGAATTCTTGTGAAAAAAAATTGTAAAAAATCTTCAGATTTTTTTCTCATGTGCAATTTTTTGGAATAGTTTCTGAAATCAAAACAAAACAAGTTATTCAACTGATCAGTTCCAGTTCAGTTTCAGTTCAGTTTCAGTTCAGTTTCAGTTCAGTTTCAGTTCAGTTTCAGTTCAGTTTCAGTTCAGTTTCAGTTCAGTTTCAGTTCAGTTTCAGTTCAGTTTCAGTTCAGTTTCAGTTCAGTTTCAGTTCAGTTTCAGTTCAGTTTCAGTTCAGTTTCAGTTCAGTTTCAGTTCAGTTTCAGTTCAGTTTCAGTTCAGTTTCAGTTCAGTTTCAGTTCAGTTTCAGTTCAGTTTCAGTTCAGTTTCAGTTCAGTTTCATTTCAGTTTCAGTTCAGTTTCAGTTCAGTTTCAGTTCAGTTTCAGTTCAGTTTCAGTTCAGTTTTAGTTCAGTTTCAGTTCCAACTCTCAGATTTTCATCAAATTTCCCACTGTCCCCTTTCCAAAATCATGAGCTCTGCTTACCATGTGCCACTCTCCGGCACCGGCACCGATTGAATATCTTCATTTTCCCAAGACGAGTTTTCCATTTCGTGAATAAATCTAGCAGCAGCTCCACTCGCTTCACGTGCTGAATATTTTATCAGCCGAGCTGATTCATGTACCGCCGCCGTCGTGCCATCTGCTGCTCGGGCACGTGAACAACAATCAACGGTGAAAAACAACCACCGCGGAAAAGTCACCGGATTTTTCCCCGAAACTTGTGTATCTCCCCCGTAGAGTCAAGATTTGAGAAATAAATATAATCAACTTTGGCGCTAGCAAGAAGGAACCCCCCGACCTCAATTTGCCCGAGACTGTCGGTGAATTGAAATGATTTTTTCTTTCGGATTTCTTTTTTGCTGCCTCGTTATCTGCTCTCTGTTATCATCAAAGTTTGGAGTGATTTTTCCAACCCGAGCTCTCACCTCCTACATGATTTGATGGGGAATGGGGGGGAGAAGACCTGCAGACAGACTTTTCCAAGAGATTGACTGTATTGACTCATCACATGCCGGGGAAACCTCGGTGCTACCGGCGAGGAAAAATGAACCCATCACACAGACAATGTTTTTTCATCGACCCTCTTTCGAGAGAGTGAGAAAAAAAGAAGAAGCAGGGCAGGAATTTTCCTGGTGAGTTGAGAAATGAAGATTGCTGCTGCTGCGGCGACTGCTGCCATGTACAACAATGAACCTCGAGGAATGCAATAACCTTCCATGACTAGACAAATCCTGAACGTGGTTCCCGCTGAAAGCTATAGGGGAAGCCCGGAATGATTAAGCCATGACAAAAGAAATCCCGGAAATAGACTTCAAACAAAACTCCAAAGACGTATCAAAACACAAAAATCATGGCGGACAGTAGGCCCCCGGAAAAAAAAGAATGGCTCCCGTTTTAAGAGATCCAATAAACCGTCCCTTTGATTTTCCGCCGACACACAAACATCAAATCCCACAAATACACACGCACGCATGAACCGACATCGTCTTAAACGGAATCAGGGGAAAGATATTAAACCTTGGTCATTACAAGGAAAAACCCCCCACTCTGCTTCCGTTGCTAGGAGGAAAACTACCCCATCCTTGTGTGCACCACTGGCTGCTGCTGCTGCTACTACAAATCCCAGTCTGTCCGACGAAGGATGAAGGCTTGGTTGGTCGTCATCATCGACATCAGCACGTCTACGGGTTTATACTCTTTATCGGTTTTTGGTTTGCGTTCGGGAAGGGTGTGATTGTGAGTGTGAGGAAGGTTGTGGGAGGCAGAAGAGGTCACGCACACAGATTCGTATTTCAAGTGGGAACATTGAATTGGAAGGAAATGCCGACGGAAGAATAGTTTTCTTGGATTATTACTGTTGAAAATACTGAAAACAAAAAAAAATGGCGAATATCCAGGTTTTTTTTCTTTTGAATTCTCCATAATTTATTTCGAAAAAATCTAACAAAATGAAATTTTATCCTAAAATCTACCTTATACACCTGGCTGGATCCTTCCTCACTTCTTACAAATAGATCCTCGCAAATCTTCAATATCTTAGAATGGCTAGAAATTACCTAATCAACAATGGGTAGGATGAAGTGAGATTCTTGTTTTCATCATATTTTTTTAACTAAAAATTCATTTTCAGCTTATTATTCTAAAGTTGCCCTCAGCACGCAACTTGTTATTCTCAAAATCTTAAATAAATGAATAAAAAGAGACAATGTTAAGGTCTTTGATAGTGTCATTCAATCTTGATGCATTTGATTTTTTTTATCTTCGAACAAATTATTGATTTTCAAAACAGTCATGCCCCGGTTTTGCGCTGCCCTGGTTATGATTCGTTCAGCTGCCTCGATTAAGCACGATCCAGTGCTTAACTGAAGTACAAAGACAAAAAAATTGCAATATGGGTATCAAATAATCGGGACATTTTTTATACATTTCGGTGATAATTATTTTTTTTGTGAAATACTCAAAATTTCAACAAAAGTACGTCTTTTTGAAAAAATACTAAAATTTTGTTGTTTTTTTTCACAAATTAGGAATAAAATAATTAGATATTTTTCATGCATTTCGAACGATTTTTTTTTCAATTACTAAAAATTTTCACAGATCTACGTACTTTTCTAAAATACTCAAAATTTCAGTTTGTATTATATAAATATCATATAATCGGATTTTTGTTTGTAATTCAATTCAATTCGGGTTTATTTGTGAATAATCAAGTAACAATGAGTTCATTTAGGTACATAACAGGGTTTTGGAGCTCCTTTCAGCTGTGTGTTACATCGTAGTTCAATCGAAGGCATTATTACTTATAACTATTGGATAGACAAGAGTAAGAAAAAAATTTCAAAAAACTTACAGAAAGTGCAATGGGAAAAGGATAGATAAAGAGAAAGCTTACTACTAGATCACAGAAAATTTTCAATCAATTATAGATGTACTTTATCATCAGCTCCCCGAGGGCCAGAAATTGCTCTGCCTTGTTACGGCAGCTCCGAAACCGCGTCAACATCTCCCCCACGAGAGCAAAGAACTCCGGCAGGGTGAATAAATCTTTCCCGGTGATTTCTTGCTGGGCCGCATCGCCGCTACCGGCAGCGACCACGCTGGCGAACGAACGCCCCCAACCAGGAGGGTACGCTGAATTATCCGCTGGAACTGTACGCTGTCCAGCTGCAGGAACGGCTGCGCTCGTACTTCGCTGAGGAGGGTGGGACGCTTTCTTCTTCCTCTTTTCCTGCTCCTCGAGGTAGGCCTTGCGCGCGACGCATCCGCGGTAATTGCCGGTATGGTTGCCGTCACAGTTCGCGCACTTTACGCGCGGCTTGGTTTGTTCTGCGTTTTCCCCCAAGTCCGCCTTTCGTGGCAGTGCGCACGCCTCCG
The DNA here is from genome assembly GCF_015732765.1 of Culex quinquefasciatus. NCBI lineage: Eukaryota > Metazoa > Arthropoda > Insecta > Diptera > Culicidae > Culex > Culex quinquefasciatus. The sequence continues at coordinate 134,663,858 of NC_051862.1, read as the reverse complement.
AGAGGTGTGACTCACCGCACTTCACGCAGCGGGGCCGGAGGTTGCAGTTCCGCGAGCCGTGGCCGAATTTCTGGCAACGGTGGCATTGCGCTACGTCCGTCGGGTTCTTGGAATAAAACCGCCAGTTTACCCAAAAACCGTCCAACGTCTTAGTCCGCCGCAGGTCTTGGATCTTGACGGTGCCGCGGTCGAAGTACAACAGGTACAGTGTGTGTGTACCTGTTACCGTTGTCTTGCGCGAGAGCACTTTTATCTCCCGCGGTTTTATTCCGGCGTCCGAAAGGTGCTCCTTCAGGTAGGAGACCGGACGGTCTTGGTTACCCTGCAAGACGACCTTAACAGGGGGCTTCTCCGGGTTGAATGTGTAGAAGTTGAAGTTGCTACGCTTCAATTCTTCATACACCAGGTCGAAATTCTTTTTATTCAGTGTGATCACTTGCACTGCCGACTTACCGATTTTCAGACAATATCCGAAGCCTTCCAGCAACTCGTCAACATCGTCCGCCAACGTGTCCAAAACAAAAATTGGAGGTGGTCTTCGTTCCGTCGGAGAATTGATCTTTTTTGACGTCGGCACTTTTTTCCGTGCACGACCATCGTCGTAGTCGTCGTCGTCGGTAGTGCTGCTACTGTCGGTGTTGTTGTTGTTTTCTTCGTCGTCACTCAGCATCTGGAACTCGTTCCTGATGGGAATGTTGGCGGATGTTGACGTGTTGGTCGTGGCACCGGAAGTACCGGAACGGGTTCGCACTGGTGATCTTGGAACATATCCGGGATGTAGTAAGTTTTTGTCGATGCCTTCTACGCTCACGCTCCCCTGCGCGATGGCGGTCGACACGGCGTTGGTTTGTTTACCTTTTTGCACGCGGCCGGTAGACGAACTTCGCGGGTTTTTCGAGGCCGCACTCGAACTGCCACGGCCACGGCCGGCCTTTGGCATGCTGCAGGAGCAAACTCGCGGGTAATCACGGTAACTTACGGCGAAAAAAAATCGAAAAAACGATAGAGCACTGAGCACTTGGCTGCTGCTTGCTCTCGTGCTTACACGGAGGTGATTTTTGTTTGTAAAAAAACATAAATTTTGACATTTTTTCGAAAGTTCGCAGTTTTGTGAAAATTTTTAGTATTTTCAAAAATAATGTATCGACATGTATGAAAAATTCCAAATTATTATACCCGTCTTGAAAAAAAAAACAAAATTTTAGTATTTTTTCGAAAAGACGTAGTGTTGAGTCGCGGGGTGATGTCGAACCGGGCACCGGTTCTGTGAGCGAAATATTGTTACTCTCTAAATGTATGCGAAAATTCCGATCATTTTATACCCATATTGTCGAAAAACTGAAATGTTTAGTATTTTTCCAAAAATACGTGGTTTTGTGAATATTTTGAGTATTTTCAAAAATGTGTGTGATAACTTTCGAAATTTATAGTAAAATCCTGATCATTTGATACCAATATAACAAAATTTAATATTTTGAGTATTTTTTCGAGAAAAAAATTGCATTTTCATGTCATTATAATTGCAATGGATAACTGACATCATCCCGATTCTAAAACACTATATTTTTTATGTTTAAATGATTTTTCATAGGATTATAACCAATGTCTCCCATATATCCAAAATCCCATAAGCTCTGTGCCTCAGTAATGCACGCCTCGGTTTTGCATCCCTCATATGCACAGAAAAAATGTAGAATTTTGGATTTTTGAAGATTTGGTTAGTTGAATATTACCTCCTTTTTTAGTAATATTACATAAAAAATATGTAAAAATGTGAACCTGATGAAAATTCACTAGTTCCTGATGCAATATTACATATTTTTTTACCCAGAATGTGTCATCATTCCCTGATGAATATTATCATCATTTTTTTTCTATGTGCTGTGCTAAACCGAGGCATTACTGTAATTGAAAAATCAACCTTATACTTCCAAATTTTTATAAAAGTGTTAGCTTAAAGACAAGGTTTTTTCCGTTTTCGCAATTTTTCCATAACTGCACGTAATGACAAGAAATCAATATTTTATTTCCAAAAAAAATTATCTCTTAATCCTGTTCATGAAACTCCACCGCTTTTTTATAAGTAAAATTTTCCAAAGAAGCCCGAAACCTTGAAAAATCTTTTTTTTTTCAAACATTTGGCTACTACATTTTTAAAACTTCACAAAAAAAAATCCATAAAAGCCTTACTAATCACCTTGTTGCTTATCAAATTTGGTGAAGCTGTTAATACCACCAAAACAAGAAAAAATCTCGATTTTTATCCAAATCTAACCACTTTCTCCTTTTTGGCACCACCCCAAAGTGTTGCTTTTCCGCAAAATTGTGAAAAAAAACTCACTGTTGTATCTCTGGAAACACATATCGTAGAAGATTGATGCATGACTCATTTTTTAAGGTGGACCTAAAATCGATCCATTTTCAAAATTAAAAAAAATCTTTTCACTGTTTATAGCGTATATGAAAACTTGTTCTTTAATTTTCACATTGAGCTAATATTTTATTTAAGTTTTGATCTCACCATCGTACTCCTGAGAAAATTTTAGATGTAACTTATTTTGCAATCACGATTGTGTTTTAATTTTTTTTCTTTGAAGGCACTACTTATTTGTTTTTCATTGACATTTAATCAAATTTCAACACGCAGAAAATATGGGACCCAAATCATAGTTTACACACGTAACAAGAAACCAAAAAACTCCATTACCTCATTCCTCCCGCAACCCTTTCCCATCCGCAAACCCGGGCAATCAAACGTGAGCTCCCTCAGCGCTGGTTCTGCCATCTCTGCGCCACATCACATCGCACTGCTATGAATCTGTGTTGGTGATGATCATCAACGGACGAGATTGAATCCGCCCAGAAGCGCGGGCGGCACGTGATACATAAGACCGCCTCTCAACCCAAACCCTTATTTCCCCCTCTTCTCGATTCCAGTTGGGTGGGCGGACGAGAAACATACGGAGGAAATGCTCCAACATTCAGTGAGAGATAACAGAGAGAGAGAGAGAGCGAAAAAGGAAAAAAAAATAAAATAAAAATCAGCACACCAAAACGTCCCGAAATGAATCTGGCACAGAAGAAATCCGGAAAATTTAGATAAATAGAGACAGCAATCTGTTCGTCGTCGTCGGAGTCGAGAAAGGCGATAAAAATCGTACAAAACATTCACACACAGCAGAGCTGGGCTGTCAAGGGTCGTTACAGCGAAGGTCTCTTCTCCCCAACCCCCACCCCCACATATGCTACCAACGATGCTGGAGGGGTCCTCGCGTAAAACGCCATCTGGTGGGTGTCCTCGTGTTGGCACAAATCCTTGGGTATACCAAGTAGGATGAGGAAGATAGAAGGAAAAAAAAACCTCTGAGCTGATGACCAACATTTGCCGTCGGTCCGGTGTGGGAAAGCGTTCCAGGGAAAAAAATGGTGGAAAATCCGGAACGAAATATAACGGTCACACCGGTAATGGCATTTACGCTGCATGGAATGCGGATTTGAGCTTACGGGAGATTTTTTCTTCTTCTTTTTGGGGACAATCTGGTCACGGTCCACTGCAGGCCATGGAACGAACTTTATTTTGAACGAGTATTTGAGAATGAAATGAAATTATTTGCTTGAAAATTTTAGATTTTGTTTTTAAAATGATCATTACTTATTGTTATGATCGTGGACTTAATTGAGTTGAAGACGCCAATATTACAGGTTCAACCATTATATACTTTGTATCCTTTACAGGCTTAAAAAACAACTTGATTTCAAATCTAAGACCATGACATTTCGTACATTTTTGTCACACGTTGAACAAAAGTAATGGATCTTGCTGCATTGCCTTAAACTTTGTTCGTTTCATTTTGAATTTTTTTTATTTTTTTTTAAATGAGAAAAAAAGGTTTTCCATTGAATTACAGTTTTTGGGAGCAACCATGCAAAAACAGAAAAGGATGTTAATTGCAACAATCACTTTTTGTAGGTCTTCAAAATAAATTTTGAAGTTCTACTTCCAATAATTTCTATCTACTTGCCACTGATGTTGAAATTATAATGTGATTAAATAACATATAATGTGGCCAAAGTGATTCAAACTTTGCAATGTTCGAAAAGCTGTCTATTTATGGGTTGAATCCAATTTAAAATCAATAAGCAGAGCTTCTGTTTTTTACAATCAATATATCGTACAATACTTGGGATTTTACTGTTACATACTTATTCAGTAAAATGTCGACCTCGAAAATATGTGCATAACCCTCTACCGTCTAGATATTTTTTTCCGTATTCAGGTCATTTTGAGCAATTTTTGATCTACAAAAAACCTCGAATCTGATCTTCGAAAAACTTTTCTTCTTCTGTTATATTTTTTTCTTCGTTGATTTTTAAATTTTTTTGTATGCATTTTTCTTGTTTAGTTTTTGTTTTTCATCGGTACTTTTAGACCTATTATACAAACTCCAATCATTATATTTCGCCTAATTGCTTTGTTTTCATAATATAATGAAAATTACTGCATTTTTATTTTGTCAACAAAAAGGAAAGATTAGTTAAAATTACTTAAATTACATATTTTTTGGCGAAATTAAAACAAATCTTCAATTCCAAGATTTTCAAAAATAAAAAAAATGTTCTGTTTTGCAATGCTTTTTGTTATGCATAATTGGTTGAATAATGGAATATTGCTTTTTTTTTAAATCGAACCTCGTCTTGAAGCAGGAATGGGTCAAAGTGGGTTGATCCTTAAATAACGGAAATGGGCATTTTACATATCAGATTTTATTCTTTGTAATCAAATGATTAAATGTGATGAACAATTTTCTATTCTTTCCATATGTTTTAAGGGTGCACAGCAACCAAGAAAGTTGTTGTCTTCTTATTCCAAATTTGTCAAACTTACGGACCCAATCCTGCAAGAATCTGATTGTAAAAATAGTCAACCTTTTTGTGAATAACTATGAAGACAGTAATTTAGGGGATGAATAAAAAATTATATCGATAGTTCCCGTAGTTTTGAAGATACTAAAATGTCTGTAACAGAAATCTGTGTGCAAAAGCTATGGTTGATGTGTACCGTTAAATGTTAATCAATGTTAAAAAGTTTATTGATTTCGAGGCAAATGTTTTTTTAAATCGTAAACATTTTTCTCGAATACAAACAATATGTTTTTAAAATTTACTTATTCACAAGAGCCTTCTCGCTCTTCAATTCAGCTTGTTTTACAGCAGTTCTTGCAAATATTGAATAACAATTTTCAGTTGAACAATGATTATTGAGACTGTTTGAGTCATACATATTTCAGCATTTTTGTATGACCCAATCTCACCCCGAGACCCTTTGATGACGGTAGCATTTGTTTTAAAATCATGGATTAACATCGTTACTCAATTAGGAGATTTTAGCTGTCATTTGCCCTGACAAGCTGACAAAAGTGTACAAATTTAGTATCGTTCCTTAATTTAGCATTCAATGCTTCAAAAATTAAGATTATATAAAATAAATCCGGCCGGGCCGGGACCGTGGTTTAGGGGTAAGCGTGATTGCCTCTCATCCAGTCGGCCTGGGTTCGATCCCAGACGGTCCCGGTGGCATTTTTCGAGACGAGATTTGTCTGATCACGCCTTCCGTCGGACGGGAAGTAAATGTTGGCCCCGGACTAACCTACAAAAAAGGTTAGGTCGTTAGCTCAGTCCAGGTGTAGGAGTCGTCTCCCTGGGTCCTGCCTCGGTGGAGTCGCTGGTAGGCAGTTGGACTAACAATCCAAAGGTCGTCAGTTTGAATCCCGGGGTGGATGGAAGCTAAGGTGTAAAAAGAGGTTTGCAATTGCCTCAACAATCAAGCCTTCGGACACCTAGTTTCGAGTAGGAATCTCGTAATCGAGAACGCCAAGGCAATGCTGTAGAGCGAATAATTTGATTTGATTTTTGATTAAATTGAATTGCCTTGAATCAAAATAGATTGATTGATGATTGGTACCAACAAGTTAAGGTATTTTTGGTTGGTATTGAATTGTGAAAACATTTTTTTTTATCAACAGATTTAATTTCCAAAATAGTAAAATAAATCTCTCTCTGGCAACCTTGCGCTCGCTAAAACGATAAACATTGCGACGCCACAGTGATTGCTGCCAGGAAACCCAACCCCTTTGCTCCATTAATGACTCCACCCACCGCGTGCGCCCCCCTTCAAATGACGTTGAGACCACCCACCCACTAACTCTCACCAACACACACATACCTACTACTCTGCTTTCAGAAATCAGTTCCTTCCGCGAGCTTTGCAAGCAGTTCCTCCATCGTCGACGCGACGCGTCGCACATAAAAAGCTCCGTGATTCCACGCTTTCGTTCGTTCGTTTGGGCTGAGAGTTTTTCCGCCGAGGTTTTTCTCTCTCCGCTTTTCCAAGATTTTCCTCACTGATGATGATGCCGGTGGGATGATGACTGTTTCTGCCGCCGCCATTGGAGTATTATGTCGTAGAAGGTAGTGTGTCGCGTTCTGTCGCTTGGTTGAGAGCGTTGGGACCCAGAACGCGGGGATTCAGGAGGTGGTATATGTGATACGGCGAGAAAGATTTTCCCGAGTGATTTTTCCCGGAAAGGGGGTTAGTACGTGAAGGTGGCATATAAATATATATTATCTCACGTTTAAGTTATATATTTAGCCGCCATCCGGCTGCCGGAAGTATGGTCACAATCAGTGAAACTATCTCGGAAGGTTTTTCCTCGTCTGGATTTTCTCCTCTTCGGTTCGTCGCTGCGGAAAAGCTCATGGAGGTCGAAAGGCATGTGCGATAAAATATACAAGATTTTTTCACTGATTTTATATTTATGGCTGAACGTGTAGCATTTACGAGTTTAGCTTTGCTCGTGATGTATGGGTATATAAACAGACAGGGCCAACCGGGGAGGTTTTATTCTCGGAAAATCCGGAATGGTGACGACGACGACTACTCTTGGGGATGAAAATGGAAAAATCAATACTCTGGGGCTGTTCTGCTGCTGCTGCTACTAAAACGTGAGACACAATCAAATCTGGGTTCCCGGGGCGCGCAATCAGAACGCCGGGGTTTGATTTAGGTCTCGCCGTAGTCGTCTCGGATGATTTGAGATGGTGATGGATTTTCGGGGTCCCACGTGCGGTGCGTGGGTGGTTCGTGTGATTGGGTCTGCAATGGACGGTTTTTTTTTTCGGTGGCTCTTTTTTTTGCGTGTGAGCAATAGCAGAGGTTAAATGCGTAATAAACGGAGATTGGGTTCGAACTCGCCGAGGTTTGCTTGGGGAAGGTCTGTTTTTATATTGGCATTAAATTTTGGAGCAGCGGCGGCAGATTGAATGTTATTTTTGCGACGCTTTTAATTTGAGATTTATTCACACTTAGAGTTGTTTCTAATTATGTTTTATGAGGATTTAGAATTGAAAATACTTTTTTGCAATTCCGTCGTGAAACTACTTACTTTTCCTGTCATTCTTGAACGACGAAATAGCCCCTTGGGCATGAGTAAGGACCTCGACGCCGTTAGCAATGTTGGCTTTAAAAATAAAATTTCATGATAATATCACTTCCCCCAGCCAACATTTTTGCCATGCGAAGCGGGCCTCGACGCTGTGTCTAGGTTTAATTCCTAGCTAGGAGCCATCAGTGTCTTAAGAGGTGGTCCCAAGGCCGAGTAGGAGTTCATGAAGCAAATTAGTCGTCTCCCACCCCTTTTAAATTGATAAAATGAACTCTGAAACCAGCGCTTACTCACAACAGAAACAGAGGCCTCTTCTAGGCATTGTAGGATAGAATAGATTTTGAAATTTATTTTAAAAAAATGTTACGTGCATAAAATTTAATCTTCCATTTAAGTAATATTTCAAAGCATTTTGATTTGTCAAAATTTCCATAGAGTCTCGGTCAATCAATAATGTAATGATATCGGACAAAATTCGTTAATCTGTTGAACTAACGGTTTTCGGATTATGGGTGGAGGGCCTTGACTGTTTGCCCAGTTCGGTCGGTTAGTTTTGTTCGCGAGTTCTAGATTAGATTTTTTCGGTGAAATATTTTAATTGGCGCCGTCAAAAATGTCTCATTCAGTGCGTGTGAATGATTGTAGTGCGGGAATGGTGAAGTTTTGGAAAATTCCCGCGGAATTAGTGTGTTTTTTGAGGAAATAAATTTGTATTTCCGAGTGATTCCAAGATGGAAGCTTTTATAAGCAGGGCCGTGGATGCCATGTGTTAGTGTATTGGTAGGATAAGGTTACAGAACGGAAAAGAAATAGGCCTTGCGACAGCTTTGCGTCTCTTTCGTGGTTGTGCAGCGCGGAGTTGTGTGTTGGAGCGAGACGGGAAGCGCGGTGATTCGGACGGCTGGCATTGAGCTTTGTTCGTGTGCGTGCCGTGTTGTCGGTCACGCTCCTGATGATGAGATCGAGAACGCTCGATGTCATCATCATGATCTGTGCGAGGCGTTGATGATGGCCAGGAGAGAGTGTTGCTGAGAGTGATGCGAGAGTCTACAGTTTGGCAGCAACTTTGGTGAGTCCGTTTTGATTTGAGTTGTATTGTTGATTTGATTTTGGTTGGCCGCGGTGGGTTTTCTTGAAGTAATTCGTTGGCTGTCAAAAATTGATCGCGGTGGATATTTTTCTACCACAGTTTTTTTGTGTGATCAATGTGGTAGATGCTTTGGTGGATTTTTGACGGTTCCAATTATTTCAGGAAGGGCCACCGCGGTAGGCCGGAATCGGATTAACAATACAACTTTGGTGTTTTGCTGTCTGATTATATAACGTGATGAGGAAGGGATGAATGAAGGTTGAGCGTGTGCGGGTGTATGTATGTGTGTTTGTGTTTTTTTTTGCTGTAAGGCCGTTGCAAATATTTTTTGAAGTTTATGTCCCTCGGCTCTGAGCAAAGTCGAGGGGGAGGGGGGGACAAAAAAAAATATAAAAATTTAAATTACAAGTCTAGGTTTCAACACTTGGATTAAAAAAGTGTTTTAAAATGCATTTTACATGCGTACAGTTGCTTTCCAATCATTAGTTTTGAAAATATCGAGGTATCGACGGATTTTTTTTTTTTGTAGAAAAAAAACATTGGTATTTCATGAAAATTTCAAATGTTTTCAAATGATTTCAAACATGCTCAATATGATTATAAACGCGGGAAATGCATTTTAACTGGTTTTCAGTTGATTAAACTTTAATTTTCATTAAAATTTTGAAGTTTTTCGAAAAAATATGTTTTTTGTCCCCTGATTTTTCAGGCCAACTTTGAAGGGGGCATAAACTTTGAAAAATATTTGCAACGGCCTAACGTAACTTTAAGCAAATCGCTCCACTGAACATTTCAAGTCTCTAAAACAGTAATTTAAATTAATTAGTTTTTTGTGTAATTGGCTGAGTGAATGAATGATTGAAAGAGTATGTAAATTACTAATGATATATTTGTTTTCAGGGCAAGCTTACTGCTGATATAAGAACGAACGGGTAGCGTTTCTCGGTGGTCGTGAAATCGATTTTATTTTAATGAAATTTAGTCCGATTAGCACCGCGACGGGTCAGTTTTGTGTTGCGCGTTCGTCACCGTGTTTGATAAACGATATAGCCGTTTTTCCGTGTATTATTTCTACGATTTAAAAGTATGTGTTTTGTAGGTTCGCTGTACGCTTGCGAGGTATAAATTTAAAATTTGAAGAGACGTTTTCCGTAAAACGCATGAAAAAATAACTCTCAGCATTATAGCTCGGAGAGCACGATAACGAGTATTTCTCCTACGCGGTTGTTAAGCCCTTCTTGTAGCTTCGTAACTCATCAGTTATCGGTCGCTAATATTATAATTATTCAAAAGTTGAAATCGTCTATGATCCACTCGAATTAAACACTTTACGTAGGGTTTAATATTTTACCTGTTAAATATATTCTTTGTGGTTCTATCTTTCCACAGCCGGCTGTCTAAGATAATCCATCTAAACGTAAATAAATCACAAATCAACGGGAATAGTCTCAACAGCAGCATCCGATTGCTTGCCTTGGGAATAATACATCAACCCATTAAACAAAACTTATCGATTATTTGGGTCATATCATCATCTTCTATGATGAATCCTGACCATTACCCTTCCCTACTAACAAAATCCCAAGTAGAAGTAGTTTTCCGGCACACGCGGGGGTGTGGATATCGTATAGAACCCACCCTTGGTAGCAGCCTGTGCTAACTAACATTCCCGTCCCAATCCCCCCGAGATCTACAAACTGACATGGCGGGCGCCGTTGGTGGCCAACGACTGTTACCTATCTACAGCAGCTCTAGTTTTGATGATCTTGATGTTTTATCTTTTCAGCGCATTCATGCATGCTGTTGATAAGGGAAACATCACTAGATCGTTGAAGCGTATGATCGCTTGTGTTGATAGGATATTACGGTCCTGTTCAGCAACGGAGAAGGACAACCATGGGTGGTCTCTCATGCTCATGCTCATGCTCATTCTTGAACGACGAAATAGCCTACTTTTCTGTACCAAAAATAACAGAATCGAATAGCAACACTTTTCAAAATAAATGCTGAAAAGTTCTACTTTTCAGCACTGAAATGGGTGCTGAAAAGTTGAACTTTTCAGCACTTGTTTCGAAAAGTAACACTTTTCAACATTTTTTTTGATTTAAACAACTTATTGACAAGATACATGAAAATTTGACTTAAAATTTTACTCAATGGATGTTTTTCGGAATTGCAAAAAATGTTGTATGGAACTCGTTGCAAAACTTGATTTTTTCAGCACTCTTCGTATTTATCCAACTCGGTGAACCTCGTTGGATAAATGTACGACTCGTGCTGAAAAAATCCTCTTTTTGCAACTTGTTGCATAAACTACTATTTCGATTTAAACAGATTGTAACTGTTGAATACATTTTAAATTCATTGTACAAACATACACAAACAAACCCCAAATGATTCCCAATCTAGGTCATGGGCAGCATCAGAACACTGCAGAAATCTAATTTACAACCAGCTTTGCTTTGTGAGATTCTTCTCAAAGGTTCCGGACGATAACTTGATTTCAACTTGGTTAAAATAAGGGTAATTCTCTACCAACTCACACGAAAACGGGAAAAGTTGCCCCGATCCCTCTTCGATTTGCGTGAAACTTTGTTCTAAGGGGTAACTTTTGTCCCTGATCACGAATCCGAGGTCCGTTTTTTGATATCTCGTGACGGAGGGGCGGTACGACCCCTTCCATTTTTGAACATGCGAAAAAGAGGTGTTTTTCAATAATTTGCAGCCTGAAACGGTGATGAGATAGAAATTTAGTGTCGAAGTGACTTTTGTGTAAAATTGGACGCCCGATTTGATGGGGTACTCGAAATTCCGAAAAAACGTAGTTTTCATCGAAAAAACATTGACAAAGTTTTAAAAATTCAGCCATATATCGTTACGTTAGTTTTTTTGGAACATGTCATTTTATGGGAAATTTAATTGTCTTTTCAAATCTAGGGAAGGGTATTTTTTCACTTAAAACAAAATTTTTCATTTTAAAATTTAGTTTTTTTCTAACTTTGCAGGGTTATTTTTTAGAGTGTAACAATGTTCTACAAAGTTGTAGAGCAGAAAATTACAAAAATTTTGATTTGTAAACACAAGGGGTTTGCTTAAAACCATTACGAATTTTCACGATTTACGAAAAAGGGGGGGACAAAAATTTTAAACAAACTGTACCAGCCTAAGCTTTGAGCTAAAACTTGAACCTTTTTGATTTCTAAGGTAATGCTATGAAAAGGTCAGGCAGTCCCTCTTAATAATTGAATAGTTTGAGCTGCTTATTCACATCCAAGTCAATTTTAAATTAGAAAATTGTTCGTGAATTAAATGTTCCACCCCAAAATTATCAATTATTCCCAACCTTTAAACATTTCATTAGACAAATCACATAAATCATCTCCACCACAACAATCAACCGGAAATCCTTAATCCTGGCAAGATTCCTTTTCAACAAACGACCAAACTAATTTTCCCAAGCCCAAGCACTGAATCGCAAGCTGAATCGTGTAGCACTCCACGGAAAACTTTGATTCCCCCTTTTTAGTTTAGTTCCGTGCGGGCAGGTTTCCCAATAACTTCTCGCCTCATCATCACCGTCATCATCCCCGGAGAGATTAGAGTCTCGGCGTGCTCCGGCTAATGACAGCCGGGATTCATCACCTCGGTCGGTGTCGTCGTCCTAGTTGGTAAATCCACAGAAAAGGGGAGAATATTCCAAACGACCCGAGTCAATCCCGAAAGGTATGAATTTCAAATTCAATTTCATTAATTGTGAGAAAATAAATTTAATGGGAGTGAATTGATAGTAATTAATTTCCCACGTCAGTCAGGCAGTGTTGAGCCGTCGGCATTTGTGGGCGGTTGGCGTTCGGTCCCCGGATCAATGGATAGTTGTTTGTCGGAATTGAATTGAACTGCTGCAGTATGTGGGCAATAGATAATGGACTCTAGGCTTGAATAGGTGGTGGTCAAGTTATGAGTGGTGGTGGTGTGGTCAATGAATGGGAAGCGTTGGCGAGTGATTGATTCGATTCGATAGGGGGAAGATACGAAATGGAAATGGACTGTTGACTGATTTAGGATTGTGGACTGCGTATTTATTTATTTTTTTAATTAGTAACAAACTAACTAAATTAGTAACTTTTTTAACTCTATGTTTAATATTTTTTTTTGTCAAGCGCAATAAACAATTTATCGTCCACGATCTGCCTCATTTCAATCCTTCAATAAATTCCAACATTTTTGCTTTATTTTAACTCGCCTAACTATAGCAACAAAAATCACATTCCTAACCAAATCACAATCCAAATGCCGACTTTTCCGCAGCCACATTCCGTCATATCCAATCTCACAACCCCGCGGATGCTGTTAATCATTCACGTGCCTTTTCACCTATAAAACTTTCCCCGAAAGAGAGGAGCCAACCCGAAAAGAGGCATCATAAAAATCTTTACCCCTAAAACTCGTAAAACAACAAAGAAATTCGCCCGGCGAGAAACAAAACGAAATCAAAATAAAGATTTTCACGGAGCATGCCACCATTATTATTCGTGACCATAAAAGCAAACCCCGGTCCGTGGCCCCGGGGTTGCTCCACGGATTTGCACGCCCCCCCTTCCCTTCCCTTAAGCCCCTCTCCCCCTGGTCGAATAATGGTGCCCGTTTTTTTACGACCCACTTTTCCTGCATAAAAAGCAAATTTCAGAGCGAACGAACAAAAAAACGTGCAGAAAAAATCCCCATTTGCGCTAAAATCGCCACCCCGAATGGAAATCTGGTCCGATTTTCCAGCAGCGGAAAAGCTGCCACTGTGAGAGTAAGTGTGTCTGAGAGAGAGAAGGCGCGAGAGAATCGACGGAAAATATGAAAATAAAATCGCTCAAAGGGAGGAAAATCAAATTATTCGATGCTTCCACCATCCACTAAATTTTTCATTGGTCGGCAGTGATTTTGCCGACGCCCACACGCCCGACGCCGGCGTCGTCGTCGTGGTAGTTGTTGGCGACGTCACCATGGAAACTCTCGGGAAAGTGCTCTGTTGTGCTGTGTGTGTGTGCGCGTCTTCAGACGGGTGGTGAGCGCAAAAGTTGCTTTGGGAAAGCATGGTGTTTTCTTTAGGGAATGATTCTTAGGTTGGAAAATGTTCGATAATTTTAGACGTATTTAAAAGTGTATGATTTTTAACGCCTCGAACGTTATTAAATTAATAAAAAAACATTAGCAAAACTGACATTAATTACGCTACGGTAAAACAACTTTTTTGCAATTCCGTCGTGAAACTAATTACTTTTCCTGTCATTCTTAAACGACGAAACAGCCTACTTTTCTGCATCAAAAATAACAGAATCGAATAGTAACCCTTTTCAAAACAAATGCTGAAAAGTTCTACTTTTCAGCACTGAAATGGATGCTGAATAGTTGAACTTTTCAGCACTTGTTTCGAAAAGTTATACTTTTCAACATTTTTTTGAATTAAACGATTCATTGACTCAATGCATGGACATTTGTCCTATAATTCTGTTCAAAGGGTGTTTTCGGAATTGCAAAAAACGTTGTATAGAACTCGTTGCAAAACTTGGTTTTTTCAGCACTCTTCGTATTTATCCAACTCGGTGAACCTCGTTGGATAAAGGTACGACTCGTGCCGAAAAAATCCTCTTTTTGCAACTTGTTGTATAAACTACTATTACCTTTGCCTTCCTCACCTTACAGAGCAAAGGCTGTGAAATCATTTGAAAATGAGTTTCTTAATTCGACGTCCAAGATCCACCTTCACGTATACATATCGACTCAGATTCATGTTCTGAGCAAATGTCGGTGTGTGTGTGTGTGTGGGGGGGGGGATGTTTATCGGAAAATTGTCAGTCGATTATCTCCGGTCTGGCTAAACGGATTTTGGCTAAGCGGATTTTGTTTTTTGAATCTGAATAGAGAAAGCAATTCCACGAGCATGAATATCGGAGTATTAATTTTGATGATCTGTATCTATTGGTGTACTACGTAATTTTTTAAAGCCAAAAAACAAAAATTCTCGGTGACCAAAACTATCAAACAACTTTTAAAATAGAAATTGCATTCTGGGGAATGAAATACATTAACCCTCTACAATCCAACCCCGCCTTTGGGCGGTCTTCGATCTAAAAATTTAACAAAAGTAAATTTTTCAATCAATTTTTAATCTTTAAAAAGCATTGGGAAGAAGAAGAACTTTTAAAATTTAAGAAAATTTGGAAGTGTGACTTGTTCTAAGTGACTTAACCAATGTTTAAAAACAAAATCATTTTTTCGGAGGTCAACTTTGGCTGTGTTTTTTACTAATATTTCCTCTATATTATGTGGAAATAAGTATGCAGTAATGTTTGTAGTGTACCAGACTATGCCTCTTAGCTTTTTTTACAATTTAAATAATAATGGTATCGTTCTATAGTAGAAAATGTGAAAAACAAGCAAAACATTGAAAAAGTGACTAGATAGGAAAAAGGTAATGATAGAAGGTGGTAGTTAGCCAAATACTATCAGAAAAAAAATCATACACTAAACAAGATAAATGCAAATTAAAATACTCAAAAGGAAACATGAAAAATATAAAACAAGAGAAGTAAAGTTTTTGGTTGAGCAAAAGTTGCTCAAACCTCTTGAACACGGGAAAATTAAAAATGTTCGAAAAAAATTAGGGCAGGAGAGGGTTAATAAACAAAAATTCAATCTGAGAAACTTTATTGATGTAGAACTATTTTAATTAATCGTGACAACAGCATAAATAACTCTTTTTTTTGAGTGCAGTATTGCATTTTTTTTATTTTATTCAGCGTAATGTAAATGATGTTTTTTTCAGCACGAGAACAATCCAATTTGAATTCGATGAGTGCTGAAAAAATGACCTTTTAACTGTATTTTGACAAAAATGCGTTTCCAAATTTTATGTTGCCGTATGTAGCTATAGTCAATCAACCCGTTTTTTATCCAGTAGACGGTAGCGGTATTGGAATGGTGTTCAGATCTTCAAAATGAGTGTTAAAAAGTTCAACTTGTTATAACTGTTTTGAAAAAATGTTAAAAATGGTATTTCTTTTATTTTGCATTATGAAATTTAGATCATTTCCTAGCTTTAAAAAGCTATAAATAGCAATTTTATACACCACATAACTGCAAAAATACATTGTTATTATGATGTTGGCCTGTGATCCCAGTTTTCATATTTTTAAAATAAACGATTTTAGTAAAAAAAAGGGTTATCCCACAAGATGAAATTTGTATTAAAACGATAAGATAACTTTTTGCACAAAATTCCAATTCCATATTAAACACAAAATATTCCACAATCGCTGTGAAAAGCCCCTCACCACAACACCACATCTTACACACACTGCAATGCTATAATAATTATTTACACTTTGCAACTTCGACTAGGGGTTCGTTCTTCCAGTTCGTAAAGCTGCTTTCTCAAATGGATGCAAAACGAAACCAAACCAGAGATCAACGCTACAAATGTGTGTGCGTTGTTCGCTACAAATGAGAGTTTCCTTATTTTCCACATGTGCCCTCCGGGGGTGTGTGATGGGTGGTGAAAATGTTCTGCTCTAACCACCAAGCCCGGATCTGGAGTGAAATCCCGTCTGGTTAATTTGTAACAAAACCGCCGCGCCGCGCATTTGTAACATTAAACCCAATATGTTGGCGGTGGTGGTGGTGCTGGTGTGGTTTCTGCTTTTTGGCGCAAATGAGATTACACTTGTTTGACGGCATTAAAAGGCTCTTTCACTCGGGATCTGATCGGGGATGAAACGCGGGTTGTTTTCCTTTCCAGAAATAACACGCGGTGGTCGGGGGGTACGTCAATCAAAATCAAACGAGCGCGGGCACGGACACCCCACTTTTGATTCAATTATCATCAACACCTCTGCTCAAACCAGCTAATCGTAACGTGTGGTAGGGGCTGGATTGTGGACATTTGGAATTATTCATGTTACAAAAACATGCCGCCGGCGGAAATACCTTCTGCGTTGATTCTGGTCGATGTTTGCGGGAAATCTTTGATTGTCATCACGTCGCGGTGGGTCAGATTACAAACTTCTATAGAAGGATTAGCACCCCCGGATTAGGACAGTGATTGAGGTGTAATAGGAGAGCACTTGGATTCCTTGTTCGAGATAAGTCTCAAATTGGCCTTGCTGCTAAGCAACAACATCTGATAAGGGATTTTTTTCAATTTTAGGGAAGGTACCTGGATATAGTTGTTGACATGAATTTTCGTGGACCTTACTTATGTGTACCTTTGATATTAAAAAAATTCCAATTATGAGTTGAATTGATCAACGCAGTGATTAGATAATGGGCACTCAAAACTGCACCTTGACCTGACATATTATTTTATTAAATATTAAGAAAATTTTATCTTATAATATATTCTGATGACGGAGATATACAAATTAAACAAATAAGTAAGGTTCAATGTGGACTATCAATTACAGGACAGATTCCTCTGAATAGACTAAAATACCGCCAATTTTTTTAAATTTTTAGAATATTTGTAAGAATTTCCGGTTAAAATGGAAATTTCCAGACTGTCATATACATGTCAGTAACAAACCAATAAACACTAAATCGTCGCCGTCGTGCTAACTTGTCGTACGTGTATTTTGAGCCGAATTGAGTTAAGAACGCCATTTTGTGCAGCTAACAATGCCTCACCTTTTGCCCTTCACACATCCCTTTACATATGAAATAATTTTCAATCTCGTCGTGCTATCTTGTCACTCCCTCAAAATTGATGTAATTGCGACTACTGGCCAAAGGGATTTCAGGTCAGAACGCGTTTGACGCACGTACAAGTTAGACTACCGTAAACATTTGTAATTATAACTCGGGACTCCAGCAACCAAATTCAACCAAACTTCGTGACAATGCACACAATGTTCAGCCAATCAAAACGTTTTTTTTTATTGTTTACATTGCGTGCTTTCGTTTTTGTTTATTTAAGGTCAAACATTAAAACGTGTTTTTCTCGGAACGTCGAAATGGCGGGTGCGACAAGATAGCACGACGACGTCGAAATTATAATTTTGGGCAGGTCAAAATGCAAAACGCGTTTTAAGGTTTGACCTAGAATAAACAAAAAAAAAGAGCACACAATAACAAAAACGTTTTGTTTGGTTGGCCATTCTGTGCATTGTACCGAAGGTTGCCGAATTCCTGAGTTATAACTATAAATGTGTAGTCGGACAGGTACGTGTGTCAAACGCGTTCTTACCTTAAATCCCTTTGGCCAATTGTCGCACTTACAGCAATTTTCAAAGTTTGTCAAGTTTTATATGAATAGTAACAACAATACTGCCCACCATTGAAAAAATGGCTATTATCCACTTTTGGCAAAATTGAGGTTTACGGTCCAGGTGGTAGAGGATGTTCCAACGCATCTACCAAAACTTGAATTTCTCTAAAATTGCGAAAAACCAAACGGCTAATATCCCAATCCCCTTTAAAATTGCCGTGGCAGAGATTTTGTGACAACCACAAAAACGCGTTTTTCTCGGAATACTTGATTTGCATAATAGCCGTATCTTCAATTATGGGCAGTATTATACACGGATGCTTAAATATGGCGGTAAACGCGTGATCTGATTGAATATGATCTTAGCAGGAAACAAAAGCATAAATTTGATTAAAATTTCATGAAAACACATATTTTTGATGAATTTCTGCCATCGTTAGCATAGCCATAGAAGTTTATAAATGATTTGAACAGTTTTTTTGCGAAAAATTCACAGCAAAAAAATCCGATCCGATTGGTCAAAATAAACACTTAATATTACACACTGCATGTATCATTTTTGCAAACCCAAAAAAAGTTGCAACCGACGAGATTCAAACCCAGCACCAACAGTAAGGACTGGCGCCTTAAACCACTCGGTCATCAAGGCCGACGAAAAGCTGTAAGGATAAACGCATATATGAGCTTGACATTTCGGTCAAGTAGGTTTCCCATACTGATTGGCTACATATTTCAGGGTGTAAAATCACATAAAATTGCATAAAATAATGCAATATTTATTTTACACCCAAGCCTTTTACACGCAGCTGGATTACTACTTTTTTAGCTGTGCATGCTTTTTGTGCAAACGTTTTCTCATAAAATATTACATACTTTTGCTCACAACAGTGATGTGCTTGCTTTTTCATGCGATTTTACACAGATTCATTGTCAGCACCTTGAGACTTCATCGCTTTGCAGCAAACATCGGTTTGGGTGGTGGATTATCCGTATAAGCCATTTTCAGTTGTTCATTTAGCTCAACATAATTTAAAAACTCAAATTCCTCTTGATGTAAAAAATGCAATTTAAGGTTAAGGAAAGAATTACAAAAGAAACAACAAGAACAAACCTGCTCTGCAATTGAGCAGTTTCCACCAAACAATACCGTCATGAAACCATAAATCATCCCGAAGTGAACGATTAAATTTCCGTCCCCCTTAATTCTGCGCAATGCTTTTGATGATGGCACTTTCCCTTCCTCAAAACAGGGCACGCACCATACAAAGGGGAAGGGAAATCGCAATAACTTATAAATTCATAACGCACTTCGTAATTGACTCGCACTGCAAGGGAGAAGGGAGAAAGTTCATGAGAAAATAGGGTTCGTTTTATTCTTTTGAGTTTTGAATTGGGCGTTTGTTTACTTTTTGGTGAAGATGTTTTTGATGTTTTTTTGGGAACTCTGTAGCAATTTGGACAATTAAATTCAGCAAAAATATTACCAAATTTGAAACTAACTTGAAATTTTCCTCTCTTTTTCCAGGTGAAAAACCCCACAAATGCCAGGTCTGCGGAAAGGCGTTCAGCCAGAGCTCGAACCTGATAACGCACTCGCGCAAGCACACCGGCTACAAGCCCTTCCAGTGCGAGCTGTGCCACAAGGCGTTCCAGCGGAAGGTGGACCTGCGCCGCCACAAGGAGACCCAGCACACGGAGCTGCGCGCCATCGTCAACTAACCCAAGGCCCCACCGGGTGGCCTGCCAGTTCCGGCCGAGTACGGTCCACCGCCGCCACCACTGCTGGGACAGGTGGCGAGGGAGCTGCTAATGGCTGGGCAGGACGCTGGTGCGATGGCCACGATCGCCGGCGATGGCGAGTTCATCGTGATTGACTGATTGACCCTTTGGAGGAAATTTTAAAGAAGACAAAATCAAAAAACCCGTTGTACACTAATATCTCGTCTAAGTTTAGTGTAGACACAAACCAAAGTAAATCTTACGTGTTGAATGTAAAGTGAAGTGTAAATATTCTAGAAATAGCGAGCTAGATGAAAATTTAGTCTTTTTTGTTGATCCTTTTAGTTGTAATCTTAATCTTAAACCCGTACTGTTTACTATTAGCTAGGGAATTTTAATTGTCTGAAAACCAAAAAACATATTGTAGATCCAATAACGGTGTACTGTATAGACTTCTCACGGTCGAGAAATGTGTAAATTGTGTAAAACTTAGCAGCAACAAACCAAATCCTACCATCTAAAAAAACTCTATGTTTTGTAAAGAAACCAATCTTCGACCACACGTTTGTAAAAAAAACAAATCCCACACTAAATAGTTGTAAACAAATCTCCAAACGAATCGGAAAACAGTCGACGAAATAAAACCAAAAATTTAATGTGCAATTTTCAAATAAAACTTCAGTCTTTCAACCTCACGCAGTGACAATCTCACCAACCTTTAATGTCCTCTCCCCGAAAAACTAATTCCACTTATTATTTATGATTGCAAAAATATTTACGACGCGCAGAACGCACCCTTAATTTTGCTACCTTTCCCCGCAAAAGAGGGTACAAAGCTGACCACAAAGACTTCCGTTCCATGCTCAGTGTCCCAGGGTGTCGAACCCCCATAAATTTGCGGTATTTGCACTAGGTTGTGTGCTGTGGGCTTAAGAAGAGGTTAACTGACCAAATGCAAGAGGTTAGGTTAGTTTTGAACGGAATGTTTAGGTGCATTTTCCCGGAAGAAGAGGCTTGGCACACACGCGTTTCGAAATTTGTTGTCCAGTAATTAAATGATGACCGTAATTGTAGGGCCACGCGCGTGGGATACCCCGGGCCTCGGCGTGTAATTGGAAAAGTTTCAATGGGAGGTGGTTGTGGTTCGGTTTTTGGTATTTACTATCAAAGATGGGAGTGTGTTTTATTATTGGAATATTTTTGATCGCCACAGAGAAGTCTGCATGTTGTTGGCAAAAGGTAGCGCACCATGTTTACAATGTACATTGCGCCTTAGAAATTTATATGTAATATGTAATATTAAAATTTTATTGACCGATTCTTAGCATTTGTTTACCAAGCAGTCATTTTTTCAAATTGAACTTTGGATGGTTCTGATAATTTTCCATGTTTTCCAACTATTTGAACCACACAAAAAACATATTTCCACACCAAAGTTTCTATTCTAAACATATCTGTGAGCAGAAGTTGTAAAATGTATAAACGCTTGAAATTTTGAATTTTCCCAACTTTTTTAAATAATTGCTCAAGTTAATGGATGGAATGCAGATATTTAATCATTCTAAACGGAATTTTATAGTAAAATGACTCTTTTATAAGCCCTCTTATTGACAAAAGCAGATTCTGTTGTTATAAAACTATACAGGACATTTAAAAAGGGGGTATATGGAAGCGTTGTCGTGAAATCGGATCATTCTAACGGAATGTCTGCCTGTGTGGATCAATCGGACCGCGCACTGGACTTACAATTCAGAGGTCGCCGGTTCGAATCCCGAGGCGGACGCAAAAAATTCTAAGTGTAAATATAGGTATTCGGCGCCCTCTCCCCGTGCCATACCTTCACACTTAGGAGACCTGCTCTCTATCATTCCTCCCCTTTTCCTCGACTATGCGCTCTCACCGCTGAGTCTCTCAATCTCTCCGAAAACTGCAATGAGAGAACGCGAGATGGCGATTAGGAGCCGACCACGCATGACGTCCCGTTAAACTGCGTTTGCGAAATTGGTTTTGTGGCGGCTTTTGTAGTTAAACGCTGTTGCGGTAGGATGATCGTGAAAGCGGGAATGAGAGAGAAAAGGAAAATGTCAATCGCGAGTGGGTAAACACGAGAACGTATTCGGCTATGCACTATGGTACATTGAGTGGCCAAGTTTCAAAAAAGTGACCTTCTCCAAATATTTTTTGGTATTTTTTTCTCGAAAGTAAACATTCTAACTAAGAAAAATCCAAATTTTCAAAGCTCTAAGTTTGTTCATTACGGAGATACGCAAGCTGAAAGTCAAAAAATGGAGTAAAAAACTAGCGTTTTTCGTAAAAAAGGCTGATTGTTTAATTTTAACATAGCTCAGCCATTTTAATTTTTTTATTAGGACAATTACACATCGTTGGAAAGGTAATGAGATAAGCTTTGAAACTATTAATAGATAAAATGTTGTTTCCAAACCAAAAACTGAAGTTTTCATCGAATAACTGGAGCATTTTTTTGACAAAACTTATTTTTGTGTTTGTTAATCGAGTACTTTTTTGCTAACCGATGCTAAACATGAAACTAAGATCACTTGAAAGATTGGATCATAATCTAACATTGCTGAAATTTCCAGCCTGCGATTTTTGCGTTTTCGGAGATATGCCATTTTGAACATTTACGTTTTATCAAAATTTGCTGCAATCTACATATGCGCCCGTTTATTTCACTTGCTTTGCTACCTACTTCGTGGGCATCGTCGCTTCAAAAATCAATACCTGGTTTCAAGAAGTTCGAAATGACTATATTGGAATTTTCTGTTGCCTACATTTAAAATTGAGTACCTTAGTCAAAATAAGGTATTCGTACCGAACTTTCTCAAGCGAAACTGGAGAATCTCAGTTTGATACCGAAAAAAGTATTCAGCAAAATATTGACTTAGCATGATGAATTTCTGCGATCAATCCATGAAACTGATCCACATTTAAGTTCTATGTTGGTTAGTACAAAACCTCATAAAAGTACCTTTAACATATCCTGAAGCCGTCAGAAACTCTATAATCAAATGGAACAAGAACATTAGGATTAGTAAGAATATGTTTTGTATTTTATCGTTTTAATTCATAATTAATATTTTGAATAAAATTAATTTTTCTGTTATTTGATTTAACAATTAAAATTTTCGCAATTTATGCCCGTAAGGGTGGGGGCGGTGGGTCTCAAGTTATATGGCATGGACTCACAAAAAGAAACACACAGCAGTAAATAATAAATATTTGACTTAAAATGGATTTATTACGCTTAACAAAATTTTGTTGGAGGGGAGGGGGGGGGGGTGGTGTGAAAGAAAATGGAGGGAGGGGTTGTGTTCTTAAAGTGGGGATGTATTAGCTTATCCATAATTTAATAATATAAACTTGCAATAAAATATATACGCAATTCTTTTGCACTTGCAAATGTTTGAAAAGACTATTTATTATAAACAATCCACTATTGAAAAACATGAAAAGTCATAAAAATCGACGTATATCATTTCAATACCATACAATTACCCAAATTTGTATGAAAAAACCTTTAAAAAGCAAAAAAAATAATTTGGCCGCCTGTTTGTATGGAGTTGGCCCATAGTGCTATGTTCGGCGCTGAGAGTTTCAATGAGGAGAAAAGAGCAGTTGTATTTGAGGCATGATTGTTCAGGCGGGATAATTGTAGTTGCTGAGAGCTGATATTTTGATATTTTAACAAACCTGAACATAATTCAAAAAATTGATTTTTCCCATACAAATTTGTACGGTAAATTGAATCGCTTTGCGCAAAGTGGGGACTTAACCAATCGTTACCAAACTTTAGGGAGTTGTTAAGGACCCTATAAGGAACCAAAAAGTTGCTGTGCTAGCTAAATTTAACTTTGTTTTTTTTTCATACAACCATATTACACCCTAATGCGGCATAATGCCAAATACGGTGACAAATTAATAAATAGCACAGAGAAATAAATAGGTACTCATGGAATGCAATTCAATTTTCTAGCTTCGCCATATTGGCCGCCATCTTGGATTGCACATTCCCTGAATACTTTGGAGTATTCTAGGAGTCATATTCGAGCTCAGCGACCCCAAATTAGTTAAAGTTGACTAGTCAGTAGAGATTTTCACAATTGCTTCATTTCGTGACGGGACAACGCGAGCAAAACCCTCTGTTGCAAAATATCTGCGTTGTCCCGTCACGAAAAGAAGTACCTGTCAAATCAACAAAATTTGACGAAATTGGGTGATCCAGAAAGCAAAATCTTCGTTTTTCATGTTAGAAACAACTGTAGAAAAAGGTTTTTCCAGAAACTTACTAGGAGAGCAGAGTTCTTCACTTTTGTGTATAAAAATCAAAATGATCTAATTGTACGATGTTGTCCCGTCACGCTACATATGTATCTCACTTGACTCAAACTTTGTGTTTTTAAATTTTTAAATTTATCATCAGCATGTTTTAATGAGCTTTTAGTTGCATTATCTTTCTTTTAATGTGTTCTAACATTGACAAAAATATGAGACCGATCTGACGTCTACAGCCAGAGTTATTCAACTGTCTCATTGTAGACGCACTTGGCAGGAACAATGAGACAGCTGGGGAACAATGAGACACTCTACGAAAATCAACATTTTTCTAGCAAAACATCATGTTTTTGTATTGTTCCATTGCAGGTGACTTGCCTTGAACATTTTAGAGCAATTTTGCCTACATGAAACTTTTATTAACAAAAGTTGCACTAAAAAGTATTTAAATTTTGTGAAATCCATATATTAATACCAAATAACTTTGTATTTTTGGTTAAATGAAGTTTAAACTCTATAAATATGCCAAAAATCACTTTTAATTCATGTTTTGAAAGATTTCCATCGATTTTGAAAAGTTTATTGAACAAAAATCAAAGTGTCTCATTGTTACCCATGGGCTGAAATGAGTGGGGAACAATGAGACAGCCCTGGATTCTGGGTATATTCTAAATTTTGGCCAAATCTAATGAAAGGACATTGTAGCCCAACTTAATCCCTATGGAACGTCGAAAGAAATTTGAAGAAATATTAGTTTTGGTGTAAATGGCAGCCTACGAGCGAAAAAGTATTTTTTGTCCATAATTTACTTTTACACCCCAGAATCAAATATTTATGAATAACTTGTCAATGGAGCGTCCATAACCAAAGTCACTATTATGGCAGACGTGTATCCAGTAGACACACCTTTCCCCCAAATATGAGCCTGATTGGTTGAAACTACGACTTGTGAGAGCCATTTTATCATTGTTCCCCGTGTCTCATTGATGACTACTCTACCCTATTGTAGATGTGCTTAATCATTAGCTCCCCGAGGGCCAGAAATTGCTCCGCCTTGTTACGGCAGGTCCGAGTACTTTTCTAAACTTCATAATATTAACTAGGTTTGTTCAGAATTTCAATCTGAGTCGATAGGTATACGTGCGATGTTGAATTGAGAAGTTCATTTTTCGAGTGATTTTATAGCCTTTCATCAGTAAGTTGAGTAAGGTTAAACTGTTTTTAATTCACATATGCTTTTTAAACTAATATCTTTGAATTTATTTTTATAATATAATTTCAAATACAAAAAATAAAGGTCACTTCTAGACTTTTTTTAATTCGGTCCTATATGAAACACAATAGCTTATAGGACCTTTTCAAAAAAAAATTCTAGATGTAAACTTTTAACTACTCATGTTCATTTTAGCCATTTTTCCATAAAGTACGTCACACTAAGATCAGCCAAAATAAAAATAATAGAATTTCTCTAGAATTTCACTAATTTGTTCGAGAAAAATCAAACTCATTCGAACATGAATTGGCACATTTTTTGGTAAATTGCACCGTTTCAAGTTACAAGCAAATTAATGTGAAATACTTCATGAAGGAAAAGCTCCCGGCAAAAATATTTTCGAAAAGCTGGGAAATTTGCAACCATTTTTTCCAATTTACAATGTTTATCCCTTTATTTATTAATATTTTATTCTTGATTCTTAAAAAGCGAAAATATTTTTATGGATAATAACAAAAAAACTGTTGCTTTATCTCAGCAACCAGCATTCCGATCAACAAAGTCAAAAATTACAATTATGGAAAATTTTCACAACTTAAAAATATGTTGGGGTGCTTTTCCTTCATTAATTATTTTTAAATTAAAAACAACTAAGCTTGTCGGATATATTATGCCTGTAACATAGAAATGGTGCGCTTTGTCAAATAATTTGTTTATTCATGTTTGGTTGAATATGATTTTGCATCTATTAATGATTTTTAAAATATTGTTTGACATTATTTAAAAAACAATCTTTGGTATAAGATGTTGCACCACCCTAAATCAAAATAGCCCAAAAGATGCATTTTTAGTCCCATAAAATAAAGCAAAAAAATCGACGGCAAAATAGAGCAGTTGATTTGCAAAAACATAGATAATTACTCAAAAAACTTATTTTCAAAAATTCAAACGGTTTGTTCTAGAGCGAATAATGCTCAAATACAGATTTTAGAAAGCGTTTTCAATTGCAACCAAGTAATACATAAGTTATACAAATGACACAAGGAAATGAGCAAGCAGGTTTCTCACGAAATTTTTTCAACAACTTGTTAAAATCGTGAAAATTGGTGAGACCTTTAAAAAATGGAAAAAATAACTTTGAAACTGATGATCAGAAAAAGACTTTTAGGATAATTCTGTTTATGAACTCTTCGATATTAAGCAAATTATATAACAAACGGCTAAATTTCGATGGAAATTTCTTATTTTAAATCCTGTTTACAAATCGGTATACACTGTAAAATGCAAATCAGGTTGCTTTTATCAGCCGTAAAAGATAACACTGCAGCAGCATCACCTGATGGCATATTTGTCCCGGTCGTTCAAAAAAATACTTTCTACCCTAAAACTCGCCATAAAAATTTATTCCTCGCTAAACGATTTGTTTTTCTCACCAGCAGCAGCGCGCGCGTTGGAAAATTGCACACACACATTCTCGATTTGTTTTCCTCCCCCCTTCCACCATCGTTACCGGTGAATTGGTTGCTGGTTGGTCCCATCGGTGCGATTTTCCAATTTGGCAAAAACTCTAATATTGGCAAAACATATCTGCAAAAACACCGCACACACGCGAGCAGGACAAAATTGGTGGAACGGGACGAGTGTTGGGAAAACGATGTGTGTGGAAAACCATATTCAAATTCGTACGGATGATTCTCGATCACAAAACGGAAGCTCGTTTTGAGATGTGGTTTTTCTCGATTTGAAGTGGACGGTGGGTTGAACTGAAGATATATTTATTTGTTTCTTCAATGTCATGAATATTTCATTTGTCTTAAAAGTCGTCAATGTCTTAAATGTTTCCAATACCGTCATCAGGGGTGACATTGAGTCTGAGGTGTGAGATTGGGTCATACAAAAATGCTGAAATTTTTATGACCCAATCTCACCCCCCAGACCCAATGTCACCCCTGATAACGGTATTTCCAAAGTTTTCAAGGTGTTTCATGTCTAAAAAGTCCTAATTTAGCAAATATCTTTGATGTCTTCAATTTCTTCAACGTCTCTATGCTTCATTATCAAATTTTCTTCAATTTATTCGATGTCTTCAATATATTCAATGCATTAAATGTTTGAAAAAACCTCAATTTTCTAATAAAATATAATGTAGTTAATGTAGATATTTTTCATTTGTTTTGTTACAATTGCATTTATTCAATATTCATTTTTTTTTTTTTGTACAAAAATTCAGAGTCAGACCAACCGCCAATGCCAATCTGCAGAAATATAGGTTCTCCATTTTCCCTGTGTCATCTCGCCGTCATCATCGCCATTGGAGCACAATTTTCCCCGATTGGCTACCCCCACCACACCACGCTATGCTTGCGTCACACAGCTTGAAAAAATCTATTTCACGTGGATTTGTTCGCACGTGATGGCCGCAGTAACCAGCCGGGCGCGGAAAATTCATTCCGGAAAAACACTTTCCACACATGTGTGAGTCTGCCGTTCGATTGGACCGCGCAGGAATTGATCAAAATATATTTCGTCGTCGATCCTTTACGAGCTTGCTCCCAAAGGCCTGGAGTATAGGAAAACTCGAAAGGTGGACAAAATTCACATTTTCACTGCGCAAAGGCTCGGTTTATGATTATTTATATTCCATCTCCATTCGACAAATATTCAATTTGGCTAACTGTGGCAAAACGCGCCATCACGAGGGGTGTAAAGGGACAGTCGTGTCGTTTTAAAACACATTTTGCGCGCAATCCAATCGAGAAAAGGGGAGAAGAGATCTGTTCTGGGAGTGGTGGTAACTTTTCACGGAATGGGGGATTTTCCCGATATCGGTACACTCCCTGGGGACTTCTTTATCCGTTGAACGTGCGAGCTGGAAAATTGTAAAATTGTCACAGAATTAGATTCGATTTTGGAGGTAGGGTTGATCTGATAGAGAACTGATTAATGTCGAATGAAATTGTTCTCACAAATATAAATAAAAACAGTAATTATTCTTTGTTCAACCATTTCAAGATGTATTTCATAAATTGTTATTTCAATCAAACTTTCTAGTGGTTGCCTTACTAGAATCGGGTCCAAATTTGTGTCTTGTCAAATATTCAGCGCAGTGCAATATAAATATGAAATTTTCAAAGATACTGATGTGCCTTGCAGTGCGCTTTATCCTCCGTCATGCACGATATATGGTGGCGGGTCGCGTCCGTCAGGTTGAACCCTCCCTGGGGAGACAGCATGCAGGCCCACGTTTTGAGCATTGCGGAGTGCTTGGACCTGGAAGATTCGAACTGATCGAGAAGATGTGGAGCGGGTTTGACAGAGCACTGTTAGTAATGTTTAATGAAAAATGAATATTATTTAACTATAGGTCATAATAACAAAAAAATCTGAATTTCAAAATTTTTAAATAATTTCGAAACTCCTGAAAACTCAGCTAAACCAAAGTTGCTCAAAAGAAGCTTAGTTTTTCGCTTGAACTAACATCTAGATTATAGACTCATAACATTACAAAAAAATATATTTTGGCAAAGCTAAATCTGATTCGTATAGCACACCAAGGCAGCAACCATGGCAGTTGTTGTCTTCTTATCCCAAAATTGTCAAACTTACGGACCCAATCCTGCAACAATCTGATTGTAAAAAT
Organism: Culex quinquefasciatus; assembly: GCF_015732765.1. Classification (NCBI taxonomy): domain Eukaryota; kingdom Metazoa; phylum Arthropoda; class Insecta; order Diptera; family Culicidae; genus Culex; species Culex quinquefasciatus. Next base: position 134,635,208 of record NC_051862.1, on the reverse strand, counting down.
AGTCAAACTTTGTTGTAAATTAGCATAGCTTAGCATAGCATTGGTTTTGAACGGCCCGAGCGGTTTAGGCTTTCAGGATTTTTGTGATATTTACTTGTAGAGTCAAAACAGATCAGTAAACTTCACTTATCTGTATATTACACTTTTTGAAGATTACATTTTTGCGGTAACACTTTCAACTTTTACGCGCACGATCACATCACTTTGCATTAAGATCTTCGTCGAGCCAGTTCTCTACGTTGCAGCCAGACTTGTCCTCCAGACCACTGCGCCGAGCCATGCCAGACCCCGAACTCCTAAGTCCCGGGTGGACTCTTCACTGCGGCTAAGTCCCGACGGACTCTTCTCTCAAACGGCTAAGTCCCGGGTGGACTCTTCACGGCGGCTAAGTCCCGGCGGACTGCGGCCTCCACCGCTAAGTCCGGCTGGACTGGGGCCTCTGCTACTGGTGGCTGCTGGCGGGTCCGGCTGGTCTGGTGCTTCTTCAGGATCTGGAACTGGACTGGGCTTGAACTGGCTGGAACTGACTGGAACTAAATGACTTCCTCAAGAATTTTTGGGTTTTTATAGTCAGTCCCCGAAAACTCTACTAAATTTTGTTCTACTAAAAGTGGTCCGTTTCGATGAGAAGCATCGATGAACCTCATGAATTAAATTATGCAGACCTCTGCAATTCTTCATGACTTTCCGTATGGCGTAGTGAGTACACCTCAAAATCGGAAGTCATGGGTTCGAACTATTGTCGTGAAACTTTAAATTATGTTATTGTAATATCAAAATTATGTTCCTAAAACATTCTCAAAAATGTTGGTCAATAATGAGAAGGTCGAATTCTCCATTGAACAAACATGCCAATGAATTTGGTTAAGCCACACCCTCAATTTCCCCTGTGTAATAACATCGCACATTCATAATTGAAAGCTTAACAATTTTTTTGATTGCCTAACAATTGGCGAAATTTAATAAAGGGCCTTTCAGGTGAGGATGACTTATGATCCACACCTGTACATAAGCTTAATTATTTGTCGCGCAACGCGAGTCGACGGGTAAAATTATTTATGCTTGCGTAAGCGCGCATGGTCAGAACTGTGGTGAGGATCGAAAAATGGACAAATTTAATGATTTAAATTTGAGGTCGCTGCAGTATCTACCCTTAGTTGCTACTCTGTTATTGACCAGGATCTCCAAGAATTGCTCCGTGGACCACAGATGAAGAGTAGGAACCAATCATCACCACTTCGCAACTTTCAAATGTCCCTATCATGCTAGCCAATCACAGCGCCGGCCACGACCAGTGGTAAGACACGGGGAAGTGGATAGGAATTTTAGTCCGATACTTGAGTGATGAAGACCGCTAAATCGACTGCGTCTTCGACAAAGTATCCCGTGAGATTTTGAGGGGGTTAGTAAGATGGGTGTGAAGCCAGGATTCACCGTGGTAAGTGATGCGGCCGGTCAAATCTATTTATAGTCCTTAATTCTTCGTATGTTCTTGGATTCATTTTTGGAAGCTTTCTAATTCGGTTCACCAAGCTTTTTGTGGTGAATTCTGGTCGTGTTGAAATTTCAATATTCGCCTAACAATTATGCAACCAGTGTCCTTGACTTCAACTTGCATTCAATATTGCATTTTCCTGTTCTTAGGTTCACACAGATTCCAATCAAGTTTCTTGGATTCTTATAGCATTCTTAATCCTTCTAGACAACTAAGCCTCGATGGTCTGGTGGTTAGCATTTTTTTATCTGCTGACCCAATGGACGGGGGATCGAACCCCGCCGCGATCTAATGAATTTTTCGTTCATATTCAAGTGTTCAGAGTTCCTTCTTTCCATAATTTCTCGATAGGAGCAGATGGGAATCGAACCCAGAACCTTCCGCTTACAAAGCGACCAGCGTAACCATTCTGCCACGCCTACTTCTAGTCAAACTTTGTTGTAAATTATTTTATAAACAGTACTTTAGGGGATGAATCAAAAATTATATCGTTAGTTTCCGTAGTTTTGAAAATACGAAAATGTCTGTAACAAAAATGTCTGGTTGATGTGCATCGTTAAAGCTCAATAAAGACACATTTTTCGTGAATTCAGTGGATAAAATAATTGAGGGAAGATTTCCTTCAAAACATATTTCTTTTGTACTATTTTTTTTCGACAGCGGCTCGACGGCGTGGTTGCGCATGTGCTGAAACTCGATCACCAGCTTTTCGCGCAGCTTGTCGTCGATCACCGACACGGCCAGCGGGGACGGCTCGTTGGCCAGGAACTGGCCGTAGTCGGTACCCTGCAGGTGCAGCTTCAGGTCTGAAATAAGCAAAGTGTGTGTTTAGAACGCTTTGAAAAAAAATGGCTATTGAGATTTTTTTCAGTTCTTCTGTAAACAATATTTTATTCAACAAATTGTCAAAAGAAGATTTTTTCAGCACAAGCTGAAAATGTAACCAACAAGTACGTCAAGTTCCGAAAAAAAACCCTTTGAATTAGATTTTTGACTGCCATTACTTACTATACTAGGGGGTCAGTTCAAAATTTCGATATAAAGGGTCACTTTTACAGTACAAAATAATGACGAGATTTCAAACGCTTATTTCTTCTTTTATACCAATCGAAAAAAAATCTGTGTTTGTCAAATCAGGATTTCTCTTGTATTAAAACATCTTGAAATCTTTCATATCAGAACATTCTCAAAATCTTTGAAATCTTTTATCTCATTTGAATTATCAGAGTACTCAGCGAATCGAGAGACACAAAAATATGGAAATTGGGGTAAAATGATTTATTCAGTTGGCTTATGAATCGACTCCGATTCCCATTCCAACTCCAGTTCTTCAAAAAGGGCCGACTCTGATTCGGATTCTCACAACAAAATATTGAACAACGAGAAATTAAAGAACATCAAGAGAATCAGGAAAATTAATACAATCAAGAGAATCAAGAATATCAAGAAACTCAAGAGAATCAAGGAAATTGAGAGAATCAAGAGAATCATGAGAATCAAATGATTAAAAAAATCAAGAGAATCAAAAGAATCGAAAGAATCAAGAGAATCACGAGAATCAAGAAAATCAAGAGAATTAAAAGAATCAAGAGAATCAAGAGAATCAAGAGAATCAAGAGAATCAAGAGAATCAATATATTCAAGGGAATCAAGAAAATCAAGAAAATCGAGAGAATCAAGAGAATCACGAGAATCAAGACAATCAAAAGAACCAAGTAAATCAAGAAAATAAGGAGAATCGAGAAAACGAGAGCATCAAAGTGGATTCGGTGGAGTGGGCTATTTTTGAGAAGTCGGAGTCGGAATTGACTGATTTTCCACAAATTTGTATGGTAGTTGCTGTTGGGATTTTGAACGGTGCGCGTCGCGGCCATCACGCAGGATTTTCGTTGCCGTTTCCGTCTTTGTTTCCCACCCGATTGTGTGTATTTCGACCCGGGTGATTTCGCGATTATTTGACAGTTGCTTTGGAGAATTTGAAAGGTGCGCGTCGCGGTCATTACGCAGGATTTTCGTTGCCGTTTCCGTTTGTGTGTGTTTTTCGGTCCGGGCGGTTTCGCGTTATCGCATTTTATTTGGTTTTATCTTTCCACAGCCGGCTGTCTAAGATTGAATCATTTATGCTAAACTCAACACCAAATAACCGGGAATAATCTCATCCGCATCCTCCGACTGTTTGCCTTGAGAATGCATATAACATCACATCATTAAACAAAATTTATTGATTATTGGGTCGCATCATCATCCTCTATGATGAATCCTGGCCATTACCCTTTCCCACTAACAAAATCCCAAGTAGAAGTAGTTTTCCGGCACACGTGGGGGTGTGGATATCGTATAGAACCCACCCTTGGTAGCAACCTGTGCTAACTAACATTCCCGTCCCAATCCCCCCGAGATCTACAAACTGACATGGCGGGCGCCGTTGGTGGCCAATGACTGTTACCTATTTGCTTCAGATCTAGTTTTAATGATCTTGATGTTTTATCTTTTCAACGCATTCATACATGCTGTTGATAAGGGAAACACCATTAGATCGTTCAAGCGTATGGTCGGTTGTACTGATAGGATATTACGGTCCTGTTCAGCAACGGAGAAGGACAACCATGGGTGGTCTCTCATGCTCATGCTCATGCTCATGCTCAATCGAAAAAAAATCTGTGTTTGAACCTTTCAACTTGAAATTTGATCAGCAATGATTCACTCAAATCGATTTTATAGTTGTTAAACTAGGAACCTTTTGTAAGTCATGTGTTATAATTTTGTCATGAATTTGATTTATGTAAATTTGTGTTAAATGTAGTGAAAACAGGTTTGAATAGCATAATACATAATTATGAAATAGTGAGTTTACAATTCTCAAGATTTTGAAATTCCCTGAAATCGAGAGTTGCGTTTTTGAATTTCTTGGATCCCGGGATTTTTATATTATTTTATTTTTATTGAATATAATGAATATTTTCTGCCTTCAATCACCAAATTTTATCTATATATATATATAAAAAAATTTCGACGGTTTGGTTCGAACGCGAATCAGTTCAATACGGAGCGTCGGATCGAGGTGCTCTTTGTTGCGTTGGGTTCGTATAAGCCCAAGGAAGATTCTTACGCCAAAAAGTTACAACTTTGGCCACTCTGGAACCGATTCCGGAGCATCAGCAAATTGTATGGTGAAAGTTACGTAAAATCAAATTTTGGTCACAGGAGGCTACATAAGCAAAAAAGCAAAAAACGTCAACAATCGAAAATAAGGCAGAACGAAGTTTGTCGGGTAAGGCTTGTGAATTTATATATTTTTTGAAAATACATCAAACTTTGAAGATTATGGTGTATTAGTTCGTTAAAGCCAAATTTTAAAAATTTTAGTTTACAGATTCGCAAAATGCCTAGTGCTTAAAATATTTTCTATTATATTTTATTTATTTTTTAAAAGACTAGGTATTATATTTATGTATATTTATGATTTCAAACTTGAAAAAAAATCATATTTAATTATTTTCCATCAAACACCGGCATCTGGAGCAAATCAGGACAAAAGTAATGAATTAAGACAGCTGATTAGGCCAAAAGTTTTGATTTTTCTTATCAATTTCGGTTGAAACAGGAACAGAACAAAACAATTAGTGCATTGACTTCCAAATTAATTGCTCTAAAGTCTTCTGTACCTATTCAGACTGTAGTCCCAATTTGTCCCAGTTGGCGGTAGTGACTTAAAGATAATTTGTAAAATATGTTTTACATAAAACATGACATTCTTAACTTATAAAAAAACTTATAAACCCGCCCGAAAATAAATAAACATTGGATTAAAAATTGTGGTTTATTTGAAATCCAAAGCACACAATGAATAACTAACAATCAATTCTGAATATCTTTTAAGCTATCTAAATTTGCTGTGATTAAAGTGTAAATTATCAACAATTACTAGTATTGAGGTCATTCTATGATTTTAAGTTTGAAAACATAACAACAATAATAAATACATAGATTTTAGACTATTCAACAAAAAAAATTCCCGTTTCCCTGGAATTTCAAAACCCGGGAAAATTTGACGCCATACACAATTGATTAAGTTATTTTATTCCATAAGGGTACTTTTAGACTTTTTGCAAATTAGGCAAAACATATTATCATAAATTCACTTCTATTATTCACGGCACAAAAAACGAATGTTCGCAGCATGTCAATTACAAAATATGGACATTTCACGGCTATTTTTCTGTGCTCTAAAATTAGCTTGAAATAAAGGCAAAAATATATTCAAGAATAATTCACACGGTAAAGTTACTGAAAAAATAGCAGCAGATCATAATTTTTTGTCATGTTGTGTGAAATTTGTTCATCGTTATATTAAGTATTTTATTATTTTTTTCAGAAATTCAAAAATAATATTGCTCAAATTGCTTTTGCTTCTTTCAATGAAGTTTTGAATATAATTTTTTCACATTCTAAATTAGATTTTGTGTAATATGCTTGGAGCTTCACATTCTATAATAAATGGTATGTTACAAACTTATCTGTTTTCACTGTAAATTTACAATCAGTAATCGCATTTTGTTAAACATTGTAATGATCAATATCTTCAAAAAAAGTTCTTAGCGCCTGTTTAAGTGGTAATTATAACGAAACTCTAGCTCGTCACCCTCTTATTATGAAAGACCAAGTCGTCGCTGTTGTGCTATTTTGTCAAAAAGCGACGCACGACAAGACAAAACGATAGCGTCCAAGTGAGGTGTAATCACCTTTTTTTCAAAATTGATTACAAGATGCTTAGAAATATTGAATTGAATTATTTACAATCTATTTTTACAGATTTTCACAGTGCATCCAAACAGTTTACCACAAGACAGAAAAAAAAACTCCTTCCAAACTGTCACGACCGTTCGGAAAAGCAAACAATCTCCATATGCTCACGGACTGGCTTTCAAATCAGCATCCCAGCCCCTGGACCTCACCGCGGTGGCAGATCCCGGCCGAATGTGCACACGTTGGCAACCTGGACAAACGGCTACCCTCGTCTCTTTATTGAAAGCCGCAAAGGAGCGGAATAAACCGTTTTCCACCAAAAGACCACCTTTCATCTAATATTCATAACTTCAGAAGCTGGGAAAAGTGGGCGCAAAAAATGGGCGCACGTGTGTTTGTGTGTGTCGAAGTCGGAAAAACGTTTTCATTCTCCAAGTGACTGCCGCTTTCTTGGGCGATATAAAAACTGTCAACCGTTTGAAGGCTTCTTTCTTGATATACATATCATATCTCGTAACGTATAAATATTTTTATATTCCTGCAGGACTTGAGAACCGTTCGTTCGGGGGCAAATTATACGGTGGAAAAGGGTTTTTTTTTCTTTACCGCATTGGTTTTGACGACGACTCTTTTTTTTCCTCTGACTCTTCCATCCAATTTGAGTGATTGGCGGACAACGTTGATCTGCGGATGAATATTCTTGCTCTTAGATTGGGACAGCGTTTTCCTTAGCGTGGAAGGTAATCATAAATTTTGCGAAACCACTCCCCCAAGTCACGGCGCTGTCGAGAATCGGATTCGTCTTGGGATTCGCAAAATTGGTTTGTCGTTTAAACTCGGCCTGCAAGAACTCCATCGGAAGGTAAATTATTTATCGATGTGAGGGCAAATATTTTTGCGCAAATTTTATCGCCCGAAAAGAGTTGCCTCTGTCGCTGAAATGTGTCATAAATGTCAAGCTTCACGTCACGTGTGCCAACGTTGGACGAAATGGAAATTTACGAGCACGTCGAGTTTGATTCGTTTTTCTGGTGGCCGCGCGATGAAAAAAAGGATTGAGGTGAAAATCTATTAAATGGATTGATGGAAGAGAAATGTATGTTTTAGCTGGGTGCGCCCTTAGGGTGTTTGGTCCAGTGGGATCCCCGTTTTCTTGGGACATGACTTTTTACGATATTAGTTTTCATAACTTAGCTTTTAATGTGATTGAACCTCTGAAATTATTTTTGAGGAAAAGTCTCCATTCTGTCACTCTTCATATGAAAGAAGTTTCAATCTTGTCGTGCTATCTTGACTCACTCTGAACATTGATGTAAGTGCGACATCAGGCCCAAGGAATTTTAGGTCAGAACGCGTTTGACACACGTGCATGCCTGATTACCCTTAACATTTGTAGTTATAACTTGAGACTCCGACAACCAAATTCAACCAAACTTAGGGACAATGGAAGGAACGGTCAACCAAACAAAACGTATTTGTTATTGTTTACATTGCGACAGTATATCTCGACAACGCCGATTTGAAAAAAAATTATCTGAAAATTCACATATTCATCTAACAAGTAAATAAAAAACATTGCAAGGCATAACCTTCTTGCCCAACAGTACATCAAAACTACCATAAATTACGCGATGCAAATTCTTTTCCAATTTGCAAAAATGCCTCACCTTGTCTTACACATTGCCAAGTTCTGAATTAATTAAACCCCTTTTTCATTCTTCACAGCTCATCCCGTGACTTACTGGAAAAAGTTCCCCCTCCCAACTCACGCTCATCATTGCGGAAAAAGGCTCGTAATTTACATTTCATGAGTCAAAAGTTTTTCGCTCTCGCAAAATAACTGCCACCAGGTACTGAACCAAGGTATGAACCCAGCCTGGTTGTACTGAAAGTTAGCCAAACCGTATTATGCAAATGTGCTTCCGCGTCGTACTGTTGTAACTCCTCCTCGAGAGCGAGAGGCATCTTGACTTGTTCTTTTAATTTGTGCCAACTTTTGACTTTTCGAAAATGTTAAAACGAAATATTTCCCATCGCGATGTCTTTTCCCGCTTAATCTCGTGATCGAAAAGTTCTTAACCAACTCGCTTCGTTAATTTACCGATTGTTGCCAACTTTTCCATACTGTGAGAAGTTAAAAATTCTCTTCAATCACTTTCAAAGCACTGACAAGATGGCTGAGGGCTTCAAGGCAAGATTGTGTTGAGCTGTGATGGAATTACCGAGAATGATGACGACGCGTCAACGCCCATAAATCAAACAACGCCAGCGCGAGCCCAGCCGCCGAGGAAAAAAAATACGAAGTTGGTTGTGGGTGGATGATGGCGGGAGCGTCAAAATCAATTAACGTTGGGTAAATTTAATAAAATTAAATCATCATCCAATCCATTAAAATAATAATATTTTTAACTTGCTGAATGCGAGACTGGCTGGTAATGCGAGCGCGGGGTATTGAACTGTGATGGGAAGTGGTTTGCTTTTTGGATAGTGACAGTGAGTTGGATAACGAAATATGGAAAGTATTGATAAAATAAAGCCTGAAAACTCTGATCTTGAATTATAGAAGACAATATTCCTTGGAAATTTTATTACCTGAAAAAACGATAGTAAGTGAAAGGCATTTTCTTTTGCAACTTTTTCCGTTTATAATTTAATTAAATATGTATGAGACAAAAATATTTAAAATCTGCAAATTCGCCTTAAATACAACTTCTTTTAAACAAAAATTACTATTGGTTTTAGAGATTAGTTGATTATATAGTAAGGGCCAACACGCACCTCCCAAGAAAAGGGCTCAAAAAATGGCTTTACGAACAGCAGAACAAAGGAGAGAGAACGATTTCTTGGGGCTTTTCTTCACCCTCTCTAGCCGCTGCTGCCACTAAAAGGTATAAAAATCTATGAAATAACGCATGAAATTTGCAAATGTGCAAAATACATCAACATATTTTTTTCAAATAAAAACAAACTTAATCCACCTATGTGGTTGGAGCCTTCCTCACAACAATGGCTGTAAACAAATTTCATCTATTTTTTAGATCCGGCTTCCAAAAAGTACATCGATATCACTTGGCCATATCTCGAGACAGGGTTGCCAGATCTTCAATGTTTTGGACTTGTTGGAAAGGTCTTTTGATAACCTAACCAACGATGTGTCGGATGATGGACCCGGACATAGTTTACATACATTTAAGTGAGATCCGAATATATGTAAAAACACATTTTTATACATAACTTTTGAACTACTTATCGAAACTTCAATCTGTATAAAACTCGATCTATGGGACCCTAAACCAAGTCGAATGCAACAGGTTCGGGTCAAATCGGTTCAGCCAGTGCCGAGAAACATGAGCTAGTTTGTTGGTCACATACATACATACACACACACATACACACACATACACACACACATACACACAGACATTTGTTTAGTTTTCGATTCTGAGTCGATGTGTATACATGAAGGTGGGTCTACGACGTTTTTATACAAAGTTCATTTTTAGAGCAGGATTATAGCCTTACCTCAGTGAGGAAGGCAAAATCATTAAAAATGCACTAAACACGGTGTGTTCCGTAAAAAAAAACTTGAGATAAAAAATATCGACATGTGTGATGTTTGGCACCATGGAAGAAGTGCTTTTTTCCGACCTGTTGCGGAGTGAATCAAAATATTTCGTCAATGTTTTAAGAGTAACATTTTTTGAAGATTTTTTTTCGAATTTTGCCTTCCTCACTGAGGTAAGGCTATAATCCTGCTCTAAAAATGAACTTTGTATAAAAACGTCGTAGACCCACCTTCATGTATACATATCGACTCAGAATCGAAAACTGAACAAATGTCTGTGTGTATGTGTGTGTGTATGTGTGTGTGTATGTGTGTGTGTATGTGTGTGTGTATGTGTGTGTGTATGTATGTATGTGACCAACAAACTAGCTCATGTTTCTCGGCACTGGCTGAACCGATTTGACCCGAACTTGTTGCATTCGACTTGGTTTAGGGTCCCATAGATCAAGTTTTATACAGATTGAAGTTTCGATAAGTAGTTCAAAAGTTATGTATACAAATGTGTTTTCACATATATCCGGATCTCACTTAAATGTATGTAAACTATGTCCGGGTCCATCATCCAACCCATCGTTGGTTAGGTTATCAAAAGAACTTTCCAACGAGTCCAAAACATTGAAGATCTGGCAACCCTGTCTCGAGATATGGCCACTTAAGTGATATTTATGTACTTTTTGGAAGCCGGATCTCACTTAAATGTATGTAAACTTTGTCCGGATCCACCTTCCGACCCATCGTTAGTTAGGTTATCAAAAGACCTTTCCATCGAGTCCACAACATTGAAGATCTGGCAACCCTGTCTCGAGATATGGCCATTTAAGTGATATTGATGTACTTTTTGGAAGCCGGATCTCACTTAAATGTATGTAAACTATGTCCGGATCCACCATCCGACCCATCGTTGGTTAGGTTATCAAAAGACCTTTCCATCGAGTCCAAAACATAGAAGATCTGGCAACCCTGTCTCGAGATATGGCCACTTAAGTGTTATTGATGTACTTTTTGGAAGCCGGATCTCACTTAAATGTATGTAAACTATGTCCGGGTCCATCATCCGACCCATCGTTAGTTAGGTTATCAAAAGACCTTTCCAACGAGTTCAAAACATTGAAGATCTGGCAACCCTGTCTCGAGATATGGCCACTTAAGTGACATTTATGTACTTTTTGGAAGCCGGATCTCACTTATATGTATGTAAACTATGTCCGGATCCACCATCCGACCCATCGTTGGTTAGGTTATCAAAAGACCTTTCCATCGAGTCCAAAACATAGAAGATCTGGCAACCCTGTCTCGAGATGTGGCCACTTAAGTGATATTGATGTACTTTTTGGAAGCCGGATCTCACTTAAATGTATGTAAACTATGTCCGGGTCCATCATCCGACCCATCGTTGGTTAGGTTATCAAAAGATCTTTCCATCGAGTCCAAAACATTGAAGATCTGGCAACCCTGTCTCGAGATATGGCCACTTAAGTGATATTTATGTACTTTTTGGAAGCCGGATCTCACTTAAATGTATGTAAACTATGTCCGGGTCCATTATCCGACCCATCGTTGGTTAGGTTATCAAAAGACCTTTCCATCGAGTCCAAAACATAGAAGATCTGGCAACCCTGTCTCGAGATATGGCCATTTAAGTGATATTTATGTACTTTTTGGAAGCCGGATCTCACTTAAATGTATGTAAACTATGTCCGGGTCCATCATCCGACCCATCGTTAGTTAGGTTATCAAAAGACCTTTCCAACGAGTTCAAAACATTGAAGATCTGGCAACCCTGTCTCGAGATATGGCCACTTAAGTGATATTGATGTACTTTTTGGAAGCCGGATCTCACTTAAATGTATGTAAACTATGTCCGGGTCCATCATCCGACCCATCGTTGGTTAGGTTATCAAAAGATCTTTCCATCGAATCCAAAACATAGAAGATCTGGCAACCCTGTCTCGAGATGTGGCCACTTAAGTGATATTTATGTACTTTTTGGAAGCCGGATCTCACTTAAATGTATGTAAACTATGTCCGGGTCCATCATCCGACCCATCGTTGGTTAGGTTATCAAAAGATCTTTCCATCGAGTCCAAAACATAGAAGATCTGGCAACCCTGTCTCGAGATGTGGCCACTTAAGTGATATTGATGTACTTTTTGGAAGCCGGATCTCACTTAAATGTATGTAAACTATGTCCGGGTCCATCATCCGACCCATCGTTGGTTAGGTTATCAAAAGATCTTTCCATCGAGTCCAAAACATAGAAGATCTGGCAACCCTGTCTCGAGATATGGCCATTTAAGTGATATTTATGTACTTTTTGGAAGCCGGATCTCACTTAAATGTATGTAAACTATGTCCGGGTCCATCATCCGACCCATCGTTAGTTAGGTTATCAAAAGACCTTTCCAACGAGTTCAAAACATTGAAGATCTGGCAACCCTGTCTCGAGATATGGCCACTTAAGTGACATTTATGTACTTTTTGGAAGCCGGATCTCACTTATATGTATGTAAACTATGTCCGGATCCACCATCCGACCCATCGTTGGTTAGGTTATCAAAAGACCTTTCCATCGAGTCCAAAACATAGAAGATCTGGCAACCCTGTCTCGAGATGTGGCCACTTAAGTGATATTGATGTACTTTTTGGAAGCCGGATCTCACTTAAATGTATGTAAACTATGTCCGGGTCCATCATCCGACCCATCGTTGGTTAGGTTATCAAAAGATCTTTCCATCGAGTCCAAAACATTGAAGATCTGGCAACCCTGTCTCGAGATATGGCCACTTAAGTGATATTTATGTACTTTTTGGAAGCCGGATCTCACTTAAATGTATGTAAACTATGTCCGGGTCCATTATCCGACCCATCGTTGGTTAGGTTATCAAAAGACCTTTCCATCGAGTCCAAAACATAGAAGATCTGGCAACCCTGTCTCGAGATATGGCCATTTAAGTGATATTTATGTACTTTTTGGAAGCCGGATCTCACTTAAATGTATGTAAACTATGTCCGGGTCCATCATCCGACCCATCGTTAGTTAGGTTATCAAAAGACCTTTCCAACGAGTTCAAAACATTGAAGATCTGGCAACCCTGTCTCGAGATATGGCCACTTAAGTGATATTTATGTACTTTTTGGAAGCCGGATCTCACTTATATGTATGTAAACTATGTCCGGATCCACCATCCGACCCATCGTTGGTTAGGTTATCAAAAGACCTTTCCATCGAGTCCAAAACATAGAAGATCTGGCAACCCTGTCTCGAGATATGGCCACTTAAGTGATATTTATGTTCTTTTTTTAATCCAGATTTAAAAAATAGATGAAATTTGTGTACAGCCATTGATGGTAATGAGTGAGGAAGGCTCCAACCACATAGGTGGATTAAGTTAGTTTTTATTTTATACATTCAGAGACTCTTAATTAAATTTTCGAATAAAAATCGTTTCTTTGTAAAATTTGTCATGAAGATACAAAAGTAAAATATTGCTCGAATATAAATTGTCAAACTTAAAGTATTTCATATTTGATATGATTGAAGCTATGCTTCAAAAATTTCAGAATCCTACAATGAGTTTCAGTTGATTCATTCATTAAACATTATTTTCCCAGTTTTGTTGACAGTTTTGTTTAAATTGGCACAAAATTTCTAAATCCATGTTTTGCATAGGGATAATTCTCTGCCAACTCAGATAGCAGTTGCCCCGACCCCATCAACTTTGAAAAATATTTGCAACGGCCTAATAAAACTGGTAACAATTTTATATACATTTTTTGTCTCCCACTTCAAAGTTGTCCCGAAAAATCAGGGCGCAAATCAGCTGAAATCAATCTAAAATGCATTCCCTGCGTTTAGAATAATTTTTAGTATGTTAGTATGTATGTTATTTATATTTTTTTACTTTTTGCGTTTCATTTTGTTTCGTCGTCCGTGTTTGTCGCGAGTAGAGCGTCCAATTTCCCGGGAATTCCCGAAATTCAAGCGGAAGTATACATTTTCTATTTTTTTTTTTTTTTTTGAAAATGCTCCGAAAAAATAATAAAGAAGAGTGCTAGGCGTTATCTAACCTAAGGCACTCTCCAGGATCCCTTCGAAAGATTGGCTACGCTAGGGTCTGATTAGATTAGATTAGATTAGAAAATGCTCCGAAAAAATAATAAATGAACAAACTCAACATGATTTTGTTCAATGAAATGTATTGTTTGGTTAATCTATAATTAATCAGATTATCAGAAACTATGATATCAGAATTATTTCTGATAATATTTTTTGAAGCAACTGGGAATAGATCTTGCTTAATGAGTATTAAATTATTATAACTAGGTAAGCTTTTAACAGATTGATGTTATTTCATCAAAACAATAATAACCCCTTACCTCAAAATTAAAATTGAGATTTTTTTACGTTTTTGTTTACCATGATCAAATGAGAGGAAAATCGAATTTGTGCAAAAAGAATTAATTCAATTGGTTGAATACCTATTACTAAAGAAATAACAATTTGAAGTAAAAGAATTATGGAGCACTGGTGCAACTACAGGAGTTAGAGGGTTAAATGTGAAAAAATAGAAGACTTTTTGTGGATTGATGTTAATTTATCGTATAATTTAAATCATGTTGCATAATAATACAAAAAAAAATCATTCAGCAATTCCCCACGAAAACAGCATGATTCGAAAAAAAAGTTCTCCGATCGGGCTCAAAATTTTTTTGGGGGATCCTTGGCCGAAATAATTAGACCCGTATTTTTTTGTTTGGCCATTAGGGTGACCTACGCCGTGTTAGGGTGGTCCGAAAAATGGCAATTTTCGTCGATTTTCGCAAAAACCACTTTTTTTAAAAAATCATATCTCCGCGCCATTTCATCCGATTCTAGCTGTCTTAGACGCAAAAGAAAGGTGATTAATTTGGCTATTTGGGAAAAATAGTAAGAAGTTTCGAAAATCTAGCTTAACATTTGAAAAGGTCATATGAAAACTTAAAATGCTGTTTTGAAGGTCTCGGGACCAAAGAGCCTATGTCTGAAAATATTTTATCGGATTCCTCGGAAAATTTCACATTAAATATCAAAAATGGTGAAGTTATGTTTTGATACTCTGAGATACGATTTTTGAAAATAAACTGTTTGCGCCACGCGCAAAATCAGAAAACGACGAAAACGGGAAAAAATCGTCTTTTTTCACTAAAATTGCGATAACTTTTAAATTTCAGCAATGACCTATAGATGTTATGGTACCAAAAGTTGCGTCTTTTAATTACGAAAATTTTAGTACCCTAACATGTATAGGTCATCGCTGAAATTTTAAAGTTATCGCAGTTTTAGTGAAAAATGTCGATTTTATCCCGTTTTCGTCATTTTCCAATTTTTGCGCGTGGCGCGTCGAAAAACCCAGTTTTTATTTTCAAAAAATCGTATCTCAGAGTATCGAAAACATAACTTCACCATTTTTTGATATGTTATGTGAAATTTTCCGAGGAATCCGATAAAAATATTTTCAGACATAGGCTCTATGGTCCCGAGACCTTCAAAACAGCATTTTAAGTTTTCATATGACCATTTCAAATGTTAAGCTAGATTTTCGAAACTTCTTACTATTTTTCCCAAATAGCCAAACTAATCACCTTTCTTTTGCGTCTAGGACAGCTAAAATCGGATGAAATGGCGCGGAGATATGATTTTTTGAAAAAGTGGTTTTTGCGAAAATTGATGAAAATTGCCATTTTCGACCACCCTAACACGGCGTAGGTCACCCTAATGGCCAAACAAAAATACGGGTCTAATTATTTCGGCCAAGGATCCCCCAGAAAAATTTTGAGCCCGATCGGAGAACTTTTTTTTCGAATCATGCTGTTTTCGTGGGGAATTGCTGCATTGAAAAATTACTTTCTATTGTTTGTTCTAAAAAAATGCAAAAATGTATTCAAAGCTTGCTTCAAATATTTGAAAACAGCGGGTTGTTTGGAGTAAAACCAACACTTAAAAGCTTTACCATTTGTTCAAGAGCTGAAACCAGTATTTGTCATGAAAAACATCATTTCTGCATGTTTTTTTTATCAGTTCAATGAACTGGTCATAGAGGCAAGTTTAAAAGAAATTCAATGATTGTGGATTATGGATTCATTTTACTCACAGTTCAAACACATTGATAAAAATATTTCTCATCGAAAAATACCAAAATACATCTTATTGTAGTTGAATGATTTTTTATGTATGTCCTATACAATTTTATTGCATAATATTAATTAAAACCAAGATCATAACAATTTTCAATAAATTTAAAATTTCCCTGGAATTTCCGGGATTTCCTGGGAAATTGGCTGAAAATTACCCGTTTCCCGGAAAATTTGTAACCCCGGGAAATTGGACGCTCTATTCGCGAGTGACCATGAACGGTCATGATCAACTACGACCAACTTTTTCAAAACTTTTTTTCGTAAAATCGTGATAACTCGTGTTATTTATGAGCAAACCCCTTATGTTTATATATCAACATTTTTGTAATTGTCTACTCTACAACTTTGTAGAACATTGTTCATTCTGAAAATAACATTGCAAAGTTAGAAAAACACGAAATTTTAAAATGAAAAATTTTGTTCTTAATGAAAAATTACCCTTCTGGGTCAATATGTAGATTCGAAAAGTACAATAAATTTCCTTAAAATGACATGTTCCATTTTTTTACAGTTGAGGAACGGAAAATGGCAGAGTTTTAAAACTTTTTAGTGTTTTTTCGATGAAAATACGTTTTTATTCGGAATTCTGAGTACGCCTTTAAATCGGGCGTCTTATTTTACATAAAAGTCTTTTTGACACCAATTTTCTATCTCATCACCGTTTTTGGCTGCAAATTATTGAAAACACCTCTTTTTCGCATGTTCAAAATGTAAGGGGTCGTACCGTCACCCCGTCACGAGATATAAAAACGGACCTCGGATTCGTGATCAGGGACAAAAGTTACCCTTTGAACAAAGTTTCACGCAAATCGAAGAGGGCTCGGGGCAACTCTTCCCGATTTCGTGTGAGTTCGTGGAGAATTACCCTTCTATGTTTTTTTATTTTTATTTTTTCATTGTTTATATTAATTAATTTTATTGCTAATAGTAATTTGCGTACTATTACCAATCAAATTAATGAATATAAACATAATACTGAGTCTGCAACAACATTAAATTCAAAATGTCCCACTGTTCCACAAACAACGCCATCGATTGGAGGAAATTAATATTGCAATCCCGAAGTGAAGAGGTGACACCCATCAGTGGCATCGAAACAGGTATTGGGGGTGAGGGGGCACATTACCCTGGCTTTTGAAAGGGCTTTCTTTGGGAGGGGGACCGGGTGAGAGGGTATCGAATTACGCGCAACTGAAATGAATACAAATTATGAGCCGTAGTTATTTTCACCCAGGATCGACACTGTGGAAGCCAGCAAACCAGCGACGACCTCCATCACTTCCGCCGATGACTGATGAGGCTGGGTGTTATTGAGCAACATTGTTTACGATTTGGTAAATTGTTGACGAACTGGGGTTCAATATAATTGGAAGCCATCCGACACCAGGGCTTGTTATTGTTTTGGCCCTTGTTGATTTTAAATCAATCATAATTTATATTGCCACCTCGTGGGTGTGAAATTATTTTTAACATTTTTCAGGCCACTGTGGATGCTAGGGTAAAATGCAATAAAAATCTAATTAAAAGAGCATGTCTGCCAGAGTTTAACCCTTTTACCACTCAATTGCAACTAATTACTTAAACTTCTTTTGTGTCCTTCTCGAGGAATTCCAAGAATTTTATTTCTTTTGCTTGCATTGTCCAAATCCAATCCTCTCCAAAGTACCAACACACTTTTGCTGAGCAATCCCCAAAAGGTGTCGGAACTCTTGCTGCCTCCATTGCTCGACACTATAAATTATCATTTAAATCACTAGGAAATTTATCTAGCCGCTTCCTTCAAAGTGGCGCTTCCACTCCATTTTAATTCCAGCAGTCGTAATCCTGGGGCTTTCCGGTAAAACGAGAAAGAATAATCCAAATCCTTTGAAAACTTGAGCAGTGGGAGGTCAAGCAAAAGGATACTAATTTCTGAGCGGCCCCTTTAGGCGGCATGACATTCAACCTGGCCAAAGATTCTTCCCAGAAAACCCCCAACCCAGAAGTCGGGGGAGGAGGAATCCCATTCTCATGCAAAATAATAAATTATAGCTGCTGCTGGTGTACAATTAATTTAATATCCAACGCAATGGTTTGTGAACCCTTTTTCCCTGACGTTCTAAGCCGGTATGGTTCCACCGGAGACAACCACCAAGATCCGTGAACAGTACAAATTGTATCTGAGTACCTGACAGAGAGTACCTTTTTCCTGCTCGAGGGCAACTTCTCCAAGATAATGCTGAACCAATTGTGAATTATTTTCGTATTAACATCATTCTTTTGCACGAGTCGTATAATTTATAAGCGCGAACCGGAGAGGCGAACTATACCTCTGCAAGGATCTGCCAGTTTTTGATGGAATATGGAAGGGGGAGGGAGACTTGTCTTCCGCATAGTCTTACTAACTGCAGGGGCGCATGCAATTTGGGTAAAATGGATTTGTATTTTTGTATTTTTGTATTTTTGTATTTTTGTATTTTTGTATTTTTGTATTTTTGTATTTTTGTATTTTTGTATTTTTGTATTTTTGTATTTTTGTATTTTTGTATTTTTGTATTTTTGTATTTTTGTATTTTTGTATTTTTGTATTTTGTATTTTGTATTTTGTATTTTTGTATTTTGTATTTTGTATTTTTGTATTTTGTATTTTGTATTTTGTATTTTGTATTTTGTATTTTTTTGTATTTTGTATTTTTGTATTTTGTATTTTGTATTTTTGTATTTTTGTATTTTTGTATTTTGTATTTGTATTTTTGTATTGTATTTTGTATTTTTGTATTTTGTATTTTTGTATTTTGTATTTTTGTATTTTTGTATTTTGTATTTTGTATTTTTGTATTTTGTATTTTTGTATTGTATTTTTGTATTTTTGTATTTTGTATTTTTGTATTTTTGTATTTTTGTATTTTTGTATTTTTGTATTTTGCATTTTGTATTGTACTTGTATTTTGCATTGTATTTTTGTATTTTTGTTTTTGTATTTTGTACTTTTATTTTTGTATTTTGTTTTGTATTTTTGTATTTTGTATTTTTGTATTTTGTATTTTTGTATTTTGTATTTTGTATTTTGTATTTTGTATGTATTTTGTATTTTTGTATTTTTGTATTTTTGTATTTTGTATATTTTGTATTTTTGTATTTTGTATTTTGTATTTTGTATTGTATTTTTGTATTTTTGTATTTTGTATTTTTGTATTTTTGTATTTTTGTATTTTGTATTTTGTATTTTTGTATTTTGTATTTTTGTATTTTTGTATTTGTATTTTTGTACTGTATTTGTATTTTTGTTTTTTGTATTTTTGTATTTTGTATTTTGTATTTTTGTATTTTTGTATTTTGTATTTTTGTATTTTTGTATTTTTGTATTTTTGTATTTTGTATTTTTGTATTTTTTTGTATTTTTGTATTTTGTATTTTTGTATTTTGTACTTTTTGTATTTTTGTATTTTGTATTTTGTATTTTGTATTTGTATTTTTGTATTTTTGTATTTTGTATTTTGTATTTTGTATTGTATTTTTGTATTTTTGTATTTGTATTTTTGTATTTTGTATTTTTGTATTTTGTATTTTTGTATTTTTGTATTTTTGTATTTTTGTATTTTGTATTTTGTATTTTTGTATTTTTGTATTTTGTATTTTGTATTTTTGTATTTTGTATTTTTATTTTTGTATTTTTGTATTTTGTATTTTTGTATTTTGTATTTTTGTATTTTTGTACTTTGTATTTTGTACTTTGTATTTTGTATTTTGTATTTTGTATTTTTGTATTTTGTATTTTTGTATTTTTGTTTTTATTTTTGTACTTTGTATTTTTGTATTGTATTTGTTTTTGTACTTTTATTTTATTTGTATTTGTATTTTGTATTTTTGTATTTGTATTTTTGTATTTTGTATTTTTCTTGTATTTTGTATTTTTGTATTTTTGCATTTTTGCATTTTTGTATTTTGTACTTTGTACTTTGTATTTTTGTATTTTATTTTGTATTGTATTTTTGTACTTGTATTTTTGCACTTGTATTTGTATTTTTGTATTTTTGTATTGTATTTTGTATTTTTGTATTTTGTATTTTTGTATTTTGTACTTTTTGTATTTTTGTATTTTTGTATTTTGTATTTCATTTTTATTTTTGTATTTTTGTTTTTTGTATTTTTGTATTTTTGTATTTTTGTATTTTTGTATTTTTTTTGTACTTTTTTTGTATTTTTGTATTTTGTATTTTGTATTTTATTTTGTATTTTTGTATTTTTGTATTTTGTATTTTGTATTTTGTATTTTGTATTTTGTATTTTGTATTTTGTACTTTTGTATTTTGTATTTTTGTATTTTTATTTTTGTACTTTGTATTTTGTATTTTGTATTTTTGTACTTTCACCCTATTTTAATTTTTGTATTGTATTTTTGTATTTTTGTATTTTGTATTTTTGTATTTTTGTACTTTTTGTATATTTTGTATTTTTGTATTTTTGTATTTTGTATTTTTGTACTTTTTTGTATTTTGTATTTTTGTATTTTGTATTTTGTATTTTTGTATTTTGTATTTTGTATTTTTGTACTTTTTGTATTTTTTACTGTATTTTTGTATTTTGTATTTTTGTATTTTATTGTTTTTTTTGTATTTTTGTATTGTATTTTGTATTTTTGTATTTTTGTATTTTTGTATTTTGTATTTTTGTATTTTGTATTTTGTATTTTTGTACTTTGTATTTTATATTTTGTATTTTGTATTTTGTATTTTTGCTTTTTGTATTTTGTATTTTTGTATTTTTGTATTTCTGTATTTTGTATTTTTGTATTTTTGTATTTTTGTATTTTGTATTTTGTACTTTTGTATTTTTGTATTTTTGTACTGTATTTTGTATTTTTGTATTTTTGTATTTTGTATTGTATTTTTGTATTGTATTTTTGTATTTTTGTATTTTTGTATTTTATTTTTGTATTTTTGTATTTTGTATTTTTGTATTTTTGCATTTTGTATTTTGTATTTTTGTATTTTTGTATTTTGTACTTTTGTACTGTATTTTTGTATTTTTATTTTGTATTTTGTACTTTTTGTATTTTTGTATTTTTGTATTTTTGTATTTTGTACTTTATTTGTATTTTTGTATTTTTGTATTTTGTATTTTTGTACTTTTGTATTTTGTATTTTGTATTTTGTACTTTGTACTTGCATTTTTGTATTTTTGTATTTTTGTATTTTTGTATTTTTGTATTTTGTATTTCATTTTATTTTTGTATTTTGTATTTTTGTATTTTTGTATTTTGTATTTTTGTATTTTTGTATTTTTGTATTTTTGTATTTTTGTATTTTTGTATTTTTGTATTTTTGTATTTTTGTATTTTTGTATTTTTGTATTTTTGTATTTTTGTATTTTTGTATTTTTGTATTTTTGTATTTTTGTATTTTTGTATTTTTTTTACTTTATTTACCCCAATTACCCCGCACTGTTCCAGTACGCAAAATCTCCTTCCTTCCTGCGACAAAACTCTTTCTGGTGGGCGGCATCTTCTAACAATAAGGTTGCCTCAGCATCCAACATCGCACGAACCCAAGAGTTATGCCACACAGATGAATTCAAGCTGTACGCCAAATGGAAAATGATACAAGATTATAACGCAGCAGCAGCATCACAACAAGGAACGGAAATTTCATGAAGTATGAAAACTTTTGCTTACTTATTATTGCCTCAAAGTTTTTCCCAGCCCCCATCCTGTCCTCCTCTGAAGACAAGAGGGGGGTCATGCGCCACTTTTCCATTATCATCAGCATCATGCTGTTGCGTTTTCCATACAACAAGAACTAAGAGAAAAGGGATGTTGTTCAGGAAGAGTTGCTTTTTCATCTTCCGGGGGCGAGGCTGCAGAACTTTGGTCGGAGTTTACTCCCACTTGTTAAAATTATCGTCAAGATAACGCAATTGTTGAGCACGTACACACTTTTGCAGAGAGGACGGGGAGGCATTAATGTAAATTTGAAGAAAATGAAGACGTTTTCTAGGAAGGGAACAAGTCCTGCGAGGGCTGGGGAATCAATGATCTGGTTGTGGCCAACCAACTTTGCTCCCCCTGAAGAGCCCTGGAGGGTTGGAGACAGTTTAAAAGTGTAATCACTTCCGGCTTCTGGATTCGTTTGAGCTGAGATGAAACCCCCATGGCCAGAACCAGTTTAAGTTCTGGTTTCAAGAAAAGTCCCGGAGCAAGGAGCGTTGATTAGCTGTTCAAGGTGTGTCTGGAGTGTCGTGAAGGGTGGCAAAGTTTTCAAAGGCTTTTTAATGGTCTTTGAAAACTTTGTACATCTTGTTTCAAATCTGCGAGGAAATAGAAAGATTGTCAGGTTGTCGTTGATTTGGTGTCTGACGTTAAATATCTTATTTTTGATGCTACGCATTTTTATTCGTTTTGTTTTTTCTTTTATAAACTAGTCAAAACAGCAAATTAAGTTTCGCAACGATACTCACGCAAAATTCTCAAGTAAAATTTGTCGCACCCTCATCCGTTATCTAAACTGTCTCGATTTTCAATTGCTTGATCTAAAATCATTGCCTCCCCCCTCCGGGTTATCCGATAGAAAGTTGAGCGAGGTGGTTCCTGCCGAAAATTGGGTGCAAATTGAGTTTACTGCAGAACGGAAATTGAATTTGTCATCGAGTCGCGAGACATGCTCCGAATCAAAAGTCTCCGCTGCTGGCGGGTTGATCTGCATAGACCCACTTTTGGAGGGATTTTCGTTTTTTTTTTGGTAACTGGAGCTCGAGCCTCGCTGATAACATAATTTCAGGGGATTTGCCGTGCTGTCCATGCAAATTAGCAGTCTACCTTGGGGTGTTTGCCACTAGTGATTTGCTAAGACAAGATAAAATTCGTGTTTTTAAGATGGCTGGTAGCATGGTAAAACAGCATCCGAACTCCTTAGGGACCAATCACAGGGAAGCCCTGGAAAACATCGATAAATTATCTAGTCTAATGATTAAAGCATTACCCATCGACGTGTTCCACTTGTGTTAAGGCTAGGTCCAACAACAACAGGTGGCAATAAATTTCCAACTTAATGGTAAACTGTCAATAGAAGATGGCACTCTTTGAGGTGAGCAGCATGGTTGAGGAACAGATGCTGACAAGTCACGAAAGAAGTTTTTTTTTTCAAAAAGAGAGTTGAACGCTGTGATAGAAACGTTATAAATTAAGACTAATTAGTTGCGGTTTGATGTTTGGTTTTAAGAAAAATGTAAATTTTTTGCCTCGTGTTCAAAATTAAAATAATTGCCATTTTTTTATTCACAATCTATAATTTACGTTAAACTTTGTTCAAAATTTACCACAAAGGATTTGAAATGATCTTTACTTTGCTTTCATTCATAACAGAAAGATCTTGACAGTTCGTAGTTGATCCATGATAAATTTTTGTCATATCAATTTAGATTTTTTGCTTTTAAATGAAAATGTTATAAGAAATGGACTTTAACTTCAACCCTATTTTTTACAGTTGAAGTCGATTTTTGGGACCAATTCTATTACTTTTGACCTTTTAATTATCCTCCTAATTTTGCGGAAAGCGTTAGAAAATTTCGATTTGGCTCTATTTTTCTCACAAGGATTTTTTTTTTATTTGCAGTGGTCTAACTTGAAACAACAAACCAACAACTTGTAACGGCATCGGTTGAAACATGCTCCAAAATCATCTAATTTTGAATCTCTTAAAGGCATTGAAAAGAGGCACTAAAGAGGTCCTAATAAAAATAAGTGATGAGTAAAAAAAAAAACAGACTACCTACAGACTTTTTGTCAAGATTATACAGACACCGCCTTTGAGGAAAATGGCATCCCTCTACAATGGCTTTTTCATGGCGATCAGACCCGACCATTTGAGGTTATGTAAATCCAGACCATTTTTTAAACTGCATGTAATTTTAAATAGATAAGTCGGATCTTGAAAACTTTTAATCCACAAGAAAGGTCATTACAGTACCTTTCTAAAAATATATAATATGGCAGGTTTCCATGCAAAAACCAATTTTTGCAAATTGTGAAGTTTATATGCAGCACTTTTTAATCATAACTTTTGATGTGCTTTACTAAACCTTATACATTTTAATAGGGACTTATGGGACCCCAAGACAAATCGTATGAGGCTAATACGGTCAAAGTCGGCTCAGTCAGTGACGAAATATTCCAGTGACATTGATTCGGTACACATGTCTACATACAGTCAAACACACAAACATTTGCTCAGCTGGTGATTCTGAGTCGATATGTACAAATGAAGGTAGGTCTAGGAGGTCTAACTAAAAAGTTCATTTTTCGAGTGATTTTACAACCTTTCCTCAGTAAGGTGAGGGAGGCAAAAGAGATCTATGGGCTTATTTTGGCCAAGATAACCGCTTTCTATGCGAATTTCCAAGATCTAGGGATATTTTTCAATGGCCCAATATTTACCATGTTTCAATACATTTCCTAAACTTTTGAAGCAAGTTTTGTCATGGTCTTATCAATTGGTGATAATTCTAAGTTGTATCTGAACAGAGACAGCAGTTTAAAGATAGCTTTAATGTATTGAAAATTGAACATTATGATTAATAATTATATTATAGTAAGTAATTAATTTTTGTAAATATTTTTTGAAATTTGAAAACAACTTCAACAAAGAAAATGGCATCTAGTAAATGTTAAAATTTAAGAGTTAAAAATTACAAAGAAAATTATGTTTTTCATAGGGAGCTATGTCCACGCATCCTTCCTACACTGTAGATTCTGTGAAATGTAATCCGTTCATAGAATTCTCTCTGCGGTTAACACATCGCAAGAAAAATTGGGTTTTCAATAACAAATATTTTTTAAATGATCTTTTATCTCCATTTGGGTCATTACCACCAACTGGGGCAAATCAGAACTACTGTCTGAATGAGTGCAGAAGATTTTATACCATTAAATTTTGGAAATCGGTATACTAATGAGTGTTGTTTTGTTACTGTTCTAACCGAAATAAATTAACAATATCAAAACATTGTGCCAAAAATGTCTAAATGGTTGCCCTAAATGCCAGCACCAAAGGAAAATTGATAGAAAAGATGATTCATTTTGAAATAAAAATCAATATTTAACTTTGATGTATAATACCTAATCTTTTCAAATATTATTCAGTCAAGAATCGATTATCCGAAAGCCTTGGCAAAATTTCACTTCGGATAAGCGAATCACAAGAAAACATTTTTTTGGTTGTCTTATTTTTGATTGTCGAGCTTAAGGATGACCCTTAAACTACTCTAAAGTGATTTAGAATTTTTAAATCCAAGATGGCGGTCAAAATGGCGGGGATGAAATATTAAAAAAATATTTTTTAATTTAATGGGCAATCAACCATTCAAATTTTACTAAAATAGGGTCGCAGAATTCGAATTTCATGTTGAAAATAAGAAAATAAAAAGATACGTAAAACATTTATTTTTTCGTGGTTCGATTATCCCATACAAACCAAATACAAACCTTCGGATAATCGAGGCTTCGGATAATGGAGTCTGGACTGTACTGTTAAAACTCTATCGATAACTAAGTATTTAGCTGTTCCACTTTTTTACGACCAATTGCGAATTTCCAGACAAAAATATATAATATATATATTAGGGTGGGTCATTTTTTTCGAAAGTGCTCGGATCCGGCTGAAATAAGGTCCATCTTGTAGAGGGTACCCTTAGGGACTCTCATACCAAATTTGAGCTCATTTGGTTGAAAACTGGCTTGTCGCTCGGGGGTTAAAGTTTACATGGAAATTACTATGGGAAATGTGTGATTTTACTTCAAACGCTCCTACAAGCTAAGCGACAAACTTTAGTCCACACTTACACTAGGTAGCCGTGTCGGGGTGGTCCGGAACATTTTTCTCTAAGGGTTCATGGTCATCCGTTCAACCCTGAGCTTGCGCAAAGCCGAAACATCCGGCGACGCCGGAATCCTTTAAAATATCAGTTTTGATGGTCAGCGCATACTACGAAACTAAGATTGCATCGTGTGACAGAATGAGAAACACGACGCCAAACGTCAACTCACTAAAATGGAAGCAATAAATGAGGGTGTTCGCTCTCCCAACAAAGTGTTTTTAATAAGAAAATTGAAAATAAAGTTCACCGGATCGGATCAAAAAGTTGAGCCCTGAAGAGAACATGGCCTCCGAACCCGAGTTCGTCGTTGAGCAATTCTGGAGAAATTTGCGCGCGAGGAATGCGAGAAGCGGGCCAGCTGCGGCAAGCGATCTTCGGCGGACTCTAACTCAAACATGGATCGGGACGGAGAAGAAGTTGATGAAGTGCCGCCAAAACGGCAGAGTCTGCCGAGAGCGACGAAAAGTTTAGCGCCATCGGGATGGACAGAACAGGGATGGATTGGCCTTAATGAAGCGGTTATCACCGGCTTACCTAAATAATATTCCATGTAGTAAAATACTAAAAAAGTATAGCTGTTTTTTTATTATTTATTTTTTGACCAATAAGTTTCACGAACGTATTTAACATTGTATCACTTGTACTTCTACTGCACGCACTTCTTGACCGCGTTGTTGCAGATGACACGGCTCTCGTAGAAATCAATCACCAGCTTTGAAACGTGCTGGCGGACACTCCTGGACAGTTCAGTTCCACCTCGTCGAGTCCCCTCCAGCGATCCTGGAACAGCCTTTCGCCGTCCTCTTCGGTCACTGCTTCCAACTTTTCCGCCACGTGTCCTTTTTCGAATCCGTTCTTGGCCTTCGTGCGTTTGGCCGGAACCACCGGAGGCGGGGCTGTGACCTCCGGCGATAAACTATTCGTCGCTCTGTCGTTTTGGCGGCACTTCATCAACTTCTTCTCCGGCCCGATCCATGTTTGAGTTAGAGTCCGTCGAAGATCGCTTGCCGCGGCTGGCCCGCTTCTCGCATTCCTCGTGCGCAAATTTCTCCAGAACTGCTCAACGACGAACTCGAGTTCGGAGGCCATGTTCTCTTCAGGGCTCAACTTTTTGATCCGATCCGGTGAACTTTATTTTCAATTTTCTTATTAAAAACACTTTGTTGGGAGAGCGAACACCCTCATTTATTGCTTCCATTTTAGTGAGTTGACGTTTGGCGTCGTGTTTCTCATTCTGTCACACGATGCAATCTTAGTTTCGTAGTATGCGCTGACCATCAAAACTGAGATTTTAAAGGATTCGGCGTCGCCGGATGTTTCGGCTTTGCGCAAGCTCAGGGTTGAACGGATGACCATGAACCCTTAGAGAAAATGTTCCTTGACCACCCCCGACACGGCTACCTAGTGTAAGTGTGGACTAAAGTTTGTCGCTTAGCTTGTAGGAGCGTTTGAAGTAAAATCACACATTTCCCATAGTAATTTCCATGTAAACTTTAACCCCGAGCGACAAGCCAGTTTTCAACCAAATGAGCTCAAATTTGGTATGAGAGTCCCTATGGGTACCCTCTACAAGATGGACCTTATTTCAGCCGGATCCGAGCACTTTCAAAATGACCCACCCTAATATATATGATTATGTTCCAATTTCGGGAAAACCGGGATAAAATTTTAAAATTCCTGAAATTCACGGAAATTTTATTATATCTCGAGAAATCCCGGGATGGACGCACTAGACAAAATTATCCGTCGGTATCGTACATTATCACGTGGTCTTCAAATTTTCAATTTTGAATTACATCATAAATAAAAGAATATTTTTCAGATCATCATTTTGTGGAACAAAATTGCAAATCAAAATGGAGACGCATGATTCTTTTCATTGTTTGTTCATCGCATCGCAGCGAGCGACATCTGTGCTATCGTTGCGTAATTATTATATAACTCCACTCGAATCCAACAGGTGTCACCCCCACCTTGACGAAAGTGGTTTGCGCCCTGGCTAAAACTGATCTAGGGAACTTTTTGAACTTCCCTGTTTATTTTCGCGTTTTGTCGTTTCTCTCCTTCTTCGCGTGCACGAGGGCAGACAAAAAAAGGGGGAGAGAACTGTCACAACAAATAAATCCGCCGCGCCGCGATTCACACGTGTTTGCTTCGAGTTTTGGAATTTTGTTGCTTTTCGGGTTTAATTTTGATAGAATTTGTGATTTTTTGGTGGTAAATTGCTGAAAAAGGTAAGAATTAATTATTTGCCAAAAGCAGTAAGTTAAAATGCAATCATTTCAGGCGCATCACGATGAGTACAAGTTTGGCAGCCCAGCTGCAGCGGCTGGCGGTTCCGGCGACCTCGGCCCTGTACGACTCGCGCAAGAAGCCTTCGATTTTGTTTGACGCCCAGGCGGCCGCCGGCAAGGACCGGGAGGTGATTTACGACATCGGCATCAGCGGGCTGCAGGAACTGGTCCAGTTAAACTTGGCGTTTTGCAGTTTGAGGACACGCTGTTCGGGAAGACGTCGATCGATTTGCAGCGTTCGGTGGAGAACAAGGAGCTGAACCGGAAGTTGGACGCAAGCATCCGGAAGTTCTTCTTCCACCTGTCACCGTACTTTATGCTACAGCCGGCGCACAAGTGTTTGGAGTGGTTGATTCGGCGGTATTCGATCCATGAGTTTAACCGGGCGGATTTTGTTAATTTGATTTTGCCGTACCATGAGACGCTGATCTTTGTGCGGTGCGTCCAGGTGCTGCACATTGCCGGCAAGAATGATCCGTTTGCGTGGCTGCATGGCGTTAAGAAGAGCGGCGCTCCGTTGGCGAAGAAGTCGATTGTGAACCACGCCGCAGGATCGCTTGGATTTCTGCGCAGTTACGGAGAGTTCCTAGAGCAGGCCGTGGCCGAGCTGGACAACCGTGCGAACGTGCTTCAAGCCATGATTGCCTTCTACTGCACAACGACGATCGGAGTGCTGGACGGAGCGGACCAAGTCGGGGAGAACCTCGTAGTAGCGATCATCAAACCCTGGTCAAAGGACTCAGCTCGAAGGCGCTGGATTTCACCGCGGCCAGCTACATGATCGTGGGTCACCTCGTCTCCAAAGCCACGCTGGCGAAGAAGACGCTCGAGAAGATTCTGCAACGGCTTGCCGTCCAGATGCATCCTTCGCTGACCGGAAACGCCGTCATGCTGATGGTTCTAATTCTGCAGACCCAGCAGGAACAGATCGGGGAGCTGTCGGACGCGGTGATTGCCACCATTATGAGTGCCAGTGGCTGCCCCAGGCGCTGGGACGTGTTAAGCAGGAGGGCGTCAGTGTGGTCACACTGTTGCGCGCTGTTCTGGGCAAGTGCTTGAGCAAGATTTGCCGTCAGGATGAAGATTTGGAGCTTTGCAAGCGGTTCTGCGAAGGGTTGCTACTGGAGATTACGCTGACGGAGGATGAAGCCAGGGTGGTCATTCAGAGCGTGCTGGATTCGTACTTTCACAAGGGCACGACGGCAGGTGAGACATTTCCTAGGTCAACTTTCAAAAGCAATAATCAAATTTAACTTGAAGTCACGTGCTTCCCAAATGCGGACGTAAACTTTTAGTACCTAGAACAGTTTGAAGTCTCCGTTCCGTTCGTAAGATTATCGCGGTTTTTGTAGACTCAATCTTGCCGAAATTTAATTCAAGTAAGCTGAGAGAGTCGTTTTAGGTTAAGCATTTTTATCCACTCGTAAAAACATACACGCATACACACGCTAGTTATGCAAATTAGACCAGAATTATAAATAAAAAAATCTTTATTGTGGTGTATTTTGCGGCCCTGAAAAGTACCATTTTGTGCTCTGCAGAGCACTGAGGATGTGATGCGATGTTTTTATTCATTTTTCTGGTGGTGCTTCGCAGAGCTTCAATGATTGAAGCACGGATCGAGCACCACCGGTCATCGGGATGCTAGGACATTTTGCATGTTAGAGCAGAGCAGTTATTTACAAAAGTCAAAGTAGTGATGTCACAGCAGCCTCAAAAAGCTGTGCAATCCGTCGCCCCTGAAGACCAAAATGTGTTCCTGAAAGGCCTGGGTTGGACAAGGGGTGAGGGCAACTCAGAAGAATTGGGCAATCCTCACCCTCTTCCTCAGAGGATCCCAACGGTCCGGCCATAGAGAGATTGTCGAGAAAGCAATGTGCGCTTCTTTGTTGCTCTGGTCCCTCTCTCTCTCCTGCTGCTGCTGGTCTGGCCGGTCCGACGTCTGAGACGTGAATGATGGGTCTGAGCACTGACACGCGTTCTTTTATATTTAGGTTGGCCCTCTACTTCTCCTCCTTTTGCGGTGCTTGGGTGATTTTCCTCAAATTAGGTATTTGACATTCCGTCCGTGTTTGGGAAGCGCTCAATTTGCTTGCAAAATATCTGCATTTTGAAAGCATTTTAAATCATTGAATTGTTTCAATAGTAAAATTTAATAGCAAATTTCTGAATAATACAAGTCGAAATTCAAATGTTTAAAAAAATCTGAAATTAAGAAATTCGAAAATTCAAATATTTTTATAATTTACCTTGCCAATTGCTAACATTCAAAAACAATATTTTTTTTTTTCAAAAATTAAAAATGTTTGAATTCAAAATAAGGAATTTAAAAATAGCGGAATTTAAGAATTTAAGAATTTATGAATTTAAGAATTTAAGAATTTAAGAATTTAGGAATTTAAGAATTTAAGAATTAAAAATTTAAGAATTTAAGAATTTAAGAATTTAAGAATTTAAGAATTTAAGAATTTCAGAATTTCATAATTTAAGAATTTAAGAACTTAAGAATTTAAAAATTGAAGAATTTAAGAATTTAAAAATTTAAAAATTGAAGCATTTAAGAATAAACTATGAAAATCAAAAAGTTCTGAAACTAAGATTTTGAAACATTTCTGAATATTTTGATAATTTAATTATTTTTTCAAAAATATCTTTCTACGGGTTAAATCCCATCTAAAATC